>NW_028227259.1:11832500-13032500 GCF_978045245.1 Mus caroli
TTTGTTGTTTTTTTGGTTTTTCCTTCTTTTTTCGATACAAGGACAAGCTTGCTGTGTAGGCCTTTGGTCCTCCCTCAGACTTCCTGGTGCTGGAATTATAGGCACAGAGCACCACACTGACTCAGCGGTTTTGGAGAGGACTCTGTCTCTAGTTGCCACGTGAGTGCGTGTCCTCTGACTCCAGTTGCTCATGCACGTCAACTATTTACTCTACTTTAGCTGTGCTTTCTTTGCCTTCCTTCAAGGCTTCCTTTTTATCTTACTTCCTCAAGTTCAAGGCTGACATGCCCCAGTGTAGATTTCTGCTACATATCCTGTATGCTTGTCTCAGAGCTTCGTGATGACGTGCTCGCTTCCTTCCCACCTCCCTTCTCCGTCTGGTTCTCATGGGTGTGTGACTCCCTTTGCAGCCTCTCCACAATTCATGCACATTTTGTTTTTATTTTTAGCTTTTATTTTCTGTTTGTTCTTTCACATCATTAGTTTTTATGAGCATATCCTCAAGCTCAGAGTCCTTCAGGCGTATCTAATCTACTAGATCTAGTTTTTATCTGCAGTGGGTTCTTTTTTTTTTACTTGTTTCTAGAATTTCCATGTTTCTGCTTACGCTGCCCATCTGTTTTTACATCCTGTCTACTTTTTACAGCGTGTGACTCATAGGGTTTTTTTTTTTTTTCCCCCTGTCCTAGCCTGATAATTGTGATATCTTTGCAGTGCTTAAACCTGTTTCTCTGGCTCATTGGTCAAACCCTTTGACTATGGTTTTTTTTTTTTGTTGGCTTCTTTGTTTTTTCCACTTTTCAATATTCTTTCTAATGTGCTCTTCATAGCTGGACATGATGTACCACTGGCTAAAAGGCGAAGCCTTTAGTAATGTGCTAGTAACACGTGAGCAGAGAGTAGGGGAGAGAATGTTAGGAATGGTTATTTTCTTTTCCCAAAAAAACAAAACAAAACACAAAACAAAGCAGAACAAAACAAAGCAAAACAAAACGCAAACCTCCAGTGGTTAGGTTTTAGGAACATCTCAAGTGAATTTTCAGAATCATTAGTTTCCCTCCTATGTTACAGAAGGACAGAAGGTTTCTCCTCAATATTCACAATGAAAACACACAGAAATGTGGAGATTCCCTTGTGACTAGGACTCCTCGAGTGCTTGAGTGTCAGATGTGTCTCCTGGAGCCATCAGACTTTAGTCAGCTTAGCTATGGGTTTCATGCCTAGGGCTGATTTCTGCCAAAGGTTTCTCCCTCACCCTTTGCTGCGACAATGACATTCTTTGTATTTGTCTAATTCAGACAAAATTGTCTGTTTTGATATAGCAGTTTATTTTATAACTTAAGTTCTCTGAAAGGTCCAAGAATAATTGAAATGCCATGTTTTGTTTTGTTTGTTTTGTTTTTCTCATTAGATTTGAGTGGCCTCGCATCCTGTGCTGTACAGAGCTGGCAGTGGGACCTTTTTCAAAGTTTCTCTGTGCAGATTTGTGATTTTATTTGGATTGGTTTTCCATAGTGATACTCTTGAAAACAATGTGCATTATCTTTTCCTTGAGAATTAGCTAAAATAGATGGAATATTAAGATGTCTGAGGACGACAGGCGGTGGTGGTGTATGCCTTTAATCCCAGCACTTGGGAGGCAGAGGCAGGCGGATTTCTGAGTTCCAGGCCAGCCTGGTCTACAAAGTGAGTTCCAGAACAGCCAGAGCTATACAGAGAAACCCTGTCTCAAAAAACCAAAAATAAATAAATAAATAAATAAATAAATAAATAAATAAATAAACAAATAAAAAACCAAAAACACCAAAACAAAACAAAACAAAACTGTGTCTGAGGACATTTGTGTATTTCCCAATTATCTACTAACAATCTTATACTGCCAATTCTTTCTTTCTTTCTTTTTTTTTTTTTTCAGGGCCCTTACTGCCTGGCCTACTCTCCTTTAACCTGCACAGTGGATTCTATTATGTTTTACAACCTTTCCTTCTCTCATTCTTAATATATATTATAATATACATTACATATGTGTATATTATTATAATATGTGTGTGTATCTAGTAATTATCTGAGAATGACATACATGCATATAATGAATTTTGTCATGGGTATCTTTAACTTCTCCCAGATCCACTCCTTTCTCTACACCCCACCCAACACTAAACTTCCTATCTCCTCCTCTTCCCTCTCCTTCTCTTCCTCCTGTTTTCTTCTTACCTACTGAGACCAATTTGTATGACATATATATTTTTGAGTGTGTTGAGATCTACTGGAGCATGGTCCACCTACTAGGGTTGACCCTAAAGAACAGAAAATTGTTCTCCCCAAAGAGTCATCAATTGTCAATGGCTTCTATGCAAGAGGGAGGGGCTAGCGTATCCTATATGCTTAATGTCCTTTCAGCTTGCTATTGGGCAGGTCTTATTCAGGCGACTACAAATGTTGAGAGTTCATGTGATCAGGGATCCAGTCACATCCAGAAGATACTTTCTCAAGTCGGTTCTCCCTAACTTTTGCCTCTTATAGTCTTTCCTTCCCTTTTCTGTAGTGTCCCTGAGCTTTGAGGACTGGAGGATGATATGATCTATATCTCTCATTTGTGACTGAACATTTCAGAAATACTTCCATATGTGAGTTTATCATGTTGATTAAATCTACTTCTTACTGACTCTCCTCTGACTCTTACTGTACCCCCATCCAGTTTCATGTGCTCATTTTGAACCCACCAAGTCCACTTAGTGCTGCCAGTCTGTGATGGGTACAGGACCATCCACTGGAACATGAGCACAACTAGTCAATGAATAGAGGATAAGGAACTATGGAGTGCTTAGCCCTAAATGGAACATCTGCATCACATTCCACCTCTTCATGGACCAAGGATCATTGCTGAAGAAGGGGACAGAGAGGTTCTAAGGCCTGGGAATAGTGGAAAGCTGTTGTAAAACTGTTTCCCACTTGCATACACAAGACCGAAACAAGAACAAGCTAACCCAAATTCCAGTGAGGATTAGAATAGACTCCACAGCTAAGTAAATATTGGCAACTGATGGCTGGGCTGCTACGAAAGGAAGAATAAGTATTCTTCAGGGATGTGTCTCCAAGTAAGTTCTCCTGTTTTATCTGAACTATTTTATTAGTTTACGACCTTGGGCAATTCTTTTAGTCCACACTTTTCCTTTCTAGTCTTTGTTTGTTATTTCATCTGCTTATCTTTGGTTTAGACTTCTCTGCATTCCAGAATTTTACATTGTCTACCTAGCTTTACTGAGGTGACCCAAGGCCCCTCAAATGGAGCATGTTCAAAATGCCATCCTGTAACCTCTTCTTCTCAAACCTGGGCCTCTTCTGTCACTCCCAGTCAGCACTTAACAAGCTTCTCTGACATTTTTTCACTACCCAGTCCTCTCAGTATCTTATAGATGAGCTAACCATCATGTACGTGGGACTGTCAACAGGACTGTGTCACACTTGCTGTGCCTTTTGTCTATCTTTAGTGACCTGACTTAAGTAATTACAATAACTATGGCCTATTTTTATTAGCTTTCCATTCACGTGTACAAATATAGTCTCTTTCCTTTTGCTCATTTTTCTACACAGCCAAGTGGGTGGTTAAAGTAGATCTAAAATTTCAAACCAAATCATCCCAGACTATGACTAAACATTTGTTTATAAAATAAAATGTAAAACCGTGTCTGCATCTTAAAATACTGTGCATCATCTCATCCGATCCTTTTGATCTGAATTCACAGTTCCTTTCCCTGATGATGACTTCTGGTTTTTCTATACCTCAATGGTATTTCCACCTCAGAGGATTTGAACATGTAACCATGTCTTACTCACTTCCTCTCATCATTACATCTTCATTCACAGTTCAAGCTTATTTTTCTAGAGGAAGCCTGTCAGATGCCTCACACTAAATAATGAACTACAGTATACATTTTTTATTGAATCTATTATTGTGTTTATAACATCTGCATTTTGTATTTATTTCTAACATTTTTTAATAATAGCTTTCTTCTCCATATCCTGGGAGTTTTAGCAAGGTATAATTTGTTACTTACTTTTCTCTGGACTTTTTAATCTTCCTCATTGAACACAGTATTTACCTGGTGGCAGATGAAGTATACACATTGAACAAATAATACACAAATGAATGATAAAATGTGCTGAAATTCAAAATAAAATTTTATTTTATAATTCCTCATGAAATATGCACCTTGTACTAATGTCCGATTCTGCTTGCACTAAACAATTAGTATTTTGAAATACATACTCATATTTATTCATTCCTGATTTCTCAAGGACCGAAATGTAAATATACTTACTCCCTGGTTTATATATGAGTAACCTGTAAGGATATATAAGTAAATATCAATAAAACAGCACAAATCATTGTATTATTTAGATGTTAAAACAGCACCCCTCTACTATGGAATCACACAAAAAAAATCTTGTGGTTTTTAGAGCAAAAACATTCAAATTGGAAGCCATGAGCTTTCATTTTTAACCAATTGTCTTAGTGCTAGAAAGGTAAAGTTCACCAGCTCCAGCTTAATGACTTAATAACTTTATATCTGCAACGAAGGGAAGATCAAATGAATGGCATTGTTTATCCATGATTTAAGAAATGAAGCCTTCTGTCTTCTTCCAGTATTTCTTCCTTCCTATATGTGTCTATTTTTAGTCATACAGCCTGAAATAAAAATCAGTTTAATCTCCAATAGACTTAGAAACCTTGTCCTGTTTTTCCTGATTCTTAAATACACTTTGAGTTTCATCTGACCCATGTTTTGCTAAAGGCAGAAACACATTTTTCCTCATAATAATAAAATTGTCATTTAGACCTTCAAGTAGAAAAAAATATTAGTTAAGGTTGAATGCTGCTTGTATGTCTGCAGTATAGCATTGCCTTTGGGAAGTACCAGGCTAAATACTAAAAGTTTTTTCATTCAATGGAATGAGTTAATTGTCCGGAAAATAGCTAGGCCTAGAAACCATGTTAAGATTATTACACCACCATTCTAGTGAAAGATTAGAGTGTCAGGGAAAAAATCAGCTTGCATGAGGAAGCTTGCACTGCACTGCCTTTATATACAAAGTGGCAAGACTTTTCCTGGATCAGGAGAATCTTTTCTTTTGTTCAATATTTTTAAATGTTAATAAGTCAGACTAATCGAATTCTAATGGTTCCAACTTTGGAACAAGTACGATTTCTGCCAGAAGAAAGTTTGTGCTTAACCACGACAATTTTGTGTATTAAACACAGCCATTTTCTGTTTTATAACTCAAAGTGTCATCTTTATTTCATGGTTAACTTATCACGTAGACTCAGGATGAATACTCCATCCCTGGTAATGCCAACACATTCTCCTAAGTTATGGATTTTACTTGTTATAAGGAAAGTGCTACTTAAAATCTTTTTCTATAGCAGCAATGCTCAGTTTGGTGTTGGTTACAGCTGCAAACCACGATACACAGAGAAGCTGTGAGGCCTGAATAGTGCCCTCTGCTGAGGACTGGACCTTGTGAATCATCAAAACTGCCTCCCGTTGTGAGATGTTATGTTTCCATGAATGTGGTCTCCTTAACATAGTACAAGTAATGCTTTTGTTTCACTGAAATTTGGCTTATGAAATCATCACTTTGTACTGAACAGAACTGAAAACTAATCAAGAAGAAAAATATTTTCAACTCCTGCACGCCAAATAAAAAGCTATTTCAGAATCTATTCAATGACATTGCTGTGGTCAATGTATCTTCCAATTTTCCTAGGGTGTGTCTTATGAAATGTTAACTGAATAATTACAGGTTCTGCTGAAACTGTATCCTGTGTTTCCTTCTCAAAGACACCTAGGATCATAGGAACAGATTTAATGGCATTTTATCTTGCACACTAATACCTTGTTTAATGAAATGATATCCCTGTCTTAGATAATTCAAGATTATATAATAGAATATTATAAGCTGCGTGGCTGATAAAAATAGAAGTTTACATCTTGCCATTTACGAAGCACTTTTGCTTGGACTTTTCCAAGGCCAAGGCACTGGAAGATTTACGACATGCTGAGAGTGCATGCTAGTTCGTAAAGGATCATCTTTGCCTTCTTCACGTGGCAGAAGACAAGAGACTCCTCAGGACTAATCGCCTTCCTTGCTGTACCTCCCGCCCCCTTCCCTCACTTCTTCCCCTCCCCTCTCACCTCATCCCATTTCTTCCCCTCTCCTTCCTTTCCTCTCAGCTTATGTCTCTTCCCTTCTCCCACATCATCTCCACCTCTCCTCCTCCCTTCTTTGCTCCCTCTCTGCACCTCTGTCCTTCACCACACAACCTCTTCTCTTCCCACATCTCCGGCTGCTCTCACCCATTCCCTCCCCACTACTCTAACTCTTTTAAACTGCTAGATCCACACAAAGCTTTTCACTCACAAATCTCTCCCCCTTTATAATGTATTTGTTTAAAACTTTGAGATTATAATTATATAATTTCTCATGTCCCTTTTCTCCTTCCAAGCCATTCAATGTATCACCACACACATACACGTACTTTGCTCTCTTTCAAATTAATAGACTTTTTTTCCTTTGTTTTTGCATTTTCTTTATGCTTCTCTCTCTCTCTCTCTCTCTCTCTCTCTCTCTCTCTCTCTCTCTCTCTCTCTCTCTCTCTCTCTCTCTCTCTGTATTTCTAAATAAAACCTTTCAGGTTATGTACTATTACTTGAAGGGATGTTTTCAGGGCTGATCATTTTGGTGTTGGATAACCAGGTGGTATGCTCTTCTCTAGAGAAAACTATTTCTCCTACTCTGCAATCCTTGCTTGCCTATAGGTCTTTGTGTAGTATTGAGGCCTCATGAGCTTCTCTCTATTTACATTACTGTGTATACTGTTACCATCCTTGTTCATATTCAGTTTAGAAAACCATATTGGTGAGGCTTCCAACTTCTGACATTTCAAGCAGACAAACATTTCATAGGAAACCACATGTTCCTTTGGCTCTAACAATCTTTTTGCCATCTTTTCTGTAATGATCCCTGAGCCTTAAGTGCAGGAGCATGTTGGAAATGTAACAGTTGCTTTTGCATGGGGATAGTGCGAGGACAAGATGTAGCTTCTAGTATCTCCTGGATTATGGAGAATCCTGGCATATTCACCACCGGAGAAATTAAATTTAGTAAAGCTTATAAGTTAGGATTTTAGTTGTTGAGTCCAGCAATTGAGTTACTGTTGTTTCTGAACTAAGTTTGTGCTGTGCTTTCCTTCATGCAGTGGCTGGTCTTTCAAGAGAGAAAAGTATGGGGGCAAAGCATGGGTTTGCCTGAGGTGCACCACAAAAGTCATGGGAGTTTTGAAGCATGAGGCTGACTTGATAACTTACAGGTTGAGCATTGCCCTCCAGTGCATGGCCGGCCAGTCCTCTAGGGCAGAGTTGCTGGCAGAAGTGCGGGAACGTTTGGGTTCCTTTTTTATTATATTTCCTGCAAAAGGTGGCACCCAACGTGGAGGCCAAATCCACTAGAAATTTAAGATTAGTAGCCTGAGAGTTAAAGTTTCTAAGTAAAAAGATCAGTCACTTGCCTCAAGCATGGGAACTGAAACAAAGTAGGCCTTGAGGTCCCCTGCTGTGGGGAATTTCAGGCTGCTTTGAGTTAGGAGAAGAATGAAGTTTTAGGGCAGAAGGATTGAACTGTGACTTTAAAATTGAGATTATTTACTTTTAGGATAGATTTATATACAAATTCTGTCTGAATCACGTGGGAATTTTGCTCACGGTTAGGATAGGGAAAATTAGTCACTGACTTCAGAGTAGAGAGAGCAGTGATAATCATTGCCTGCTTTGATCAGGTATTAATTATTAATGTCTGTGGCTCCAGGTAGAGAGATGAAAAGTAATATGGTTTAAGATTGCTTTATATGCCTCATAGGATGCTCACATTCTGTCTAACAAGGGCTCCATGGGAATCTTGGGTTTTGAAATCCTGTTTAGCAAAATAGACAAGGCCTAAGAATAGGCACACACAGTATTTTAGTTTACTTCATTTGTTTTAACTTTCAAAATGGGTGTGATTTTGAGTTTTGTGGTTTTACTATTCCTCTGGAAGAGAGAGCCAGCTACAACTTTCCTGGATGCTAACTGAAGGATACGCTGTTTTGGAGAAAAGGTTTTGTCTTTGCTTGTTTAGGAAAGGTGACTAGGGTCTTTACACTTCCCAGAGTTGTATGGATCAGATGTGATGAAGGGAGACCCCCAGAAGACTAGACTCAAGAGGATCAAACACAAATATGTCTTGATGATACTAAAATTTTGTTTTCAGATTTGCATATTACACAATATACAACCTTGGTGAGTCTCATTGTAAAACATGCTGAACTGACCTGCTTGAACTTCTGATGTCCTGGACTTTCAGCCGGATCCAGTCAAGATACAGACATCAGAGACTAAATCAATCATTGGTGTGGCCTTCTTAGGACAACCAACTCCCCTATTTTCTCTATTCTCTCCTCCCTTCAAAATATCTCAATGCCCACATTCAGCTTGAGGAAGTTATGAAGAATTGTCGATTCAGTTCCCTGGGATTTGGGGCTGAAGGGGGTTATTATAGGTTGTCTTTCTAGGGAATGTAGAAATGGTCTTAATTGGAACCTGGAGGAATAGCTAGAATTGATTGCATAGCCATAATCTCATTTGGTAGAAACCTTTTTAATTGTTTCTAAACTGGAGTCATAATTTCTTATTTTTGACAGAATTTATTTTGATGCAAAACCAAGGTTTTCATTGGTATAAATTTCCTCTATTGATACTAAAAATTTAAAAGTATAGGGCTTAGACCCAGCCCTTCTTTTGCTGTTATTATAAACTGATCTGAGATAATTAAGTCTGTGAATTAAGGGCCAAATAGCAAATGCATGGCTCTGAGTTTATTGATAGGGTGTTTTCAGATATTTTAGTTAGAAATATCTGAGAGTAGTTTACAGAAAACAGTTCAGATTACTTTACATAGATAGTTGGTTTTCAAAAATGTCAGAAATCCACAGAATGTGGCATTTAATGTTATTTATTCACTTGTTGTTGAGACAAGTCTACTCCTGACAGCATTCCCTTTCTTGGATTCAGAGAAGAAATTGAGCATCAATGGAGTTTCTCCAGTTGTGAGGAGATAGCCACTAGGCAAGAATTGCCTCATTTCATCTACAGACACAATTTACAGGTTAGGACAGCTTAGTTGTGCTGAGGCAGAATAGGCTAGTCCTTAATTTTCTCTTTCTCTAAGTCTGTCAGATGATCCTGGGCCAGAAGGCTGAAGAGAGATAGATACTCTAACTTACTGACTTACTGGGGCTGTATAGGTAGGCAGCTGTCTCTACAATTTGTTTCAGTTCTGGAAGCTGTGTTAGGCTTCCTATGTATTTTCAGTTAATGTTGGTCATTCTCAAATTTCTGATGGGGTTGAAAAACTACTTATAGTCTTTTTTTTTTTTTTTTTTGTTTTTTTTTTTTTGTTTTTTTTTTTTTTGTTTTTTTTTTTTGTTTTTTTTTTTTTTTAATATTTTTATTACATAATTTCCTCAATTACATTTCCAATACTATCCCAAAAGTCCCCCATAGCACCCCCCACTTCCCTACCCACCCATTCCCATTCTTTTGGCCCTGGCATTCCCCTATATTGGGGCATATAAAGTTTGCAAGTCCAATGGGCCTCTCTTTCCATTGATGGCCGACTAGGCCATCTTTCGATACATATGCAGCTAGAGACAAGAGCTCCAGGGTTCCGGTTAGTACATCATGTTGTTCCAACAATAGGGTTGCAGATCCCTTTAGCTCCTTGGGTACTTTCTCTAGCTTCTCCATTGGGAGCCCTGTGATACATCCAATAGCTGACTGTGAACATCCACTCCTGTGTTTGCTAGGCCCCGGCATCGTCTCACAAGAGACAGCTATATTTGGGTCCTTTCAGCAAGATCTTGCTAGTGTATGCAATGGTGTCAGCGTTTAGAAGCTGATTATGGGACGGATCCCTGGATACAGCAGTCTCTAAATGGTCCATCCTTTCATCACAGCTACGAACTTTGTCTCTGTAGCTCCTTCCCTGGGTGTTTTGTTCCCAATTCTAAGAAGGTGCACAGTGTCCACACTTTGGTCTTCATTCTTCTTGAGTTTCATGCGTTTATCAAATTGTATCTTATATCTTGGGTATCCTAAGTTTTGGGCTAATATCCACTTATCAATGAATACATATTGTGTGAGTTCTTTTGTGATTGTGTTACTTCACTCAAGATGATGCCCTCCAGGTCCATCCATTTGGCTAGGAATTTCATAAATTCATTCTTTTTAATAGCTGAGTAGTACTCCATTGTGTAAATGTACCATAATTTCTGTATCCATTCCTCTGTTGAGGGACATCTGGGTTCTTTCCAGCTTCTGGCTATTATAAATAGGGCTGCTATGAACATAGTGGAGCATGTGTCCTTTTTACCGGTTGGGACATCTTCTGGATATATGCCCAGGAGAGGTATTGCTGGATCCTCCGGTAGTACTATGTCCAATTTTCTGAGGAACCGCCAGACTGATTTCCAGAGTGGTTGTACAAGCTTGCAATCCCACCAACAATGGAGGAGTGTTCCTCTTTCTCCACATCCTCGCCAGCATCTGCTGTCACCTGAATTTTTGATCTTAGCCATTCTGACTGGTGTGAGGTGGAATCTCAGGGTTGTTTTGATTTGCATTTCCCTGATGATTAAGGATGTTGAACATTTTTTCAGGTGCTTCTCTGCCATTCGGTATTCCTCAGGTGAGAATTCTTTGTTCAGTTCTGAGCCCCATTTTTTAATGGGGTTATTTGACTTTCTGGAGTCCACCTTCTTGAGTTCTTTATATATATTGGATATTAGTCCCTTATCTGATTTAGGATAGGTGAAGATCCTTTCCCAATCTGTTGGTGGTTTTTTTGTCTTATTGATGGTGTCTTTAGCCTTGCAGAAGCTTTGTAGTTTCATGAGGTCCCACTTGTCAATTCTCGATCTTACAGCACAAGCCATTACTGTTCTATTCAGGAATTTTTCCCCTGTGCCCATATCTTCAAGGCTTTTCCCCACTTTCTCCTCTATAAGTTTCAGTGTCTCTGGTTTTATGTGAAGTTCCTTGATCCACTTAGACTTGACCTTAGTACAAGGAGATAGGAATGGATCGATTCGCATTCTTCTACATGTTAACAACCAGTTGTGCCAGCACCATTTGTTGAAAATGCTGTCTTTCTTCCACTGGATGTTTTTAGCTCCCTTGTCGAAGATCAAGTGACCATAGGTGTGTGGGTTCATTTCTGGGTCTTCAATTCTATTCCATTGGTCTATTTGTCTGTCACTATACCAGTACCATGCAGTTTTTATCACAATTGCTCTGTAGTAGAGCTTTAGGTCCGGCATGGTGATTCCACCAGAGGTTCTTTTATCCTTGAGAAGAGTTTTTGCTATCCTAGGTTTTTTGTTATTCCAGATGAATTTGCAGATTGCACTTTCTAATTCGTTGAAGAATTGATTTGGAATTTTGATGGGGATTGCATTGAATCTGTAGATTGCTTTTGGCAAGATAGCCATTTTTACAATGTTGATCCTGCCAATCCATGAGCATGGGAGATCTTTCCATCTTCTGAGATCTTCTATAATTTCTTTCTTCAGAGACTTGAAGTTTTTATTATACAGATCTTTCACTTCCTTAGTTAGAGTCACGCCAAGATATTTTATATTATTTGTGACTATTGAGAAGGGTGTTGTTTCCCTAATTTCTTTCTCAGCCTGTTTATTCTTTGTGTAGAGAAAGGCCATTGATTTGTTTGAGTTAATTTTATATCCAGCTACTTCACCGAAGCTGTTTATCAGGCTTAGGAGTTCTCTGGTGGAATTTTTAGGGTCACTTAGATATACTATCATATCATCTGCAAACAGTGATATTTTGACTTCCTCTTTTCCAATTTGTATCCCTTTGATCTCCTTTTGTTGTCGAATTGCTCTGGCTAGGACTTCAAGTACAATGTTGAATAGGTATGGAGAAAGTGGACAGCCTTGTCTAGTCCCTGATTTTAGAGGGATTGCTTCAAGCTTCTCACCATTTACTTTGATGTTGGCTACTGGTTTGCTGTAGATTGCTTTTATCATGTTTAGGTATGGGCCTTGAATTCCTGATCTTTCCAAGACTTTTATCATGAATGGGTGTTGGATCTTGTCAAATGCTTTTTCCGCATCTAAGGAGATGACCATGTGGTTTTTATCTTTGAGTTTGTTTATATACTGGATTACGTTGATGGATTTCCGTATATTGAACCATCCCTGCATCCCTGGGATGAAACCTACTTGGTCAGGATGGATGATTGTTTTGATGTGTTCTTGGATTCGGTTAGCAAGAACTTTATTGAGGATTTTTGCATCAATATTCATAAGGGATATTGGTCTGAAGTTTTCTATCTTTGTTGGGTCTTTTTGTGGTTTAGGTATCAGAGTAATTGTGGCTTCATAGAATGAGTTGGGTAGAGTACCTTCTGTTTCTATTTTGTGGAATAGTTTGTGAAGAACTGGGATTAGATCTTCTTTGAAGGTCTGATAGAACTCTGCACTAAACCCATCTGGTCCTGGGCTTTTTTTAGTTGGGAGACTATTAATGACTGCTTCTATTTCTTTGGGGGATATAGGGCTGTTTAGATCATTAACCTGATCTTGATTCAACTTTGGTACCTGGTATCTGTCTAGGAACTTGTCCATTTCATCCAGGTTCTCCAGTTTTGTTGAGTATAGCCTTTGGTAGAAGGATCTGATGGTGTTTTGGATGTCTTCAGGATCTGTTGTTATGTCTCCTTTTTCATTTCTGATTTTGTTAATTAGGATGCTTTCCCTGTGCCCTCTAGTGAGTCTGGCTAAGGGTTTATCTATCTTGTTGATTTTCTCAAAGAACCAGCTCCTTGATTGGTTGATTCTTTGAATAGTTTTTCTTGTTTCCACTTGGTTGATTTCACCCCTGAGTTTGATTATTTCCTGCCGTCTACTCCTCTTGGGTGAATTTGCTTCCTTTTGTTCTAGTGCTTTTAGGTGTGTTGTCAAGCTGCTAATGTGTGCTCTCTCTAGTTTCCTTTTGGGGGCACTCAGAGCTATGAGTTTTCCTCTTAAAAATGCTTTCATTGCGTCCCATAAGTTTGGGTATGTTGTGGCTTCATTTTCATTGAACTCTAAAAAGTCCTTAATTTCTTTCTTTATTCCTTCCTTGACCAAGGTATCATTGAGAAGAGTGTTGTTCAGTTTCCACGTGAAGGTTGGCTTTCTATTATTTATTTTGTTATTGAAGATCAGCCTTAGTCCATGGTGATCTGATAGGATGCATGGGACAATTTCAATATTTTTATATCTGTTGAGGCCTGTTTTGTGACCAATTATGTGGTCAATTTTGGAGAAGGTACCATGAGGTGCTGAGAAGAAGGTATATCCTTTTGTTTTAGGATAGAATGTTCTGTAGATATCTGCCAGATCCATTTGATTCATAATTTCTCTTAGTTTCACTGTGTCCCTGTTTAGTTTCTGTTTCCATGATCTGTCCATTGGTGAAAGTGGTGTGTTGAAGTCTCCCACTATTATTGTATGAGGTGCAATGTGTGCTTTGAGATTTACTAAAGTTTCTTTAATGAATGTGGCTGCCTTTGTATTTGGAGCATAGATATTCAGGATTGATAGTTCCTCTTGGAGGATTTTACCTTTGATGAGTATGAAGTGTCCCTCCCTGTCTTTTTTAATGACTTTGGGTTGGAAGTCAATCTTATCAGATATTAGAATGGCTACTCCAGCTTGTTTCTTCATGCCATTTGCTTGGAGAATTGTTTTCCAGCCTTTCATTCTGAGGTAGTGTCTATCCTTTTCTCTGAGATGAGTTTCCTGTAAGCAGCAAAATGTTGGGTCTTGTTTGTGTAGCCAGTTTGTTAGTCTATGTCTTTTTATCGGGGAGTTGAGTCCATTGATATTAAGAGATATTAAGGAAAAGAAATTGGTGTTTCCTGTTATTTTTGATGTTAAAGTTGGCATTTTGTTCTTGTGGCTGTCTTCTTTTAGGTTTGTTGAGGGATTACCTTCTTGTTGTTTCTAGGGCGTGGTTCCTGTCCTTGTATTGGTTTTTTTCTGTTATTATCCTTTGAAGGGCTGGATTCGTGGAGAGATAATGTGTGAATTTGGTTTTGTCGTGGAATACTTTGGTTTCTCCATCTATGTTAATTGAGAGTTTGGCTGGGTATAGTAGCCTGGGCTGGAATTTGTGTTCTTTTAGTGTCTGTATAACATCTGTCCAGGATCTTCTGGCTTTCATAGTCTCTGGTGAAAAATCTGGTGTAATTCTGATAGGCTTGCCTTTATATGTTACTTGGCCTTTTTCTCTTACTGCTTTTAGTATTCTATCTTTATTTAGAGCATTTGTTGCTCTGATTATTATGTGTCGGGAGGTATTTCTTTTCTGATCCAGTCTATTTGGAGTTCTGTAGGCTTCTTGTATGTTCATGGGCATCTCTTTCTTTAGATTTGGGAAGTTTTCTTCTATAATTTTGTTGAAGATGTTTGCTGGTCCTTTGAGTTGAAAATCTTCATTCTCATCCACTCCTATTATCCGTAGGTTTGGTCTTCTCATTATGTCCTGTATTTCTTGGATGTTTTGAGTTAGGATCTTTTTGCATTTTCCATTTTCCTTGATTGTTGTGCCGATGTTCTCTATGGAATCTTCTGCACCTGAGCTTCTCTCTTCCATCTCTTGTATTCTGTTGCTGATGCTTGCATCTATGGTTCCAGATTTCTTTCCTAGGGTTTCTATCTCCAGTGTTGCCTCATTTTGGGTTTTCTTTATTGTGTCTACTTCCCTTTTTAGGTCTAGTATGGTTTTGTTCATTTCCATCATCTGTTTGGATGTGTTTTCCTGTTTTTCTGTAAGGACTTCTACCTGTTTGATTATGTTATCATGTTTTTCTTTAAGGATTTGTAACTCTTTAGCAGTGTTCTCCTGCAATTCTTTAAGGGATTTTTGTGCTTCCTCTTTATTGTCTTCTTCCTTTTTAGCAGTGTTCTCCTGCATTTCTTTAAGTGTGTTATTAACGTCCTTCTTGAAGTCCTCTATCATCATCAGGAGATATGCTTTTAAATCCGTGTCTAGCTTTTCCGGTGTGTTGGGGTGCCCTGGACTGGGTGAAGTGGGGGTGCTGGGTTCTGATGATGGTGAGTGGTCTTGGTTTCTGTTAGTAAGATTATTACGTTTACCTTTCGCCATCTGGTAATCTCTGGGGTTAGTTGTTATCGTTGTCACTATTTAAAGATTGGAGCAGAAGCTGTGTTCCACTCACCAGCAGTCCCAAAATCCTGAGGCGGGGGTCGTGGGTAGCTGGCGGGTGTCAGGCAACCCTGCGCTCCCGCTACCCTGGCGCTGATCCGGCCGGGTGAGGCCTGTGGCCCTACTCAGGCTGGTTTCTGCTTCCCTAACTAATGCAGTCTCAGGTCCCGCGCAATTGGATTGGAGCAGAAGCTGTGCTCCCCTCACCAGAAGTCTTAAGATCCTGTGGCGGGTGTTGTGGGCAGTTGGCGAGTGTCAGCAGACCCTGCGCCCCAGCTGCTCAGGTGCTTTTCTGACCGGAAGAGGCTTGTGGCCCTGTGTGGGCCGGATTTCTCTCTCCCCAACCAGAGCAGTCTCAGGTCCCGCGTGATTGGACTGGAGCAGAAGCTGTGTTCCACTCACCAGCAGTCCCAAAATCCTGCGGCGGGGGTCGTGGGTAGCTGGCGGGTGTCAGGCAACCCTGCGCTCCCGCTACCCTGGCGCTGATCCGGCCGGGTGAGGCCTGTGGCCCTACTCAGGCCGGTTTCTGCTTCCCTAACTAATGCAGTCTCAGGTCCCGCGCAATTGGATTGGAGCAGAAGCTCTGTTCCACTCACCAGCAGTCCCAAAATCCTGCGGCGGGGGTCGTGGGTAGCTGGCGGGTGTCAGGCAACCCTGCGCTCCCGCTACCCCGGCGCTGATCCAGCCGGATGAGGCCTGTGGTCCTACTCAGGCCGGTTTCTGCTTCCCTAACTAATGCAGTCTCAGGTCCCGCGCCTACTTATAGTCTTATAACCAACCCAGGCTAATTTTTTGAGAGAATAGATTTGAGAGGATGGTTTTCAGATAGCATACACTCTGAAAACCAAGACATAAGTCAAAGTAGAATCATAAGTCTTTTAACTTAGGATAGATGACAATGTTCTGTCTTGATGACATAAATGATGAGCTGGGTGTTAGGTCTACCTTATACTTTATAAATTATAAAATGGTAATAGTTGTGCCCTGTTTATATTTGAGAGAAAGGTTTTGTTTTTTATTGGAACAGAAGAGGGGATGTACTGTGGATGGACCTGGTGCTGTTTGTATTTTGATGCTAATTCCACTCTCCTGGGAGGAGCTGCTGAGAAGGAGTAAGTAACATACCAAGGTGACTTCTTGTGAACCAGTCCCCTAATGAATAAGGATCCAATCCCTGGGCAAATAGTCAGGGCGTCCATGTTGGACAGAGGAAGCGAAGGAGGAGGGGAAAGTTAGAGCCTTTTGGTGGAGGATAGCGTGAGGACAAGATGTAGCTACTAGTGTCTCCCGGCTTATGGTGAATCAGCCAGAATTTGTCTCCGGAGAAATTAGATGTAACAAGGCTTACAAGTTAGGATTTTAGTTGTTGCGCCCAGCGATTGCGGTACCATTGTTTGTCCAAAAAAGAAAAAAGAAAGAAATATATAACAGTTAGGACTAGGTGTCACAACTGTGATTTTAATTGGCTGTGGCTTTTACAATGGTCTCTGTTGCAAACAAAAGTTCCTTGTTACATAGTGAGGACTATGCTCACCTGTGGGTAGAAGGACAATTGCTGCCTGGGTAGATAGGGTCATGCTGGTAAAGTGGCAGGTATAGGTTCTCCTATTCAAAAATCCATAAATATTCTGGCCTCAGAGAGTTGGTTAGGTTTCCTGCCCAGAGGTGATTTCCTTGCACTTTATTTGACTCTGCCCTTTGCCTAGGTCCCCTGCCACGATAGTAGAACAGTCTATTCTACTATTATAACTTCTATTATACAGCAAGCAGCACAAGGACATGCTAAGTGTTATGCAGCTTCTCTTGGTAACTGCTCATCCAATATATGTAGACGTTCTTCTCAGTATTCCAACTGCACTATTACTGTTGTCCTTGTGTCAAAGGTGTGGTGTGTGTTATAACAGAATTTAAGACTTCACTGCCAAACCTTTGTAGTCAGCTGATAAGTCAAGGTCAAGGCAATTTGTCTATTCAGTTGTCTGTCATGGTTTCAAACAGCAGTATTTGAAAGGAAGAAATTACTTTTCTAGTCTGAAAATACTCCCTTTAAATAACAAATCTCACATATAGCCAGAAATAAATAATGTTCATTGAGTCCTACTTGGCATGGCATCTCATATTGTACTCATACAACTGTACATGAAAACAAGCACTCCATAATGGTACAATTCTTGCTCAGCTGCATCTCCCTTGTTTATTGGCAGTCTTGTTAGACTAGTAATGGGGGCTTACATGAGTTACTTGATGATTTAATTTAAACTATAGCATGTTTCTAATACAGCTCTAACGTCCCCAGTTGTTGTGCAATGGGAGATTAATGTCACCAACAGCAATGGATATTAAATATTCCAGCCTCCTCTGCTTGGAATACTTTTAAAATGTAGGGGGCTCAGAAGTCATGTTGTAGTCATTGATCACAAAGGAAATACAGACACTTGCTGAGCCTCTGTGTAGTTGGAGTTTGAAGACAGACCTCTTCTGGAATAAAACTCTAGGCTAAAAAGCAAAGCAAAGCAAAACAAAGAAGAAAAGAAAGAAAAGAAATCGTTGAAGTAAAAATGCTGCTTTAATAGGTTAATTTCCCTGCTACATCCTTAGACAGTTACATGATTATCAGAAAGTCAAGCTGTGTACTTCCATCATTCTTATTCTCTGTGAGTTTAATAGATGGCAAGCTGGTTGTAATTCAGCACAAACTGAAAGCCTCTTGTGGTGGAAATCATTGAATCTGTCTTAGCATAATCCTAATGCAGAATTCATTCATGAAATCCTGGAAATAGTGCACAGCAAAGTACAACTCATAATTAATTTAACTGGACTTTGTGAGTTTATGAAGAACTAACAAGGGCTGGAGAGATGGCTCAGCGATTAAGAGCACTGACTGCTCTTCTGAAGGTCCTGAGTTTAAATCCCAGTAACCACATGATGGCTCACAACCATCCAAAATGAGATATGATGCCTTCTTCTGGAGTTTCACAAGACAGCTGCAGTGTACTTATATATAATAAATAAATAAATGTTTAAAAAAAGGACTAATAAAATTGTAGATTTCACTCATTTAAAGAATATACAAGACTTCTTTACCTATATGGGCTTTGGATGACTTAGGTTTATTTTATTTATTTATTTTTTTAATGAAGTATGAGATAATGTCCTGCCCTTGGTCAGTAATGGAACTGGCTATTCATAGGGAGAAAGTAAAACCATTTTGTTAGGCCTGGTGAGGTTATAAAAGTTAACAGGAGAAAGCAAAATTTTTGAGATGAGTTTTTGTTACATATTAACATACATACACACAAGAAAAACATATATATACATATAATTTATGATTAATGCAAATGATAATAATTTTCAGATATGAAAGCATGAAAATAAATGCATAAAATAATACCTGACTTCTCTATTCTCTTATTAGGGCAGCCTGGATATTCATTCGGAATTTTGATATTGAAAAATTCACTAAAATGTTTCAAGAGCTTTGATTTTCATTTAAACTTTCATAAACATGAAATATTCTTGTATATTAGAGTAAAAATTATTACATGGCAACATTTTAAAATATAAGAGATTTAAAGACACTAATGTATTATTAAGTAGACTATGAATCATTGTTGGCTTATTGTCCACTTAAATATGTTAATATTAAAGTGTCATTGAGACTGGGCTGCAACCCCATATAGGGTGCTTGCAATGCATAAACTAAGCCTTGGTCAGTCCCCAGCAAGAGGAAGGGAAAAGGAAGGGCAATTGACCTGAGCATGCGCCATCCAGGCCAGTCTTGTGCTGTACGCATTTCTCCATGTTTCCCAGGAGAACTATGTTCTGGTGCATGGTTTTGGTTTTCTAATATGTCAGAAAAGTATCCATCGACAGGCAAGCCCGTTATTTGCTTCACAGTTTCTGATAATTTGAAGAATGGCTGGTTTGGGTCTCTAAAGGATTGCTCTCATTGCTTAACTCTGTAAGGAACAGAATTTTTTCTTTGCTTGTGAATTATCTTATATTCTATGTATAAAAATATACACGCTTCCATTCATATATTTAAGTGGGATAAAATATTCTGATTTTTCTTACATTTATTTACTTTGTTTGTATGTGGAAGATATGTATGGACTGTGCAAATGTGAGACAGCCCCTGAGAATTAGCTCTTTCTGCAAGCTCAGGTTATCAGCCTTGGGGGAAAGTGCCCTTTATTTGAGAGCCATCTCACCAGCCTGATATGCCAATTATTAATTTTGTAAATAGAATTATAGCCGGCATTACTTTTTCTTCTGGACAGAATGCTCTGCATAGCAAATCTATGCTGAGCCTAGGAACAGCCATCTAGATCTTTTTTTCAGTTTAAGATTCTTAATGTGTTAAAACTTAAATATTCTCCATTGGTCATAATAGAAAACTTTCAACGTTTGACACTCTTTCTTTGCCAGAAGAGAAAACTAAGCAATATACACTGAAGCAAATTTTGACAATTTTCAATTACATATGTTGCTTGGTTTTGTGACAATTTGAATTGACTTTAGAAAATATGTCTTTCAAATAAAACAATGTTTTTGGCTGTGAGTCTCATACATTATTCCTTATCTGAAAGGGCTCATAGTAATTAGAGGACCATTACTGTCCCCTTGATGTAAATCAGGGTCTCTTGTTCTTTTATGTGACTCTTTTATTATTATCTGGTGTGACAAATGTGGCTGGAAGGGAAACTTATGCCATTACTAATGAAAAATGTGTCATCCCAGCAGTGTCAGAAAGAAAAGGTGTCGCAGGGAATGTTTCCTCTAATGTGGTAGATGGGTGACTAAAAAAGCACTGTAATAAACAGAGTAGGAGAATTACTCTCATTTTTAGCAGAATGAAATTTTACTGTGATTTATGGTTTATGAAAGAGCATTCATTAATAAGCAGACAGTTGATTACAATGCAAAACACTGTAGTTGTGAACCCTCAGATGGTTTTTTTTATACTCGACACTATGAACTAAACAGCATTTGAAACATAACACAGGATAATGGGAGATTTAAAACTTAATCACCATTCAGATTTAAACAATTAAAAGCCACTGAATGCATAACAAGACCGTGCAAAGAATGGTCTGCACAATTCTACAGAGACAGAGATGCTTCAATAGTTTCTTACTTATGGACTTCTGCAAATTATGGTGATCATCAGGAGACAAGCACACACTATTGAGCTAGAAGGACAGGATGAAGTATGATATTTTTTGTGTACTTGTGATATCTGTTTCATCAACATTATTGCTAGTCCAAAGTAGAGCTGCAACACTTGGTTTGAAAACACTTAATGTAAGTGTGCCCCCATGTGGCAACAGAATCACTTGTAAGAATGTCTTCAGAAAGGCATCGGTGCAAGAGCTTTTTATTATTTTATTTTATTTTATTTTTTATTATATATGTTCTTTATTTACATTTCAAATGTTATCCCCTTTCCTGGTTTTCCCTCAAAAACAAAAACAAAAACAAAATACCAAAAAAGAAAAAACCCTATCCCCTCACTATTCCCCCTGCTCACCAACCCACCCACTCCCTCTTCCTGGTCCTGGCATTCCCCTACATTGGGGCATCGAGCCTTCACAGGACTAAGGGCCTCTCCTCCCATCGATGATCAATAAGGCCATCCTCTGCTATATATGTGACTGGAGCCATGGGTCCCTTCATATGTAATCTTTGGTTGGTGGTTTAATCCCTGGGAGTTCTGGGAATACTGGTTCGTTCATATTGTTGTTCCTCCTATGGAACTGCAAACCCCTTCAGCTCCTTGGGTTCTTTCTCTAGCTCCTCTACTGGGGACCCAAGGTGCTTTTTAATGAATTCCACTCAAAATAGAATTAGTCTATGAGATAGAACTCAATAAGTTCTCCCATGAATTTTACAAATGATTTCTGTTCAGTAATCATACACTTTAGCCTGTGTCTCCTTAGGATTCAGAAGTGATAAAGCCACACAAATAAAAAGTTTCTTGTGTTTATATTGCTGGGTGAAGTCAAGCTTAAATAATTCTCAGCTAGTGTTTCAAAGGACATTTTGTGGCTAAGTGGGAGATGGACAAGGTAAAACCCTTTGCACTAGGGAGGGTACTAGGTTCAAGGTCTGAAACGCTTGGCTGACCCTTTATGAGACATGTGCAGACTGACACTAATCTATACATCTTGTTCACCAGTTGGATTGCTGACATTTAGAATAAAAGTGTTCCATTTGACAGAGTTTGAAACTCCCTTTCCCGAAAGTACTCTCCCACAGTCAACAACTCTCACAATATTGTGAGATGAGGTACATACATAAGTCATTTCCTTTTCACTCTAGTCTTGGGGCCAGCAAGCAAAGTCTAACCCACTGAGCAGTCCATGCTTCTGGAAAAGCTCTGTGGTGGCTGACAGGGATCCGTGAGTTAAGGGCATAGCAGATTTCTCTGCTAGTACAGTGTGTCTGCTTTGGCCAAACCTTGGGGACAAATATCTAATGCAAGAAAACGGTGAGAAATGTGCTCATGCAAGAAGAGAAGCCTCAGATAACAGAGGATGGACACATCGCTATGATTGATCATGTATATGTGTATCTATGTGGCATTCATTTCGGTTTGTTTGACTGTCCTTTATGTGTTTGAATATGAGACGGTAAAGTGCAGGACACTTCTTTGAATAAAGTAACTGATTGTCCAATTACAAGATGAGCTGCCCTTTTGAAGCAGGTGTGTTAACTTTACCCAATTTAACATAACTTTTCTTGGTGGGAATTTCTCAGGCATTAGTCAGTCTTCCAAGTTTCAGATAATTTCTTTCTTTAACCACAAATAGTGTACATCTATAAATATAGATTTTTATTTTAAAATTAAAACAATAAACAACACTAGACTTTGTTTTCTCCCTACTAAAAATTCTGCTCCTTAATAAAAACTGATACTTTAATACCTATTTTTATATTGTGTAAGATCTTTCTTACGTTCAATCATAGAATTGCAGGAAAGAATCAGTATCAATTTGCTCCTTCCTTCCTTCCTTCCTTCCTTCCTTCCTTCCTTCCTTCCTTCCTTCCTTTCTTCCTTCCCCCTCCCGTCCCCTCCCCTCCCCTCCCCTCCCCTCCCCTCCCCTCCCCTCCCCTCCCCTCCCCTCCCCTCCCCTCCTCTCCCCTCCCTTCCTCCCTTCCTCCCTTCCTTCCTTCCCTTCTTCATTCATTCCTTCCCTTCTCTTTTCTCTCTCTCTCTCTCTCTCTCTCTATCTCTCTCTCTCTCTCTTTTCTAGAGCCCAAACTATCTGGGCATGGTTATGCATGTTATTGTTATAATAACACCATGAACAGAGGCTGAGTCAGGGTAACAGAAGTTCTAGCAAGAGAGGGATAGATGGTGAACCCACTACAAGCCCAGGATACATGAGCTCAAAGTAATTATGTATTTTGGAAAGACAAATTGGATCATGTTAACTTCTCCATTAGAAAGTGGAGTTAACCAAGATATAAGATACAATTTGCTAAACGCATGAAACTCAAGAAGAATGAAGACCAAAATGTGGACACTGTGCCCCTTCTTAGAATTGGGAACAAAACACCCAGGGAAGGAGTTAGAGAGACAAAGTTCGGAGCTGTGATGAAAGGATGGACCATCTAGAGACTGCCCTATCCAGGGATCCATCCCATAATCAGCTTCTAAACGCTGACACCATTGCATACACTAGCAAGATTTTGCTGAAAGGACCCAAAGATAGCTGTCTCTTGTGAGACTATGCAGGGGCCTAGCAAACACAGGAGTGGATGCTCACAGTCAGCTATTGGATGTATCACAGGGCTCCCAATGGAGAAGCTAGAGAAAGTACCCAAGGAGCTAAAGGGATCTGCAACCCTATAGTTGGAACAACATGATGAACTAACCAGTACCCCGGAGCTCTTGTCTCTAGCTGCATATGTATCGAAAGACGGCCTAGTCGGCCATCACTGGAAAGAGAGGCCCATTGGACTTGCAAACTTTATATGCCCCAATATAGGGGAATGCCAGGGCCAAAAGAATGGGAATGGGAGGGTAGGGAAGTGGGGGGCGGTATGGGGGACTTTTGGGATAGCATTGGAAATGTAATTGAGGAAAATATGTAATAAAAAAAAGTGTTAAATAAAAAAAAAAAAAGATTAAATGTTAAATGTTGACACCTTAAAAAAAAAAAAAAAGAAAGTGGAGTTAAGTCAAAGTAAACACAAACTAGCAATAATATTAATATTCCAAATAATACAGTTTTCTCTCTTTTCTCAAATATTCTCCATGAACTACCAGAGAAAGATAGATTACATGAGAGTAGTAATAAAGCATCAGACATAACGTATTTGCTTTCTGAACTTGAAATCTTATAGCATTGTCTATCTCCATAAAAATGCTGTCTGTCTGTTATATACTTGTTGATTTTCAGCCAGAAAACTTTATCCAATGTCAGAGCTGAATAATTCTTCAGGGTGCTTTTGTCATTGATGTCTTATACACTTCAGTAATTTACAACTTCTACTAAAAATTTAAAATTAAAAACCACATTTTTAAGAGATATTTTTAACCTCTTTTGTGGTTTTTGGTCAGGGGAGGAATAAGATACAGATAATCTAGTAAGGATCTCTTCTTTAGTGTAGTGTTTCTATGTTTTGTGGCAGTGAAATAGATCTATTGACATATAATCAAGGTCAACCTGAGCTGCAAATTGGTAAATGCTTAATTTCTTCTTCTTCTTTGCATTACTCTTTCATTGTTAAAAAAAATCTCGTTTAATCTTTTATGAATCATTATTGATTTCATGCACTATTATAAAAGTCTGTATAAAATAGATATATACCATGTATGTTTTCTCAAATGCAAAAGCAATGAATGTTATCGGAAATGCTTCAAGTTAAAAGGACAGACACGTTTAAAAAAGGAAAAGAAATGATCATCTTTATCTTCAGGTAAGTAAGACATTTTGTACAAGCTTTCAGTTTGTAAGGCATCAATTTAAAGAGTCAGAATTTAAGATCAGTTCCAACAGAGAAGCTCAAGAGCTAACATATAAAATTCCCTCATGTCCTTGCTACTATTACAGAAATCCACAAAGCAAAAACAACTCTATTAAGGAAACCTTTTAGTCTTAAGGACTAGCATTGTAATTCTAAAGCCCAGGATATCACTTATAATAATATCCAATGCCAATCAGAAATGTATATATATATATATATATATATATATATATATATATATATATACATACAATTTCCCATCAGCAAAAGCATGTACTGTGTACGCTGTGGAGCACCCTAATTGAAGAGCTGATGACTAAAAATATATCTTGTATCATTTTGTAGTTTCTGTAGTATAGACATGGCTTTGTATGCTTATCACAATCTACCTGGAAAATGTTATGGCATATTCTATTGTTTACGCTATGATTAAAAATTGGTCACCTATAGGTCATTTCCAAGAAACGTTAGTAGCATGAATGTATATTGAGATCATTACCAAGATACATCAGATTCTAGCAGTAGAACTTCAGCAACTCTACCCTCCATTCCCCAAGAAAACCGAATCCTGATATATGTGATACCACAGTAACAATTTTGTGTGAATTTTTTGTTTTTATAATGCTAGTTACATTTCTAAATTAATTAATATTTATACAAGCTAATACACACCACCTTTTTGTATTGAAAGGACTATAGCCATCACAGGTGAAAGCAAACATGTTGCTCAGAAGAGCCCACAGTCTTTGAGGTTCTCTTTTATTATTATATCTGTCACTGCATCAAACACAAATTTGACATTTTGTGTGTCAGTAGCACAGGTCATGTGAGAATAGATTTCCTTATCTTCTTTTTTTAAGTTCAGGTCTAGAAACTGGTTCTTGATGTAGTTCCCTGCATCTTCAAATGTGTTTGGTCCTTAGTGAAGAAAGAAGTGAAAGAAGTAAACAATTTCATCTTAAAAATCATGTGGCTATAAATAGCACCAACAAGTTACTATTTATATATGGAATCTTTATGCATATCATCTCTCAATTTCAAAGTCAATGTGTCCAAGGTCAGATTTTAGAAATTTGTGTAGCACCCACATGGTATCATATACTATGCCATCTTTTCTGGAATTTCTGAGTTATATGTTATTTCATTTAGATGCATATGTAACCACATTAAATAAGAGGAAGCTGTGAATTTGAGAGGCAGGAAGATGGTGGTCATATATGGATGGGGTAAGAATGAGGGGGTGCAGAGAGAAATGATATAATTTTAGTTTTAAAAAATTTAAAACTGGCATAACAAGGCAAATGATACAAATAACACACACTCAAACACATACCTCATGTTATGGTCATGTACTTATGCATATGCTTTAATACAAGCTAAAATAAATAAGACTATGACAGATGGCTAGGTTGCAGAAAGAGTGTTGAGCAAGGACTTACTAAGAGAGAAGAGAAGATGTATGAAGGAAAGCAAGAAAGTGCAACTGATCATGGTTGGTGACACTCCTCCCCTGGTCCTTCTGACTGGAGTTGGGAAATAGACTGGAATTGGGAAGATCTGGTCAGGCAAATGCATGAGTTTTAGTAAAGGCAGTATACAAATGAAATGGAATAAATGGTGAAGAAGCTCTTTGGCTTGACAGCTGGGTAAACTGAGGAGCTGAGCTGAAATGTGGACAGCTATGGAGAGTGGCCCTTTACTCCATGTGTGAGAAAACTCTGGTGGAATGACACACAGATCAAATGGGGAAGGGTAGACATAAAATAGGAAAGCTGACAGACATGGGGCTGCTAACTAGCTAACTGATTGGCTTCACACCAAAAAATATATATACTGAGGACACCATAGAAAGGACCCTGAGATGTCCTAATGAGTTAGAGATAAAATTTTCACTTTCATACTTTATTGCTGCTAGAAGAAAAATTATAGGAGAAAAAAAAGTATTTGCATCATATAATACAACAATGATTAGAAGGTGGCTCAGTGACAGAGCTGAGTTTAACATGCCTAGTGAAAGACCATGGGTTCAATACCCAGTCCTAGTAAATAAACAAATGAATTAAAATACAATAAAATAAGACAAATAAGACAAAGATGAAAAACTTGGGAAAATAAATATTAACAAGAATTTATAATCATAGGAACTATACTTATGGCTAGTGGGAATGCAAACTGTTCCAGTCACTGGGGAAGGCTCGACACTGCACAATTCCAGCAGTTTGAAATTCTGGAAAATGTGAAATGGTAATATTAGAAATATTTGTAGTTTCTGGAGTTTGGGGACTGTGCCCTTCCCCCAGCCTTGAGCAGGCTAAGCAGACCTTGAGTGCTTGCCACAATGCGTTTTACAACCTAAGTTATCTGCACCTGCAATTTCCTACAGGAATTTAGAGGAGCAGACTGCCTGCTGAGCTTGCTTTGTGCCATAATCCAGCTGAAACAAAGAATGGTCTGTGGGCTCTCCCTATATAAACTGTGCAGTGCTGAATATGAAACTTTGAGCCTGGATCAGAACTTTTGTCTTGGCTTCATTCTTCTCTCAAACTTACCCCTTTCTTATTTCCAGCCCCCCTTTCAAGTTACCCAGTTCATCCATGGCCACTGCACAGCTACATATATAGGTGAAACCTTGGTTATTTGAGAACAACAGAACTATTTCATATGATACTTACTATACTACTTCTCTAGTCTAAATCTGAATATCCCCCAACGTTCCATTTATTGTAGATGTGGTCCTTGGCATGATGGGATATCATAAAAACTCTTAAGGGGTGGGATCTCGTGGGAGGCCTTTTGTGTGCCTTCAAAGGGGACCATAGGATTCTCAACTCTCTCTCTCTCTGTCTCTTGCTTTCTTCTTGATAGAGATCTAACAGGCTCCCTTTGCCACAATTCCTTGCCACAGACTGAGAAGGAACAGGGCTAACTGACTATAGACTGGAACTTCACAAATTATGAGATTAAGAAAAATGCCATTCTCGTTACCGCTGATTTACCTCGGGTATTTGTTTTCTTAACAGAAGACTAATGACAGGTGCTCACATTTCATGCATTTAGCAAAACACACAGAACTATGAGACACAGAGAACAAGGCCTAATTAAACTGTGGACTTCGGTTAATTTTGTGTCAACATCATTCCATCAATTACAACAAGCACACTGCATCAATACAAGATGTGACTAATTGGATCCTATGGGAGGGGGGACAGAGTAGATACATAAAATCTCTGCACTCTCAAAGTGTTCATATATGTGAATAAAACCTGCTCTAAGAAACTGTATTAATTATAAATATGTCCTTTAACTGTGTCTATATTTAAAGTACATTATTAAATATAGATTCATGATTGTATTTATCACATGGTAGATGCACAGGCATTATAGATGATGTTTGCAACTATAGAATGACACACTCTAAGAAAAGATTAGTCAGCATAAATACCTACTTTGACAGACTACCATGATCTTAGGACATCTAATACGCAGAGTGTCAAATTAGACATACATTTATGTTTAAATCTCAACCATTTCAGTCTTAGATAATTTCATTAACATCAGAGCAGCTAAGTACTTTCTCAACGTAGTCCCTAACGGTAAACCAACTGTTTCAGGTTACATGGTCTCTTTCAGTAGTTACTGACTGACAGGGTTAGCAATGAAATGGTGGGACCTCAGGAACTGAAAGAGAAGGGACACTGTTGCCACATCCATTCCGGTTGTTCAATAGACTACAACACTGTAGACTCTGAAGAGCTACTGAGCTCCAGTGTGGTACTGTGAGCTCTAGATAATGTGACTACAGTGACATTATTATACAGAAGTTAACACAGCCCACGCCATCATTGGATGTGTCTGCAGAGCAGCTACTCTCACCAATCTCACATTTTCCAGTTTGTTCCGTTGGTGTTTGCTTTAATTTCCACAGTATGGCAAACGGTCCTCTTTAGTTGAGAGAGTGTTTTCAATGGGAATCACAGTCATGTTCAGATCCAAACAGGAGGGCAAGGGAGATGTCTCAGTTGCTAAAGAGCCTACCACATAAGTGTGAGGGCCTGGGTTTGGATTCCTAGAATGTATGAGTACACCAGGGTGTGGCCGTGGGTTTCTGTAAACCTCAGGAAGGAGTGAGAAAGAGGACGGGGACAAGAGGATTCGTTAAGCTCGGTGATCAGCTGGTTTACTTGCATAGATGAATTTCAAGTTCTGGGAGGGACCATGTCTCAAAAAATAAAGTTTGGGACAGAAGCAGGTGGACATATTTCTCAGAGGTTAAAAAGCATATATTACTCTCACAAGGACCTAAATTTGGTTCACAGAACCTACAAGGTGACTCATTATTGTCTGTAATTCCAGATTCAGAGTATCCAGAGCCCTGCTCTACCCTCCAAGGGCACTACCACATATGGTGCACATAAATTCTCGTAAGGTCACACATATATAGGTTAAAACTCAGTAATTGTTAAAGGGTGGAGAATGATTAAGAAAGATATCGAATACCACTCCCGAAATTATATAAGTATGTACACAAGCTTGCATGTACAGCCATAAACACATTTACATATACCCAACAGTAACAAGTACATCACACACACACACACACACACACACACACAGGGGGGGGGGTGTCATACAGAGTGTACTATCTAGAATCGAGGGGAACAATCTTACCAGTATATTCTGGAAAGCAAATGCTGAGGTGCACCTTAGCCACTTTCTCCTGGAAGAGATCTTTCTTGTTAAGAAACAGAACAATGGAGGTGGTTGCGAAGTACTTGTGATTACAGATGCTGTTGAAGAGGTGAAGACTTTCATGCATTCTGTTCTGTGGTGTAAAGAAAGAGATCGTGTAGGATTATCATCCTCAGGGTTTGAGCATGGGCATCAACAAGCAAGTCCTAGACATAATACGCACATTTGTGAGGTAGACATTGGGTTGGGAAGTGAGTGCAGTACTATCACTGGATAACACTGCTCTCTGCTCTCTCCCCAGCCTCTACCTGCTGCATCTCATTTACTTACCACCTCTTCATCTTCTACAAGCACCATGTCATAGGCACTTAGCGCTGCACAAAATATAATGCAGGTGACTCCTTCAAAGCAGTGGATCCATTTTTTTCTCTCTGATCTCTGGCCACCTACATCAAACATTCTTAAAAAATAAAATGAAAAATTACTCCTCCAAATTCTGGCCGGTGCTTGACACTGAACACATATTTCAATAAACTTAAAATTCATTTTTTTCCATTTCTGTTGGATAACCTAAGTTGATCAAGCACCACAGGGGGGATAAAAGAGAAATCTCATTCTTTCCTCTTCACATAAGACTGAGTGAAATTATTCTCATGGTAACTTGAACAACTGAAAATTTTAAAGCAGTTTAAAATATAAGTTTTAAAAGAATTTGATAAAGTTTATACATATTTTCAAGAATAAATAGAATGGAAGATTGGATGTGTCAATCTGATAACAGGATTCTCTCTATCTTTTCCTGCATTTCTTTTTTATCCAATAAGCCTGTGTTCTGTGCTAACACTGATTTAAATCAGTTTACATGAAGATGAAAAGATATAATTGCTGTTTTCAAAGATCTTGCTGGCTGACAGAAGATAAATATGCAAGCAATCATAGTATTATGTAATTAAATATTCAATTATTCAAAAAGTATGTCAGTACACAACGGGGTTCAAGTTATTCTGAAGGATCATGGGGATCACTCTAAAAGAGGTGTTTAAATGTGCTGACTCAGTTCTATATTATCAACTTGGTAGCAATTGTCATGGTCAGAGAAAAGTGATAAGTAGCCAGCACTTCCTCTTTGTACCACTCTTTCCCCTTTCTCCAGGTACTGAACAGCTAAAATGAAGTCACCAATGTCTACTCAGGGCCAGTAAAAGCCTCCTCACACATTGCCCTGTTGCTGCTTTTCCAGCCTCCAAAAAGACTGTCCCTGAACTTCCCCCTTTGTTTAAATATGTTTCATGGTGAATGGACGTTTCAAGTTCACTTTCCTCTTTTCCATGGGTTCTCTTTGCTTTAGAATAAGAAATAAACTTGTGCTGACTCACAGTCTGGGGTGACTATTCTCATCTTCACTACTCTTTGGAAGATGGTTCATATCAATCTCCTCTCAATCCAATAAAATCATGGTGTTCTCTTAGTTTAAATCAATATAAATATAACTTTTAGAGGGCTCTTTCATGACCTTTCTCCTTTTGGGGGGTCACATAGTTTTCTTTCCCTTTCAATTAGGTAATTATTTTTTGAGATAGGGTCTCCTGTAGCACACAGTGGACATGAACCCACTATGTAGCTGAGGCTGTCCTTTCTTTCTGCGTTCATGTTACAGAATGTAGGATCACAGGTTTGTGGCATCATACAGGTATGTAAATCATACAGATATATGACATCATACAGGTATATGGCATCATATAGATATGTGGCCTCATACCAGGCTTCTTTTTTTTTTCCCACTGTTCATTACCACTTCTCTCTCAGCTTTCAGGTTTTGTCATCAATGACTTGTCCACAGCAGAGGTGTTCTGAGAGACTTCATACGATCTCTTTCTTCATTTCCACTACTTTATATGGAACCACTGTCACTTTGTGAGAGTCATACCAGACAATAAAAACTATGGTTCTTCTGCTTAGCATTTACTGCGTTTAATAGAACAGCAGCCTTGTGCATGTTGGGAACTGTCTCCTTTACACTACTCAGCAGATGCCTGGCACGTAGTACACATGGAATAAACATTTGCTAAATAATTGAGTAGAGACCATGCTGATGAAATGAATGGACAATTTTGATGACAAGCACATGTGAAAGTATCTAGGTGTGAGGTGACAGAGTGTGACTGCAGAAAGCAAGTTAAGTTTTTAAAAACCAGAACAAAAAAACTGACTTAATTTTCTCAGCTATTCATTGTCTGTTTAATCAAAGGTTATTGAATGTTTGTAATACTAGTTACTAAAAGATTTAGCCTTCCAATCTGTCATTAGTCAAGTGTAGCTAGTAGGGAAGGGTTATAAACTACAGTGCACTGATGCATAATCACAAAAAAAATGTCAACTGTGTGAAAATCTAAGAAAATGAGGAATTGAGTTTTAGCAGGTGTCTAGGGAAACATCTGGGTATAAGCAAAAGAGGAAACACCAAAAACAAAAGACTGAAGGAGTCCCAACGAGCTGCTTGTGGTTGTCTAGCTGTAGAGTAACTGACTCATAGGAATCTTAGATTTTATATTGCAGTCATTGAGGTGTGGAGTAGGAGATAATTAATAATTTGTATGGAAGATTGACATTGTGTATTTGTTTACTATGTTACTGAGGCTACTTTAAACTCAGGACAGAAGACATTTGATAAGGTTGAAACTAAGTTATAAGCTACAGGAATATTTGGGATGGAGATGATAATTAGTGAAAGTGTCTGAATGTACAGACCTAGAAGATGATGATCCTTAGCCAAACCAATGTCAACCAACTAATTTCATGAAGAATATCAGAAGTATAATGCTTTGGGTATTGTAATAAAAGCAAGTGCGTAATCCCAGTACTCTGGAGGCAGAAATAGGAGTATCAGAGCAAACTCAAGACCACACACACAATCTACATAATCAGAGGCTGGCTAAAGGAAAAAAAAAACACATTACTTTGTACTTCATATTTCTCATGTTAACGCAGGAAAGAACAGATAAGTGAAGCTAAAATTTATCCACTGATAAGAGGGGAAAATTCAAAAAGTCTAAAGTTTAACTACAAGTTGGAAAATACAGGCAAAAAGATAAGAACAGTAATAACAAAGCTATCTCTGGGGAAAAGAAAAAAATTCCTCAAATGGCCCAACCCCAACCCCTATGTGCCACACACTCTTGAGCATCTGGAAGAATCTTTGACTCAGAGCCTCAGAAGGAGGAACTTATAAGAAATTTACAGCTGTTTTTCTTACCTTTCAGAGGTGTTCAGATAACTTGTTCAAGGTTGTCATTCATTTAACATTTCTGAGTCTTCTATATTTTAGTCTCTGTGCTAGATAATAGGCTCATTTGTGTGCTATTCTCTACTTCTATAAACACTTATATAGTATATCATAGGTCCCTAACTCATTCTAGCATGTGGAGCTAGCTGGAATGATCTCTAGTTATCTCTCTCAAGATCATACAGCAGTTTTTTATATTATTATTATTGAAATTTCTTCTGGCGTGTTTCCCCATCTTTCAAAGGGAATAGTGTAGAACTTCTGGATTGTAGGTGATACACATACTCTCCACTTTGTTATTTGTTAGCCTGTTTGGACCCTAGGATCTTATCAAAGCAATGGGATGCTGTGCCTGACACTGTGCATTAACTTGGGCTCTGGAAAGTACATCACTAAGATAGCATTAACAGTGGGCTTTTCCAGTCCAGCTGCCACTCTTGTTCACACCCACCAGATTTGAACAGATAGGGACATCAATAGTTTATTCTTGGACTCTAACCATCTCTCCAATGACTGCTTAGTGGAAAACTAAGTGATCTTGGGCCCAGGACAATGTAATCACATGAAAAGGTAATTTGGATTTTGAGGAGAGAACAGGGTGTCTTTTTACAGGAAGAATATCAGGACTGGGAGTCAAGGACATGATGGTTAAATTCTATCCACTAGCAGGCCTTGAATTTCTTTTAACAAGCTTTTATGCTCAATTCCTATCTATTCTGAATTACTCTTCTTTAACTCACATCCTGTTTTCAGTCTAGTTACCTTCTAACCTTTAAATTCTTAATAAAACTTTATCTTTCAGTTGTAGTTAAAAAACAAAAATCAAATAAACAAAAACCCTACTCCAATCTATTGCAGATGACCTAGTATTTTATGATAGGGAGAGTAATATGATTTCTCATAAATTAGTTTCATCTTGTTTTATGTTTCGCACAGGTTCTATTCTAAGTGAAATGCTAATAAGAATGACAAAGATAGGAAAGTTCTGGAAGGGATTTTATGGAGGGCATAAATGTACCAGAATTAGTACAAAGGCGCTTCACACCCTTCTTGCATACTTGTTTTCTACACACGTTCCTTCACATTCATTAGTACAATGATCTCAAGGGGTTCACCTCCAACCTAAAGCCTGTGAAAAGTATGAAGTGATGACCGAGGTGAATGGAAGCCCAGTTACCTCATTGGTTAAGTCCTGACCTTCTCTGGAGATCTGGCAACCTTGCAGCTGACTCATGGCAGATATGAGAGAGTCCTTCTCTTCAGATAAATATAAGCAGTGGAGATACACAACAGTAGTGACAGTACCTTACACTTGTATAAATGCCATATTTTAATTGTGCTCTCTCTCTGAGAAACAAATTAATAGCTATAGATTTCTTTGTTCATGAAAACAGTTCTTCACCGGGCAGTGGAGACACATGCTTGTAATCCCAACACTTGGGAGGCAGAGGCAGGTGGATTTCTGAGTTTGAGGCCAGCCTGGTCTACAGAGTGAGTTCAGGACAGCCAGGGCTACACAGAGAAACCCTGTCTCGAAAAACAAAACAAAACAAGAAACAGTTCTTTTTGTATTAGGAGGGAAAATACTATTCTGCTCACTAAAAGCTGAGTCTTTGCAGAATTGAGCGAAGATTTTTTAAAGTATTTTTAACTATTCCTTTTTGACTAAATTCACTATAAGACGGTAGGACTTAGAGAACATGCCCTAAACTCTGTTCTCAGCGTTGAACAGCTGAACATGCACCCATAAACATGGTTAACGATCTCAGATCTTAGCTTTCTTTCAAGAAAGGGGGAACAAAGATCACTCAGTCTTTGTTGCTAGTGACAAAATGTTTTCTAAAGTCCATCTTCGTACGAATCTTTACGATCTTGCCGTTTATGACTCACATGAGTCATAGAATGTTTTCGGTACAGAATGAAACAGAAAGCAGGGGCCAGAGATCACTGCACGTTTCTCTAGACCATCTGTTGTTGTTGAACTGAAATGTTCATTAGCAAATGAGATCAAGGTCCAGAGAGCTGAATTTATGTTGATTCCCCTGGATATCACATTAGTTTTATGAAAAGTTAGGCCTTCTTTCTCTGTTATTATAATGGTTTATTTCGCATACATATGTTTAACTTCAGCTTCTTATAAAAATTCAAGTTGAGACCTATTTTACAGAGGTATTAATTAACGTAACCTTTTCAAATTACCTAAAGCTAGGAAAAAAGAGATTTACTTATATAATTGATCACACACACACACATACACACACACACTGTGGCCATTCTATGAAAAAACAAAAACCATCTATAGTCATTGTCTGATGGTTTAGACTGATAAAAATGGTCATGCATGGATAGCTTTAGCTTCCACAATGAGACTTTCAAAATGTTACATGCAGCTTGAAGTACTAATTTTAGATTTGGGGGAAGGTTATTTAGTTAATTTTTAGTAAGGTTTTATAAACATTTTCAAACTCCTGTTGGTAAAATTAGGATTCTGGAAATTAAAAAAAATTCAAATTATTGATTAAGATATAGATAAAAATGAACAATCCAGGCTTTTTAAGCAATATCCAAATATTGATTATGTGTTAAATTGTCCATGATATTAAAATAGGGCAAGTCACCAGAGTCCTGTGACTGGGTTAAACAGCTGACTAAATAGTTGAGTTTTATGGTTCTATTTAATCAGTTGGAAGGCTGTTAAACTTTATGAACTTATATCAAATAGTTGGCTAAATATTTGATGACACAAAAGTACTTATGCCTCACATTATAATAAATTAGTATGAATAATTTGGCTATTACAATCTCTGTAATACATAATCGATCACATAATCAATGAGAGCTAATCACTGGCAATGCTTCTGTAACTCATTTGTGGTAGATGTCATTACTGCTTCCGTAGGCATGGGTCTCTGAAAATGTACTGCATCTAACCTTTTCTATTCTATAGCCATATAAAAAAACAAGTGCTAATTATTACAGGAAATTGTTTTGAACTATTCTGTTAAATGAGATTTGTTGAAGATGATGACTAAGGCAAAATTGGTTTACCGTCTTAGGATGGTTACAAGTGAGAATGTGAATTGCTGACTGTGCATCATTACGCAACCAGTCAAATGATCTGCATATTTCTTTCTCTAGCCCTGTTTTGAAAACAGAGAAGAACGGATATTAACTGACACCAAGGCATGCACAGAGGTATGTCTAAATCACTTAATTAGTCTTGACATTAAAAAATAATCAAAAAGATTTAGAGCCAAAAGTGAGTCCAGTCCAAAAATTGTCATAATTACAAATGCCATTTATCATGTGCACTATAATTTTAAATGATGAATAATTAGAATATAGTATATGAAAAAACCATTTTCAATAAAAAACATAAAAAATAATTCTGCCTTATAATTTAAAATCATGAAGCCATTAAAATAAATTCTAGATTGTACATATTGGTACATACATATATAATCTCAGCACTTACGAGATGGAGGCAGAAGGCTGATAAGTTTGAAGCTATCTTAGTCTACTTTGTGATTTCATGGGTAGCCTAATGCTACTTATCTCAAAATCAAGGGTTAAGAGAACATTTCAGCAGAAGGGGACCCTGCCTAGTGTGTTGAAGTCCCTAAGTTTTATGCCCAGCTCTGCAAAGCAAATAAATAGTCAAATTCAATCATATATTATATTGGTATCATTAATCATGCCCACATATGTAACTAACATGCAGCATATGTAAATTAACATTATATGAGTTCTAATAGAGAATAACAAATATAAACTGGGATTTAGCTGCTGGGTAGACAACAAGCCCTGCTGCTAAGTCTGGTTACTCAAACACTTGGAAATGAACACAGTGAATAGAATTCTACTTTATATTTTAGGAAAACTCTCTCTCTCTCTCTCTCTCTCTCTCTCTCTCTCTCTCTCTCTCTCTCTCTCTCTCTCTCTCTCTCTTCAAATCACAGATCTTCTCAAATTTGTAATAGTAGTTATGCCAGATTTACAATTTTTAAACTCTATGGTGAGGTTTTCAGCCTTTCTGGCTCTTACGCAGAGTCCTTTCAGTTCTGTATTTGTAGAACATTTAAGGAGAAAATGACTTTTTACAATTGATAACTCAGTTTAGATTTGTTCCTAAGTCACTTAAGTATAGGGAATTACTCAATAGCAGACGGGCTTAGATTTGCATTTTATTTTCCAGTGAGGTAGGAACTTGAACATCAGTAGACCTCAGTGGTCAGATCAGCAGTTAGAATGCTCTGCTTTGATAAGAACTTTCAGATAAGTTGTCCTATCAGCTTGACAGTTGGCACACTGGCTTGAGAAGAATTCTAGGATAATTTCCATTAAATTATATGATTCATGGAGCCGATCGATCCATTGATCCATCACTTTGGCAGAGAGAGCTTTTCATTTGGTATTCATTCCTATTTCAAATTCTGAAGTTCTCTATATGTATGTAAATTAACTAATGTAAATTAACTCTTTAGTTTTAAATCGTCTTAGGATGACTTGTGCTATGCTAACACAAATCAATGGTAAGGTAATGTATTTTAACACCTGGGCAAGTGTTGAAGGGAAGCCTGCAGGTACATTGTTTTTATATTTAATTTTGGAATTCAGAATGTTATATGTACTATGAACAGTATATATAACGAAATGTTATATGTACTACTATACATTTGAATTATTCTACTCAGTACTTGAAAGAAAGATGGTTAAACTTTAAGGATGTATTAAACAACCATGATATATCAATTGATGTGAATAGACATTAAAATGCTTCACCAAGCTGTAGTTTTTTTCTCACCTATCATTTTTCTCTGAGAGGGATTGTGGAAGGCTACCAACTGTATACAATATTTGCACTTGAAGAAAAGAATGCTTTCCATACCAACGTATCTAACAGCCATCAATGACATCATGCAAAGATACACTCCTTTTAAAAAGGGACTATGTACATTTTGAAGACTACTTCAACATTTCTTTGTATGCTATTTGGAGATTCGCTCAAAACGTTCGTTTCTTGATGCTTTATCATATATAAATATAGCACCACCCAGCTTATCATGTCACATGCACCAATTTTGGATGCATGCTGCTTTGTGTGATATTACTGCAGAGCCAATTAAAGCTGACTATTTGCTTCCTCTGGCTAATCACTATGGGGAGGCACTGGCAGTAGATCAAAAACCACATGTGGGCCCTGACTTTCTTTTTTTTTTTTTTTCCTTTTTTTTTATTAGGTATTTTCCTCATTTACATTTCCAATGCTATCCCAAAAGTCCCCCATACCCACCCCCCCCACCCTCCTACCCACCCACTTCCACTTTTTGGCCCTGGCGTTCCCCTGTACTGGGGCATATAAAGTTTGCAAGTCCAATGGGCCTCTCTTTCCGGTGATGGCCGACTAGGCCATCTTTTGATACATATGCAGCTAGAGTCAAGAGCTCCGGGGTACTGGTTAGTTCATAATGTTGTTCCACCTATAGGGATGCAGATCCCTTTAGCTCCTTGGGTACTTTCTCTAGCTCCTCCATTGGGGGCCTGTGATCCATCCAATAGCTGACTGTGAGCATCCACTTCTGTGTTTGCTAGGCCCCGGTGTAGTCTCACTATAGACAGCTATATCAGGGCCATATCCAGGGATCCATCCCATAATCAGCCTCCAAACGCTGACACCATTTCATACACTAGCAAGATTGTGCTGATAAGGCTCTGACTTTCTAAGGTTGAGAGTTCATAAATTAGAAATGGAAACAAAAAAGGGAAATGAAAAAGTAGCAGGGAAGTTATGAACTGGTAACAAGAAGAAAAACAGGAGACAAGTGTGGTGTATTAATTTGCATGCTTCCAGAATTGTGGAGACAGCTGTTTGTTTGAATGTCCTTCTCACTTTGCATGTGAATATAACACTAGTAGCTTCAAACTGTCCCATGAAGGAAGTATTTACACCAGAGAAATCAATAACCACAAATTAGCTTTGATCCCCCATTATTCATTTGCCCTACTGATTGGAAAGGTCTTTATTAAATATGCGCCCAAACACTGTTGCCTGTAAGAGTGAAAAATACATATAGCCAGGAAACAGATGGAAGGTCAAGACTCGGAGGGGTGAGTATCTTTTTTTTTTTAATCTTTATGATAAAAAGGAGCAAAACCATGTTAAGTAAAGAGTACAGCAAGCATAAATGTCCTTGTGCCTGGAATGTTAGAACCAGAGAACCAGCTAATTCAGGAGTCCCTTGTGAAGACAGAAAGTCAGTGTGGTGGGTAGTGCCAGCACTGGGAGGTTTGTGATATTGAGCTGGTGGCATTAATTACCAAAACTGCTGTTTGGTTCATAGAACCTGGGACTGAGGAAATTCCAGTTGCTTATGTAGCATCAAGACACTAACTCTGTGCTGACTGCTAACCTGATCCAACCTTTATCCTAAGTGTGCTATCTAAGAGATCCATAGCTGCTGCTGCGGTTTCCTGGAGATCCAAAGAAGGGATATTTGGCCTGACTAGCCTCAAGGCCATAGCAATTCCAGCCTGTGCCATAGGAACTAGAAGAGAAGAAAGAGAGCAAACAGAAAAGGGAGTATGTGAAAAGGTCCTTGGCATGGCAGAGGGAGACAGGGGGAGCAGCTGTGGACTTGGCTCCCAAAGGAAACCTTCAGAAACTGGGGCAAAGAGCATCTGGCTGCAACCAGGCTGAGCTAGAACTTAGGAGAATTTGTTGGAGTTTGCCAAGGGAGAGTTGACTTCATTCTCTGTGGCCCTTTGCCCTGCTTTGATATTTGACCAATTTTCCAGAAAATTAACTATTTGTAGGCCTGAAATTTAATACGAATTTAGAAGACATTACTTCCATACCACTTGAAATATCCTGTATAATAGGAGTTTTAATTAGCTAGCTAATAATAACCAATTTTGACACTTTGCAGTCTTTCAAAATTTTTATTCCCTTTAAACTGAGTTGAGGATATTAGCTAATTAGCATTTACTTACATTTTTTTTATCATAAGGGTTTTTAAAAATTCATGTCTGCTGTTCTCTAGGTTTTTTTATTTTTTAATTCTTTGAGTACATTTTCATTATTGTGGGCATGACTGACCTTGTATCTTATGTAGTTTTAGTATGTTTTCATTACTAATATATTTAGTTGGAACCTGCTATTATTAATATTCTACCTCATCCTTAATCCATAGAAAATTGTTGAACTTTGTATAAGGTCCCCAATGAAGGAGGCAGAGAAATACCCAGGGAGCAGAAGGGGACTGAAGCCCCATAGGAGGAACATCAATATGAACTAACCAGTACCCCCAGAGCTCCTTGGAACTATGTGGGGCAATGGGCTATGCACAGACAGCCTGGTCTCCAGAGCTGAGGTTGTGAACCCCAGTAGAACCTGGTGGTGATTATTCACCTACATGGGACAGAAGGCGTTCCCTCATGTCTCCTGGACTCCTGGCTGGTGTAGAAATTACAGCCTCCACAGCCCCCCACAGGAGAAGCTGTGGCTAGTAGTCATGTACATAATGTCCCAAGCTTCTGACCTTGAGGCTAGACTCCTCTCAGTTACCTAGCAACAGCAAGATAACACAAGCCCACTATAGGAGGGGCTGCTTGGCCCCTTTCTTACTCTCTCTACTAGCTCTCTCTAACATCTTACTCTCTAGCCTTTCCTCTTTCTCTCTCTTTCCCCCTCCCCTCCTCTTGGCCATGGCCTCTCTCTCTCTCTCTCTCTCTCTCTCTCTCTCTCTCTCTCTCTCTCTCTCTCTCTCTCTCTCTCTCTCTCTCTCTACCTTTTCTCTTTTCTTCTGCCTTTTTATAATAAATCTCTAAAACCATAGACTGTCTCTGTTCATCAAGGCCTGCTGTGCTTGGATGATGGGATAGGCTTTCTCCTAATGAGCCATGCCTAATCTCCCCTCAGAAGGCCTTCCTGTGCTCCAGCCGCAAACCAGACTTAAGACTCTCGCCTGTGTGGGAACCTTTCTCTCTTTGCCCTCTCTCCCATATCTCTGGGGCCAAGAGTGTTGAAGTGGGGCCCCTGGTATCAGGGGTTGCCCCTTGTCCACCCACTGTGGAGTGGGGTCCAGTGGCTACACACAGCCAGATGGCCACCTGGACCAGGCGAGTAGAAAGCCTCTGGCAGTCCTCCGGTGTCCAGAGCACAGGAACTCTGGCAGTACATGTGCTCCCCTCCCTCCCCTCTTCCCCATCACCCCTCAGCCCTACAGAACTAAACCACCAATCAAAGAAAACACATGGTGGAACTTGTGACTCTAGCTATATATGTTACAGAGGATGGCCCAGTTGGTCATCAATGGGAGGCGAGGCCCTTAGTCCTGTGAAGGTTCTATGCCCCAGTATAGGGGAATGCCAGGAGCAGGAATCGAAGTGGGTGAGTTGTGAAGCAGAGGGAGGGGGGGAAGGATAGGGGATTTTCAGAGGGAAAACTAGGAAAGGAGATAACATTTGAAATGTAAATAAAAAACATATCTAATAAAAAATATAACATGAATAAAAAAGAGAACCGTTAAACTTTGTAAAATAGGAACAAATATATTGCCCTACCTCAGGGGGGAACATGTGAAAGCTGTTAAAAACCAAGAGATGCCGTCTAACTGTATTATGGTTTACATTTCTTAGTAAATCTAAAGAGGATTTGATAGTACAATTTCAAGGGTTTACTTCAATGGGAATTCAATGCAATGGCAAAAACAATAGGTCACTCATTTCCATACCAAAACCAGTCTGATGGAAATGTGCCTTCTAAATAAAATCACATGATTCAAATGACAGTATTTTAATTATTTCCATTTTAAGCTAAGGTAAATTTAAGGAATATTTCAAGCAAATAGAGAAGTGAGCAGGCAAACAAAATAGTACCCCTGGCATCTGTTGCTAAAAGGCTATTTAAATATATTTTCTTAAAAAAACAAACTCAAAAGGTCATTTTTAAGTTTTAGAAAACAGAATTGGGCTACCACTTGTTTGAGAAATGCAGCCTAGAAGGAAGGACAGGCTCAGAGTGGGATGGGGTGGACAGCAGGAATGAAGGGTGGGGTCTAGCCAGCTAATTCCAAAATCACTGCACTTGACTCCATGATGAAATACTGAGCCGAAAGCATACTCCACCCACACTTAGAAAACAGGTTGGAACATACCTGAAATTCAAGTCTTTAAAGGAGAATTGAGTTTCAATGATACCAGTGGTTTTCACCCGGGAATGTAGAACGTCTTGCTCATTTGGGACGTACCCAGGGGCTGTGAGTCTGTCTAAGTCATTAAGGTAGCTAAGAGAAACAAAATCGAATGGAGTATATTTTATTTTTGACTTTACATTGGATACACTGCAATTCAGTGCAAATGTATTTTAAGACTTTAAAGTACGTTGGAAAACAAACCCTATTTGTTGTTCATGATACTGATCTGAATGGCAGGCCTTGGCAGCTCAGATGTCACAGTTGCAGAGTGCTGAGTGCCCAGAGCTCCTGGAGAACTCTTCTCTAAGAACTCCTCAAAGCCACTTTAGCCCTAGACTTATGAAATCTGTAGGACAGACTCACTATCATATAGAGATACAAAAGGGTCTTTCCCCATGCAGAGCTGTATAGATGCATTTCTATGTATTATGCTGCCTTGGAATGTTTGCCTCAACAGTTTTTACTCAAAGATCCTGTTATGGAAATTACTCGGTTTCCATTCTAAGACAGCGGTTGGTGTGTGTAACAACTTGAATTGTTTGAGAGTTATTAATTGTTTGGGTGATTTTACATGGATTATTTAGTTTAGAACACTATAGTCATTTATGTACTGTAGCCACACCACTGTCTATCAGTGCATGGTGAAGCCCTTAACTCCTCCAGAATTCCTACTGTTACTGGAGTGAACTCTTTGCTTGTTTGTTCCTTCTGTTTATTTGGTTTTTGTTTTATTGATCACAGTATCTAAAGCCTGGCAATGGTTAAATGTAAGCTTGATCAGCTCTGTGCTCTGAGTCTGTTAGACTAAAGAATGAAAACTATTCTTAGTATCTTTATCCTTTCAAGCTCGATCTACAATTAAAACTGTATTTCCTTTCATTTGTACTGTTGTGTATGACACTACGGATTAAATGGCTTAGCCATATGGCTATTTCTGTGATGAATTTAAATGCAAAATTGAGCCATGCCTGCATACAGATTTTAAAGTTTGGTGTCTTTCCAAAGAACTTTGAGGGTATAGTTATACCAAATGTTAGTTATTGCCTACAAAGTTAAATTTGTTCAGAGATTATGTTAAGAAGTTCAGATGTGTTAGCATCTAACACAGTGGTTCTCAATCTGTGGGTAGCAACCCAGTTGGGGGAGTCAAATGACCCTTTCACAGGGGTTAATCCATTTAATGAAAGCTTGAGCAAAAATAGATTTTAAATAATTTTTCTTTGCATTTGTAAATCATTTTAGGCAAAGAAGAGACTTTAGCAAATGGGAGGATTTTCATCAAAAGTGCTGATCTTAATAAGTAAATTTGGTATTTGGATGCCCAAGCCTGTAGTTTCTAAACCTTTAGCTGTTATGACTCAAGTCACATACAATGCGTTGATTATTTACTTCTAATCCTGTAAAGACAGTGCTGTCCTTTGTAACCCACATTTGCTCTTAATGCTTGTGGAATTTAAACAGCACACTAGGTGGCCCTAATTAGTAAACCATGAAACTTAGGTAGCTGAGGCCTTTCCTCTATTCTTTTCCTAGAGCTTGTGGCATCCTCAGCCAAACCCGGGAATTAGGAATTCTGCTCTACTCTTCCAGCAGCATCCATCTGCAGAATGTCTAGATATGCAAAAAAAAAAAAAAAAAATCTTCCTTTCACCAAAAAGTTGGAAAAAATGTTTTATATAGTATAAACAAAATAAATAGGTAGTGCAGGATCACTCTGATATGGAAATTGAAGTATGTAACTTAATTCAAAAATTGAAAAAAATAATCTGTTCTTAATGTTTGGAAGAAAATAATGTAGATTTAGCAACATTTTAGCAGGCTTTTATTTAATATGCCTATAGTAACACTTTGAAGCTGCCAAAGTTAATATCTCAAGTATTTAATTTATGTAGAAAATATTTCTACTTCATAGAGAAAATATATTTTCATATAATTATACTGCTGTGCAAATTAGTGTTCAAAAACTATTTACAGTATGGGCAGAACTCAGAAAATCAATGCAAATAGATGTTTGATATATTTAACACTATGGTAAATATTCTCAACTCAAACTATTAGTCAAAAATTCGAAGCATTTAAACAAATGAATCATCTAAAATATGTAATACAGTGTCATTTTATTGCCTCATGTTAGTTATCTGAGTTATAATTAATTTTTTTACTATAAATATCTATATTTTGCTACCAAAGGACAAACAATGAGGCAAGCATATTAACAATGTAATTGAAGGTATTTAGGCAATATTTATTCAAAATGAAATTTATTAATCTTTCCGTTCACCTTTCCCAGAGGTAACTAAGCAACATTTTGTATGTAATGTGTAAACTTGCATCTTATTTACTCAATGATTAGCACAGACAGGTAAGCAAGGTGTTACAGTACCACAGAAATCACTTTGAGGATCACAGTGAGGCAGAGACTGGAACCTTGGAGAAAATGTTCCCAAGTTTATGTAGTCACAGAGTGACACCCTGTCTCATCAAGTAGGATCCACACTGCTGTCTAAAGGCGATGGTCCCAGTGGAAATGAACAATAAATGAACACTCATCACCATCACAGAAACGTGCTCACTACACATGGACTTCTTTTTATGTTTTTTTTTTTTCAGACTCTCTCCATCCATCACTGTTTTTCCTAAGAAACAGACTTATGGGGCAAAGGCACTCAGTGATTACAAATCTGCATTGTCATTGTCATGCATGATCCATCTCTCTGTTGAAGAGAGCTTTGCTTCCCGGCTACATTACTTTTTGTTGCTTATTTAATGAAACCTCAGTGCTTGCATGGTTTGTCACGAGATTCATTCAAGGACAATGTTGTATGTGTTATGTGTTTGTAGGCATGGGAAGAAATAGAAAATGAGTAATTGCACAAACTTTTTGTAGCCAAACATAATCACATGTTCTTGTTGATTCATACAGAAAATAATTCAAGAAACACTCGAAACAAGGAAGTTTGAAGATGTGGTAACAATTCTATTGTAAACAGTGCAATGCTCTTCTAAGTTCTTTATTAACATTAAATACTTACTTGCCAATATTTGCTATGCTGACTCTAACAAGATTTCACAATATGCGAAAATCTGAAACCAATCGACTTTTCTTCCAGAGTTTTGTGTCTTGCTCAATAACCTAGTGGCCTAACACATATATCACTAGTAAAATTAATCTAGGGGATTATTTCAGTAACACTGAAATATATGATTCAGATGAATACAGTTCCAAATGTTAACATGCATACCATCTGTCTGTGTTCATGCTAAGTAAGCATTGGACATCATAATAATTTTTTTTTAACTAAGAGAAGATATGTGTAGTATATATTTCTTCTCAGGTATGTTGTTTCATGTCTTTTCTGCTGGCTCTCAGTTTTTTTTATAATAAAATGCAAAACCATTTCCCATTATTTGTGCTTACATGCACAATGTGCCAAGTTACAAACTATGTGTCATCTGCAATTCTTGTCCAAGAAAATGACTTACTAAGCTGCAGAGTCATTGAGCTGGTATTCAGATGCCCTTTCAAAGCAGGCTTGGATTCCTGGATCCCCCCACAGTCGTTTAATGATTTCAGCCAGCTGAGGAGTCATAGCACCATCTTCTAGTGTATGTGCCATTGAGTGAAGTTGTTCTTGGTCCTCCTGGAATAATATTTTGGTGGGAAGAATGAAAGTATGCTATTTAGGTACAGGCACTGTTTTAAATAGAGCACTCTATTTAAAAGGTTTTTGTTCCTTTCATTTTGTCAATCATTTCACTGAAGAGTTTTTCAAAATCTATGAAGAATAATAAAACTAACATTCATTATAGTAGTTGACTGATATCTAGAAATGCTGACCTTTGGAAAAATTGCAAAATACTATATGAAGAATTTGAATGATTTGGATATTTCATTGATTTCTGAATATGTTGTCACAAAGAATAACAGTGCTTTGTTCTAGTCTGTTATGGCCTGGTTTAAAATGCTGGTGTGAAAGAAAAATTAGATTGGCATAAAATGTTACTTGGCATGAGGTATTTCTTTTAATTACTTGGGCAAGTGATTACACACACGTATAGACACACAGAGGTACTGATTCTGTATGTTAAACTGAGTGAATTGAGTGCCTTTGCATTAATGTGCCATAGGACCGACATAAGGATTGGCTAAGAATCAAAACACAGAGTACTATGTCAGTACATAGGAAGACGTGGGAAGTGATGAGGATGGATAGAAGCTTAGAAAACAAATAAACTCAATGTAAATAATCTATAGGTGGCCACAATTTATACTAGTAATCAAAACACATTTGACAAGTAATTAAGATTAAGAGTTTGAGTCATAGAGTAGTTAAATAGATTATGGTAAATGGTTAGGAAAACAGAGAAATCTGGGCTCAGATCCCCTGTGTCAATATCCAAAGCTTAGGCTCTGCCTGCATAATACCATGCTAATGAATATCATTATAACAAGTTACAATGTGGGACACATAATTTCTGTCTCATCTTCCTTACAATAACCAGCAAATGCTACAATGTATGCATTTACACCTGTACAGCGAAGTACTCTCAGAGCTCCCTTTGACCAGGCAATCAATCCAAAAGGCACCAGAAGAGGAGGCAAGGGCAAGCAGAGTCTGTAGAGTGTGCCACTGCTAAGAGTGAATAGATCCAGGAGGAACTCTTGCTTGCTGATATCAGTCATTCATTTTCAGCCAACTATAGTTTTATTCTGCTGTTTTATTAAAAGTATGTTCTTTGCCTAAGATATTAATAGCATATCGTTATTATTAAGGAATGTTAAATCTAAAAGAAAACTTTTCCATCTTTCTTTCTGATGAGTTTTTATTATTACAAGCAGGTAATAGATCAGATGACCAATTGATTGTTAAATAGCCCAAAATACACGTCTTATTTTATTTTCTTGCATTTGTCCTTGTTTTTTTGCATTGTGGGAGACCTATTTCAAAATTCTTCCTTTGTATTAGACAGAGAACTACAAATCTAGTGAAATGTGATCTGTTCCCTTAATTTTTAATTAATGTTGAGATAATACAATTGAATAATTTCTCCTTTCTCAAAAACTGCCCATAAGCCCCTGTTTGTTATCTTTCATATTCATGCCCATTTCTTTCATTTATTTTGATATATCCATTGTGGGGCCATAATGGTCCAGGGTTCCGGAGGGAGGGTTGAAGGAGCTTCAACCCTAGACACCTCAAATAGGAAGACTATAGTAGTTGGTTACCTCCCCCTCCCAACCTGAAGCCATAAAGCAGGCTTCCCCACATTAACCCATAAAAGAATTTATTACGCTGACTGTTATTATGATTCACTCATTGTTTTACCTTGTATGGTTTTTCCCTCTGGACCCTTCAGCCTCTGAGTATGCAGATAAAGCATCTTCCAACATCCTTGCCCTGGCCAGAGACTCTGGCCACCTCCACAGGGACATAAATACTCCTTTCTCCCCATCAATAAAGGAACCAGTTCTCCAAAGCTGTTCCTAGCTGTGTTCAACCGGGGCCCTCATCGTTGACTCAGATCCTATAGTGCATTCACTGGGCCCCAGCTAAGCTTTTCTCCTTCCGGTCCAGCTAGGTGTGCAATGGGCCTGGCTATCCTGAGGGAGAAGTGGACACAGGGCGGCAATATATGTATGTGTATATACATATATGTGTATGTTTTTAGGGTTGACCATTTAGTTGGAACATTCTTCTACTGCTAATGTGCCTTTGGGGCAAATGGTGCATTGAGGCAGCTTTTCCCAGGGTCCATTCCTAAAGAAATAAATCACCTGCTTGTTCAGCAATCCTTTATAAACCAATATGTTCTTCCTTGCCTCCATATTATTCCACATTAAGCTAAACTACAGTTTATTTATATTGCTAATTGGATTTTTACTAAAACATTTAAATGTCCCCAAATCTTTTCAAACACATCCTCAATCCTAGTATTTTCCTGTAGGGCATCCATCTTATTCTGTTGATTATGTCTTGATTTCTGCGTTTCCCACACACACCTGGGTAAAGACCCTCTTGATTTTTAGTTCAGACTATTTAGTAGAAGCTTGTGGAATGATAGTCAATGGACTCATACCAAAATACCACCAGGCCAAACAAATGAGACAATCTTTGAATGCCAAGATAACCCTCCCCCCGACCTCTCTCTCTCTTTCTCTCTCTCTCTCTCTCTCTGTGTGTGTGTGTGTGTGTGTGTGTGTGTGTGTGTAAACCTTCCAGGCAGCTCAGTTCTACAGGCAAAGTTAAGAGTCTTTTGGTACAGGGTGTGGTGTAACCTCCAGTGTCACTGTTTTGTTCTAGGGCTGATTCATTTGGCTTGGCTCTCTAGGCACATGCCACTTTCTCCTTCAAAGCCTGTGGTTCCTTCCTTCCTTCACTGCTTACATGGTAAAGAGAACCGGACAGCTTAGGACTCATTCCTTCAGCCAAGGTGATGCATGTTCCATAGCTCTCCATGTTCTGCTGCTCTCCAGAACCCCAAGGAACAGGGAAGTTTTTATTTTCTTTTTCTAGACCATAACATCATTTCATTGAATGTAGGGCATTTCAATTCTTGATACTCTCGCACAGTCATTAAAAACACAAATCATTTTTAAAATTAAACCCCCATCTTGAGGGTTGCTGTGTGCATCTCATTTTATGCAGGAATATTTGCAGAACTATATTTATTTGCTTACTTACTTTTTTTATTCATCTCTCATATACTACATTCTGAGCACAGTTTCTTCTCCTTGCCCTCCCTGAAGTCTCCCCACTTTCCTCTCCCCCAGTTCCACTCCCCACTCTGCCTTCCCTCAAAAAGGAGTACATCTCCCAGGGACATCAAACAAGCTACAACAAGAGTAGGCACATACCATCACATCAAGGCTGGACAAGGCAACCCAGTAGGAAGAGTAGGGTCCTCAGAAATAGTCCAAAGGGTCACAGACAGCACCTGCTCCCACTGTTAGGAGTCTTATAAGAATTCCTAGCTACTCAGTCACAACATAGCAGAGGACTTATGTCAGACCCATATAGTTTCCCTGATTCCTGCAAGTCGCCGTTCCTAGTCAGTTGATAATGTGGGTCATCTTCTTGTGTGTCCCTGGACCCTCTGATTGAACCATTCTTAAGGAATCTTACTCTACTGTTTTATTCTTCTAGCACTCTCAAAGTACACTTTCCCCTGTTTTGTGTTACTCACAGCATTTATTCAAGTGCCTTTTCCCTTCTTACTTTATTGGTTTTTTTAGTGTATAGGTATACAAGGACAAAGACTTTTGTTGTTTAGTTCATTTATACACTCTGATGAGCAACAAAATACATGTTGCTAAAATATTGTTGACCAAGCAAACCAAAGTAATAAATATGCTAATTCTAGAAAAACTAAGGGCCTTTTACTACTCTATAATTTCATTTTAAATACTACCCTGAGGATTACTGCCCTTTAGGGTTCACAGGAGTTCCCAAGACAATCAGAAAACAGGTATTTACATTATAAGTCATAACAATAGCAACATTATAGTGAAGAAGTAGCAATTAAAATAGTTTTATGGTTGGGGGGGGGATCCCCATGGCATGAGGAACAGTATTGAAGGGTCACAGGTCTTTTCTACACCATGTAGCCTAAAGCAGTGATTCCCAACCTTCCTAGTGCTAAGTGTTTCTTTACAAATGAGCCAATGATTCTTCATTGTTACTATGTGCCTTGGGCAGACTTAGAATCTTGTCGAATTCATTCTGAACCGTGCAGTCATATTTCCAAATAAGAGAGAAAAGGATATATCAGATCATGGAATAGAAGACTTGCATGTCTGTCTGAGAAATAATTAAAAATGTCAAATTCTGTTGCTACTAAACTTTCAGTCTTTGAATATTGATAGCTGTTAAGAATTCCTGATCTGTTGTAGGACACAAGTGATCCACATATATTGCTTACATGAATTCAATTGCAGAACATTTTGGGCAATGTTTTTCTAATTATCATCATCATAACTCCCATCCTGATTATTATACTTGTGTGTGTGATGCTTATGATGTGTGTGTTCAGGTATGCCATGGTGTACATGTGGAAGTCAAAGCATAATTCTTTGGAGCTGGTTCTCTTTTCCCTTTATATGCATTTTCTACATCAAGCTGCGGTCATTAGGCTTCTGTTACTTCCTATTCCTTTGTAACAACTAGACAATGTCACATTAAAAATATACATGCTACTACCTGCTACATTTTTTTTCTTCCTCTAAGCATTTGATTATTTCTTCTCATCCACTATCCCTTTAAGTTCCTCTAAGTAAATTACAATAGCCTGTAACAATATGACCAGAAGACCTACATTTACATCTGTAGACAGAATACCACATTTAGCTTTAAATTCATGTTTGCAATTGCTTGCATGTGTAAACGTCTTATAGAATGAGGATACACAAGACTTCTAAGACACAGTGAGCTGTCTTAACCACTCTTTCAGTGAATAGGACTTACAGATACTCACATGCAGCTGGGCTAACCCGCTTAAGTGCCAAACACTTTATAATGATCAATATCAAGCTCTCCTTTCTGAATACACTTTTTCCATTTCAGCTACTGATGATTAACAGTAGTTAATGTATCTCCAGAAGCAACCCAAATGCTTGCCACATAAACAATAGAATATTGTAAATGATCTCTGATGAGAGCATTTCTGTATAAAAGTTTTAATTACTTTGAAAAATAAAAGTAGAAGATACTTACCTGGACCTTATTTTCTAAAATATTCTGAATTTTAATGGGCTATTTATATTTTTGTCCCTTAGTACTATTGTAATTTGATGAAGAGACTGCTAACATTTTGTGCATGAAGAAATTAAGACAGAGATGTACAGTATCTTTATTTAAAGCTAGATACTCAGTGGCTAAAGCAACTGACATAGGTTTCCTGTACATACTGTCTTTAAATGGAAATCTTTGTGATGATGTACAAATGAATGGTTATGTGAAAGTATATATGCTTGTATAACCAAACGTATCCACCAAATCATAAGTCTGAAAGCCATACAAAATAGTGCTTAGAAGTTAATTTGTTGAGTAAACAGTTTAAATCAGGTACACCATATCTTCATCTTACAATAAAATATTAAATGAATGAGTAAAAGTGCAAATGTTTACCTCATTTGAAACAAAAATATGATCTGTATAGGATGAGGAAACTATGGTGTCCTGACATTCTCGAGGATAGGACACAAGTGCTTCTGAGACATCATAGCAACTTAAATGGTTACTTAAGATTGCACCATTGAATGTACAGTGGCCAAAACTTACACTTTTAAAACCTCTTTCAGTAAGCTAATAGTAGTACTGTTTAGAGTCTGTCGTTTGCACTCCATTTGTATAGCATCATGTCCTGAAGAATGAAGAGGACTAGTCAACATCACTATTTATAAAACTTGTGCTGTATTTAGTACACATTATTTTAAAAAAGAAGCAATAGGAAGTTTAGTGATTTTCCACTTCCTTGACAAAAAATACATGTAATATCTTATATGCAAATTCCAAGACCTTTAAATCACTGTCAAAGAATACAGAAGGCACACACATTCTATTAACTAACTACTACCTGGGAGGGAAAAGTAAAATAAATGTTGCCATGAAAAATGTTTAAAACCGTTTTCACATAGGCCAAAATACTGTAATGGAAGCCAGGCAGCAGTATGCTAAGCCCCAGGAGTCAGCTGCTGAGGCTAACCAACTACCCATTGTTGCTCTATTTTTTCTGACCTTTAAATAAGGATTATATTAGTAGTCCATTTCTTAAGAACCATTATAAAATTTTGTGTGCTTAAGAAAAGCCAGGGTCAGAGATAACAGAGCAGCCATAAATAAAATTGGTTCAACAAATCAGAGTAATAAAAATAGGAGGTCTTGGAGTTCTTGTCTTTTACTTTATAATGTCCACATGTAAATTATTTTACTTTATAAGTGAGTACATGTTTGTGTCTCTGGGTCTGGATTACCTGAAAGGTTATGGTTGAAGTGTAAACTAGTGTTATCGAAACTCCATGGAGTCTATGAGAATAACCCTAGCAAAGAGTAATAGAGGACCCTGAGCCTGAACTAGCTATCTTCAGTATCCAGCGAAGGCTTCTGTTGGAGGAATTGGAACAACCCAGCCACAAAACATTTGAACTTCAGTTTGTCCTGTCTGCAGAGTATTCTGGGACCAGAGTCTAGTAAAATCTTCATCAAATAGACCAGAGAGACTTCATCCAGTAGCTAATGAGAGACATAGTCTCAACCAAACATTAGGTGGAGCTCCAGGAGTCCTGAGGGGGAGGAGGAGGAAGAGAAGGAGGAGGAGGAGGAGGAGGAGGGATCAGAGGAATGAGAGAGGTCAAAGACATACCAGGAGAACAATGCCCATGAGTCAACTGACTAGGGACTCAGAAGTTAGAAAGCCTGTAAAGGTCAAACCTAGGATCTCTGCATATATGTTATGGCTCAGTAGGTTGGTGTTATTGTGAGATTCCTAACAGTGGGAGCAGGGGCTTTCTCTGACTCTGTGCCTGCTTATGGGATGCTTTTCCACCTACTGGTTGCCTTTTCCAGCCTTGATGTGATGGTATGTGCCTGGTCTTAATTGTAACTTGTTATGCGTTATCTGGTGGTTGTCCCTGGGAGGCATACTCTTTTCTGAGGGGAGGTGGAAAGATGGATCTCTGGAAAGGAGAGTTGCAGGGAGTGGATCTGGGGAATAGGGTAGGTGGAGGGAGGTGGACATGGCAGGATGATAGGTAGAGGGAGGCAAGACTTGAGGAAGGAGAGAAAAGGGAAACTGTGGCCAGGATAAAATATATGAGAGAATTAAAAAAAATTAAAAACAGCGTAGAAATGGGTATTTTCCCTTTTATCCCAATAATTTCCTAGCCTCATTTAAATGCTCAAACCTGGGAAGGGAAGGAGAGTAGGAAAGCACTGGTGTCTTTTGCTGTCTTGCATATGGTTTTTCCTCTACCTGTGGTTCCTGTACCCTGATCCTATTGGAGACTGTTCAATTGATGCCCTCTGGAGATAAGCAGCTACTCTGGGAGGGGACACATAGAAATGGAGAAGGTCTTTTAATGATTTTCTTGTGATTGGGGTTACCTATTGGCTTTTAGACAATAATATATGCATAGTTTTTTTATACTAAAGTAGTTTTTAACATATTATCTGTTTTTAAATTAAGTATATTTTTAATGCATCATAATGTATAAAATAAGTATTGATTAAATACAGGAAAAATACTTGTAGATAAATGCTATGTTATAAACCACAGTACAGCTATGCTTCTTTTTTTCTCTACTATCGTATTTAATACTAAGTTTAATTCCTAGAAAACAGTTCCTTTTTAATAAAATTATAGTACACAGTAAAAAGAGATGTTTCATTCAGAGAAAAATCATAAAATTTAAGTTGAAGACAGTTAATATTTGCAAAATCATTATATTTTTGATTCCTAGACACATAATGGGACAACAAGCATAATCTTAAGATTATTTTAGCCCTCATCCCACCCTAGCCATGTAATTATCACATGGGCATACTTACTCGGCTCCTAGGATTGACATAATCAATCCCCAGTGTAGCCATGGCTTTCACAATAGCTAGGATGGACTGCAATGTGTTACTGTAAATCACTGCTTTAAACTCCATGCATTCTTGTTTGCTGTAACCATTCTTATGGATGATCCTGCAATTAAATGTGAAAAGCTTTTGTGAGGTGAACTGTTGTAGCACAAATGAGCATCAGTAATAAATAGCTTGAATAAAAGTACTGTACATAAACTTTAAAAAGAAAGGCTTTTAATGATGAGTGTGTGCTGACTTTGGACAACTTAACACTTGAGAATGTTTCTCCTTCATTGTCTTTTTCATATAATGTGGGAGGGATGTGTGTTAAATATACAATGAATTTAAAACTTGTCCTAGATCAAATACTTTTTCAAATATATAAGTCACAAAGATTTTTCTTTTTACAACCTAGACTCCATTTTCAAGAAGGAAATTCCCTGGTCTCCAGGTCAGAGATGAGCGTCCTGACCTGAATCCTGATGTGGTGTTTACACCATGATTTCTGCAGGATGTGAAGTCACTTAGTGGAACGGCCCTGGCTTTTCCCATCATTTAAGACATACTTGGAACAACTGGAAGTAGGAGTGCCTGCTTTCTATTTACAGCATTAACAAAGGCATTCTTTTTTATTTTTTTGTTCAGGTAATTGCTCTCTGTTGAATCCCTTGCCATTCCCCCATGTGCGTACGTGTTCCAGGGTCTAGAGAACTGAATTACCCAGACCGTAGGGTTGGCTGGGCTCCTCTCTTCCTTCCACCCATTCACTTGGAAGTCAACCTTAACTTAGGGTTTAAGAATAATACCTTGAAATGGATTTCCCTTTAAAGCTAAAAATCAGTGCTAGTGCTCATTGTGCATCTTTGCATCTTCACTGAGAGATAAATTCTTGTTTCTTTCTGTTGCTCTTTTGTTTATTTTATATTGTTTTTAAAGTGAATTGGGTTTGTTTGGTTTGTTTATTTGTTTTTTGGGGGGCTTTTTTTTTTGACTGTCACTTTTCTCAAGATTTATGTTGTGCCTATACACATGGAACCTCAAGCATAAGGGGCAAACAGAGCACAAACACCTCTTCAATGCCTTTGAAGAACTTAAAGTAGCAAATGGAAGGGCCAGGCACTGACAGGAGTGAATGTATGTGTGTGTGTGTGTGTGTGTGTGTGTGTGTGTGTGTGTGTATTTAATTTATTCCTTTACATTTGATTACCAACACATGCTCATGTTTATTTTCAACAGGTCCATGCTTTTCTGCATTAATCTATTAAATCACTTGAATAGGCAAAAAAAAAGAAAAGAAGGATGGAAGAAGAGGAGAGGAGAGGAGAGGAGAGGAGAGGAGAGGAGAGGAGAGAAGAGAAGAGAAGAGAAGAGAAGAGAAAAGAAAAGAAAAGAAAAGAAAAGAAAAGAAAAGAAAAGAAAAGAAAAGAAAAGAAAAGAAGAGAAGAGAAAAAGCTCGATGGTGACTTAGACCACAAGAAAGCAGAGAGTATTATTTCTGAATAGATCCAGGCATAATTGTTGACTAAATCCCAGTCCTCCATCAAAAATTTTTAAAAAATGATTTTAATTATTAAATTAAAATGGTAATTGTGAATAAATGTGGGGCATCCGAGTTCCTTTGGTAAAACAAGTTCCTCTGATTCTTCTCAGCCTGTGGGGAAACATACAATAGAAGAATACAATTTTTTCTAGAAAGAGTTCTCTAGCTGTAAGTTGGTTTATGGCTCTGTTCAAACTAATATGATTTTATTGCATATTTTAATTCTTCATTATATACTGAAAGAATGAATGAATCACTCCTGTCTCTCCTCTCACTAGAGCCATAGTGGAATTTCTGTCAATGCAGCAGCAGCTATGGCACACCGCAGCCACCAGCCATGCTACAAAACAATTTTACAGTTTAGATCTTCAAATGCCATTGAAATCACACATAGCTCAGAGAACATAGCCATCAAATCTTTCCATCATGATAAAATTTCTAATGGGCAGCAACAAATTATGGAAAGAATTATCATTTTCAAAGATTTTTGTGCCATATAAAAGTTTATAGCCACATCTGTGTATGGAAAGAGACATTAGGGAAAATGTAGTACATTCTTTTACGGGTAGATATACTAAAAAAATAAAAGACAAGGAGTCGCAGAAATAATAATGTGATGACTTTGGAATAATAAGATCCACATTAATGGTCAAAAGGAAGAGGAACTTTATAGATACAAGTGAATAGATATATGCAGTTAACAAGTTTGGACGTGTGCTAAGCACCGGTGTTGGGCAAAGATTGTTGTAGTCATATGCATTGGTTGCATTAGTAATTCAAATGGATGGTTAATAGTTTCAGCATTTTGTAAATTGATTACTTATACTTTGTTTTAATTTAGGAGTCTTTATCTTCTACTTTCCCATTTTAAATAATTACAGAAATCATATTTTACATATAATTTGATACTTTGAATACTTAAATTACTTCTTTTATACATATTTCAAAATCTCATTGAAGTTTCTCAGAAATATGTATAGACAAACAATACTTATGATTTCCTAGTTACTTATATGTGTATATATGATTTAGTTTTATTTTTTCTGTGGCCCCTTTTGCCTGATTATGTAAGTAACCTGTATGTGTTCCTGGTTCCTTTAGATACCAGAAAATGGGACCACGTACCCTGCAACTACAGTTAGGGATGGGTTTAAGTGGCCATAAGTTTTACTCACCTGCTTGCCTGGTATCTTTGTTGAAAGGACTGCTGGGGTTAGAGGTTGGGGGAAGGAGAGACACATGGGGGCATGGGGTATGGTGTGTAGGATCCAGAGGAAGCATGAAGAAGGGTGGAGTTCTTGGAAACTAACTTTCATCATATGCAAAGTCAACAAGTGCACTTAACAGCCAAACCATCTCTCCACCCATAAATCTATATTAAATATAGAAAAATTATTCCTACTAATTTTTTTTGCAAATTGTACTTCTACAATTATAAGTAAAATTATTACCAGCTCTGGTTGATATAACATACCTTCTTTATAGCATGGATTAGCCTCAATCTTGTAGCAATCTCCCTGTCTCAGCCTTCTGAGGCTTATGAGAATAAACTACCACATCAAGCTAGAATTATGTTTTTATAATTTATTATAAGAAGGAATGCCTAATTTTTGACTTGAGCTTTTATTTTTTAGATAGTAAAGTTTGAATGAATTATATTATTTAACTTCTTTGTTACAGGTAGTTAAACTCCAACTGCTCATTGTTTTTTTTTTTTTATTCATGTATTTGGCACATTATTGTTTTAAATATGAGCCTATATTTCTTTATATATTAGCCAGTTATATATCTATAATAATTATTATTGGCTTTCCAGTTTTCTATTTTTGTTTACTTATACATGATTTAATATTTAATTTTTTATATAGCAAAATGACTATTCATTAAAAACTATATTTACGATTATAAAACGTAGACTTAAAAAAATAAGATAACAAAGTGTGATTATGTCCTAAATAAGAGGGTCGTAGAAAAGAATAATTATCTGAAAGAATGAGAAATAACTTTGCTGTTAGGATGGGGTAAAAGTCACAAAGCATGTTTTAGAGACACATGGGAGAGTTAAATATTTTCTGGCACCTATATATGAATCTTCAAAAGTCATTCATAAGTAGATTGATAGGCAAATCACATGAGATTTTAATGTCATAATATATCATTATCTGTAATATGAAAATCAAAAGTGGGCTGGCTTAACTAAAGAGCTTCATCGCGATTATCTAACCTCATTTTATTTGTTTTTTATTGAAGATTTTAATCACGGCAGTTTTGTTTAATGCTTCTGCATTCAGAAAAATAGGCAGTTATCTGATTGTAAAGAATGGATAGAAAAATTAATATAAGAGCACATAAGAATCTTTTGGAGTGATATTAGTGAACAAACATTTCCTATACTATAGGGGAAAAAAGGCCAATTTCTGCCAAATTCCAAATGGATCCTTGATTGACATATTTGAAATGTCTTTGCCTTATAGCCACAATGTTACAAAGCTAGATCATTTGAGGATTGATATGATTAAGACATAGCTTCTGGGATTAATACTTTTGAAAGGCAAAATCCAAAAGAAAAATAGAAATTACACTTTTTATTAAACAATAAAAAGGAATATATACACACTCAAAAAGTCAGGATAACTTTGCCACTACCCACAAATACTGAAGCGATTTTCTCAATTCTGAAAAGTGGCTCACAAAGCATTCCTTTTAGAATTTTTCAGTGTGTATAATGTTACTTGTACGTGTGCATTCAGGGCTTACCATTTGTTATTGGGCAACTAATTGGTGTCTCTTCTCTGTAGAAGACTATTTGTGCAGCTGCCAGCCTCCACTGTGTCCCTGTACTTCTGTGTAGGATTGAAGCCTCTTGGGCTTCCCCTGTCCAAGTTAGGATGTCTATTAGTCCTATTTCAGCTCATGATTAGTAATCAGTCATATTGGTGAGACTTCATTAGCAGATCATACTTAGTCATAAATATGTAACAAAATTTACTGAAAAAAGAGGCAATCAATATGGAAAAGACCAAGAAGGGGGGTGTGGGAAGATTTGTAGGGAGAAAAATAAAGGGGAAAATAATGAAATTGTATTATAATAAAAACTAAAATAAATAATTAAAACAGAATTGTTCAATGCATAGAGAAATATCAAATGGCAAACATTCCAAATACTTCTGTACCTACTTCATTTGTTTAACAATAGTGCTTTTCCCAGATTCACCTGCTCCTGGAACAAAATGAAGCAGATGTTATTTACTGATATACAGACTTTGTTAGTATATTAAAACCTATTTTATCATGCATAAATTTTTGACCTCTTTTTATGTAACTTCTAAAGAAAATAATAGTACAAATAGAGAAAATTACATTTTAAATTTAAACATGATTTGAGATGTTTATATCTCCTAGTTTGCAACCCAAGAACATATATAATTCACAATTCAGACTGTACATTATTCTTGCCTCCTGAGATTAGTCTTTGCATCTTTGCTTGAATAAATAACAAGAGAACCATTAATAATTTTATTCGAGAACTGTTCAAACAGAAATCTATTCTGATTAAAATATGTTCTTGTCCTCAGAAGCCTATCATAGCCCTCGACATAGCTATAATTTCCTTTATTCAGAAGAATGAAGCATCTTAACAACTTTAGTTAACTGCCAGGAGCCCTAATGCATATGGGGTGACATGGAATGTCTCATGCCTTAAGATCAGCATACCCTGAGGTAAAAATGAGGAACCAGCAGTGGTATCACAGGTGTTATATTCACCCTTATCCACAACATGCATTACAGTTTATGATGTACACTATATGAGATTTTGGCATTAACTTACCATCATATAGAAAACTAGCATCATATAGAAAAACCCAAAATGCACATGATCTTTGACAGATAGTAATAGTTCTTGGTGAAAACTTAGTGGCTGTTTTAGTTTGTCAGTCAGGACCTTCTGAAGATATTTCTTGAATCTCTCTTGATGTTAAGGATAAGTTTTTTCAGAAATGAAAACTAAAAAGTCATGACCTCTGTTTGTTTTTGCATCTGTGTATGGCAGGCAGTTATCTTGTCTTAATGTTTTATGATTTTGATATAAGCAAAATGTAATTTGAATAATAACTAAATCTAAAGCTTTTATTAAAATTATACCTATGAATATGAATTAGAAGCCCCTGAAAGCACAATGATGAATTTTAATCCCACTTCCACCTACTTGACCTTCAGTTTTTCTCTAGTGCTTCCTTCCTGCTCTACGCTTATGATCTCATCCCCATGCATCAGAATGAGATATATTTCACATGAAAGAAATGATTCTTTGAACTTGTAATTCAAAACTAACCTATGCCTACCAAGAAGCTATTTGAAAAGGAAAGGAAAAATCAGTTTTCTTAAAAGGCATGTCCTTGAGTGTGCCAACCTGGAGCCACTGCAGGTTCCATGCCCAAGAGCAACTGGCCAACACAAAATGTCCTTCCTTCCTTCCTTCCTTCCTTCCTTCCTTCCTTCCTTCCTTCCTTCCTTCCTTCCTTCCTTCCTTCCTCCCTCCCTCCCTCCCTCCCTCCCTCCCTCCCTTCCTTCCTTCTTTCCTCCCTCCCTCCCTTCCTTCCTTCTTTCCTTCCTTCCTTCCATTTCCTTTCTTTCTTTATGTTTTATTGGTTTTCTTTGTTTTATTTTTGAGAAAAGAGACAGAGAGAGAGAAAGAGAGAGAGAGAGAGAGAGAGAGAGAGAAGAGAGAGAGAGAGATCCTAAAACTGGATGGGGCTTGGGAGGGTCTAGAAGGAGTTGGGGGGAGAAAAATAATATCAAAATGCATTGTATGACATTATTTTATTTTGTCCCTTTTATGAGACAACATTTTTTCTATTGAAGTATTTCTGTATGGTCTTGGTCTACATATTTCCTGAGCCTGGGTGAGCAGATAGAGAGGCATCTAAATTTAACCCTTATGGCAGAACATTTTTATTGTCCCTGGCAAATCTTAATGTATCCGATTTCTGCAGTTGTCTAAACAGCTGCTTGTGATACAGAAAAATAAGGAGTGGTAAGGCTAAAATAAATAATGTTTCATTGACAGATGGTTATGCACCGATTCTCCCTGCTGGATAAACTGCCTATGATTCGCCTCCATTATTATGCCAGGGTGCTTTCTGCCACAGGTCATAGAAGTTAAAAACAAAGCTAATGAATGCAAAAATCAGCCACAGCAATTTGCCAATATTCCTTCATAGATTTTTTTAAATCTTCTATTTTTTGCTATGCTGATATTAAAACTAGGTCCTGTGAGTTCTAGGGATCCATTCTCCCAGCAAACAGTAACACAGCCCTGGATACTTAGCTACTAGCAATGGAAGTGGATATTGGAAAGTAAGTGTCAGAAAACCAAGTTCCACACAATCTCACTCCACCAAACCAAATTTTAGTTTTACTGACCAAAAGTTTTCCAGCTGTGGGAATGAGATGTTAGAGGGAGCTTCAGTCCTACTTCTTCAGGTTTACTTTGTCCTATATTTTGCTCAGTGAAGTGACTCATGGGAAAAGCCTGGAGAATTTTTGAAACAGGGAAAAGAATGCTTCTTCATGACTATCAATTAAAACTTTAAAATAATTATATATTGTCTATGATTCCCTTAACAAAGTCAAACTTACTCATGAAGTTGTTTTCAATCGAGTGAAATATCATTCTTAAGAACCAAGAAAAATGTATAAGAATTTTGCAGCAGGATACAACTTGTAGGTAGAATATATGTCTAGATGTGTGAGGCCATAGTTTCATCTGTATCACAACACACACGAAAATAAAATTTGAGAGTTATATGATTATAACTTCATGGATTTTAAAGAAATGTGTTAATAATTAAGAGCCACTATTAGTCAGATAAAAAAGAAAATTGCAGACATATATCATTTTATTTCTCTGGTATAGAATACTCAAAACTGTGCCACACATTAAGGGGACAAAAAGGGTGACTTTTAGGTTACAACAAAGAGTAAATGTACATTCAGAATAGCAAACTAGGTTGATTATAGGAGTCCTTTGAAGGCACAAAGCTCCTATGCTCAGGTCTCTTATATAATAGGATATCATATCTGTTCATAACCTATGCACATTCACTACTGTGCTTTAAACTGCTACACTATTTACAATTATAACTGTATTGTAACTATGATGTAAACCATTGTTATTTTCTATCATTGATAAGATAATGAGAATAAAAAAATCTCAATGTATTAAGTACAGGTCAAAGTTACAGGCATTTTTCATCTTTAGTTGCTTGAAACCTGGTGTGTAATCCATGAATACTAAGGGCAAAGGTCAAAATCAGATGGAATCACACTAATACTGGAATTTCCCAAATTATTTCTGACACTAGAAGGGTTGTAAGTATATAACAATTCTTTGTAACTTATTAAGTAATTAATTATGTACCTAAGTGATGTAAAGTAATTAATTGCTATAAAGTAGAAGATAACTTTTTATGAAACTTCATATTAATAATTTATATTTGGTTATAATTATTTTTTAAAGTAGCGTTTAAAAATTTGTAAAAATTTTAAAGATTTTCTTTGCTCTGTGTAGTAAGTTTACTGTTCTGGGTGAAGTCCCAAACAGTTAACTGCTGTATTGGCATAATTTCTAAATAAAAAACAACTCATCTAAAAATCTCCTTCATTATTTCAAACTCCATCTCAAAGCTTCTCAGAAATGAACTGTTCATTCCCATTCTCACATTGATAGTGGGTCTTAGTTCACGATCATCACTCCATTCTTGGAGGATTAGATCATGTTACAGGGCTAAATATACACATGACAGCATGTTTGCCTATGCTCAGTACAGCCTAAAATAGTTCCTTCCTTCTGAAGTGTGGGCATAACTAACGTTACTTTCTAGGCTAAAGAGCACCAGAGGAATTTTTGCAAGACACATACTGTTTCTTTGAAGAAGATAATGCTTCAAATAACAATTAAAAACTGTACTTCATTTGCATTTTAATACGCACAATTAGAAAATAATAAAATACAAATGAACAAAACTATTGTTACATAGAAATATGAAAAAAAGAATCTGAAATTTGTACAATATTCATAACTGTAACTGAACTCTTCTAAAACGCACAAAGTTTGTTTGCTCCTTTGGCTAAAAAGGGCACCATGAGATTAAATAATTTGACATGTGTTGATATATAAGATACTTTTCTAGGCTAATGAAATCATATAGTTGTATAATAGAGAGGAAGTTAGAATGCACCAGTCTTGTGGCTGTGTTGATCTCTGCATGAGAGGAATGAGGACCTTAGAGATGAACGCACATGCTACATATGTGTTCCAATAAATTCAATTCTCCTGATAATGCTGTATCATATTACTTTGTTTCCAGGTGTGCATTAATAGTGGAAAGTTTAAATGGTTTCAAGCCATATCCTCACAGTCAATAAAGTTTCCAGTCTCTCTTTCGACTGTATTTATGATTGAAAGTTTTATTGTGATACTAGAAGAACTTCAATTCCAAATCATGATGCTAAAGGCTAAACCTAAGTCCTAGTCTTATAAAGACTACTATTGTAAACTGTTAAGGTTAATTAAGAAATATAAGTTGGTAGTTAGTCACCTTATAAATGATAAAATCCTTTAATACATTCATTCATAATTTTACTTGTATTCATGCTAAGAACGGACATAATTAATGATAGGATTAAGCCTCATTTAGTCTCTTGTATATGTTTTCTATGTTAAGCCTAACACAGATAACTAGAAATAAACAAACAAAAAATTCAACTATTTAGATATACTGTAGATAGGTGGTTTTCAAATGCTTCAGAGACCTGCAGAATATGGCATTTAAAATGTTTAATTAAAAAATATGCTTTTCTTTATAGAGAGATATGCCAGATCCTAGCAGCACCCCTATTTTCTTCCAAAAGAGCCTCCAAGAGTCTCCAGCTTAAGTTTGCTTCCAAGGTGGCAAAACAGCCATTGAGTGACTGCTGGTCCCAACTGTGGGCAAGCAGGACACAGGGGAGTTGAATGACTCACTTAGCCTAGAAAAGTAGGACAGTCATTCCTTAAGTTTCTGCTTCCCAGGAAAGTCTATCAGCTCTTCTGGGTCTGGGAGCCAAAGGCTGATGCCCCTGCTGATCACAGAGGGACCCAGACTATCTATTCAGTGAAAGGATGATCAGTTTAACAACAGAAACTAAGTCTCCAGATGTGTTCTCAATTCTAAGCTCAGTCAAAGGTCCTCACTCTCCTAAAACTGCTGCTACTAAGTCTAGATACAGTCTTCCTTGTTACCATTTTAAATAAGGGCTGAGGATACTGAAGTCTAAGTTGTAGGACCTAAGACAGTGTTATAAGATCTAGGGTGGTGTTTTAAGGTTGGTCTGTGAAAGTTATGAAGGTTGGAGAATATGAAAGCTTAAATAGTGATAAGAAAGTGATTTAAGTGTTTTAAGGCATTAAACAGAATGAAAACATTTCAGATTACTTTTCCTCACTCTGCTACTGTTATAATTAAAATTTGAAAATCAATCAATGGAGTTTTGGTAATATCATATTCACAGGCTCAACATCTTAAGTTTTCTTTCGTTGTATTATAAGTATAAACTTAAAGGGGACTTCTCATTGTGTTCATTAGACAGAAACCTACAGTACAGTGGGCTCACCAATATGAGACAAATAGTGGAGTACTTTATTTCTCAAGTTCCCAAATAGAAATGGAATAAACATTGTAAACATAGTTCTTACCCTGGTAGTTCTCACAATTGTTCTTAGTGTATATAGGTTACAGATGTTAGAGATAAAGCCCTTTCTTGAACTATGGGGGAGAGTTGGTATGACCTACACCCACATTTATTGTATCTAATGGCTACGTAAGTCTGTCCTTGTATCCTCCTTGTTAATTGCTGCGTTGACAGCACCAGTTGCTGCCAGATAAGTAAAAGTTTATCACTTCCTTACCTGCCCTAAAAGAGCAGTCTCTGAGATTATCATGATAAAAAGCTAGTTGCTGCTGTGGGGGAGATCACAAAAGGTCACATTGTCTCCAATCTGGCCAAAGGGCAACCTAAAGATAGTCAGGTGGTAAACTGTGGAACCTCTCCCACTATGTTAATAGCTCCCCCCACCCACAAGAGTGTGACTTTTGATAAATAAAAGAGTTGGTGGCAGGAGCTGGGACAGAACTACTCGGCAGAAGGACAGAGGCAAGACACAGAAACTTAGACAAGAAAGAAGCAGAGAGCACCTCGAGGTTGGAACACAGTGGCAGTGAAGTTGGCTTATGTTAGCTGAGCTAGCTGAGACTGCCCAAACAAAAGAAGGCCAACCGCCTATAGTATGTAGATATCTGTGTCTTTATTATAAACCAGAAGCAAGACACACACACCCCAAAGCCCTGCAATTTAAACTATTTTAAGTTGAAATGAAAACTATGGTTTTATAGACATAATTTGTATTCAAGTATAGTGGGAAACTTACTTGCTAATTAAGGTCAAAGCACACTTTGACCAGATAGCCTCTGGGCTTGGCAAAATATGGGAAACTCCCTTCATTAGCAAGGTTTTTCCTTCTCTGATCTTGTCTGTGGAATCTAAGCCTCCAAACACACCTCTATCTGAGGAATGTCTTGTAGCTTCAATAAGATTGTAGGACCAATTTCTTTTCTCCTGACAGAACCTGTTCAGCCAGCACCTGAGATTCCCGAAATGCTTCCCCATGCTAATGAGGGACTCCAGGTTCCCTAAGTCCCCAGCCAATGACCTTTGCCTCTACTGGATGTCCCTACCCTCGGTCCCCCAAAACTTTTTAAACCTTCAATCACCCCAAGTAATGTTGATCTGTCTACTGACATCAGATCCCATTGCAGTCTTTCTCCATGCAACTCACAAGGCTCTGAAACCACTCCTCCTCCAGCCTCCGCACCCCACCCCTCTAGGTTTCTGCACCCACTTTCCTTATAGATTGCATTGGCCAACAATCTAGGAGCAGAGAGACCCACAAAGTGTCAACTTCTCATCATATTTAGTCTTTTTCAGGAATAACATGTCACACTCAATAATTCTCATGAGTAAAATTAAAAATCTCCATCATTTACATGAAAGCCATTCAAACTTACTGAACTGAAAGATGAAAGGAAAAAGAAAAGAAACACGGTTCATGTACCTTTGGAGATGAAGAAATATATTTTATTTACGTATGTAACTTAAGCTAGTTTCCATACATTTCTGGTTTTTACTAGACAGGGTGATTATTAAGTTTCATCTCTGTGATCATCAGTTTCCTTGCTTATCAAATCATATTATCGGTGTGCACCTCTTAGGGCTTTTGGAGAACAAATTACAGATACAAATGACTTGGAGAATACTGTCTCCTCCGATGTGGCAAATATGCTTTTGTAAGACCCCCCAACTCAATGTGTTTCTTAGACCCCTAGAAACGAAGCCCAGCATGGAGTTCTTTGTTCTTTTGCCTTCAGCCTGAGAGAATGATGACCACAGGGTGACCTGTCCAGGCGCCTAACCTATAGTATAAGGGACCAGGAATGTTTGCCAAAGATAGCCTATAACCTTTCCATGAGAGATGAGCTGTAATTCACCATCCCCATTCTTATGATGTTTACTCAGCTTCCCCATTGTTTGTGGTTCTAACCACCCCTCACTTTATGATTTATTCTTTAAAAACCCCTCGACTGCAACTGCTGGGGGTCGATCTCCTTTGCCCCTGTGTGGGTTACAAGCTCGGCCTCAGCATGCTGATACTTGAATAAACCTCATGCGATATTGCATCAAGAACGTCAGCTCATCCCCGGACTTGAGCGAGAGTCTCCCCAGAAATGGGGGTCTTTCACTTTCATCTGTTTAAAAACACTTCAAGTAAAGTATCTTCCACTCTTTTATTTGTGACTTTATATTTTATTACTTTTTAATATTTTCCATATATCTGTCTATGGGTATATACTCACAAGGGCAAGCTCTCAGAGCGTCTAGAAAAGAACACTAAATCGCCTGCAGTTGGAATTAAAAGAATCTGAGTCTCCTGATGTGGGTGTTGGGAACTGAACTCAGGACCTGTGGAAGAGCTTTAAGCGTTTTGTCCTCTGAGTTTCTCTCCAGCCCTTCCATTCCTTAATAATTTCTTAGGGATCATGCTTGCTAGACTCCCTAGACTCTGCCCACACCATGCCAGTGCCAAGGTTCTGAGACTTCTGCTATTGCTGCAGTGGGTGTTTAAGAGCACTGATATCCAGGTATAACAACATGAGGAAGCCACGTCAGCCACAGCCTTTTGTTTTAAATAAAACACTTTTCAAAGTACATACTATGATTAGTATGTCTTCATTTTTTTTTTGACCTTACTGTTTTGTTATGTTTCTTTCATACATTTTGCCCACAGTTGTTCAAAACTTTCAATGTTTCTCAACGTGAATTCATCCACAAATAATAAATTTGATTTTCTTGAACTGCATTATGAATATGTATTACATTCCACTTTGCTTATTTGAAACATATTTCTAAAGTAGAATTTTCTCAAACTTCTGTTGACTTTAAGTCAAGAAAAAGAATAAAAACCATTGAGTTTTTATTTATTTTCTGCAATTTCGCATCAATCACATTCTTAATTTGTTCTATCTTTGTGTGTTATCAACAGAGCCTACTTGATTGAGATTCATACCTATGTACCTTCACCCAAATGCCTTGTATCTGCCTAGAGCTTGACAAGGGACGAGTCAAGGGCAGGGAAACCTCAGTGTTTATTCTGTTAACAGGAAACACATTTATCATCATGATTCCTTCTTTAGTGTCTATAGACAACAATATTAATGTTGCTCATCATTAAGTGTGATATTTATATTTCTGCAGACTATCTATAAGGGACTTCCTTTCTCTTTCTAGTTTGTTTTGGATAGGTACAGATGAACATTTTGATTTATCCTTTCACCTCTCTTGATATAATTATCATGACTTATTAACATGACTATTATTGACATAACTATTATTAACAGTATTACATGATGGCGTTGTAAATGTCAATGAATGTCCTGATAGAATTTAGCCACTGTTCTTGGGATTACATAATTCCTGTCATCCCATTTTGATTTTGGTTTTCATATATTACTTTCACCAGTCTGCCAATATATTATTTTAATGTTTTACAAAATGACAATTTTGTGTGTGTGTGTCAATCAAATGTTTTCAATTAACTGACAAAACTTTCCTATATATGTTTATGCAATCCTAAAATTATCTGTCCATGGAATTTTGGTAGGATTTATCTGTAAAGTAATATAAAAAATTAAGTACTCTTTTATTTTGCAAAACAAAATATGAGTTGAACAATATTTTCCACAAACATTTTATCTAAGTTAAAAAGATGGAAACTTGAGAAGATAGTGGTTCAGACTCCTGTATTTACATCACTTGCCTTTATCAGTTATTAATGCTTACATCTTCACAATCTCTACCATTAACAGACATTTGTGTTCCCATCCAGATATGTGTGAGTATTTTTACTTTGGTTTTGCTTTGAAAAGCAACTAGCCACTTTGGCAATCAGTATTTCCAAGTGCATATTCTAAGAAGCTCATTCCCTGTTAACTGTAATACTACTTATGTGCATAAGGAAATTTATCTTAAAGTGTTCTCCAATGAACCCTGAATATTCAAAATTATCTCATTGTTGCACAAAGTCTTTTTATTCACTTTATATTTCATAGATTCAACATCCTCTCACAAATTATATATTTTTGTTGTTACCTTAATTTTTAAAGTTCAGAATAATTCCCAGGTATTCTTGTTGATATGTTTATTTGTCTTTATGGTGGTAACACTTTCCCAAAGTTTGAGATTATTTTATTATGTAGAATTGAGTAATCTGTTTTGTTTGATTCTTGTTTTAAGTGTAAATGCATTCATATAAATTTTACATGAAAATGTTGTGGTTTTTCAGTCTATCATATTAGAAAGTACATGGTGTCAGATAAAACTCCATGCCAGTTGTCCTGCCTCAGAACTTATAAGCATCTCAATTCCACAAAATTTCTTATCAGATAAACTGCTTCCACATGTCTCACCAAGAAGAAACTATATTGACTCATATCTTTCCTTTTAGCAACCTTTTATTTGAATATTCCAACTTCCCATTTCATACTCATTATGAAAATATCTGATGATGTTCTAATTACCACAGTATATAACTGAAAATTATAGTTTGCTGTGATTATTTGTTTCATGGGCTATTCTTATCCATTCTTATCAACAGGTGGCAATACTAATAAGTAAGGGGGAGCAAAGGATGGGCATATCAATCATATTTCAACAGTATTTCCAAAATCATATTTCACTTCATTAGATTTTTGAAAACTATTTCAAAGATGTCTTTTTAATCTTAACATTATACCCTTTAGGTCAGAAAATGAAGAAATTGAAATAGAGAATTATGTAATTTTTTCTTCTGTTTTAGCCTATTTTAGATAGCCATCTCTTTGTCTAAATATTCTTTAATTTTGACAATAATAGTATGTACAACCTTTTAGGATGAAGTGATGTTCTCAAAGAAAGCTTTTGTTAGTTACAAGGCTGTCCTGTATGCATTTGTATGGTAATGGAATATGTAAATAAGGCAACTAAAAAATTGAGTATATCAGACATATTGCCCTCATCATAATTATTCCTTCTTAGAACATGCTTCTATTGTTGGTGAGAGCAGAAACTTGTACTAGCACACTCTGGAAATCATTTTGGCAGTTTCTTAGAAAATCGGGAAGAGATTTACCTCAAGACACAACAATAGGAGTCTAGGCACATACCCAAAAGATGCTGCACTATACCACAAAGACAATTGCTCAACTATGCTCACAGCAGCTTTATTTGAAATAACCAGAAACTGGAAATAACTCAGATGTCCCTCAACTGAAAAATGGATACAGAAAATGTGGTTCAGCTACATAATGGAATACTAGTCAGCTATTAAAAACAAGGACACTATGAATTTTGAAGGGAAATGGATAGAATTAGAAAATATTATCTTGTGTGAGGTAACTCGGACCCCCAAAACAAATGCATGGTATGTACATGGTAAGTAGATATTATCCATAAAGTACAGAATAACCATGCTATAATCCACAGACCTAAAGAAGCCAAATAAAAAGGAGGGCCCAAGAGAGAATTTTGAATCTATCTCAGAAGGGGAAATAAAATACATATCAGAGGTGGAGGGAGGGAGGGAGGGAGGGAACTGGGTGAGAGAGGGACTAGAGAGGAGCAGAACAGGGCAAGGATCAGGTGTAGGGAGAGCAGGGGAGAGAGAATGGAAATCTGAAGTAGGGGTGGAGGCAATCTCTAGGATAAGCCAGAGACCTGGATGTGAGGAGGCCCCAGGGTATCTATTTGTGGCAGTTATTGACTCCACAAGTTGAGACTCCTGGCAGTGAGGGATATGGATCCTGACGTAGCCATTTACTGTAGCCAGGCAGAACTCCCAGTGGAGGGATAAGGACAGCAACCCATCCACAAAACCTTTGACACAAAACTTGTCCTAGATATGCAGGGGCAAAGATAGAGCAGAGATGGGGGGAATGACCAACTAATAACTAGTTTAAATTGAGACCTATCTGTCTTAGTCAGGGTTTCTATTCCTGTACAAATATCAAGACCAAGAAACAAGTTGGGGAGGAAAGCAATGACCACATTGCTGTTCATCATTGAAGGAAGTCAAGACAGGAACTCAAGCAGGTCAGGAAGCAGGAGCTGATGCAGAGGCCATGGAGGGATCTTTTTTACTGGCTTGCTTCCACTGGTTTGCTCACCTTGCTTTCTTATAGAACCAAGACTACCAGCCCAGAGATGGTCCCACCCACAAGGGGCCCTCCACCTTGACCACTAATTAAGAAAATGCCTTACAGCTGAATCTCATGGAGGCACATCCCCAACTGAAGCTCCTTTCTCTGTGATAACTCCAGCCTGTGTCAAGTTGACACACAAAACCAGCCAGTACAATTGACCACTTGTCAACTTGACACACAAACATATCACTATTAAGCCTCAACCCTTACTTTCTTATTCATCCCCAAGATCTAAATGATTTTTAAAAGTCCCACAGTCTTGTATATTAAAGTTCAATCTCTTTAAAATGTTCAATATCTTTTAAAATCCAAAGTCTCTTAACTGTGGGCTCCACTATCAAAAGCAAAAGTCAATCTCCAACCATCCAGTGTCTGGGATCCAACTCACGATCTTCTCGGCTCCTCCAAGGGCTTGGGTCACTTCTCCAGCATTGCCCTTTGTAGCACACACGTTATCTTCTAGGCTCCAGATGCCTGTACTCCACTGTTGCTGCTGTTCTTGGTGGTCATCTCATGGTACTGGCATCTCCAAAACAATGCATGATCCCTTCAGTCCTGGGCCATCAATTGCAACTGAGGTTGCACCTTCACCAATGGCCTTCCATGGCCTCTCACAGTGCCAAGTCTCAGATGCTCTGCATGACCCCTTCATGCCTTCAAAAACAGTACCACCTGGGTGACTCTTACACATTACCAAGTCCTGCTGCTGCATGAGGTACAACTTTGGCTATCTCTGAAACACAGCCTCTTTGTACTCTCAGAAAACACTTCCCAGAAGATGTCACCTCAATGATGCTGGTCTCTTCTCTCTTTTTTTTTTTATTAGGTATTTTCCTCATTTACATTTCCAATGCTATCCCAAAAGTCCCCCATACCCTCTCCCCCACCCACTCCCCTACCCACCCACTCCCACTTTTTAGCCCTGGTGTTCCCCTGTACTGGAGCATATAAAGTTTGCAAGTCCAAGGGCTTCTCTTTCCAGTGATGGCCGACTAGGCCATCTTTCGATACATATGCAGCTAGAGTCAAGAGCTCCAGGGTATTGGTTAGTTCATAATGTTGTTCCACCTATAGGGTTGCAAATCCCTTTAGCTCCTTGGGTACTTTCTCTAGCTCCTCCATTGGGGGCCCTGTGATCCATCCAATAGCTTCTTAATCAACACTAATTTCTTAGCTCCAGCTAACCAGCATCAATAGTCCCAGTAATACAAAGGTTTCACTTTAGTAGTTTTGGTATCTTGTTAATCACAGCTGATTCTTCAGCCCCAGTTAACCAGAACCACAGAATCTTCCCAATCAAAATAGCAATGGCCCTGAAAAGAGTCTTTAATCTTTCCTCTGAAATTTTACAAGCCAGGCCTCCATCTTCTGCACTGTTCTCAACATTATCTTCCAAGCTCCTATACAACATCTGACAGAGCTCTTAACACTGAATAGATCCTCTAACCTAAAGTTCCAAAGTCCTCCCCAAAACATGGTCAGGTTGTCACAGAAATACCCCACTATGCTGGTACCAATTTGTCTTAGACAGAGTTTCTATTCCTGCACAAACATCATGACCAAGAGGCAAGTTGGGAAGGAAAGGATTTGTTCAGCTTACACTTCCATACTGTTGTTCATCACCAAGGAAGTCAGGACTGGAACTCAAGCAGGTCAGAAAGCATTTGATGTAATAGAGAGCTATAATTTTTGTTGCTAAACCAAAATCTGGTTCAGCCATATCTAAAGGGAATTGTCAAAGTCATAAAGCCACCATAATTGCATGACAGAGATCCAGCCAACTGGAGCTAAGTGATGGCGTAGATTTCATCCAGACTTCCATGCTTCATCTTGATCCTCACGTGTTACCTGAGAACACGTTGGGAAGCTTTTAGTATTTGCACCACCTGGGGATACTAGACAGATGGGAATTTCCTTGTGAATCATTTCTTCCTCCTTCCAGGAATACTGCTTCTATGCTTCCCTAGGAAAGGCCTGAAAATCCTAAGCCCTCCTACTTTTAGGGAGATATCCTTATCTGGCCCTACTTAACCACCTTTCTTAAACCCTGAAGGTTGTGCACAAAGAAGCCAGAGATCTCCTTCTGAGGCTCTAGCTCCAAGATACTCTTGGAATATGTGCCCATTAGGTGAAGGATAGTCAGAATAAAGTGAACTTTAAAAGGTAAACAAGCTTGACAGTTGTGGCACCTGCCTTTAATCCCAGTACTTGGGAGGCAGAGGCAGGCTGATGTCTGAGTTAGAGGCCAGCCTGGTCTACAGAGTGACTTCCAGGACAACCAAGGGTACACAGAGAAACCCTGTCTCAAAAAAAAAGGGAAAAAAAAAGAAAGAAAGAAAAGAAAAATAAACATGTAAACACGATTCAGTTGGCAGCAATTCAGATTAAAAGCCTCTTCTTATTACACACTGAGGCAATTATGTGATATAAGATTTGGGGCCACATATGATATGCCCCTCAAGAAAAAAATACAGCAACAAAGTTAGAAGTTATCTCTACCTCACAAAGAGGCTTATACTAATGGACAAAGAATGGTGAGGAAAAATGATAAAAGAATGAAGTATTAAGACCTCCCCTTCTTAGAAAAGTTAGCTTGTGCAGAGCCATGTGGTATAGCCTATGACCAAGGAACAAAAGAATACCAAGACTAGACACATAATAAATTTTACAATGATATAAACTTTTTATTATGGCAGAAAATGAATAATAACTGCAGCAACGTTTGCCTCAGGATTTTTCTTAGGTCTAATAACAACTAACACTCTGGCCATTAAAAGTTGCTAATATGCTGCACGGACATGACAATGTGCCCAGGCTGGCTTGGAGATTTTCTTTCTGTATAGTGCCTGGGAAGCCACAAGAGCTACATATGCCTCTAGATTCTGAAAAGTTGGATTGTGGGCTTGATGAGGTAAAGTGATTATAAAAGATAACTCTGTTTGCCACTGTTTATCAACAATGAATCAAACTAATGACCAAGAGGGGGTTAAAAAACATGTCTAGGGACAAAAATGATATGATGTCTGTTTTGAAACAATATGATTGAACAATTCCTGCCTACTGAGTTAGTTCTACATAAATAAAGAAGCACTCTGACTGCCAGTCAGTCAGGGTGCAAGATTTTCCCTGACCCCCATGCCTGATTCAGCCCTCCCTCTCTGATTCTGTGAGACCCCGACTTAGAGTGTTTCTCCCTGGAAGGTAAAGCCCCTGGATGTTCCCCAAGCTTGTTTTCCCTGATCTCTAAAAATACAGCTAAAAAGAAGCTCTTTGTTCTCTATAGCCAGCAAAAGGCTTTTTTTTTATACTGTACAACCAGAGATGCTGGCCTTCCTGTGCCGAGGACACGGAGATAAAAATTCAGAAAGAACTCACTCCTCACTCCTGCCTTGTAAATGTCACCAAGGACACCTGAAAGAGAAGAACTCCTCCCAACTCTCCTCCCAACTCCTCCCAACTCTCCTCCCAACTCCTCCCAATTCCTCCCAATTCCTCAGCTAGCTGTTAAAAGCCCCCTACTGTCACTTCTCGGGTCGAACTCCCCTGCCCTGAGAGGTGCGAGGGGTTCATCCTCAGCTAGCTGATAATAAAACCTCTTGCAGCTTGCATCAGGTGTGGTCTTCTCTCGGGACAGTGGGGTGTTGGCCAGTTCATCCTGGGACTTGAGCAGAGGCCCGGCATCTGAGGCCTTACAATTCCTTATCTCCTCCGTGGGACCTGGCCCCCACTGGGACTGGCCCCCACCAGATATCTCAGAGTTACACATCTTAAGTAAATCACTCCTCATTCTTCTTCCTCAGATTCCCATGTGCCTGGCATTTCACACATTGTCAGTAATCCACTATGTTTTCTTCTGACTTACTATAACATGAAATCAAACACCATATTTTGGTGGCTTTTGTCTTTCAATGCTTTCTCCAAACATTTTGCCTTAACTCATATCAAATCAAATAGTTTCATAATAGTGAAAATTTTTCTAGTACATCTTCCAATCTTATTTTTTTCTCATAAAATTATTGTCCCATTTGACCCATGTGGTAGTTGGAGGATAAATGGATAGATAGATAGACAGATAGATAGATATTACTAATTAGTACATATCAATCCATGTATTTGAAACTAGACAGTACTTTGCTGATGATGAGTTCATCAAACTAGGGATGAACTCATCTGAAAACATAGGGCTTTTCTTTAGCTCTGCTTCTTCATGTGACATGTAGCTTGTGTTCTTGTCACTGAGAACAACTCAGGAATACTTCAGGCTCTCCTTCTATCACTCCTCTGCTTTTATAAATCCATGTGTTTCTGTGCTCATCTGTACACATTCAGATTACAGGCAAGTAAAAAGAGACACCAGAGGGCATAGACTAATTTTCAAATTATAAGCATTTTGAACTCTTTAAAAAAACAGCCATATCAAGTGAATCCAGGGGTTTATAAGGCAAATGAAAACGTTTTATGCTGAAGGAGAGGATTGGCTTGATTCCTCAGGAGGAAGGACCCAGAGGACTTTGAAGCTGGCAACATTTACCACAATATATTGAACAAAATTACCAAGAGATAGAATGCATCAAATTTAGTAAACCACAGTGGAAATTACTCTTCAGTAAAATGTTATCATAGTATAAAGCCAGGAAATAAAAATGAAATTATACTTCCTCAAAACTAGATGTAATAGTTTGGTTTTATTTGGGGATGCCCATTGGCCATTGCCTAATTACAAGCTAGTGTTCATCTGGCTAACCATTGTTTCGCTGTAAGGTAAAGGTTGTCTGTCTGAGATGAGGTAGAAGGAGACTCACCTTGACAATGTTGCTGGGAATATGACTTCTAGAATATTGTAGCAGGAGATTGGTTATTGGTTCCACTCAAGTCAAAACTATATTTTTCAGCCAAGAAACTGAAAATGTATTGTTTTATTTCATAATACCTGGTAATGACGTTAATTAGGAATTTACAGAGAAGTCAAAGAATCAATAAGGGCTAAAATGGTGTTAGTCAAAACTACTTGGGAAGAGTATTGTATAACAAGAAGAAGTGAAAAATTTTGAGGGATTATGTTGGATTAAAGAATTGAATATCAATTAGGATAGAAGATAAAGATAGTGAGGTATTCTTAGATTTTTAGGAAAACCACAGAGGAAGTGATAAGTTTTAGTCAAAGAGAATGTTATTTATATTTTAATTCCAAAAAATAATTTAGAATATGTGGGAAAGTATGAAGGACTGCAAAATATAAACTATATTTAGATGGGTTATAGAAGGAATGATTCTTACTAGGAATATTATTCTGTTGGAAAATAAAATCCCATGGTAACAATTCAACATGTGTTCTGTGTTATTTGCTTTGGGAGCTAATAATCAGGGCCAATATTTTCATCATATTTTGATTAAATCAAACCCTTGAGTTCCCTTTCTTCGCTCCAAGACTACATTATTGCATTTCTACATTAGGATTGGGAGAAAAAATAAATATAGTTATGGGCTCTGAACTTTAGTTCAATGTTTTACATAAAAGGGTTTTTAAACATATGGATACATATGGACCAGGGTTGTTAAGACTGTACAGTATGTCACCATCCTTCTCTACAGCATCTTGTAAAGGTAAATAATTACATTAATTTCTCATGTTACTTATATAAATGATTTCAAAAGTACAGTGCTATATAGTCAAAGAGTCAAGTCTAATACAATCTCTATGCTCGGTTTTTAGAACTTATCACAGTATGGAATTTGGGCGTGGTTACTGTCAATCCAATTTAAACAAAACAAAACATGGCTGTATAACCGTCTATCTTAGGGGGTACTTACTATTGTTGATTACATTGATATGGAATCAAACTCCTTTCTATGTATTTATGTTTATCACCATGAATAAGGCTACTCACAACCTCAGTCACAGAAGCTATGGACTCTGATAAGTGTGGAGAATAGACACATGGCTACTGGAAGTGCTGAGAGTAAAAAGTGCTTGAATGCTTGTTCATACCATCTAAGGCTGAGAGAACTCTTCAGAAAAGAGAAAGAAAGCAATGTAACAGTTTAAAGACAGAGAAAAGAATTACAAAATGCTGTCCTCTGAGCTTGACATAGCCATTGCAATTGTGAACTCACAGCAGCTGACATTGCTTGCACTAAGCCTGCACAAAACTGGGCCTATTAGCAGGCAGGTAGGTGTGGAGGTGAGTGCTTGTGAGGCTCTGTGTACTTCCCTTACCCCTGCTGAACTATAGGCTACTGGGATGTCAAGAAGGAAGAGAAGTGATGATCTATCTGTACACTAATGAACCCACCAGGCTTCAGTGAATGTTTGAAACTTAGAGATCTAGAGATAGATGGCCCTGGTTAAAATTACCACAGAACCAACCAAAAGAACAACCAACCATAACACTACACCATTATGTACGTGTACCACATTTTCTTTATCCATTCTTAGGCTGGAGCACATCTAGGTTACTTCAGTTTCTGGTTATTATAAATAAACCCATGGAGTAGACATGGTGAGCCAGTGCCCTTGTGGAAGGATGGAGTGTTCTTAGAGTATACATCAGGAATTCTATAGCTGGGTCTTGAGGGAGATTGATTCCCAGCTTCCTAAGAAACAGTATTGCTTTTCATGTTGCTTGTACAAGTTTGCACCTGCAGCAGCAATGAAATAGTGTTCTCTCTCCTTCTCCTCATTCTTGCTAGTGTGACTTGTCACTTCTTTCATTGAACCTAACCATTCTGAAGGGTGTAAGTTGAGATTTTAAAGTAGTTTCGATTTCCATTTTTCAGATGGCTAGAGTTTTGAATATTTCTTTCTTTGTTTCTCAGACATTTGAGAGTCTAAAACTGACCACATGAAATTAGAAAACAAACAAACAAAAAGAAACAAAACAAAACAACAATATCCCAAGGGAGGTAACCCAGACCCAGAAAGATGAATATGGTATATATTCACTTACAAGTGGATATTAGCAGTTAAGTAAATAATAACCAAGCTACAATCTTTACACCCAGAGAGCTTAGGTAAAGTGGAAGGGTCGTGTGTAGGCTGCATGGATCTCTCTGAAAGGGAAAAGTATAACACATTTATGGATATATGGGGATTGGGGAGGAAGCAGGTGTAGGGGTAGGAGGATGGGTTGAAGGAAAAAATAGAGGGAGAGATGCCTGGAATTGAGAAGCATTTGAGGGCTGATATGGAAACCTAGTAAAGTGACAACTTCTTGGAATATATGAAAGTGGTCCTAATAAGGACTTCTAGTAATGAGGGATATAGAGTCACAACTGGCCAGTTCCTTTAGCCAGGAGATGCTGCCAGTGGTGGGAATGGATCACATTCAATTGAGTTTTTGGCCTAGGGGTCCCTTGGGAATTTCCGAACATTCTGGGTTTTTTTTCTTTTTTTTTTTTTTTTTGCCCCCTGCAAACTGACAGTGGGGCCCTATTGCCCAGGACAACACTACTACCCATTGAACATGAAAATTTGAGCTGTTTCCTACATAGAGCCCTTACCTCTGAAGGCTAATGAAAAAGGACCAGGGACACCAACCCAGCCACAAAACCTTTGACCTACATGTTCTCCTGCCTGCAAAAGATCTAAGCTAGTAGTAGCACAGAACTTGTGGGAGTAACCAACCAATGTCTCATTTGACTTAAGGCTCAGTCCTTGGGACAAACCATACTTGACACTGATTGGGTAACCAAGAACAAGAGACTAGATAGCCCAGAGAACTAGGGTAAAATAAAAAATAACTGTCAAAAAAAATGACAATAAAGTGAGTCCTAATGATATCCTGTTATACACACAGAGCAGTGTCTTATCCAGTCATCATCAGAGAGACTTCTGGTAGCAGATGGAATAAATACAGATATCTACAGCTAGATATTACTCATAAAGAGAGATACCTATCCCACCTTATAGCTCTTCTAAAAGAAGGGATGGGAAGTTTGCAAGAGCCAGATGGTATGGATGATACCAGGAGAGTAAGCTCTCTTCTGAGTCAACTAAGCAAGGTCCATATTGACTCACAGAGACTGCAGCAGAAGTCACAGGGCCTACATGGGTCTGTACCAGGTCCTCTGTGTGCATATTATAGTCATTTGCTTCATATTTTAATAACAATCATGACTGTGAGAATGAGTGCGTCTCTGACTCTTGTGCCTATTCTTGAGAGACTTTTCCTCCTATTGGGTTGTCATGTCTGACTTTGAAATGATATTGTTTGCTGTATTCCATTATATTTTACTTTGTTGTGTTTAGTTGTTATCTCTTGGAAGCCTGTTCTAATGAGACACAAAAGAGGAATGGATAGAGAGAGGAAGGGGAGTGGGGAGGCACTGGGAGGAGTAGAGAGATGGTGACAGTAATTAGGATATTTTATACAAGAAAAGAACATATTTAAATTTAAAAACTGATTGTCAACTAAGAGAGAGAGAGAAAAAAAAAGAAAACAACGTAGGCAAAGGACTTGTAGAGGGGAGCAGCCCTCTCAATTCACTGATTCCTATTTTCATTAACACAATGCTTACCTCTGCTACTCAGTGCATGATAAATAAGAAACTTCCTGTTCTATGCTTTGGCACCTAGAAATTAACTAGACAGTGAAGATCAAAGCAAGATGGAATGCACCAGGTTTTGTTTAGTTTTGTTTTGTATATTTCTTCTCTGTTTTGTAAGTACAAGATTAAATTCCGAATTGTCCATGATCATGGTTAAGCTTTGATGTCACACACTGTATGATATCTTAATGAAGCCAAGATTAAGATGAAAAAATACAGTGTAGCTAATGTGAGTTTAGTTAAAAATGAAAACAAAACAGATTTTATTGTTTTGAATTTGACATCAAAATTAAGTTTAGAGTTCAGAGTTCAAAAGGAAAATGCAGTCAAATGTTTCAAATATAAATCAAAATAGGGAAAACTGAAGACTGATTTATTTTATTAAATTAAGTCTGAGCAGCTCAGCATTGTTATAGTAGCATGATAATGAATATATAAAACTCTTATCATCTTGGATAAATGAAAGATATAATATTACTACTGATGATTCTTTCTTAACCCTGTTAATAAAAGTTACTCTTTCAACTTAATGAAGCCCATGAAGTTGCTAATTGTTCAAGAACAATTGGAATGCTTTTATTTCCATTTTCAGAGCTTTACATATAGCAAATGGTGCCCAGACAGTTATCACTCTAGAGTGTTTAGCATTTCTGCATATAGAAGTCAATGCATATAATAGTTGGTCAACTCTTGATTCATAATTTGGGAAAACTCAATTTTCTCCATTACCCCTTTTTATTTGGAGGCCTTGATTTTCATTGACACATTTTCAGTCACCTCTCCATATTCTTTTACCCTGTTCTTCCCCAGCACAATCTCCTGTGCAGTTGGTCAGTTACTCCAGCACACCAACCACAGCATCATACCTCTGTGGAGGTTTAGCGATATCGTCCTTGTAACTGGTAATTGATCCATTTCAGGGATTTAGCTTAGGATTTGTGCTTTTATAAAGTAAGAGAAAATATTTCTAAATGGTGTGTTGAAAATGTTTTTCATTTCTTTTTGAAATTTATCTCAGCATGTAGACTTACCTTTTATTAACTTAATGTGTGTGTGTGTGTGTGTGTGTGTGTGTGTGTGTGTGTGAGAGAGAGAGAGAGAGAGAGAGAGAGAGAGAGAGAGAGAGAGAGAGAGAGAGCCTGCAAGGGTGGGGAAGTCAAAGAGGCAGGACCTTGAAGAAGTTGATCAGTTGTATCCACAGGCAAGAAACAAACAGCAGGTGTTGCATGACCATGCAAGTTCACTCTATCGCCACATTAGCACCATCGTGCCAATGCAAGAGAACACAAAAAGCATTAAAGGGAACACCTGACTTTTCATCTGATATTTGATGTACTTTCATGAGGTCTATATTATTTAGACTCCAAGGTAGGGCATCTGATAATTCTCTGGAATTAGGGAAAATACAATTGATGGTTTCAAATCACTTATCCATCATCTTCCTATAAATGGTTAGTGTCTAAGTGGACGTTTGTAGGACAATGAGAATGGCTTGTCAAAGAACTAGAGCAAGGAAAGAGAGACTCCCTTTCATGGAGAAACAAGAGACAGAGCCTACAGGCAGCTGCTGAAACAGTAGTGGGAGTACAGTAAAAGAACACTTAGAAAATGATAAATCCACAGTCCTGAAATAATAAATTACTTTGCATATAACTTATATCAGGGTAAATACACAGCTGCCAATAAGTTAGAGTTCTTGCTTGGATTAAGAGGTTGATTTTTATTTCTATATTGATTAAGAGGTTTCTTTTTATTTATTTTTTTATTTTGAGAATCATTTACATAATATTTTAACACAAGGTTAATCTTTCAACACCAAAGCTAACTGGCTGATTAGTTGGCCTATAGACTGATTGTGAAGAAACTGAAAACACAAACAAGAAAAGGAAGACTGAATCCACCCAATGCATCTTACTGGGTCATCTCCTGTAGTACACAATATATTTATCTAATACATGTTGCCATATTTTTGTGCTAAAAATATCATGGGTTTTAATACCCTAAATTATACCTTTTCTGCTTTCTCTAGAAGTCCACAGTGAAATTCCCCTTAAATCTTCCATGTTGCTCAGTTAAAAACAATTAGTATGCCCAACTCTGCCAGCTTGTTCCTCCAACAAGCAGTTACAAATTCTATTGTTTTATGTCAGTGACCACTGTGTGTCAAGCAGTTTCTGAAAAATGACTTGTCATTAAGTATTTTTCTTGTTATTTGGTAAACAATAGAATGCAACAAAATAACAATATGCATGAGTCTTCTTTGAGGAATGATACTCTGTAGTCTGTGAAAGACATAAACCAAGGCATCTAACATTTATTTCCTAAACAATGTAAAAAAAATGTGAAGCATAAAATAAATTATGAAATACATATAGGGTTCATGTGAAATCAGTACCCTTAGGATTGCAAACATATTCTTATATTAATCCTCCACGAAGTGAGAAATTTAAAATTTGAGAAAAGCAACTGTATCTGTCATAATTAAGGGGGAAAATCAGATGCTGAAAACAAAGGAGAAGCACATTACCTAGTAGCAGCAACTTCACAGTTCTTGCATCCCGTTCAGCGTCTTCCTGAAGCTTCTTCTCCAGTTCTTTGGACCTTCTGGACGATTCCTTGCTCTCTGAACTAATTCCACTTCCCATCTTTTGATGTTAGTGGCTGGGCAGTTGATTTGCTCAAACTTTTCAAACACGGAGCACAGCTGTAGTTCAGATATAGGACATATGAGCGGTGCTCACTACAACAGGCAGCAGCTACCCCTGCGCTCTCAATTCTGCTTTGACTAAGGGGATCTATTCCATCTGTCACCTGATCAAGAGGAAAAACCATGCAACTCCAATGGAAGCTTAAGAGGAAACTCATTATGCTTTCAAATTAAATGGTCACATCTGCCCCACCTTCAAAATCATGCTTACCTGCCTGAAAGTTTAGCACAAAACACATGGAAAGCATTCAAAATCTTGAAATTAAAGAAAACCTGTGATGGTTCAAGGGAAATGTTTCTTACCAACAGGAAATATTTATTATTGTTATTGTATTTACTATTAATCAAAAACACTTGCATTTTTATCTTTAGATACTTTGTTTTTCAGATTCTTCATAATTACCCCTTAGCCTCCAAGAGATTATGCATGATGCTATTCAAATTCCATTTTGCCTATTCTAAGATTGGTGCAAATATTGAGAATCTCTTAATATATCAATAAATTAGAAAACATTTAAATAATAGCAACAAAGGACATGATTTACATATTTACACATATTTTTTTAGCTATAAATGTAAAATTCTAGGTCCAGTATCTTAACATGGATTTTTATTCTCATAGGATTCATCACTATGAATTGAGCTTTTACTGCCTGTGTGAAAGTCAATCCATCACTGGTAATTGAAGGCCCACTTTGTATGGACACTGATCTGTGTTCAACGTGGACAGCACTTAACTTTTTAGGGCCATTAAGCAACAGCTGTTGTGTTGGGGGTACACAGACTGAGTTGATACTCAGGGAATAAGGATCAGTGCTTTGGAAGCATATAAAAATATCAAAGACAATCAAATGATAATCAAAATACTAAATATTCCTAACTATGTTCCATAAGTTTTTAGCTACCCTACTAACACCCTAAAATTTTTTGAAAATTGGCTGCCTCAAGGAGAAAGAAGAGTTTCACACATTTTTTTTGTTTGTTTACCTAAAGCAAAAGGTATTTAGTAGACTGTCAAACAATATTCTTCTTATAAACACAGCTATCTGCCTGTAACAGCAAGAGTGTCTTACATTGTAGTGTGTCAGGGTACATTTAATTATAAAACACTTGAATAAAACTATCTGATCAAGCTGTCACTGCTGTTGTGCAGAGATCATGTGTAAAGTTTGAGCAGGTGGAATTTTGAATATTCATACAACAAGGAAATGGGCCACCAGACTAAGTACTCATTCCTGCTTTGTTTACTTTTGCACATTAAATATGTTGAGCTGAAGATAAAGACTAAACATAGTCAAAACATCCTGAGTAGAGACTCAGAGAGGTACATATGCAAAGATTTGTGCCACTCATTTGCCATTGCTTTTACTATGCAAAGAGCTAGTCCCAAAGGAAGGAGATCTGTCCTGCTGCATTATTTATGATCAGCCCAGGAGACAGGCTTTCACCTCAGAATGAAGGACTTAGTACACTAAATCATCTTTGACATGTTTCATAGGTTGAACATACATTGTACACATGTATATGTACATTCCTGCATGTTCCATTCCAGCAAAGGATTGACAGGAAATAGTATGTCATTTGCCCTCTATAAATACATCCCTAGCTTTTGTACAGGGATATACCTGGTTTTGATAGTTTGGGTGTTTTTGTTTTCCAAGTCTTCCTCAGCAGATTATTAATGAAAGCCAACTAGGTCTTTGAGATGTCATAATCACAAATTTTGTTTGTTCTTGAAAGCAAGAAATGAAACAATCCCAAAACCCATCATGTTAAAACTGTATATACTGGCCATTAAGAGTGGGATATATTACTAAACACACACACACACACACACACACACACACACACAGCATGAAAGGTTTTGTTGAAGGATGTGGTCACTCAGAATAATCATTGAACATGACATTTCAGGCATTACATCACTCAAAATGTGTGATGGTATCTTTCCTTTGGCATCTCTCATTTCAAGAAAGAAACCGAGCTTGAGGCTGAGTGAGTTAAGGTTGACTACTTTAACTCACAGTTACCATAACCTGAGTAGTACAAATAATTATTCTCAGGATGCTTATGGCTACATTCTCTGGATAATCTCCTAATGGAGATAATTGGTGATTTAAAAATCTTATTTATCATTATTTTATATATTTTATTGAACATATAGTCCATGGTGATCTGCCTTTACTACTGAATTTATATATATATATATATATATATATATATATATATATATATATATATATATATATATATAAATTCTCCTAATATATCTATATCTATATATCTATATCTATATCTATCTATCTATCTATATATATATATATATATATCTCCTAATTGCCTGGGTTTTTACAGTCATTGACTTGGCTGTCCTTGGAGCTATTAAATGAGCCTGAATACAATAGCTCATCTTCTGCTAGAAATTATCTAGGCAAACTATCATATGTTTGGTTCTTTATTTTATGTTCATATCTCATAAGAGGTGTTGATTTCAAACATGGGGTCCCTGGACATTTGGAGTCCCTGCTGCCTTAGCAATGACCTTTCTACTTGTATATCCCCATGGGACTCCAGACAAAGCATTCTTCCTTTGATAATGGTACTCAGATGTGCACTTCAGGGAGTGCTGAGCAGGGCATTTCCTCTGGAGAGCTCAAGCCTTTTGGTGCTTCCAGAAAGCAATCTTAAAACTTGGTTCTCTGTGTCAGTACTTCACTTGGTACAGTGAGATGACACTGTTTATATTAAGTAATAAGCAATACAAATATGTATGTGATGTAATTGGTATTCATCTTTATTTAGCCTATATACTGTTAATGGATGAAGATATGCTTATATTTAGTTGTTTATGAGAGTGTTTCTTTCTACCCCAAGTTCTACTGTAGGTTTCTTTCTAAGCATATTACATCATTTATATCACTGCCTCCATGATTTCCTGGGGGATTTTTAGTTTTGACTGTTACAGCAGCTTCTTATTAAGTTTCCTGATATTAAAGACTGCTCTATTCCTGTTCAGTCTACCTGATTATAGCAAGTTTTAAATTATCCCATACCTAAGATTAATAATTAATTCCCTTTATATTACAGATTTCATCAACAACTTTGTCACTACCACCTATCTATCAAAAATATTGCTCAGTGGTTCCCAAAGCATATTTTCTATTTTAGTTGGCTGTTTGAGTCACTTGCCTTTCTCACCATCCATTTCTAGTTTTCATTCATGTTTCTTTTCTTCTAAATAAGAATGCCTTTGTGGTCTAGAGGTGGCTCTTTCCCACCGTGTCCATATTGTAATGAAGAAAGCAGATCAGTATATGTCCTCTCTCGTGTGCTTCCCTGTACGACCTGCCTCATCCTCCTAGGTAGGTGGGTAACACCAAGATGATGCAGTCTTCTCCTTTCCTCTGTCCTGTGGATTGAGTCTAAAGACACATTCATGCCAGACAAATGTCATGGTATTGAGCTATACTTGCAATTTCAGTTCACTTCAATGTAAAGAAATACTGCCAGGAACTGAATTAGAATGCTTCCTTTGGAGGAATCAGGTAAATTAGTGAGGAATTAGTGAAGGAATCAGGTAAATTCGTGAAGAAGAAATTGTGTTGCAATGCAGTTGCAATGGAGAGTCAGGCAATCCCTGGGAGATCTGAAGCTGAGATGATCCTTAGGGCTTGTGTTCAAACAAGTATAGAAAACAGGACCATTTATCCTTTTCAAGAACCAGACATTGAAATATGGGTTACAGTAAGGAGAAGGTATTATGTATAAGAAGGTTCTTATGGGTGAGGATAATTTCTGCACAAGAGTAGGCAAGAACAAGGATTTGTCAGCCAGGGGAATAATTTCTTCCTCATGGCAGTTGTCTTAGAGTTTTATTGCTGTACCAAAGCACTATGACCAAAAAGCAAGTTGGCAGGAGCAGGACATGGGGCAGGGGAAAGAGGGTTTATTTAGCTTACATGTCTATCATTATAGGAAGTCGGAATGGGAATTTAAGCAGGACTTAAATTTGGAGGCAGGAGCTGATGCAGAGGCCATGGAGGGTGCTGCTTACTGGCTGGCTTCTTATGGTTTGCTCTACCTGTTTTCTTATAGAACCCAGGACCATCAGCCCAGGAGTGACACCACACCACCCACAATGGGCTGGGCCCTTCTCTATTGATCACTAGTTGAGAAAATTCTATACAGCTATATCTCACGGAAGCATTTCTCAACTGTGGGTCCTTCCTCTCTGATGACTACCTTGGGTCAGGTTGACACACAAAGCCAGCCAGTACAGCCAAGCACCTATGTTTGCATTACAGCTTCCCTGGCTCCTATACCAGTAACCGGGTTTAGTGTTTAGCACACATCTGTGCTTGTCCCAAGACTGATTGCTTTCATTTCTTGGGAAACGTACCATCTTGTTCTTAAGCCTACAACCATTATTCATCATATCCTGATTATGCTATTTATTCTAGATTTTCCTTTTCTGGAACAGCACTGGGTCATGACTTCTTTCAGATTTATCCAGTGGTGAAGACATCTGGGAGACTTTTGAAATGGGAACAGTGATGAGTTAACTAACCAAATTCACATAGGACCATAAAGTTTGATGAGGTTAGGGAATTTTGGTTCAAAGTCCATGGATAATCCGTGGAAAATGAGTTTGATGCATCATTTCAATACTTGTTCTAGCTATCTTATCTGTTGAGATGATGAAGACTTTTATCACTGAGAGTTACTAGTCCCTGTTCCCACACCCTTTTTATACTGTGACTGCTGCCTTTGCTATTTACTAGTAAAATTGAGCAGGAAGCATCAATAAATGTGGCAGATCATCTAGGCGCCAAGGTATTACTTTCTCATTTTATTGCATAACTGTGGTCATACCCGCTGATGTCAATTCATTCCCACCCTTCTGAGGATTTCTTTCCTTATCCACTGGCCTTATGACAAAGGGAACCTGAATACATAAAATCATACATTCATCTTGCACATTTCACAGCCTTTGCTGTAGGTTCTAAGGTAGAAATAATTCCGTGTAATCACTTCACTAAGAGATTGTTGATTGATCTCCTAAAGGAATTACACTGTAGAAGGGTTCACATTATTTTTCTTATGGAGAGGCAGAGAATCTAGGAGAATTAGCAATTACTTAGTGTATGTAACAGGTGATGCTGACAGGTACATGCACAGTTTCTATCCCTAGCGCCACAGCTATTCTTTCCTTAATTCACTGGTACAGCACTGGGAATCTATTGAATTGATATCAAGTGGACAAATGATTCTGCCTAATGTTTAATTAGAGGCACTTCCGTGGTGGATGCTCATTATTAAGTATTGCCATGAAATTAAAATCTTCAACAGTTTTATTTGTCCTTGCCTCTAAAACACTTTGTCCATGACCTTAAGGTAATTTCATTTCTAAGACACAAAGTATGGAGACAATTCCCTTGTAAATACCCATGTCTATAAGTCTTTAGCTTATCTAAGGCCATTCTGGTTTTCACACAAAATGGACAATCACCCATAGTTACCATTATCGTATACTTTGCAAAGAGAGCTTTGCTGTCAGAGGAGTTTTAATTCCACCACTCAAAAGGAAAGTAAGACAGCAGCAACCAACTTTTGGTTTAGCCCTACATATCAAGGTGACCTAGCTGTGAACCTAGCTGGGGTCCTGTTCCTCATTCATTTTCTGAGTATAAAAAACAGCTATGGGAGAAGTATTGGTGACTAAGCTGTCAATAATGCAGCTCTCTGGTGCCCTTTGGTCATGCATTGATCATGTTTCAGACAGAATATTCCCACTAAAGAACAGATTCCCATTAAGCCAATTTGTGACTGAGTGGTTCCTTATGCAACCAATTTCATGATAGGTGGATCTACATATATAGTAATGTCATGACCAAATGGTATGTTTTTTTTTTTGTTTTTGTTTTGTTTTTGTTTTTAACTAAGCTTTGTTAACATGGAAGAGCCATTTTAAGACAGGGTATTTCTATCACACTTGGAGTGCCTTTGCTTTCTATTTTCAGTGCTATGAGTCAGAGGCTTTCTATAACTCTTCAAGACATCAGCGCCTATCAACCAGTGACATTTTCCAAAGCAGCTGTTGGTTGTAGAGCCAGTCTGCATGTGTACAGGTTCAGTCATGACAGATCACAGAGTTTAAAGGGGAAGGAGAAGAAAGTTTTATGCCTTTGGCTTGAGCTGAAACATTAATCTTCGTCTATGCTCAGTGAACTTGCGTGTTAGATTTTTAGACTCATACTGTAAAGTACATAAACTCGCTGGTTTTAGAGTAGGAAGAAACACTGGTTTTCCTGGATGACCAGCTTGCTGACAGACTCTCTTGTGGTATACATTAATACATCATGACAAATGTCTGTGAGAACTTACTGTAATTTATTTACATAATTGAATTCTAATTTATTATCCATATTAATTGATACACAGTCAATTGATAATTGTCTTTGGAATGATAAAATCTGAATGATGATCTTTTTTTCATTATTATTTATACATGACTCAGTGAATCATAACATCATGTTATACTTTGACCTTGCCTCCTTGTGTGATATTGCTAAGTGATTAGGCTATGAGAGTTTCACTCTTATCAAGAAGATTATGTCCTTCACTAAAAAACAACATGGTATATGTTAGCTTGGTCTCCCAATTATTAATCTCTGAGCATCAGAAAGCATATGAGGAAACACAGCAGTCTTTCTTTTCCAAGGATGCAGCCCTCATCCGACTCCTGAAAGCACCAGAACCTTGATCTTGCAGTTTGAATTTCTAAAATAGTGACAAAAGTAATTTGTTCAATTAACTACTCAGGCTCTGAGATTTTCTTACAGCAGCACAAATGTACCAACATATATCATAAAAGATTTATGTTTTATATTTTCATTTACATTCATAGGTTAAAAATAGCTGTAAAGAATATTGTTAGGATATGCAATTTCCAGTTCAGCAACTATAATGTTGATATTTACACTGTAGGGAGAACACAGTTGTCAAGAAGGAAGTTGACATTGGAAAATGAGTACTGTTTAAATGTCTGATAGAAGTCTAAATTTAGAAAATATCTTCAGCATATTTTTAATCTGCCCATTTTAATTAACAGTAATATAACCCACAGTATGAAAACAAAGGTATATACTTGAATTAAGTTTATTGGACTGCGATAGAAAACAACCACAAGATAGACAGCTTAAACAACATGCAATTTTATTTCAATGAACTACATTTGATTACTTATATTTTAATAATGCCAAACTGTAATTCTTTTCAGATGGTGAAAGAATTTTAGCTACACATTTAAAACATTGGATCAAGTTAATAAATATTTTAAAATTAAAAATTAGTCTGAGATATATGTACACTATTACCAATAAACTTATGTTTCCTAGGCACAATGAATGTCATAATGACTGATTTCAGGCATTTCTCCAGATTGCCCCAAGTTCAGTGATGCTCTAGGAGGACTCAACAGGCTCACATGTACTTATAATAGGACTCTTTGTAAAAATCTAACTTGTCCTATGTGGTAGAACCCCAAGAGCAAGGTGTGGGTAGGTTTTATGCCTTACGAGTTATCTGTCTATAGCTTGCAGGCAGCCACTTTCTCATCACATCTTCACATAGCTTTTCAGTCAGACTGGAGTAAGCACACCTTAGCGGCTTCATTCTAGCTTAGCAACATCCTAAAGGTTTCCAGCATAGGTTGCTGCTTATGTAAAATTCAAATCACAAAGACAAGCTAAAAGATTTTTAATGTTTCTCTTATGAATTATCTTAGATTAAATTATGATTATAACATCTTCCCTTCCCTTCATTCCCTCCAAATTCTCCCGTACTGTGAACACTCAAAAAGAAAATCCCAGAGAGTGCTTGTGCTTTAGACACAGCTGAGCAATAGAAATGTCTGAGGTGATGAAGATGCTTCGTTTCTGCACATTCCTCCACAGAACTCACGAGCTTCCCGTGACTATGGAAGCAACTTTAAGCATGGCTAATGAAAAAGAAAAAAAAAAACCTCTTGTTTTATTACATTTACTTAGAATTTAAATTTATCCATATGTAACTAGTGCTTTCAGATATTATATGCAAGCTTGATAAATAAATTTCATCTGAAAAATCTACATGCAACCTTCACTATGCAGACCAACTTTGGCTCTATGTCTACTGCTCAAACCAAATGAAGCTTGGTCTACCCATCCTTTCCATTCTCTGCACACTGCCCCAAACAATCAAAAGCTTATCATTTACAAAGGCACAGCTAGCCTGTTACCAACCTGTGTTGCAAGGCATTCTTACTCACTGAAGCTCTATGTTCTTCCTGCCAACAGGTCAACGACATTATAAAATCTATAAATGTAGCAGAAAGACGTAATAGTCTGTTTCCATGGCTGCGTTTTCCCCATTGTTGTTCTGGTGAAAAAAGCCATCATATCACAGCTGAATTATCTTTTCTCCAGCAAATTGTCTAATGACTACTTTAATTATTCAGTCTCACTCATGGATGTACTATTTTGAACCAACACAGTATTATAGAGAGATACTCCTGAAAATTGCCCTGGAAGGCAATAGAATGAGTCAATGTGACTAGCAAAGAGTATTGCATAATATATTTTGACATATATGAAATGAATTCTCTCCCTCATCTGTCACCCACTCCCCCACCACACAAACACACACACACACTCAGAGAGAGAGAGAGAAAGAGACAGAGACAGAGACAGAGAGACAGAGACCAAGAGAGACAGACAGACAGACAGACAGACAGAGAGAGACAGACAGAGAAACAGAGAACAAAGGGAAAACCTTTACATGGAGATGAAGGTAATGAAGTTCTGATTTTAGCTAGGCATTCTAATGTAGGTAACATTTCAAGTTCTCCACAGACATTTATAACATAGTCCAAGATAATTAGAATCTTCAGAAGTTTTAGGCTATACCTCAGGCAGCCTGCGTTCTCTTCATGGTGATGTAATCTTATGCAAGTTTTATAATATTAGTCTGTTTACTTTCTTCTCTTATAAACCAATAAGCATAAATATTTCTTTTAAAGTCTAGAAATAATGTTTGTAAAATGGCTAGCATTCCAAGAGATGCTAATAGTGTGGCTGGAGGCCTGTTGGTAGGACTTCCTCCTACACAGAGGGGAGGAGGAGCTCGGTGAGTTGCCATTACACATCACCAGCATAAGGAGTTTATGTGGAATTAGGAAGCAAGTGAACACAAGAACAGAAAGGAGACATTTAAATGAGTTTTGGGGGGTGCATGGAATTTCATGTAAAGTCACGTGTCATTGCACAGATTGGAACAACTAAATAAGAAGAAAGTAAGAGTAGGTCATGGGAATCAGTGTTTTCAGCATAAAGTGCCACCCATGCCATACTGGATAGGTCAGAAGATAGAAGAGTCACAGGTTACTATTGTAACAGCTGACACACTCAAGCTTAGGAATGAAAATGAGGATGCTGATTATGGGAAAATTATACTAAAACAATTCACAAGAACTACAAGCAAGACTGACAAAAATGCAGTTCATGCAAAGAGTAGTGCAGGTTGGAAACCTGGTGCATTTCCTTCAAGGTTGTTCTATAAATTAGCAAGATTATACTAAAATGTCATTACCATTGAAGATTGAATCTTCCAGATGTGTTAGCTGACCTTAAAATAAGATTAGTGGTATTAGTGAATGTGATATGGTACTGAAAGTAGATAGGTATTGCAGCATTGTAAAATTTTGAGTATAGGCTATAATGTTATACATGGCAACATGACAAATAAAGGGAAATGAATATGAGAAGAAAATAAGAAGGCATTTCTCTTGTTTAAATTGGAACAATAGCATGATTTTCTCAAGAAACAATTATAGACAGTTGAAAGTCATAAGCACACTCACAAGAGAAGCTATTATTTAATTTGAAAATGGAGGATAGTTTAGCCATAAGAATAGAAAATCAAGGGACATTGTCACATCATTGAGAGGTTTGTAAGTATATAGCAGCCTATCCCCAAAGTCAGACTGTGATGAACCCTGTGTAACAGTGACAGGTTGCCCTAGCTTGGTGTCTGCTCTTCATTCAGCTTCTACCATAGGATTAAATACATTGTCCTAAGCCCTCAGAAGCTCTTATAGATATTGAAGGTTTGATGATATAAACTTCTGGTCTTATGTTTACATCAGTTTTTTGTTCTTTTAATTAAAATTTCCTGGAAACAGAATCCTGAAGTAGTATTCATCAGAAGAGAAACTGGGAAAGAGCCTCGAACTCATTGGCAGAGGGTGGAGTTGATGGGTTTCCTAAACAGAACTCCAGTGGCTCAGGCTCTAAGTTCAAATGAGACCTCATGAAACTAAAAAGCAAAGGACATAGTCAAAAGGACAAATCGGCAATCTAAAGATTGGGGAAAATTTTTCAAATACCCCACATCAGATAGAGGGCTAATATCCAAAATGCATATTAACAAGGTTATCAAGTTGAAGGGCCCAAGTAAGGATGCCTCAATCCCACTTGGGAGGAAGAAGAAAGCAATCATCACAGCAGGGGCCTGGTGATAGGGAGAGGGAGGCAGGGACCTGGGTGGGAGATTGGAACAGAGAGGGAAAATAAGGGGAATATGATCTGGTCTTGGGGGTAGGGAACAGGAGTGAAACTCTGAGGGCCAGCAGAAAGAATGGAAATAGGCAACCTCGGGAGGTGGGAGGTGGGAGATTGGGGGATCCTCTAGGATAGGCCAGAGACCTGAGAGGAGAAAGACTTTTAGGACTCAAAGGGAGGGACCTTAGATGAAATGCTCAACAGTGGAGAGAGGAAACTTGGTGAGTCTACCTCCAGTAGAAAGAAAGGGCATCAACTGGAGTGATGGGTTTGCCATCCCACAGTCAAAAACTCTGACCCACAGTTGTTCTTTTCAAACAAAACAAAACAAAACAAAACAAAACAAAACAAAACAAAACAAAACAAAACAAAACAAAACAAAAAAAACTGCAGGGACAAAAGTGGAAAAGAGCCTGAGAGAAAGGAGCTCCAGTGACAGGCTTAAATTGGGAACCAGCTCAAGGGGAAGCCAGGGGCCCTAAGACTGTTACTGATGCTGTGGTGTTCTTTCAGACAGGAGCCTAGCATGGCTGCCTTCTAAGAGGCCCATCAGGCAGCTTAATCAGATGCAGATATTTACACCAAACCAATGGACAGAAGCTGGAGACTCCTGTGGTTGAATTAGGGAAAAGCTGGAAGAAGCTGAGGAGGAGGACAACCCCATAGGAAGACCAGCAGTCTTAACCAACCTAGACCCCTGAGATCTCTCAGTCACTGAGCCACCAACCAGTCAGCATACACTAGCTGATATGAGGCCCCCAACACATGTGGAGCAGAGGGTTGCCCGGTCTGGCCTCAGTGAAAGAAGATGTACCTAACCCTGGAGAGACTTGAGACCCCAGAGAGTGTGGTGGCCTGGTGTGGTAGGGTGGTATGTGACACCCTCTTGGAGACAGGGGAGGAGGAATGGGAGGAGGAACTGTCAGAGGGCAGACCTGAAGGGGAAAACGACTGGACTGTAAAGAAGATTAAAGATAATTAAAAAAAAATATTGAACAGAAGTAAGAAAAAAAGCTATTCATTTCCTGCAAAAGCAAAATGGCTTTGTATATCCTAAGTTTCTCAGATATCAGTATATATCCACTTAAAAAAGGATAGGGTTTGCTATGTAAATTAAAACGTTTTTTTTTTTTTTTTTTTTTTTTTTTTTTTTAAGGAAGCAAGAATCTAGAAGTCAGGGATTTAGATTCAGATCATGTTATATTTTGACTAGAATTATTTGCCTCAGATGCAAACTAAGTGTTAGATTTACTTCTACCTGTCATAGCTTCAACAAATATTGCAAATGCAATGTTCTCCACATTAGTGCATTTTCACTATACAAATATATTATTTGTATTATTTCAAATACATTATGAGCAGCAATGAGTCTTTGCCAGCTATGGCAGTCTTTGTTATCTCAAAGAGTATTTACTACAAATGGGCAATTGAAATTATTGCACAGTCATTGGCTTGATTTTATCTGTACTGAAACTTAGCCCTTTAAAAAAATTACTATCCTAATGGGTAAGAAGTAAACTGATTTTTGGCCCATCTTATTTTCCTCTTGAGAATTTGTCTCTGCCTTCTTTGTCCATTACTCCTGAAAAGTTCAGTGGCTTTCAAGAGCATCTCATATTTTTAGAGATTATATTATTCCCAAGTCTTCCCACTGGAAGGCACAACACTAGAATTCAGATCTATTCTTCCTGAAGATCAAAGTAATCACAATTTTTAAAGCAACATTTGATAAACAGAAAATAAAATAGAACTCACTGTACTGAAATCTTTCATTCGTAAAATGAAGATATTAAAGTCTTGGTGTCAAATGTGAGATTTACCCTTCTAAGTACTTGGCCAGTGTGATGTGTTTGTCCCAGGGAGTGGGACTTTTGGGAGGTGTGAACTTATTGGAGTAGGTATGGTCTTGTGGGTGTGGGAGGGCTTTAACACCCTTGTCCAAGCTGCCTGGGAGTCAATATTCTGCTAGGAGCCTTTAGATGAAGATGTAGAACTACCAGCTCCTCCAGTATCATGACTGCCTGGATGCTGCTGTATTCCCACCTTGATGATACTAGACTGAAACTCTGAATTTATAAGCCAGCCCCATTTAAATGTTGTCCTTTCTAAGACTTGCCTTGGTCATGGTGTCTGTTCACAGCAGTAAAACCCTAACTAAGACAGAAGTTGGTACCAGGGTCTGGGGTATTGCTGTGATAGGCCTGACCATGCTTTTGTCTGGAAGAATGTGGATTTGGGGACTTGGGATTTGGAAAACAGTGGAATGCTTTAAGTGGGGCTTAATGGGCTATACTAGTAGTAAAATGGAAGATTTTATTACTGAGATTGATTTGGGCTGTACAGACCTGACCCAAGAGGGTTCAATGGAGAAGAATTCTATTATGTTACCTAGAGACTGTTTTTGTGGGATTTTGGAGAAGAATGTGACTGCTTTATTCCTTGTCTGAAAAATCTACCTGAGCTAAGGTAAAGGGATTTATATTAATTGCATTGACAAAGGAAGTCTCAAAAAAGCTCAGCAGAGACTTTGTTCTCTGGTTAAGTCTCATGAAGAGAGTTTTGAACAAGCATAGCAAGCTTAGAAAGGAAAAATATAAAATATATGGTTCAATTAAAGAGGCACCAGAAAGTGAAATGGAGCTGAATCCTACGTTCTAGGAGATAATAGATTTCGGGATTTGGGGGCAAGATCTCATCCAGCTACATTTAGATCCAGGTATGGTGGCACACACTTTTCATTCCAGAAGACAAAGCCAGACTGATCTCTGAGTGCAAGGCCAACCTGGGGCAAAGTGGGTTCTAGGTTGAAGAAAAGCTTAAATCCAGGCATGGTGGTACATGTTTTTAATCCCAGCATTCCAGTAGACAGAGCCATACAGATCTCTGAGTTCAAGGTCAATCTACAGAACACGTTCCAGGAAAGCCAAGCTTAGGCAGTGAGGGAGTTGGAAAAAAGAAATCTGGTAATAGAATGGGGTTGGGGATGTTGTAGCCTCAGCAAGCAGTAGAACATGGCAGTTTCAGCCATGTGGCTCTAACTTTAGAGTACAAAAAGGATGTCTGGGACAATTGATTATGATTAGTTGGAATTAAGAAATTAGCAATGATTAAAAAGAGATGGTTTTATTGCTATTAACAGTGACCATAACTAAGGCAACTCTTATAAGGACAACATTTAATTGGGGCTGGCTCAAGGTTCAGAGGTTCAGTCCATTATTATCAAGGCAGAAACATGGCAGCTTCCAGGTGGGCATGATGCAGGAGGAGCTAAGAGTTCTACATTTTCATCTGAAGGCTGCTAGCAGAATACTGGCTTCCAGGTAGTTAGGATTACAGTGTAAAAGTCCATGTCCACAGTGACACACCTACTCCAACAAGGCCACACCTCCAAATAGTGCCACTTCCTGGGCCAAGCATATAAAAACCATGACAGCATCAAACCACTTTTTACCTACTTCCATTTATACCAACAGATATAAGTTATTCTCAGATTTAATCAAAGGAGCATTTCTTGCAAAGGCAAGCAGCAAATGTAAGTACACATGAGTGTCCATGGTACTGAGAGTGAGTAAAGGCTTAGCCCTTAGCCATAAACAAGAAATGTATATTGTCTTCTTTAAGAATAACTACACAGGATGTGGAAGAAATAATATAATATAAGAAAGAGGGATATAAAATGGCACCTTTTGAGTATTACACAGCTGTTTCAGTTGCCAACTCTATGCAACTGTGCTTGCCTACACTAAGCATGATCAAGACTGGACTTTCAAATAGTCAACCATTGATAGGAAAGAGGATCTAGGAGCCCTGCTACCCTACAGCTGAACCAACCTGCCCGGATAGTTTCCAAGAAGATAGTAGTCACTACCATCAGTTGTGTGACACTGATGGGCCAGCCTACCAGGCTCCAGTGGATGCTTCCAATCCCTTGGTCACACAGTTGGCCCTGGTGACATTTGATAAGTCCTGAGACTTATCAAAGACTGAAAAGGGGGATTCTAAGGAGAAAAGAATGTTGGTAAAGGTTAAGGAGGGTGGGGTTAAAGAATTATCTGAATGAAGTATATACATGTGTGAAAATGTCAAAGAGCAAATTTAACTAATAGAGAGAAAATATTAGAATCTGTCAGAAACAAATGAATCTCAGTAGCATCTAGCATAGGACTTTTATTGAAACAGGCACCGTTCCTCTACGAGAATTCCGACTGAACTCACATAAATTACCACTGCTGATTACTTCCCTTGACTAATTTTTGAGTAGCTTAATAAACATTTTCACTAGACTTTGCTCTTTTCTTCTTTATTTTATTTTATTATTTATTATTCTCTCATACATTGCATCCTAACCACAGCCTTACTCCGCTACCTCATAAGAAATCTGCTGTGGCTGCTGAGCAAACCATTTAGCCCCAAAGAGTTACTATCCTTGTTAGAATGCAAGCCAAGTAATGCTGGCTTTCTCCAGAAATCTCTTTCTACTGATAATGCGGACGTTATCAAATGCCACACCTTTCTCTGCAGAATATTCTATCACTATTGGCCTCCGCATTAGCCCTCTTTTACAAATGAAAATATATAACTATGAAATGTATAATAATGTATGGATTATTTAGATTCCTGTGCATTTTCTGTTCCACAAGATCTCATCTAGACATAACTTAAGAGAATCATTAGAAGGAAAGAGGAGTGTTACACTGTTTGAAAAATCACTACCAACTTTATAAAAATGTTCCATTTTTCAAAATTATAGACTTTTTATTCTATTTAAATTTCCTACCATGTGGCATTGTGAGAGAACAAATTGAGGTTCTATTGCACTTTCTCCTTTGAAGTGAATGAACTTCAAAGAATCTGTTAAAATAAGACTTTGCTAGAAATTAAAGTAGAAAGCTAGAGCTTGAGAGCATAGTCAGATTGCACACTACTTGCATATATGCATTGATATCTGAATTCAATATGCAGAAGTAATGTAAAAAACAATTGGGGATAATAGTAAATTTTGTAACTTCAGTGCTGGAAAGACTAGAAAGGTATATGTGGGGAGACTGGTGGCCATATAGACTTGCTCCTGAGAATCAATATTCAAGGTTGACTTTTGGCCTCTGCACACATGTGCATGCATGTGCACAGATGCTCATGAACACAAACATTTGAATACATGTATGCCTAAATAAGCCTGTACACAAACATGTATACACATGCAGATGGAGAAAAGAAAAGATAAATGTGTGAAAACTCAGGAGCATGGGCAGGATGATACCAAAAGGAGCCACCCAGAAAAACAATTTAAAAACAGGAGGTCACAGTGATGACTGTACATGTCATTTTGGCACAGTGGCCTTGCCTTTCATCTAGCACTACTTGAGTGTCTAAGGACTATTTCCCTATACTTTGCATGTGGTAGCAGTTATCCAAAACAATTCATATTGATAAATAGTAAATGAATTATGCAAGTTCAGACATAGGTTAGTTCTCAGGGAGAAAAGCCCAGATGTTTGCATTCACTGTCAGTCAGACTATTAGAGATCAAACTGTTCACTTGGCTGGCAATCCATCAACATGCTTCACTTGTTACTGAAGTACATGGAGCTTTGTGTGGGCCTTCACTGCTCATCACGACAACACACTTTCTATCCAGTTTTCAGTCTTTTACCCACAGTTACAAAATTTTTATGTGTAAAATTCATAATTTTGACAAACTGCTTCCAATGCCATTATTCATTTTTAGTGTTTTACATGTCCCCTTATATGTATATATATATATATATATATATATATATATATATATATATATATACATGCATACATATATATGTATATGCTTATATATGTATGCATATATATGCATATATATCTTATATATGTATGTGTATATGTCTATGTGTGTGAATATGTATATATGTATACATTTGTATATGTGTATATATGTAGTCACATTGTACTAACAATACCAAAATTTCACTTACTTGAAGAAACTTTTTTTTTTTTTTTTTTTTTTTGCTTAATCACTACTGTAGTTGCTCTCCTCTCTGATTATATTTCAAGTAATAACCAAAGCTTGGCAGTGAGATATGAGGGTGGATGGATAGATAAGGTCATTCAGACACAGCCTTCTGAATGATCTTGTTTTCTTTATTAAAGGAATCACAGTAACATATGCCCTTTTTAGAATGTGAGGGTACTGTAAGAAAGCCAGATCATAAGCAAATGGACTTGCCACACACAGATGCATTAGAACCTGATCTTTGGATTTCCATCTTCCAGGTCTGTAAAAAAATATATGTTTGCATTGAGAAGATATAAATGTTGCTTTTATTTGCCAGATATAGTTTTTGTCTAGGAGGCTTACTGATGAATCAGCCTACACTTTTGATTCTTTTTCAACTCTTGGCAGACTGGTTCCACTTAGATCTTCTGGCTCCAAATTTCTCTCTAAGCTGACTGATTAAAACTGGCTTCTCTTGGCTTCTCACTTAATTGTTCTCTTTGGAAAAACTGCCTCAGAATCCCACAAACTGAACTGCACTCATTGAACAAACTAAATGGAACTGAACAGAAAATATCTATGTGAGCTCAACTGCATTCAGCCGAACTGCATGGACTGCACTGAGCTGAACTCAACTGAACTCCACTGCATTGTCTGAACTCAACTGAATTATACTCACTGGATTTCCCTCCCTGTTCTGCTATAAAATACTTTCTCTTTCTTGTCTGTTCTCACGAGAGTTGGCCATATCCTATCTCTGACTCATTCTGTCAAATCTTTCTCTGATTTGTCACTTTCTCTGCCTCTCAATTAAATATCATTTTCAAACATGATTGCTTATTTCTACAAACTAAATTTACCTTCCCTGTTTGGAATAAAAGGTGTATTCCAATGGCATGTCTGTATGCCAGCCAGATCACACGGACCTTGAAGGTTTCTGGATGTGATCTCTTTACAGAGTCACCATTTAGCTGTATTAAAATTCCTCTACAACAAGATATTCTGATTTTAGTATTTTGTCTCAGTAGCTCTGAGTAAATTTAGATGTCTTCATGTATGTGAGGTGAAGAAAATTGAATTCTGAAAGTAAAATTCTAGGTAACATTTAACAAAGGAGAAAATTTATGTATGGCTGCACATGATATAACAATCCTTATCAATCTCTGTTTCCATCGTGTTCATGTAAAAATAAAAAATTTAAATAAAATTATATCATTTTCCTCTCCCAATTCTTTCCAATTTCTTCAATGTCTCTCTCCCTTTCAAATTCATATTCTTATTCTTTATTATTATTTCATATATTATATGAATATAATGGATAAATGCAACCCGCCAGATCTTTTTAGTGTTGCTTGTATGTATATTTTTCAAGGCTGACCATTTGAGATTGGATAATCATCTATGTCCCCATCTCTGTAGAAGATTAATTCTCCCTCTCTTCACATTCCTTAGTTGCCTATTGCTCTTATTTAGTAATGGGGCATGTGTATTTTTCCCCATCTGCTCTGTCATATAAAGAAGACCCAGTCTTTCAAAAGACTTCTTGGACCTCCGTTTCTTAAAAAAAAATTCCTGCCCCCTCTTTCATCGTGGTCCTTTCAGTCTGAGGAGTAGAAATTGTGTTGTAAAAATACTCAGTGGGTTTGGGGATCCCCGATCACTTGTGGAATTTTGACTAATTCCTGTCTGCTGTAAGCAAAAACTCCCATTTATACACACTTATTTGTATGTATAAGGATATACATTGAGAATGTATTTAGGAATTAAAGTAGTTTATGAGAGTAGCAATAATGGTTCTTCTTTGAGATTTATGACCCCAGAAGCCATGGGTGACTGACTAGTTTTTCAGTATCATTATTTTCCTTCTACTGAACAGGATTTATGTCTAGTTAGACTGCTGTCAGTTACAGCTAAGTTATGAACATCACTGTCATACCTGTTGAGAGTGCATACTATACTGATCATTGTGGTTCATAGGTAGGAGTATTGGATGCTTTCTGTGGTTGCAGTTTATATAACACCTTAAGGTCCTATCAAAGTTATCGTGCAGGGCAGAGGTTTTGGATAAGATCCAGGCTGACCCCTGAGTTCTGTGTTCAAAGTATATGGACTCTTGAGAAATCGTGATTTACTTTCAGTTTCTGGGAGATAACTAAGGGCAACAGTAAAGGCCTATATTGTCTGGAGATTCTCTTAGACTCCTCTGACCAACAACACAAGAAGTTCCTTTTACATGCCTGATACAAGACTTTTGGTAGTCTGTGGTTCCTGAGGGAGCATTATCATTCCAAGTAGCATATTTCAAACTATGTGTACTATGCATATACTTATACAGTTTTAACTAAATATAAATTGATATAATTCTTTATGAATTTTTCAAGCATGTTTATTGTTATTTATCCTTTCCCCTTCTTTCTCCTTTGGATTCACCTCTCTAACCACTTTATAAGTGGCATATAAGACCCTTACCCTACTTTCTCTACTTCTGCCTTGTCCTTCTGTACCTGTATCTTGCATTCCTCCTCACCCTGGCCCCATTTCATATGCCTGGTTTCTGTTTTTACTTCAGGTTATAGCTATATACTCACATCTAAAAATTCATAGAAGAGACATACAGATGAGAGAGAACATGTGGTTTTTGTGTTCTCAATTTTCATTCAGTAATTTTTTCTATTTCTATTTATGGTCTGCAGATTTTATGATTATATTTTTCATTACATTAGAACAATATTTCATTATGTATGTTTAACATGTTTTTAATCACTCATTCATCTGGTGAAGAACGCTTGCATATTTTTTTTTCTTTCTTTCTTCTTGCGAATAAAGCAGGAGTAGACATGGCTGAGCCATTGTCTGTGGAGTAAGAGTTCAAGTTCTTTGGGTATATGCCAAGAAGTAGCATAACAATGACATATCATAAAACAAAACAAGGATGGTGAGGATGACTCAGAGGATAATGTGCTTGCCTTGCAAGCTGACCTAAGTTCATATCCCCAGAACCCAAGTAAACTGAAGTCAGCAGCACATATCAATAATCTCATCATTCTTGGGTCAAGATAGGAAGAGAAACCAGGAGACTCTCCAGAGGCTCACACCCTATACAATGATGACCTTCAAGAAACCTCTCAAGGTAGAACAGGAAGACACCCCACACACACACACACACACACTTACTCTAAAAATGAAAAAAAAAAAGAAAGCAAAGGAAGGAAACTTACCTAGAAAATTCTCCTGAGCATGTAATGTACTTTACTTATATATATAAATTTTATCTTAATTTTTCAAAGGGTGCCTCAACTACAAAGGTCCCTAGGATATATGACTTGACTTTTTGACTGCCTTATGAAACATAGAGTCATACTGATGAAAAAATAAATGAATGCATGTCCACAGCTATTGTTGCTGCAGGAAGTATTCTGTCTTCTCTCTTCAGTTATTGTTCAAGTTACTTCAGTAAGCTGTCATTTGCTATTTGCTTTTTCTTCATTGTATTTTGAATTTTACATATTTCAAATGAATAAAAATTGCTTGGCTTATAATCGAGAATGTTATTTTAATTCCTGAAATTTGAGACTGAATTATATGAACCCATTGTGATCTTCTCAATAGTGAAAACAACAATTTTTTCATTATTTGTACTTTATTTTACCTTGAAAACATTAGGTCTGAAAATAGCCCACTTTCTTCAGGACAGGGCCATAATTTTCAAAGGGAATAGAATCCACATTCTTTTGTTTTTGGCTTTTTGTTGTTGTTTTGTTTTGTTTGGTTGTTTTTTTTTTTTTTTTTTTTTCCCAGACAGGGTTTCTGTGTAAAGCTCTGGCTGTCCTGGAACTCATTCTGTAGACCAGGCTGGCCTCAAACTCAGAAATCTGCCTGCCTCTGCCTCCCAAATGCTGGAATTAAAGGCGTGCACCACCACTGCCTGGCTAGAGTCCACATTCTTGTGGGTCTCTATATTACCATACAAAGCTTCCAAATGCAGTGTAAAAATAGTGTTGTCTTAGAGAAACATAAGCATTTGAAAATTGAATTGTAAAACTGTTATGAAACAGAAGGAAAGGTTATCAGTTTTGCACCATAGATAATAAAAAATGAAATGAAATATATTCTTCAAAGTTCTTTATGACAAAAAATTGATGAAAGAACCATTGCTGAACAGAAGTGTCAGGATAGTAAAGTTGAGGCATATTTTAAAATAAATACACTAAAAAGAGAAACACATTTGATAAAGAGGCAAAAGAGACTCTGGAAATAAAAGAAACTGAAGAGCCACATGTAGATTTCTCAGTGGCACTGGGGGAGACCAGTAAAGCATCAGTTAGGAAAAGACCTATTTATTGTGGTCAATGAATTTCTGTAAAAATCAATGCAAGGACCTGTAGCACATTAGCAATTGTTGCCAGTAAAGGTGAGTCTTCAGAGCAAGTTTATTTAACCAGGGAAAGAAGAAAAATTTCAGACAGTAAACATTTTTCCTTATTAAAATGACCATAAATCTAAATTCTGGAGAAAAATATCTATATCAGAAAGGTTTTATGTGATTCTCATTTGTAATATACCTAAAGGGCCAACTCCAAAGTACTTGACAGTAAGTGATGAAGAAGCCATTGCTGAAGAGAAAGTTCAAGATAGTTATGTTGAGACATATTTTAAAATAAATACACTAGAAAGAGAAACACATTTCGCTATTCCATGTCTCTCTCAAAACGTGGAAAAGTAACAGGTAGTAGTTAGCAGTCAGTTAGTAGTGCTACTTGTGGTCTTCCCTAAAACAAACTAAGGGCACTTCTGGTCTCATTCCTCAATAGATGAATCTTCTTCCTTTCAGAACAGCCAGTAAGCCTTTTGAGTCTTTCCCTTGTTGCTATGGTTTGTGCTGTTGACTTCAAGCTATGCCACTAGTTCATAAAATGTCAACTGAGATTCTAAGCATTGTATATACTCTTCTCTGGTCTGGTACAGGTCTCAATAGTACATACAAGAAATCTTCTTTTAAAGTACTGGATGCTGCAAACCATGTAGTGTTTCCAAGATTTTAGTAAGATAAAGATGATCATGAGGAGCACAGTCCCACCATGGAAGAATTCTGTCTTCCCTCAGTTCCACCAATAATAAGTTCTATATTATGGACATCTCCTTACCTTACCCCTGCTTTCTTACTTTCTTATATAAGGAATTGAGCTTAGGACCCAATCAAACCAAGCAGCAGTACTCTACGACTCACATGTATGTCCAGCCCTCTTCTGACTTTTTTTTTTTAATTTTTGACAATGTCACCTTAAAATTCTAGGCTGTCCTTCAGTTCATTCTGCAACAAAAGCAGGTCCAAGATGTATGATCTTCTTCCTCATCCTGCAGACTAGCTGAAGGTAAAAGGATGCAATGTTAGGATTGACTACTTTTATGTCTTTTTAAAAAATAAAAATACAATCTTACTTAACTTAAACATAAAATTCTGTTTGTGCAGTGGAACATCAGGTAGCAATATGAAGCTTGGTGTTAAAAAAACATGTTGAACACCCAGAAAATACCCATCTGCCTGAGCAGCACTAAGATGAGCTAGTTTGTGGTAGAGAGAAGGGAGAGAAAGAGGAGAATTGTGTGTGCAGTGAAGAGAGGCAGAACTGGAGATTTGAGGGTGGTGAATAACAGCCTGATGTGAGTAACCTGTGCTGCTGCTACTACAGGCTATGATGGTGTTCTGTCCTGTGTTGCTACCAATGATCAGGTCTGAGTCTGTGGCCCTGCAGCAGTGGGGGTCTGTGTCTATATCCATGGTCCATGTTACCACCAAAAGCCATGCTCTGGACCACTGCTTGGGGCCATGTTTTCCTCACCTGTTATTGGATGCAGCACTCAGGAGAGCTTACCTTGCCCCTCATGAAGGTAGGGTGTAGTGCTGCAGATCTGGCATAGGACAACTGGGAAGCTGACAAACTCAGCTACCACCCAGGCCCAGATCCAGGGCTTTGAGTTAGCAGACCCCAATATTTACCCAACCTACGAACTATTGGAGCATGTTAAGGGGCCAGTTCTGCAGAAGGAAAGCTGTAGAATCTCCATGACACAGGGCAACAACTGGATATCTCAGAGGAGTCTAAGCAACGATCATAGTGTAGCAGAAGCCAGAGGCCTTGGACAAAACTGATGACTCATTACAATGAATATTTGCAAGTAAAGCTGTTTGGGCAAAAGGATATAATATGTGACACACTGCAGCATCTATGGAAAGATTTTTTTTAATTTTATTTTTTGTTTTCTTTTGGTGAGTATATTGCAAAGGGTAAAGGGCAGATATGGAAGGATGGAGAGGTGAGAGGGGTTGAAGTTTATAATGTAAAATTCACAAAGTATCAATAAAATGTTTGAGAAAAACAAAAACCAAACTAATTGGGCTTCCATAAATACTATTCCTGTCAAATCATTCTTTTCACAGTACAACCTGCTTATGCTTCTATCTACTCAATAAGGATAGATGACTAAATCATTTGCTATAGATTTCAGTGTAGTTTTTTTTACAAAGGGTTTCCACACCCTATGTAAATGGTAAATATTTCTAAACACAATTGTGTATCAGTAACCACCATGTCTAAATAAATAATGCTCCTCAAAAAGAGAAAATAAAAATACTCTTTTGCCATATTTTAGGTTTGATTAAAAGTGAGAAATGTGAAGATATGCTGACTTATTTTAAAGACTAAGGGTTCTTCAGTCATTTCAACTTTCTGCTCCCATTTACTAGGAAATCGGAGCACAACGCTCAGCTTAATTCTTGGGTGTGGAGGATATTTTTCAAAGCCCAATATTTCAGATGCTGGCTGAATTTAATGACTTGTTTTTAATGTGTGGCTTCCTTTCCTCACAATGAACCAAAGTCAGTGAGTTTTGAGTTGATTGATGGAGAATATTGCTCACATGAGGAAGACAGCAAACTCTATTAAGACACAAGAATGTGGCTCCTGGCATTCAAATGGATAAAATACATAGGCAACTTTGAATGGCTCCATCTACTCTATAAGGATAGATGTCAAACTTCCTAATCCCTGGTAGAAGGTAACAGCTGAGAGTTCCATGGCTGCTGTCAAAAGGCTGTAGGAGGGTTTTACACTTCGTGTGGATATTGAAACCCAGGTTTTAACAGTCTCCCACAAATAGTCATAAGTTAAAACACTGGTCCCAGCTGGTGACGTTATTTATGTAGGTTTTGGGCACTTTGTTTGGTGTGGCCTATAAAAATGTAGGTACTAGAGAACTGTGTAGAGAGACTCTTATAAGCATTACCTGTCTATAGAAAAGCCAATGGACAATGAGCAGAGGCAGGAAATATGAGGTAGGAAGAGATACTGGAGGGAAGAGATACTGGTAGGAAGAGAGAGGATTGTGGGAAATAGTAAGAGTATAAAAGAGACATCTAGCTATTTTGAAGGCTATCATTTCCCTAATTTCTTTCTCAGCCTGTTTATCCTTTGAGTAGAGGAAGGCTACTGGTTTGTTTGCTTTAATTTTGTATCCAGTCACTTTGCTGAAGTTGTTTATCAGGTTTAGGAGTTTTCTGGTGGAAGTATAGTACCATATCATCTGCAAATAGTGATATTCTTCCTTTCCAATTTGTCTCTCTTTGACCTCCTGAGCTCCCAGGGACTAAACCACCATCCAAGGAGTACACATGGAGGGACCCATGGATCCAGCTGCATATGTAGCAGAGGACAGCCTTGGAGGGCATCAACATTTGAAATGTAAATAAAGAAAATATCCGAGAGAGAGAGAGAGAGAGAGAGAGAGAGAGAGACAGAGAGAGAGAGACAGAGACAGAGACAGAGACAGAGACAGAGAGAGAAGGGAGAGATTCAAGGAACACAGGGAGGAGGAGATGGACATAGGCCAGCAGTGAGATTCTGAGGAGACTCAAAGAAAGAAGTGTTCCAGGAGTGAAAGAGAGGTAACTGACAACATCATAGACATAAAATAGTTTAAATGGATAAATAAGTTAAGAGCTAGTTAGGGAAAGAGCCAGAGCTTATGGCCTAGGCATTTAATAATATCTAGTTAGTCTCAGAGTCATCGTTCCAGGAGCAGGACTGGGAAGGAAAAAAAATGTTTTCCAGAAATGTTTTGGGAGAGTCTGCCTTACCTTTGGCCTGCCTCCCCTACATTTATCCCCTTCCTGGCCATTATGATGTAATTTGTTCTGTACTGCTATGTCCTCCCTGCCACTATAAACTGTGTCCTCTGTAATCATGAGATAAGCAATCTCTTCCTGTAAGTTATTTATGTCAGATGTTTTGTCCAAGTGTTAAGTCAGACAAAACAGAAGGCTTAGACACCTAGTAGCCGGAGAAGCTACTAGAGTTTGGGATCAGAGAAAGAATTTATGTTGTCCTTTCCCCAGTGCTTGGGTCTTGTAGACAGAGTTATGAAACCAAGGGCCTTAAGGAGATAAAACTACAAAGAGGTAGGTCCCTCACTGCTTCCACTGACCCACATATGACTTCGGCAACCACGGTGCCAAATTACACCCATGGTGACTCTTGCCCTAGTTTCCATCCCTAAGAAAACTTCCATTGTATTCAACATCACTGAAGCAGCCATGTGTGTCCCATTGGCAATGCTGTCTTTACCACACCCACTTGCTCTGATTAAAATCACTCTTTCCCAAAGTGGCCTCCTGAGAATGAGGATTCTCTGAGCCACTGCTGTATGTATTATGTGCAGAGAAATTGAGTTTAGCCAAATAAGCTAAAAGAAGAGTACACTGTGATACACAATCAGAATAAAGCCAGTACAGCCTACAGGCTGGCACCCTCAGACACATGCATGACTAAGATATTCCCTAAGAAAGTCACTTTATAAAATTAATAGAGACAATGTGGTCTATCTAGACATAAACATCAATACTGTAATGTAGGATCATAGAAACATATGAAAACCAAGGTCCTGTGGTCTCTTGTTATATAGGTAGCTATAGCAAAAAACTTCAAAGAAAGAAATTCTGATTTATGCCTATTAATTAATACAAAAGTATGAACATTAGGACACAAGCCTTCTGAGAGTAGAGAAAGATAATTCAATAAAATTAGGGGAATGACTGATACTAAAAAGAATTAATAAAGAAACATCTTGGAATAAACCAATCAGAAATCTAGGGAATAAATTTAAGTAGAAAAATATGAACAAAGAAATGTGTAGTGGTACATCATATTTGTAATCTCAACATGTGAGGACTAAATGGCATGTGAATTCTGAAGCTACATTGAATAGCCTGTGTGTGTGTGTGTGTGTGTGTTTCTGTTTCTAAGTGATCTAGACCAATTACAAGACAATAAATTTTGAAACATCCCAGCAAGCCATATAAAAATTTATGAGTAAAAATTAATCAACAAATCCTTGTTGAGACTAAGTAATTTGTTTGAATAAATAAACAAATATTCTAATTTTGTTCTGTCCTGAAGGCCAAAGGAATGAGAAAGCATGTGACCCTGCTTGATGAAAGACTTGTGGAAAGTCTAACAAAGTTGGGAGATGAATGTGCTTCTAGATTCATGGGCTTATAAGACCCTCAGAAAACTCTACCTGAAAAGTTCTTCTTAGTGGCATAGTACAACTGAACTCTCAGAATTACTGGGCAGAATTACTACAAGCTGCAAAAGAGAACTATCAACTATATTTGAATAAATGTGCATTAAATGAACTGCAGGAGCAGGAAGGAATGCTATCCTACATTTTCTATTTTGAGAAGAGAATAAAACTTACAGTCAGGAATATATACTCAGAAAATGATCCTTCTTAAATGAGGGAGAAATGGAAGGACTGTTGTGTCTACACACAAAAGAGACAGTACCTGCCAGAGTCTTGTGGAAGATTCCCAGGAAGGAAGCTTAAGAATACAGCACACTGGCGAGGATGTGGAGAAAGAGGAACACTCCTCTGTTGCTGGTGGGATTGCAAACTGGTACAACCACTCTGGAAATCAGTCTCGCGGTTCCTCAGAAAATTGGACATAGTACTACCAGAAGATCCAGCAATACCTCTCCTGGGCATATACCCAGAAGATGTTCCACTGGTAAGAAGTACACATGCTCCACTATGTTCATAGCAGCCTTATTTATAATAGCCAGAAGCTGGAAAGAACCCAGATGCCCCTCAACAGAGGAATGGATACAGAAAATGTGGTACATTTACACAATGGAGTACTACTCAGCTATTAAAAACAATGGGTTTATGAAATTCTTGGGCAAATGGATGGAACTGGAGGATATCATCCTTAGTGAGGTAACCCAATCACAAAAGAAGTCACTAGATTTGCACTCACTGATAAGTGCATATTAGCCCAGAAACTTAGAATACCCAAGATACAATTTGCAAAACACAAGAAAATCAATAAGAAGGAAGACCAACATGTGGAAACTTCATTCCTCCTTAAAATAGGGAATAAAATACCCATGAAAGGAGTCACAGAGACAAAGTTTGGAGCTAAGACAAAAGGATGGACTATCCAGAGACTACCCCACCCAGGAATCCATCCCATAATCAGCCACCAAATCCAGACACTATTGCATATGCTAGCAAGATTTTGTTGAAAGGACCCTGATGTAGCTGACTCACGTGAGGCTATGCCAGTGCCTGGCAAATACAGAAGTGGATGCTCACAGTCATCTATAGGATGGAACACAGGGCTCCCAATGGAGGAGCTAGAGAAATTCCCCAAGGAGCTAAAGGGGTCTGCAACCCTATAGGTTGAACAACAATATGAACTAACCAGTACCCCCAGAGCTTGTGTCTCTAGCTACATATGTAGCAGAAGATGGCCTAGTCGGCCATCACTGGGAAGAGAGGCTTCTAGGTCTTGCAAACTTTATATGCCCCAGTAAAGGGGAACAGCAGGGCCAAGAAGTAGGAGTAGGTGTGTAAGGGAGCAGGGTGGGGGGAGGGTATAGGGGACTTTCGGGATAGCATTTGAAATGTAAATAAAAAAATATCTAATAAAAAAAAGAATATAGCATGCATGTGAGCCTGATGCTGCCATCTGTTGAGAAATAAACATGTCCTAATAGAAATATTTGACATATCGAGATATAGATAAATAGAAGTTATAAATATCAGAATGCTGGAAGATAATCTGAGCAGACAATATTGTGTGCATTTTATTAGTCAGCCTGTTTTTTTTTTAGACCAATGAATACATCATACAATTCCCTGTGTCCCTCAGTAGGCATAAAAAAAGAACCATCAGTTGTACATCTTACTAGAAAAAAAAAGGAATGGGTATTCAAAAGATTTGCAATCAAGAGAGAAAGATAGAAGCATCAAGGGCTAGTCTATACACCCTTCCCTGTGTGTTCTCACTCTCACAGTCCTTGGCTGAATTTGAAAATGTACTATTAGGACTGCAGCTACAAGACCTGGGGATAGACGTAACTCCACAGTAAGGAATTTCATTTATGTTTGAAACATCTAAAGGGTTTGAGATATGTTGGTTGTCCCTTTATGCTTTCTAGGAAAATTTGGAGGAAACATGATTATGCAACCTTACCCAATCAAAATGGCAGTGTATGTAGTAATAGGTACTTCATAAACTAACATCATAATACACTTTAATTCTAGTCAAGTACTGTGGAAAATTCTAGTCTCCCTTTTAATCTGAAAAGATTTAGGTATTAATAAAGGGAGGAAGGGTGGAAAAGTAGTTGAGGGTAAGAATTCACTTATTCATTAAGAAGTGAATTATGAACTAAAGAACCACTATATTAACTTGAAATAGACCAATTAATAATAACATTATGTGCTAGTACAACTTAATTCTTAGAAATAATTTATCTCTTAGAAATAAGTTTCAAGGAAAAGATGAAAAGTGGAAAGCTGTGCATCAGAGGCTTCACCCAGGAACACAAGCTCACTTAGTATGATTGGTGTTGCGTGTAGTTTTAAAATTTACACTCTTGTTCTCACTAGGCTCTGGAATCAGCAGGCCCTCTGGCCATCAACTCAGCCCCACAACTCACTCACTTACTAATGCTTACCTGAGTTCCTGGCTATGTTCAGAGAATAGCCATCACCATGTTGCCAGCTATTGTTTTCCCGAGAGTGCTGCCTGTTCCTCCAGCTGGCTTGCTAAGCTGCCCAACAACATCCCTCCTGAGAACTTTGTAGCTATGGCTCTCATTCAACTTGGCCACCCTAGGCGGCCGGCTTTTTACTCCTACCTCCTTTAGCCCCAAAGAAGGAAAACACTAGATACTTTTATTATTTTAAAACTGACCAGATAACTCAATGGCTGAGTGAAGAATATCCTGCCCCCTCCTCTTTTGTGGCCATGGGTATTGTCCACAAACTATCTCTCCTGGAAACCTACATGTCTGTGCTTCCTCTCTGCTCTACAGCCTGGTCTGAATTGCCAGTTCTCTCTGCATCACCTTCTTTTCCCTTTTGGCCCAGAAATCCCTCCTTATCCTTTGCCCAGTGATTGGCTTTTGCCATCTCCATTGACTCAATCAAGAAACAGGGTGTTGGATAATTTTTAGGTTCTTCTCAGCCATTTGGTATTCCTCAGTTGAGAATTCTTTGTTTAGCTCTGAGATTCCACATCACACCAGTCAGAATGGCTAAGATCAGAAACTCAGGTGACAGCAGATGCTGTGAGGATGTGGAGAAAGAGGAACACTCCTTCATTGCTGGTGAAATTGAAAGCTGGTACAACCACTCTGGAAATCAGTTTGGCAGTTCCTCAGAAAATTGAACATAATACTACCGTAAGACCCAGCAATACCACTCCTGGGCATATACCCAGAAGATGTTCCAACTGGTAATAAGGACACATGCTCCATTATGTTCATAGCAGCATTATTTATAATAGCCAGAAGCTGGAAAGAACCTAGATGTCCCTCAACAGAGGAATGGATACAGAAAATGTGGTACATTTACAGAATGGAGTACTAATCAGCTATTAAAAACAATGAATTTATGAAATTCTTAGACAAATGGATGGATCTGGAGGATATCATCCTAAGTGAAGTAACCCAATAACAAAAGAACACACATGATACGCACTCACTGATAAGTGGATATTAGCCCAGAATTTCAGAATACCCAAGATACAATTTGCAAAACACATGAAACTCAATAAGAAGGAAGACCAAAGTGTGGATACTTTGATCCTTCTTAGAATAGGGAACAAAATATCCATGGAAGGAAGTTACAGAGACAAAGTTCAGAGCAGACTGAAAAAAATGACCATCCAGAGACTGCCCCACCTGGGGATCCATCCCATAAACAACCACCAAAACCAGACACTATTGCAGATGCCTACAAGAGCTTGCTGACAGGAGTCTGATAAAGTTGTTTCTTGAGTTGCTTTGCCAGTGACTGACAAATACAGAATGGATGCTCATAGCCATCCATTGGACAGAGCACAAGGTCCCCAATGAAGTAGCTAGAGAAAGTACCCAATGAGCTGAAGGTGTAAGCGTCCCCATAGGAGGAACAACAATAGGAACTAACCAGTAACCCCAGAGCTCCCTGGGACTAAACCACCAATCAAAGAAAACACATTGTGGTTCTTGTGTCTCTCTAGCTGCATATGTAGCAGAGAATGGCCCAGTCAGTCATCAATGGGAGGAGAGGTCCTTGGTCCTGTGAAGGTTCTATGCCCAAATTTAGGGGAATGCCAGGTCCAAGAAGTGGGAGTGGGTGGGTTGGGAAGCAGGGGGAATGGATAGGGGATTTTCAGAGGGGAAAATGGGAAAGGGGATAAAATTTGAAAGGTAAATAAAGAAAATATCTAATAAAAAATAAAAAAGAAGGTACCTCAAGTGATATAAAAAACAAACAAACAAACAAAGACAAAAAGAAAAGGAAACAATTAAAAACAATTAGGGAACCAGATTTTAATTATCAGTTTCTCTCCTACATCTCACAGTTTCTCTCTCTCTCTCTCTCCCTCTCCCTTTCTCTCCCTCTCTCTATGTGTGTGTGTGGCTTAACTCAGATATAAATTTTTAAAAACCATCATAAGTAGACTACACAATATGAGGTACAAATGGCATCCAGTCCATCAATTTGTAAATTTAGATAAAGTACTTGTACTGGCTGGTTTTGTGTGTCAACTTGACACAGGCTGGAGTTATCACAGAGAAAGGAGCTTCAGTTTGGGAAGTGCCTCCATGAGATCCAGCTGTGGGGCATTTTCTCAATTAGTGATCAAGGGGGAAAGGCCCCTTGTGGGTGGTTCCATCTCTGGGCTGATAGTCTTGGTTCTATAAGAGAGCAGGCTGAGAAAGCCAGGGGAAGCAAGCCAGTAAAGAACATGCCTCCATGGCCTCTGCATCAGCTCCTGCTACCTGACTTTTTTGAGTTCCAGTCCTGACATCCTTCGGTGATCAACAGCAATGTGGAAAGTGTAAGATGAATAAACCTTTTCCTCCCCAACTTGATTCTTGGTCATGATGTTTTGTGCAGGAATAGAAACCCTGAATAAGAGAGTACTCTACCATCTATCCTACCTTAAAAAGCTTACAATTCTACACCCAAGTTATGTCTTGGCTTTAGCTTTTATACCATCTGAAAACCATTCTCTCAAATCTATATCATATCTCTAAATTTTAAATAGCTTGGGTTGTCTAAGAGACTACAAACAGTCTTCAACCCTGCCAGAAATCTGGAAACAACTTAAATGGTACCTGAAAAATATAGGAAGCACTAAACATAGTTTGCAAAACTAAAACAAATTGCAGAGACAGCTGCCTACCTTCACAGTCCCCTATTCCACAAAACGTTGTCGCAATTGTCTTCAACCTTCTAGATAGACCTTAAGTCAAGTAGGAAATTATCATGAAGGACTAGCTTATTCTGTATTGGCAGAGCTAGGCTGTCAACTATCCTGCATCTTGTGTCCTTTTATGGACAGTATTGTTTGTCTGTAGAGAATTAGGGCAATTCTTCTAATGGCTGCCCTGCCATGAAAGCAACCTCCTGGAGGTAATGATGCGAGACATCCTCTTCAAACTGTGAAGGGGGTACTGTCAGGAGCAGACACGTCTCTGGACAAATGACTTTTAATAATGAGATGTCTTAACTTTCACATTCTGTGGACTTCTGCTGCTTTCGAAGATTATCTATGCAAAGTATATCTGAACTGTTGCCCTTTAACTACTCTCAGCTATTTCTAATTGAAAAATCTCAAAAACACCCTTTTATTATTAACTCAGAACCATGAGTTTGCTATCTGGCTCTAAATTCTTATTCTGGAAAGACTTGCATAGGCACAATACCTGTCTAAAAGTAACAATACTAATCTCAAATTTTGTATCAATATACAGATTTATACCAATGAAGGTCTTAATTCTATATTAAACTAATTTCTGTACTAACATAAGAAGATATAACTTCAACTTTGCATCAATTATAAAGATTTCTACTAGGGCTGGAGCCATGGCACAGCAGTTAAGAGCACTAGAAGAGCAGTACATCTGAGTTCAACTCCCAGCAACCACATGGTGGCTCAGAACCATCTGCAATGGAATCTGATGCACTATTCTGCTATGTATGAAGACAGCTGCAGTGTATTCATATATATATATATATATATATAATTCTTTAAAAAAATAAAGATTTCGACCAATTAAGATTATGGCTAAACAATGCTTAGTTCAATGCATTTAGTAATTTATCCCATATATTTCCTCCCTGTTTAAAAGTAAAACCAATTCCAAATTATCTCTTGAAATGACAACCTAATTATAATTTATATAATAACTATAAGCAGACATCCAAAAGCAAGGAATCAGGATGATGATTCTCCACAATGTATTCCTACTGAATAGGGTGGGTGAAATTTCTATAAAGGTGAAGAAAAAAGTAGGAAAAATAGGAGATTTGGCTAGGCCTTAAGAAAGCCAAGTCAACAACAATTGCTATTTAGTCTCTGATGCCTACGTTCTGACTGGATCCTTCTGAAAGGCTGGATGAAGTAAGATGACTTGGAATCCATTCCACTAGCACTCCAAGCAGGTGAGTTCAGCATGTCTGAGGATTAATCTCACCAAAGCTGTACGTTCTGCAATATACAAATCTCAAAACGGAATTTAAGTACTGTCAAGATATCTGTATGGATTGTGTTAGTCTGTGTAGGGTGTACAGTCGAGCTAAGAATGAAATTCTGCTCCTTGTTTGAGCATGTGAAAGACAGTCTTTTTTATGAGCCAATTTTAATAATAACTAATCATAAATCTTCATTCGTGTCATGTGAAGGATGACACTGAGATGCCAAACCATTTAAGTTCAGACTCTATTTTAGAGAACCTGAACTAAGTTTGAACTCAGGTAAACTAACAGGCTAGTATCTAGAATTAGTTTCTAAGTTACCCCCCAACAAAACTGGAGCCTAGCTCCAGTCTCTAGGCTAATCCCCAACAAGACCAGTGTTTCCAGGTTACACCCTCAACAAGACCAGTGTCTCCAGTTTATTCCCCCAACAAACCTGCACCCCAGGTTACAAGCCCACCTTCTGCCTAATGACAATCGATGCAGAAGGGAGCAGAAGTTAAATTTATGACATGACGCCTAGCACCAGCCAATCATGTTAAAGGCCACAGGATCTTCCCAACTATATGCATGCTCGGGTACTTCCTGCTAGCTGCTTACTATAAAGCATTGCCCCATAGATATTCGTGGCTTCCCCACCACCAAAACTGCCCTGCATGACAACGGGCAGTGCACTGGGGTGGGGTGGGAGGGCTGAGCTAACTTGACTAGAATAATGGCCCTGCTCTGAATTGCATCAGATCAGCTCCTGTCTGTGTATTGGGAGATCACTAATATTTCCCTGGCACAACAGCTCAAAGAATCTTTACCTTTCCTGTTTGATTTTCATGAAATTTTCTAGTTCTTCAGGGGACCTCCCTCTGTCATATCCGATCCATTCAGCTCTGGAAGGGATCCAGAGCCTAATCACCTTTTATAAAATCACAAACATAAAGCTCTTCTCCCAAATTAGCAGGTCCTTTAACCAGTAATGAGAAAAACCTTTAGCTTGACCTCTCTCCCAGAGGAATAATACAATAACCACAAAACTCAAAATCATAAATTTTGATAATTAAAACAATTTGAAATAAATGAAATAAAATAAACAAATACTATATGAGTCTATTCTTAGGCTTTTTCTAATCTGTCATGCCAGGATATTTAACCCAAAATTCCTGGCGAGCCCATATTCAAAGAATATGAGTTATCCTGCAAGACATCAAGACTTCCCTAAAACATATCTTTTTTCACACAGTCTTCTTAATGTCCTTTGTTGAAGGCAGCAGCCCTTTCTCTCTACCTACCCCTAGCTCACCTTATTATGCACAACAGGAGTCCCAGCACCTTTGGGTCCAAACTCTTTGTGTTAGTTCTGAACCACAGGAAGAATTCCCCACTTGTCTCAGGCAAAATCTACATTCTCTTTTTCCTTTAAAAACAATTAAACCAAACTTAGCATTTTATCTTATGATTTGCCTGCTTGGAGGAAGCAGGCTGATTTTACTTTGGCTCTCTGCCTCAGAGCCACTATCCTGTCTCTTTTCACAGCAGGAGAACTCAGAGCCTGTGAGCTGAGGAGAAGTACAGAGGGTTTGAAAGGAGGTATGTAGCAATAGGGAGGGGGAACTGGGATTAACCACTAGAAAGTCCCAGATGCTGGGGACCCAAGAGGTTCCCAGGACCCAACAAGGAGGACATTAGCCAAAATACCTAACAAAGAGGAGGTAGAACCTGTAGAGACCATATCCAGTGGATAGGCACAACCCCTGTTTAGGGGCTGGGGCCACCAACCTGCCTAAAAAATATTAATCAAGAATTTCTTCTGTCAAAAGGAAATGCAGGGACAAAGAGTGGAACAGAGACAGAAGGAAAGGCCTTCTAGAGACTGCCCCACCTAGGGATCCATCATCTGCACACAGCAAACTCAAACATTATTGCTGATGCCAAGAAGCACTTGCTGACAGGAGCCTGGTATAGCTATCCCCTGAGAGGCTCTGCCAGAGCCTGACAAATACAGATATGGATGCACTCAGCCAAACATGGGACTGAGAGTGGGGACCCCAATGGAGAAGTTAGGGCAAGGACTGAAAGAGCTGAAGGGTTTTGCAACCCCATAGGAAGAACAATATAAACCAACCAGACCCTCCATCCCCCCCCCCATGCACCCAGGGACTAAACCACCAACTGAAGAGTACATGTGGGGGACCCATGACTCCAGCTGGATATGTAACAGAGAATTGCCTTATTGGACATCACTGGGAGGGGAGCCCCTTGATCCTGTGGAGGCACGATGATGACCAGGGTAAGGGAATGCTAGGGAGCTGAGGCAGGAGTGGGTGGGCGGTGGGGGAGCACCCTTATAGAGGCAGGGGGAGGGGGAAGGGGATAGGGGATTTGTGGAGGGGAAACCTGGAAGGGGGATGACATTTGAAATGTTAATACATAAAATAACTAGTAAAAAAATGAAAACAAAACCAACAAGATTACCTTTTCCTGGAGCTATGTGACTCTGTTTCCCCACCCCCACCCTCCACTTCCAGACCTATTTCACTGTGTCTGATTAATCTGAGAATCCTAAATTAGTAGTGGATTTTTTACTACCATGTTGGACATCATCTGTTGCTTGTAAATTCTGAAATGCCTGCTTAGTCCAAGTTCCCAGCTATGCTCACAGAACAGCCGCCGCCATGTTACCAGCTGGTGTTTCCCTGAGAGCCATCCATTCCTTCTTCTGTCTACCGCTCGAGATATGTGTTCCATTGGCCGACAGCTCTGGTGGCTGGCTCTGCCAACTGTGACTGCAAAGGACCACCTCTCAGCTGTGCCCTCTCCCTTGCCTACCTGAATCATTGTGGATGAAAAACACCAGAAAATCTTAATATTTTCATATCAACAAGATAACAACCACTGGGCTTAGAATCTATTGTCCTAAACTCATCAGCTATTCTATATTAGAATTCATCCAGTGGCAGAGGCCGCCACCGGTTCTCATAGCCCCCAGGCCCACATAGTCTCCGTGCCTGTCCTCCGAAGCCTTGCCCCCAAAGCCCTTTATTTCTTTATTTGTTCACCTTCTCTTCATCCTGGGACCCAGAAAACCCTCTTCTATATGTTCGCTCAACAATTACCTTCTGCTATATTTATTGGCCCAATAAAGAAACAATTAGGAAACCAGATTTTTAGTTATCTCCCCCTCCCCCTACAGATTGGACTACTAATTTATGACTAAACGTAGCTCTAGAAATGGAAGTAAAAATTTGAATTGCGTATTCTTTTGATGAAACCCTCATTTTTGTGCACAAAGGGGGCAACTAATGGCAGCACGTGAAACACTTTTATCCTATGTCCTAGCATCCTAGCTGTGCGTCAGAAAAGCTTACCTTTCTCATTCAAGGGAAATTCTGGCCAACAACATTCAAAAAATAAACGCTGCATAGAGAAACCTAGAACTATCTGAAAGACAGGCCTTTCCCATCAAGTCTATTAATAATTCTCCCAAAGGGGCAAGTATCTAGTGTCAGAAGTCAACTGCATTGTGAGTGTATAATAGAAAAAACACGGTCAGTCTGAATGTGGGGCTTGTTGGCTCACATCAAGTGATTAGTCAAGGGAAAAGAACAAGCACAAAGAAATTGGAAGGGAAAATTATTCATTGGTAGATGATGAAATTTTACATATAAAACCCTGAAATTTTGATTATCATAAATAATTAAACAAATTCTGTAAATATCAGGACACAAATCAACATGCAAAACATAGTAACACTTTTATACATGAGCACCATTCTCGCTGAGAGGTAAACAAAGAAGCAATTCTATCCAGTGGAGCTCCCAAACAACACAACAACAACAGCAACAACAGTAACAGCAACAACAGCAACAGCAACAGCAACCACACACACACACACACACACACACACACACACACACACACACACACCATTTTCATACTTCTTTTTTGTTGTTGTTGTTTTTCAAGACAGGATTTCTCTGTGTAGCCCTGGCTGACCTGGAACTCACTTTGTAGACCAGGCTGACCTCGAACTCAGAAATCTGCCTGCCTCTGCCTCCCGAGTGCTGGGATTAAAGGCGTGTGCCACTACCGACCGGCTAAATTAGCATAATTAATATTGTTTAAATGTTCAGATGCTCCAAAATTACTTACAGATTTACTTCAATTTCCACTGAAATGTTAGTGAAATCCTTCAAAACTGAGGAAAAAGAAAACAATTCTAAACTGGACATAAAAGATATGTAGCTAAGACAAGGAAGAACCAATCTGGATGACAAATCAGACAAATCAGAGCTATGTAATTGAAAAGCTGTTAACAGTGCTAATAACGGACTCGTAGAGCAATGTGTGTGTGTGTGTGTGTGTGTGTGTGTGTGTGTATGTGAGAGAGAGAGAGAGAGAGAGAGAGAGAGAGAGAGAGAGAGAGAGGGTGTCAAAGCATGTATTTGAGTATGAAGAGCCTCTTCAATACATGACGCAGAGAAAACAAATCATTGCTATGTTGCAGTTTGAAACTTGACTGTTACCAAGGTTGACTCTTCAAAAAGCTCAACTAAAAAGGAATCAAAGATCTTAATATAAGACCTGAGACTGTGAAATTACTAGAAAAAAATATGACAGAAAAATTGGGGGACATTAGTATAAATACTGACTATCTGTAGAAGACCACAGAATTACAGCAAGCAATGTATTAAAAAAGACAGGTGGGATTACAATAACCTAAGAAGCTATAATCTGAGAAGAGATGCTTCAGAACCAAAGAAAGCATTTGCAAACTCATAATTGGTCAATGATTACTATTCAGGAAATCCAAAAAAAAAAAAAACATTAAATCCTACTACAAAAGCCTATATTCACAAAACTGGAAAACTCGATGAAATGGATGATCCTCTAGACAGATACCACATGCCAAAAGATAAAGATCAGAACAGTCCCATAACCCCTAACAAAAACAGCAAAAATAACCCAGGGTCAGATGGTTTTAGTGCATAATTACATCAGATCATCAAAGAAGACCTAACACTAGTACTTCTCAAACTATTCCACAAAATAGAAACTGAAGGAACACTACCTCATTTGTTCTAATTACACTGATACCTAAAAACAAAGACCCAACAAAGAAGGAGAACTTCAGACCAATTTGCCTTATGAATATCAATGCAAAAATGCTCAATAAAATTCTCACAAACTGAATCCAATAACACATGGCTAAGTAGGCTTTATCCTAGTAATTCAGGGATAGTTCAATATATGGAAATCCATCAATGTAATCCACTATATAAACAAACTCAAAGGAACGAAAACACATGATCATCTCATTACATGCTGAAAAAGCCTTCAACAAAATACAACACCCCTCATGTTAATAGTGTTGGAAAGATCAGGACTTCAAGACCCATACCTAAACATAATAAAAGCAATATACAGCAAACCAATAGTCAACATCAAATTAAATGAAGAGAAAGTTAAAGCAATCTCACTAAACTCAGGGACAAGTCAAGGCTGGGTACTCTCTTCCTATCTATTTAATATAGTACTCGAAGTTCTAGTTAGAACAATTAGGCAACAAAAGGAGGTCGAAGGGATACAAATTGGAAAGGAAACCGTCAAGATATTGCTCTTTGTGGATGATACGAAAGTATACATGAGAGACACCAAAAATTCTACCAGAGAACTTCCCATAGCTGACAAATATCTTCAGCAAAGTGGCAAGATATAAAATTCACTCTAAGAAATCAGTAGCCTTCCTCTACACAAATGATAAACAGGTTGAGAAAGAAATTAGGGAAATTACACCTTTCACAATAGTCACAAATAATATGAAACACCTTGATGGTTCTCTAACCCAAGTGAAAGATCTGTATGACAAGAACTTCAGGTCTCTGAAGGAACAAATCAATCACAGAAGACCACAGAAGATGGAAAGATCTTCCACACTCATGGATCAGCAGGATTAACAGTAAAAATGGCCATTTTACCAAAAACAAGGCAATCCCTATCAAAATTTAACTCAATTCTTCACAGAGATAGAAAGAGCAATTCTCAACTTTATCTAGAATACCAAAAAAAAAAATCAGGATAGCAATAAAAATTCTCAACAATTAAAAAACTTCTAGAAAAATACCATCCCTGACCTCAAGCTCTAAAATAGAGCAATAGTGATAAAACCACATGGTATAGGTACAGAGACAGACAGGTTGATAAATGGAATAGAATTGATGACCCAGAAATAAAGCCACACACCTATGGACACTTGATTTTTGAAAAAGAAGCCAATTCCATCCTGTGGGGGTGGGGGGAAGCATTTTCAACAAATGGTACTAGTTCAACTGGCAGTCTGCATGTAGAAGAATGCAAATTGATCCATTTTAATCTCCTTGTACAAAGCTCAAGTCCAAGTGGATTTATTACCTCTTCCATCATTATTTAGTAATATCTACAATGAAAAACTATCTATTAGCAGGATATGACTGATAAATTCTTCTTACACCCATAACTGACTAGCATGTGCCCGCTCAGTTGTAGTGCAAGCTGAGGCATGAGTGACTGTTCCATGTGGAGGAATTGCAGAGGGTGAACTTCATTCAGTAAGGAAATTTTAGAAGAAGCTTCCTTGCATTGGAGCCAGATCAGTTTGGATTAGTGAGGTAGCTAGAGATTCTGTATGTGGGCAAGGACTAAATGAGGCTCTCTGTCTTCTCTGTCTCCTGTGTTCCTGCTCATCTCCCTTCCTTAATCCCTTTTCTTCTCCTCCTCTTCTTCCTCCTCCTCCTTTGTCTCCTCCCACTTTCAGGAGTTCACCCTCAAATAAAAGCTTCTCATAGATGTGTTCAGTAAATCCTCAACTGCCACTTTTGTCAGCATCTAGCCCTTGTCCTTAGCTTGACAAAGTTTCTTCTGGCTCTTGTCTTGTTAATGTATACTAGCTTACTGTCACCTCTGTCAGAGTTTCTTCTGGCTCTTGTCTTTTAATGAATGCTAGCTTACTGTTGTCCCTGCTCTTCTTTGCCAAGCATTCCTTTCAGCACACTTCCAATTCTTTTGGAATTCCTGTTCTGTGGTGAAGGGAGTTGGCTGCTGGAAGCATCCCAGAACCTTTGACCTAATGATTTACAACATTTACTTAATGACACAAAAGAAAACAAACAAAAGAACATTTTTGAACCTCCCTAAGAGACTTTCCCCATTGCCATCTAATTTTAGAGTGTGCTTCAGTTCCTGCTGTAGAGGTCCTGGAAATGGTCCTTTCACACAGTATTGTCAAATTTACAGAACATGCAGGACCATATGGACCCAATGTTCTGTTTGTGGGGTATTGCACACTTTAACCTTTCCCTTTAAAATTTAATCAGCACGAGAGGAAATAAATACTTTGGCCCATTGTACACTGGGAGTGACATCCTCCCCCATTTTCCTGATGACAGCCAGGCTCCAGATAGCTCCTTTTACTGCAAAGAATCAGGTTGATTTCCAAAATCAATCTGCCAGGGATTTCTTTTTTTTTTTTTATTGGATGTTTTCTTTATTTACATTTCCAATGTTATCCCCTTTCCAGGTCCCCTCACCCCAAACCCTCTATCCCATGCCACCTCCACCTCCCTCTGCTTCTGTGAGAGTGCTCCTCCTACTCACCCACCCACTCCTGCCTCCCTTCTCTGGCATTCTCTTATACTGAAGCATCCAGCCTTCACAGGACCAAGGCATCTCCTCCCATTGATGCCCAACAAGGCCGTCTTCCTGCCAGGGGTTTCTATCAGACAGAAGATAACTGCATTTAATATCAACCCAAAGGCTGAGGCCTGCGTCGAACTATTTGTAGAATGCACAAGTCAATTTAGGAATAAAATAGCTCATGACATAGAGCTCATAACTGATATTTTACCTGAAATGGAATTCAGAAGGAAAACATACCAAGAGGGTAACATGGCACTTATATGAGGCTGTACTGAACACTGCATTATTTAAGACACATTTTCTCTCATATGTAACACATGTGAATGACATTGCATATAACATTTTTCATGGTTACTGAGTTTATTCAAGTAAACATACCCATTATAATCTTCAACAGGGATATTTCACATTTAACTCTCTCTTTTCTGTGAAGTATTTGAAATAAGGTGTTGATGAGTGCAAAACCTTTGAAAATGTAAGTGGTGACCACATACTAGTCTATGTATGGAGTCAATATTATTCAATATAATATTAAATGATATGCTTAATATGAAATTAATATGTTCTATTAATATGTCACTTAATAAAATTGTCTTGTAAGGCAAATGAGTCTTAAACACTGATGTAATTAAAGCTATTGAGTTTAAAGAACTTGTTTAGTCTCACAAAGTATGCCCAAGTCAGTAATTTACCATTCTGGTGTCTCCTGTGGTTTTTTTTTTTCCCTCACTGTTTCTATGTACACACAACACATAGGGAGGGAGGGAGGGAGGGAGGGAGGGAGGCCTGCATCTCATCATATGTGCTCAGTCCTACAAGTCCTGATTACAGGAAGAGCGTATGCTAGAATTATGTTCTACACAACTAACTCCATGTTCACTGGATGCCATTCCTCTTTTCAAGTTCCATTTCCATTTTAGGCTTCTCACCTTCTGCTTCTCTTCTCTATCTTCATCCTAATCTATTATTCGTCTCTAGCTAAGAGTAAGAAGCCATTGTAGTTCAAAAAGAAGGTCAAAACAGAACAAAATAAGAAATGTGTGCATGTACACAGACACAAACACATGCATACACACATGCACATACAATTAAGCATTTAGGTATTTTCTTATGAAACCAGATAGCTTCTCCCTATAGAGAAAATGAATGATTTTCTAGCCAGATACCATGTACCAAAGTTAAATCAAGATTAAGTAAAGTGTCTAAACAGTTTCATAACACATAAGGAAATAGAAGCACTTATTAAAGTCCTCCCAACCAAAAACCAAAAACAAACAAAACAAAGCCCAGGGTCAAGTGGTTTCAGTGAAGAATTCTACCAGACTATCAAAGAAAGCCTACTACCAAATCTCCTCAAACAATTTCACAAAATAGAGATAGAAGGAACCCTATCTAATTTTTTCTGAGGTCACAGTTACCACAATACTCTGATACCTAAACCACTCAAGAACCCAACAAACAAGAAAACTTCAGACCAATCTTGCTCATGAGTATCAATATAAAAATATTTAATAAAAAAAACTCTTGCACACCGAATTCAGGAACACATCACAAACATCATTCACCATAAACAAGTAGGCTTCATCCCAGGTTTTCAGGGATGATGCATTATACTAAAACCCATCAATGTAATCCACTAAATAAACAAACTGAAAGAAAATAAAAACAATTATTTCATTTGATGCTAAAAAAGTCTTTGACAAATCTCTATGTTAAAAGTCTTGGAGACATCAGGAACTCTGACTGACCATCAACCCAGAGTTTTTCCAAAGGCAATTATCTTTCAGTGTTAAAGGAGTAGCTGATTATCTAGGGGAAACACAAAAGGAATGTGTGTTCTTGTTTCTTCAGTAGATAGAGGAAGCTGTGCAACAAAATTATAGCCAGTGGGAAATAGGTGAAGTGCTAAGTGTATCGTCCAAGAACTGTCCCTGAGGGACAATTTTCACTTCCTACCTGACAGATGGAAAGCAAAGGCCACAGCTGTGTCTAACACAGGAAGCCTTGACTTAAACAAGAGACACACCCATGGTCAGGAACACTGGAGGGTCCTGGATTCTTTCCATGTGGGTGAGGAAGCAAATACCTGTTTACCCCGTGATCATGTGGAGGTTCATGCTGTTTGATGAACACATTCCATTTTGACACAAATATGCTGAGTTTGATACATCTGTCATTTCAAAATATTTGATGACCTTTATTCAATTTCATTCCTAAAATGTGTAAATTTATTCTCTTTTCTACAGTTCTAATGTTTTATTATCTTAGATACTTATTTTTATAAATAGGTTGTTATTGTTTGTTTTTTCTTCTGATAAATGTCTTATATAGCTGAGAGGGGAGTCTTTATACATTGTCATTTAGTGTTTAATCTCAATTATGCTATTTACTAAAACTAGATATATAGTAAACCAATATTCTTCAGGCTATCCAAATGTAAATGTACTTAACTGAAAAACAACAATATTTGTCTAAAATTTTGAAATAAAAAATACATTAATGCATATAAAATACCAAATAAACCTCATTTTTCCTCCAATTTCTAAATAACATTTGATATATCAAAGATGGTACTAATTTTGTGACTTCCAGAGTTACATATGAAAGCTAAGAATTAATGTAGTTTAACTATGGGATGAAAATGATATTGTCCACATACACTACATAGCAGCCTTAGTTTAATAGATAAGGAACATAGGAACTTCTATTACTCATTGAAAAGACTCCCCAGAGAAGCTAACTCCTATACAAAAAAGACTCATGTACATGTCTCAAAATTTAGAATGCTTACACAACAGTGACATAAACATCTGTTGTTTGATTTTGATAAAATATAACACTCTTTAATGCTGATTATTACTAAACCTGGTAATATCCATCATGGGATAAAACAATTAGAGTCACAAAGCTGTAGCCCATTTGCTGAGAGTTTGTTCCTCACCACAAACATTGTCATTTACAAAGTTTAAAGATAATTTTAATTGTCAGATTAGGGTTGTCATATAAATAATGCTAATAATGAACCAGCATACAACTGAAAAACCTGTAATGAGAAATAATATTTGGAAATAGTCTGAATTTTCTGAGGATCTTCTTTCTTGGTTATTAACTGACTGGGTTATATTTCCAGTGCCTAAGAAAAAGCTGTTAGGAATCTCACTTATCTTTAAACAGCTTTCATCATTTCCAACTTACTTTCCTAAATAAGGAATATGAGTAATAATATTACAATAAATAATTATGTAACAGTCTGTGGAATTCAGATATTTGAAGAAAGGAGAAAGCATTCTTTAAAATGTGTAGCCTCAATGGCAAGAAATGTAGATTGAGTCTATTTGAGATGTATTGAGGGGAAATCTGGCTAAAGATATATATTATTGGAATTACTTTGATTACTAGAGTACGTTTCTTTCAATCTGGCATGGGGTATTTGGTGGAGTAGTAACATTCAAGGTTTTATTTAGGTAGTATGGTTCCATAGAAAAGGATTTCGTTCCTTATCACAGAAAGTCGGCTCAAGCTATATGTTAAAGGGTGAACATGTCAGTTCCAGTGTGTCCTTCAGTCTTTGTCTGTGAAGGAGGGTATGGAAATTGTCATAGGCAAAATAATTGCGGGCAAGTTCCACACAAGAAAGAAGCTGCAGAGACTGAAATAGGTACCCAGTAACTAGCCCCAACCTACCATGCCTTGCTTGCTGGAAAATTCTTAATATCCTTTTGGAGAGAAAACAGGAAAAATTACGTATTTAAAAGATGAGGATTTGGAGATTTTGATAGGTGTAATTATACCTTCATTGCTATCATGTAGAAAAATATGTATTATAACATGCTTGTACACATATGCCTTCAGGAGAGTGGAGATAACAGTGGTAACCTGAATTGTGGCAGGCAGGCACAATCTAACTTTGTGGTAGCCATAAAATGGTTCCATAAGCTTTACAAAATTGTATACATTGTGTCCTCAGAAAAAATGCAGGTAACGTAAAGTCATATGGTGTAAGTGCAAAACATGAGATGGCGTGCAGTCTGTACTCTTGTTGGTGTGTGGGCAGGGGAGCACGACATCACTGTGTGGCCCAGGATGTCTTCAGACACATAGAAATCTGCTTGCTTCTGCCCCCAAATCCTGTTGACTAAAGGCTTAAGACAGCACACCAGCCAGTCTGTGTTCTTAACTAGAATGGATACATTTATAAACCTTTCTAGAAGATAAAAAGGACCATATTTTCCTGTTTTTCCCACTTTTAACATTTTTTTAATTTCACAACTCTGCATGAAATTATTGTACATTAAAATAATAAAAACAAGTATACTAGTTCACTGGCAACATATCTTGTTTTGTGTTACTTTAAAGATGGCTTCACATGCCAATACAATAGGTTCTATGGATATATAGATATATTTGGACTAAGTTATGTTATTACTTGTTATGCTTATACAAAAACAGGGATCTGATCCTTACTGCTATTTACATTATCTGCAACTATATAAACACAGAACAATAATATATAGACCACAAATGTCTCATTACAAAAAATATGAAATAAAGATTATTTTTCTCTCCACTATTACATTGGTTTGGAGTCATAGACTTGATTTCTCCACAAGTTTCTAGTCTGCTATCCTCAGCATGTTTTTGGGTCTCAGTATTGAGATTCTTCAGAATACTCCCTTAATATATATTGTATTCAAAGCTTGCAAGCTTCCACTCGTTTGATAGAGTTCCAATGCTCTTCTCAAAAATAAACTGCTTACAAAATCCAAATTGAGCACTGATACCTTATAGGTAGCAGATCCAAGGTATCGTAGCTTGTCCTGTTCCTTACAGGGCATGCCCCATTGAACTCATAAGACCCTTTTGAATGACCTTTCTGTGAGCCACTGTTGATAAATCTTCAAGTTCATTCAAATGTTTCTTTACATAAAATTCGATCTTCTCCATTTGAAGCTGATTTGTCAGGCTTATCAAACATTGTGCTTCTAACCACACGTATTGTTTTCTTCTTTTTCTCTTACACCAAGCAATTCACCATGTGTGTGTGTGTGTGTGTGGGGGTGTTCTGGTGAAGCAATCCTTGGGCATCTTTCAGTTTAACTCAGTTCTGACACTCTGTCTCTATTGAGTGTTAGACTTCAAGGATTAGAGCTCAATCCCATAAATTTGCCACTGCTTCCTATGCTAGTTATATTCCAAGATGTCATCTGTGCTTTTGGCTATAGATTGTAGGTTCCCATAAACTCCTTTGAATTCAATGATTTACTTAAATGTCTCACACAGGTCAGATTTTAAAATAGTTTTCTTACTATAATCCTGGTTATCACAAAGGCTGCAGTTAAGGACACAAACATCTGGCTATGATTTATAGCCAGGCAAAAAGATTTATAGGGCAAAATCAAGTGTTTAAAGCATAAGCCTATCTGTACTTTCCAAGTCTTTGTGTGCCCCAGTTACTGATATGTGAATATCTCATACACTGTTTGCCACACACAGCTCTACCCTTGGAAGACAGAAGTATAGAAAACTGAAAATGGATTCCAAATTACTATAATATCTGGTTGTGGCTGATTGTTGAGGGACTGTCAGACTGCCAACCAGATTTTTGTTTCATGAAATACCTCAAATAATTTTTAATGTGCATTTTCCATCTGTCCTATTTTCTCCTAGAATTGATGGGAATGATTTAAAAAAATGAACAAGTGAACTCCTGACCCTGATTTTCCCTAGCTTCTTTTTTGGATGGTTAATTTTTTTTTGCATGCTTCTACCCCCTCCCCCACATACTTGGAATTCCCTGTTTGGATAAACATGAACAATTTACTGGACAGCTCAGTTTAAATTGTGGCCATGCAGATGTTTTCTCATTTGCTTGTTTATCAAATATCACATCCGAGTTGTTGTTTCCTTTACTGAAGAGTGGCAGAGTTAATTTTATGTTTTATAAGCTATAGGTTTTAAAGTCTTATTTTGATTTTATTCATCACTCTTTAATATAACACATACTCAGAGGATGGCTTGGGGCTTAAGTATTTAAAACTTGTTTAAATATAGATAATTATCTTTCCTAGTACACAATCTTATTCTCTCTTCTTGGAACTCTAAGTCTTGTACACAGTAAAGCCATCAATTCCTAGTGTTATGTATATTACATAATGGGCTATTTTCTCTTCAGTTATGTTCTTGGAATCTAAGTACAGACAGAAAAAAATAAATAAAGTCTTATAACAGTTTGAATTGTTTAGACTTTAAATTTTGTTTCATTTATTTAGGACAATATTTCATTCTTGACATTCTCGTGAATAGTATAGTCATTGACATAGATGGATATGAAGTTTGAAAATATTAGACTGTTAATATTTGCAGAATAATTCTACATTTCAAAATTGAAATGTAGTTTAAGCTTCCTGGTCTTATATTAGCAATGATGAAGAGAGAAAGTTTCCCCTGTGTTCTGGTTAGTATAACTAGCAAAAAAAATCCATATTACTAGTATCATTTAATGATTTTTAAATTCTAGGTATTGTATCTTCTGATAAATTTTATGTATTTGTTTAAATTAAATTGATATTTTAAAGGTTTAAAATTAGATTGTAAAAAACTAAATTAAAAACTTGAAAACGCACAAAACTCGTAAAAGAAACCATGTAACCTTTAGTTCATGTTTTCCTACCCTAATTCCTGTCATAACCTCTTTTAGCTGTTTTCTGTTACAAATATCAAAATAATCCCTTTCACAAACTGGCATAATGTGGTAGCTAAAATGTGATTCTAGCAATGTACTCTCAGATCAAATCCTGAATTCTCCATTTATCAGCTTAACTAGTCTGTAATATAGTCTGCTTCTATTTTCACAACTATTAAAGATGAGAAGAGACACTTCAAAATTGTAGTATGCCAATACATTTAAAAAACAGTGTTTTTAGAAATGTATAGATGGTTAGCATGTATTTCCAAATGATATGCAGTACATATCACTAAAAGAATACTTGTAATTCAACAATTTTCTATAATTTAGACTTCTCTACGATGATTTTTGAATCACTTAGAATGTTTTCTGTTGATGAAATACAGATTCCACTCAGGCAGAGACACTTTCACTCTGTTATATCTTGGATCTATTTCATAGCAGGATAACCTTCTGTCTACTTCATACTTCCTTAACACCTCAAGTCTTCACTTGATAAATATGATGAAATCTGTAAGCTTAGGGGTCTCTTCCCATTCAATTAGGCTTATGGTTTATGAATTTATTATATTTTGTTGTTATTGTATTGAGTTTTTAAAGGTATGCAATGTCATAATGAAAAATTAGCCTCTTTATGAATACTGAAAGTAGTTGGTTAGGGGAGAATACATCAACAGCAGGAGGGATGGACAGGGGGGACATTGGGCAAAGACCTAAAGTAAACATGCATGAAAACTGCTGGTGAAACTATTTTGCATATTTTAAAACACTAATAAAAATAAATATATATTAGCATGTTAATTTCATCAGATATAGTTATTTCCCTCAGAAGCCAAGAGTAAGAAAGATAAATTGTGACTATTTTAGGGAAACAAGAACATAGAAATGCATGCATGTTTACTTTAATGTCAACTAACTTTTTGTGCTTGTCTTTATGTGTGTAAAATAAAGTGTTATGCAACAACAATTAATGAAAAAGGAGTTCATGAATTTGAAAGAGAACAAGGGTGTGTCTGAGAGGATTTGCAGTGAGGAAAGAGAAGGAAAATGTAGTGTGATTGTATTATAATCTCAAAAATAATAGAATTAAAAAAGAATATATGTAACCACAAAAATAATTAAAAACAATGAATTGGTAAAAATTAAATAAAATAAAAATTAAAAAGGCAAACAAGCTGATTTATATGGTCCTTCCAATGCACTGGGTTTGCTTTCCTGGGACATGTTTGTCTCCCTCTCTGTTAAACTAGTCCTAGAACAGCAGATCCTGTGGCTCCTACCTTGCCATTTGTGTTTCTACTGAGCTTATGTCTGGGTAGTAAATCTGGAAATAACATAGATTCCTCCTGATCAAATCTCCCTAGCTTCCCCGCCTTTGCCTGCATAGCCTTGCTCCATGATATTTTCCAATACACAGCATGAATTTGTACCCAAGGAGCTAAAGGAATCTGCAACCCTATAGGTGCAACAACATTATGAACTAACCAGTACTCCGGAGCTCTTGTCTCTAGCTGCATATGTATCAGAAGATGGCCTAGTCGGCCATCACTGGAAAGAGAGGCCCATTGGACTTGTAAACTTTATATGCCCCAGTACAGGGGAACTCCAGGGCCAAAAAGTGGGAGTGGGTGGGTAGGGGAGTGGGTCGGAGGGTATGGAGGACTTTTGGGATAGCATTGGAAATGTAAATGAGGAAAATACGTAATAAAAAATATTAAAAAAAAAACACTACTGTGGCCCATACCCCTTTTAAAGACTGACTTCCCTTACCTGCCACTGTGGGTTCTTACTTACCTTCCAACTTCGGCCATTTCCTGTCACTCTGTTCTCCTCATCAAGTGTTAGTGTTTCCCTAATACGGAAAACATGCTCCATCTGAGTTGTATCTCTTGTCGTTTCCTCTGTTCTGGTGGTTCGTGTAAAATCCTCCGTATGTTGTCTTTTCTTTTTGCATGAGCCCCTTCACAAGACAGGGCAAGGAGCTAAACAATGTCTTCTAGAACACCGATGAGGTTTTTGCTCTGATAGTAGATGACGAGAGCACCAGTTCCCATTTCAGAACTAAGCAAAGAAAGTCCTGAACTCACTCTAGCAAAGAAGGGGTACTGAGCACTTGACTGGCAGGAGATTTCCCTCTACCAATTAGTCCAAACTTCTATCATGTGTCCCATTATGAGTCTACACTGCTTCCCAAGCTTCTGTTCCACCATGGACAGATGTCTTCTTGAAAGTCCATGGCATCATGTTTGCATATGTTCAGCTCTAACCATGTGGAAGTTACAGATGTGTGTGTGGGGGGGGGGGCACTCGACAGGCTATGAAATGCTACTCTTCCTCCCCAACATACATATGTCTCTTCTCTGGGCTTATGTACTTCTGCTTTGTCCTTTATGGTAACCACTGAGGGACAATTATTATTCACACTATGTCACATGTCATTCCTCTAACTCTTAAAGGATTTGGGCATCTTTCATAAGTGTACATGGAACGACCAAGAGCTCACTGGTAGAAGTCAGATTCTACCTCACTCCTCTTAAATAAGTGTAATATTGTCCCCTGTCAGCAACTGTCAGGAGAAACATTTGTGAGATAGAATAATATTCATCGTATTCAATTACAGTGATACACGTCTCAAGGCCATGTTTTGTACAGATAACCCTATTCTGTCCTATTTCAGATGGGTCAACGTACATAGGAATGTGTACAACTCTCACCCAGGTCCCAGACAAAACAAAATAAGCTCAAGGTCTTTTGTTTGTTCCAAGTGTGTGTGCGTGTATGTGTGTGTATTATAAAGTAGTTAATCTTTTCAAACATTTGTGACAAATTTATGGATCTAACCCCTTAAATTCTCAGTACCAAGGAAGGAATATTATGAATCAGATAAACAAAGCCTGCCGAAGCGTGGTGGTTATACGTGGTTTGAAAGCCTGGGCTTCCTCTGACCTAGATGTACCAGCTTTTTCAGTATCAAGTGAGTGATTTAGTGTCTAGTGAGTTAAGAGGTCCCCTAAAAATATTTCCCACTCATAGTATCTGTGAGCCCAGGGAACCAGTCTAGTCATGGGTGGGTAGTTATTTAAGAGCGATTGGAGACAATAACTTGGAAGCTAAGAATGTTGATATTTTAATTGAAAGATAGGTTTATCTTACAGGAAAAACTATCTGGATTTCAGCAGAATGTGACCCTTTCCCTTCTAATCAGAAACACATTACAGCGGAGGGAAGCACATGTGTATACAGTGACAACCACACTTATGATAGTAGATTCCATGAAATGTTTTCTGTCCCAATCAAAATAGGAAGCCGAAGACCTCTCGTGCTTAAAATAATCAGTTCTTCAGTGAGCATGTGCAAAGAAAAGCTTTCTCACTTTTTTTTTCCTGTTATAAAACATTAGCTCTTAGAACTTTAAAAAAAAAAAAAAAGCTGTGTACCTGTGGATGGACTCGATTCATGTCACTGCAGTCAGGTCAGCTCTTTTATAAAAATTGTTATTGCTGATAAATGGATGGTATTTGCAAATTGTTTTTAGAATATCCTTTTGTGGAGGCTTCTTAAATATCCTTCTGTGGAGGCTTTCTAAACAGCTAAGCTCTGCTCTTAGCTCTGGCTCTCTGTCCCGTGAGTGGTAGTAGAGAGACATTAGCTACCTTCTGAATTAGGTTATTATAAGATATGGATTATGTGTTAAATTTTGAATGATTAAAACATTTGAATTAATAAAAATAGATAGTAGACACACTCTAGAATAGTCAAAAAATTCTATTCTTGAAGCCAGAAAAAAATGTCATATGGTGACATATAAAACGTTAAAAAGTGCATATTATGTGAGTTCTTTTGTGTTTGGGTTACCTCACTCAGGATGATATCTTCCAGATCCATCCATTTGCCTAAGGGGGTGATAAGTAAGAGGACTGGCTGAGGTGAAACTGGCTGACTTAGAATTCTAGTTAATTCTTGAAAACAAATCAAAAATCCAGAAGGTAAGTTTAAACTCCTTTGAAAACACACACATTCCATTCTTGTCTTCATTCTTCTGATACATGCTTTTTGAATTTTCTAAAATTTTAATAAACGTGTACTTCAGGTGCTTATGGCTAAGTTTTGATATTTGACTGCATTATTCCAGATTTTCATCATTTCAAAAAACAGTTTTACGAGTTTTAATTTAGGGTGCTAACGATGTCCTCTAAAGTGTCTTATCACACATGGTGAGTGCCAATGGGTAAAACTGTACAATGAGCTGCTGGGGTAGCAGCAATAGTACTGCAGCTCTGAATGGAGCTAAGCTGGTATGTTTCTGTGTGATGGAAGCAATTCTCTGAGGTGTGTAGAGTGTTTAGTTCCTCAGCTTTGTGCTACTTTTGCTTTGACACACAATTCAAGATTTACTTCTGAAAAGCTGGCCTCCTGCACTCCCAAAAACTATATTGGTCTCATCCTCAGTCCTCCAAAAATATATTTCTACCCTGATTTGTCATGTAGTCTTATTTTACTATTATTCAGGAATATATGATTCTCTTATATTCCATGACTATTTGTGTGCTATTCTATTCCATGAGAATATGCTAAATAAGTTACATTTCTATTATAAAGAATGATATTGATCCTTTTAACAAATGATTGTCTATGATTCTTGATCTGGAGGAAAGCTATGATGATTTTTAATGCAATTGAAAAATTAAGACTCTATGGGGCCTCATATGGTTTCTCCCTGTTTTTCATTTTAGTAGTGTATATAGAGTCCCACAGATACTTGCAGAAGATACATTATAACTCTTCAAAGATATTTCAAAGCATTTTAAGTACTTAGAATTTTTTTATAATTAGTAGTTGCATTCACATCTCTCAGTTAACCACCTTTAAAAATCCCAGTTTTAGCACTACTAATTGACTTGTTATTTACAGTATTTTTTTTATAATTGTTTTCCATCTTTATTTATTTTTTCATTTTCTAAAATTAGATATTTTCTTTATTTACATTTCAAATGTTATCTATCCCCTTTCCTAGTTTCCCCTCGGAAAATTCCCTATCTGCTCCCCCCTCCTCCCCTGCTCCCCAACCCACCCACTCCCACTTCCTGGCCCAGAAATTCCTCTATACTGGGACATAGAACCTTCACAGGACCAAGGGCCTCTCCTCCCATTGATGACCGACTAGGCCATCCTCAGTTACATGTGCAGTTAGAGCCATGTGTCTCTCTTGTGTTTACTTTGATTGGTGGTTTAGTCCCAGGGAGCTCTAGGGTTGCTGGTTAGTTCATATAGTATTTTTAAAGGCTAAAAGAACCCTAATCAGTAATTTCAGCTAAAATAGTATTTGATGACTTTAGCCCAACAAAATTTTCTCTTCTACTAACTACAGGAAATTCACTCATATCTACCTCTCATGGACCAAGTAAACTCCAGCCAGATAAGTACACCTGCCAATCAATAGCCTAAGCTCCCACTTGCTACCTATTCCAGAGGGTAAGATTCTACTCCTGTGCCCTGAGATTGACTCCCCACACCCACAACCACCAAAACCTAAGGTGTTGTGGTGTTTATAAAAGAAGTGGTGGTGTGTTTTATAAAAAAGAAAAAGCCAGGGATATGTTTGGTGGAGGCGTGGTAAGCTGTGGAGGAAGGGGTGTGTTCTCTTCCCTCTGAGGTATCAGCCTTAAACAGTGTAGTATAGAATAGAGTTTATTTAGGGCATGAGGAGGGGAGTTGAGGGAGTAGAAACAGAGAAAGGCAGAAAGAGAGAGCCTGGAGGGTAGAGAGGGGGAGAGGGAGGGGAGAGGGAGGGGGAGGGGGGAGGGAGAGAGACTGGTCATAAGCATGTAGAGAGGGTGGAGGGGAATGAGGAGAGAAGGAACAGAGAGGGAAGAAAAGAGAGCAAGAGAAGAGAAAGAGAAGAGAAAGAAAAGGAGGGCAGTAGTCCCTTTTATAGTGAGTCAGGCACACCTGACTGTTGCCAGGTAACGGTACTGTAGAGACTAGACAAAACAGGAATACCATGCCTGCCTGGGCATTGCCATGCTTTCTGCCATGATGATAATGGATGAAACCTCTGAATCTGTGAGGTAGGCCTAATTGAATGTGGTCCTTCATAAGGGCTACCTTGGTCATGGTGTTTCTTTCCAACAAAGGAAACCCTAACTAAGACATTTATATCCTTCAAACAGTGCATTTTATTTGCTAATGGAAACAGGCAAACACAGAATTTTACATGGTCTATTTTGCCGTTGCTTTCCCCTGCTTTCAGTTTTCTAATATATAGCTTTTCAAATTAGTGTACTGGGTTTGCCTTGTGGCAGCCTCAGGCTTTGCACAGTAGGGAACCTAGGAAGACTTAGCTGTGACATATTGGAGGGCATTGCATCTCTAGCATACCTGCTGCTGCTTCTGTACCTCCAGCTCTTTTCAGCCCTCAGACATCACCTTCCCATCTCTCTGCTGTACAGGGCCCTTTTATTCCTACCTTTGTTTTGATTGACAGCTCAGTGCTCACTTTGAACAGAATTTGAACAACGAAATAAAAATAAATTTTTCTCCAAGTCAATTAAGTCTTACTTTGGGATTCTGATTACTAGTAAGTGAACAGCAAAATTATACTTTATTATAAAGAAGGGAAGGTTTTAAAAAGCCACAAGAACTTTTTACAATGAATAAACTGATTCTAAGACAGTGGGACTCCAGAAAAATGGATAGCTGTCTGGCTGAAGTAAATGGCTTTACTGTAAAATCAGTAAGTAGATATTTATATTTTCACTTACCAACAGAAAATCTCCTTCTCTTTAATTATTATTGTTACATACATATAGCATGATATAGAGAACATGGGAGGAGTTCAAGGAAGTGGAACTGAAGAGATTGGAGGAGTAAAGGGAGAAGAAAATCAATACAATACTATTTAAATTAAAAATATTAAAATTTAAAAATAAAAGACAACTTAAGGCCCAGAAAGCTTGGCTATGACACTTTCTGGCATTTCCTGGCAATAGTTTTGACATAACTTAATTATGAAAGAAAATATTTCCATTTGTGGCACAATGAATGATCTTGGAGGATATTATTCTAAACAAAATTATCCAAGGAAAGATGGACAAATACTGCATGATTCCCTGTGTTGTGACTGCTACGAGGACTTGGAAATAGATGATGGGATGTCGGTGATAGTGTGAACAGTTCAGATGAGTCACCTTAGATCTATTTTGTGGCCAGACATAATATAAAAAAAATTTCATGCATTCTTATCATTAAACATTGGTACAAATTTGTCTAATTTATTTTTCATTTTTGTGTACTTTTTGAAAGAAAGAGAAGGATGGGTGGGTAGGTAGGCAGGTAAGGAAGGTCTATGAGGATTTGGGGAAGGTGAAAAATCACACACACACACACACACACAAACATATATATATATATATATATATATATATATATATATATATATATATCCATATGTGTGTGTGCTGATAAAAAATTAGAAGCCTCAGACTTTTCTCAGAAAACTGGTATACAAAATGATAAACATGTTAACTGGTTTTATTTAATGGCTCAACAATATATGAAGACATGATAGCATAACAACTTAGTTTGCCACATGTTCCTAGACACCCAGCTCCTGACTTGAGACTGCAGCTTTCCATAGGTCTGTGGCTATTAGGCATGGAGGGCAACACCCCCAAGCCCCTCCATAGGTTGAGGACATGCTCTCCATTTTAATGAGGAACCTAAAGGCCTGAAGGGCTTAGTCAGTTAAGCTCTCCTTCCCAGACACTCCTCCGTGCAAACCGTATTTAACCCTAGGTCCGCTCTGAGAAAGTAGGGTACCATTTCACTCACCACAACTCTCCGCCGTGACAATAAATGCTTTAAAACCATGATCTGCCTCTTCTTATTGGGACCTGCTTTGGCGAGCAACGGAGCAGGTCTTCCCTTCTAAAGAGCCAGATCTAATCTCCTGCAGGAGGCCTCTCTGTACTCCAGGCCACTGTTTCCACCAAGTTAAGCTGCCTGCTGAATAAGCCCCTGAGAACTACTGGAGCTCTCTCCTCCCACCCTTTTCCCTTTAGCCCTAGTCTAGAGCCAGCCCCGAGGGCCCCATTCTGTTCTCAGCTCTTCTACAGCATCCAGCAGCATCTGCAATGCTCAAGAGCTAGAGCCTGCCGTCCCTGGCCTCCATGCAGGCCTGGGGACCCAAGAGCTGTGTCCTTGCAGTTTTGCAGGACTCCAGACTGCACTTCCCCACCCCTGGAGTGGGGGTCCTGCAGCTTCTCACAGCCTGATGCTTCCCTGTATGGAGAGTAGAAGCTTCTAGGATAATGCCTATGTTAGCCCATAGAGGCAGTAAGCCTACAAATGACACTTGCTTCACGAGAATAAAGGATGCTTTTATAAGGTAGTCACTTGGCTTGTTATTTCAAAAGGGAAATGGAGAGGTAGCCACTCTCAGACTGACCTTATACTGTATTGGATGATAGTATATACTTCATTTGTAACATACCTGACTTTTGATTGCCATCCTTATAGATCATGGGAATAATTCATCCAATCAGATAGTTATAACTCTTTGATATTTGTTACAAACAGGGGTTTACCAAACTCACTGAAAAGTCACCAGCACCTAACTAGGATGAGTTTCAAAGTCAATATTTCATAAGCAATAAATTAAGTTTTCATTTGAGCTACTATTAGAGACTTGTTTCTGGACCCTGATTTTTTTTTAAAACAATGATGTCCTGGACACCTGAACAGTATAATTAATACCAAATAACTAAATAAGTCCACTCAGGGTTCTTGGTGGTGATAGGATGTCTGCAAGGAAAACAGCCAACATAAGATTGTTTTCCTAGCCAGGCGTGGTGGCGCACACCTTTAATTCCAGCACTTGGGAGGCAGAAACAGGCAGATTCTGAGTTCGAGGCCAGCCTGGTCTACAAAGTGAGTTCCAGGACAGCCAGGGCTACACAGAGAAACCCTGTCTCGAAACCACCCCCCTAAATAAATAAATAAATAAATAAATAAATAAATAAATAAATAAGATTGTTTCCCACCTCGATTTCTCTTACCTTTGTTTATTACAATTGTAATCTAAGTTCTCACTCAGTTAAACCTCTCTCCGTTTTAGCCTATCTGCTAATTGTTGTCTGTGGACCTCATGTTCCCTTTAGTATTGAAGGTCCTGATGAACCTAAATCCTAACTTAGGACTCTATGTTCACATAGTTAAAAGCTAATAAACACTGGCGTTTATTATCATTATAGATTTCACTTCTGAAAAAAAGTGATACAAGATCAAAACCAGTGACCTTCAAATATTATTTTTCATGAGAAAAAATTCAGATTACACTGACCTGAACTGTACAGAAAGAAACATAATTTCTGGGGGCAGGAGGGATCAAGCAGGCCTGACTATTATCCCTTTAAACACACACACACACACACACACACATACACACACACTTCATGTATTTCCTATGCACTTCTGTTTTTATATGAAAGGAAAAAACGTTGTGAGTTTGAAGTCTCCTAGAAGGAGCAATGTCTGATAAACTTTGATTAAGAGTTGGATCTTGGAATCCTTCCTGCTGAATCCACTCATTTGTATAGCATAGCCATTGTTAGCTTAAATTTCTATCACTTATGTGAGGGAGCAGATGTTTCCTTTAGAGTAAGTGGCAGATACTTATGCACTGCCTTTTCTTCCTCTCATGGAAGCCTGCTTTGAGGGACAACATCTGCTTTGAGGGACATTATCATGTTGAAACCTTGAGCTGGAGACTTGGCACTTCCTTGCCTCAAGGAGTGCCAAGGAAGGAAGCTCTAAGTGTGGAAAAGACAAGGGAAAAAAAATCACAGTGTATGGTAATACCAGATGATGCTAAGAAAAAAAATAGAAAGAGCCCTTGACAGTAAACACAATCTAAAATAATTCCATGGGAAAATGTTCCAATTTAAATAGAAAATAGTTATATGTTTATTTTAATATTCAAATAAAAACTAACAATTATATTTTCAGTTACAATTGCTTATATCAAATGCTTAATATGATTGTATAGTTAGCATTTCCACTATAAACCATTGAAAGAAAAAGCAATACTATTGGCAACATTATTAGCCACTTTTTAAAAAAAATTTTGAGACTAAAGTGCTGTTTGTTTCTTTCTTTCTTTCCCTTTTGATTTAATTTTGATCTCTGCGTTTAAATAGTACTTAGGTGTCTATCAATAAAATGTTTGTCCATAATTATGTGCAATGGGTACATTCACCAGTTTCCTGACCTTTGACCTATGTTTAAATAATGATCTATATAGATAGTACCAGGATAGGCAAGGTCACCAGGAGAGACCCTGTCTTCAATAAATAGATAGATAGATAGTTGTTTAATATCATAAATCACTGTAGATTAAGCAAAAATGAATAAATACTCAACTCAGCCGGGCAGTGGTGACACATGCCTTTAGTCCCAGGACTTGGGAAGCAGAGGCAGGTGGATTTCTGGGTCCGAGGCCAGCCTGGTCTACAGAGTGAGTTCCAGGACAGCCAGGGCTACACAGAGAAACCCTGTCTCAAAAAAACAAATAAATAAATAAATCAATAATAAATAAATAAATACTCAATTCTTCACTCTTCCAATGATGATAAATATGTATGCTAACTTTTGTAAATAAGCATGTAAATCTGAAAGAAAACTGAGAGCATATTTTTAATATTATGTAAAATGTGCCCAAGACACTTTCGTTGGGTTATGAAATTCAAGAAGATATCAGAGAGGGGATGCTTTCACTGATTTTTTCTTTTTAATTCTTCTTCAATATAATGCATCCTGACCACAGTTTCCCCTCCCTCCACTCTTCCTATTTTGCACTTTTTCTCCCAGATCCACACCTTTACTGTTTCTCTTCAGAAAAGGGTATCCTCCTCTCCCAAGGGATCGCAACCAAATGTGGCATAGTAAGATGTAAATAGACTAGGCACAAACCCTCATATCAGCTGGCTGGAAGAGTCCACTCAGCAGAAGGCAAAGGATCCCAAGAGTAGGCAAAAGGGTCGGAGACCCCTCCTACATTTAGGAGTCTCACGAAAACACCAAATACAACCATAAGAGATATACAGAAGACATGGCAAGTTTGGTACTAAATACATTAATGCTTGTGTTCTACTTAAGAAAACTACAGGGTGACAGTTATATTTAGCATATCACTACATATGATATATTATGTATGATACACATTCCATATAACACATATTGTAGAAATGTATTATGACAAGTGTCTTGTAGCGTAAATTGAAATTTTCTCAAGATATGTGGACATTAGCAAGTGGCTTATTACAGAACTGATAGTACAGTTTATCATGGGAGTGCCCATTAAAATCAGGAATCCGTTGTAAACGAATAAGAGTAGATATGGTATTATTTTTCAATCATGATTGAATTTAGACCAACATTTAGCTAGAAAATTAAAAATTCTAGATAACAGAAATATATGAAAAGTGAGAGACGCTATGAGGATTACTGTGTTCATGGTGGATGATGTCTTGATGTGTTCTTGGATTCAGTTTGAGAGTATTATACTGAATGTTTTTGCATCAATGTTCATAAGGGAAATTGATCTGAAATTCTCTTTCTTTGTTGAGTATTTGCATGGTTTAGGTACCAGGGTGTCTGTGGCCTCAGAATGAGTTTGGCAGTGTATTTTCTGTTTCTATTTTGTAGAATAGTTTGAGGAGTATTGGATTTAGCTCTTCTTTGAATGTTTGGTAAAATTCTGCACTAAACCCCCTGGCTCTGGGCTTTGTTTGTTTATTTTTTGTTGTCCTTGTAAGGAGACATTTAATGACTGATTCTATTTCCTTAGGGGTTATAGGGCTATTCAGATAGCTTATCTGATCTTGGCTTTTACCAAGATCCATTTATCTCTGGCTCTGGGCTTTGTTGTTGTTGTTGTTGTTAGGAGACTTAATTTTTTAATGATTGCTTCTATTTCAGTTTACATGATCTTGAGTTAGTTTTGGTAATTGGTATCTGTCTAGAAAATCATCCATTTCATTTAGATTTTCCAATTTTGAGGAGTATAGGCTTATGAAGTAAGATCAAATGATTCTTTGAATTTCCTGAGTGTCCATTGTTATGTCTCCCTTTTCATTTCTGATTTTGTTACTTTAGGTACTTTCTGTCTGTCTTTTAGTTCGTTTGGCTAAGGGTTTGTCTATTTTATTAATTTCCCCCAAAGAATCAGCTCTTGCTTTTGTTAAGTCTTTGTATCATTCTCTGCTTCTAATCGTTTGATCTCACCCCAGAGTTTGATTATTTCTTGTCTACTTCTCCTGAGTGTGTTTGCTGCTGCCCCTCCTCCTCCTCCTCCTTCATCATCATCATCATCTTCTTTTTCTTCTTCTAGAGCCTTCAGATTTAGTTTTGATTCATTAGTATGAGAACTCTAAATTCTTTATGAGAACATCAAGTGCTATGAACTTTCCTCTCGATGCTGCTTTCATTGTGTACCATAAGTTTGCAAATGTTGTGAACTCACTTCCATTCAATTTTAGAAAGTCTTACATTTCTTTATTTATTTCCTTACCCAGTGATCATTGAGTAGTGAGTTGTTCAGTTTCCATGAGTATGTAGGTTTTCTATTGTTTCTGTTGATTTTGAAGTCTAGTTTTAATTCATGGTTATGTGATAAGACACATAGGGCTATATCAATATCATTGTATCTGTTGAGGTTTACTTTGTGACCTCAAATACAGTCTATTTTAGAGAAAATTTTGTGAGGTGTTGAAAGGAAGGTAAATTCTTTTGTATTTGGGTGAAATATTCTATAGATATTTGTTAGGTCCATTTGAATCATAACCTCTGTTAGTTTTGTAATTTCTCTTCTTAGTTTCTGTCTCAATGACCTGCCAATTGGTGAGGGGGGCATATTGAGGTTTCCTACTATTAATGTGTGGGGTTTGCTGTATGATTTAAGCTTTAGCAATGCTTCTTTTACAAATGCAGTCTTCCTTGCATTCAGGGAGTAGATGTGTAAACAGAGGAGCAGTCAACATGGGTAAGCAGGTATCACTATATCGTAGGACATGGAGCCTTTAGTAATATGCCCAGGACTGGAAGAATTGGATAGTAGTAAATTCATTTTTAGGTCTTGGGGGCCCCTCATATAATGTTCTGATTTCTGTAGTATCTATGCTAGTTTGTACTCTCACCCACAGCATTAGATATGTCCCATTTCTCTACATTCTCACTTAATTTGATATCATTTATGCTCTTGAGAGCAGGTTAATTCCCACAGTCATCTCAACAGAATGATTGATGGTTCCAAGTGGTCTATGGAGCATTTACTCCATATATGCCACAGTAAATATGGAGTCAATAAAATCACTCATTTAACATTTTTGTTTGTTTTCTTTTAAGATATTCTTGGGATTGTAGACCAGTTAGCTTGAAACTCACTGCCTGCCTCTCAAGGATAAGATAGGTTTATTTTTTGTCTTAATTTTAAGAATGGTACATATTTATATTATCACAAGAGATTAAATAGCATACAACAGGGCTGGAGAGATGGCTCAAGGGTTAAGAACACTGACTGTTCTTCCAGAGGTCCTGAGTTAAATTCCCAGCAATGTCATGGTGGCTCATATCCATCTGTAATGGGATCTGATGCCCTCTTTTGGTGTGTCTGAAGAGAGTAACAGTGTACTCTCATATATAAAATAAATAAATCCTTTAAAAATACAATATACCACAGTATAAAAATTCTCAATGACCATTTTTACATGTGGATTAAGAAATAAATTTTGGATCATTTTAGAAACACAAACAGAAGCTGAGAGAGGAAAGAGAGAATATTAAAGAAGAAAAAATATAGGTAGAAAAATGAAAATGTAAGACTAGACACTAATAGATACCTATATTTAGAATACTCATAGAGCAAAATAGCCCCAACAGGGGACCAAGAAAATACAGGAAAAAAAAAACCAGGACTCTGAACTTTACAAGAAGCAGAATAACAATATATTGAAACACACTCTCGTAGCTAGATATGTCAGTGCTAGAGAATTACTGTGGACTTCACATCTGTGCCACTTCACCACCGTGTGTTTCTCTAAAAGAAAAGTGGATCGTGCTATGTATTGTTGCTCAGCAAGCAAATATATCAGAAGTGTGTTTGAAGATGATTATTATTGCTGATAAATTACCTGAACACCTCAAAACAGTTTTATAAACAGAAAGTGCCTACAATATAAAAGCAATCACTGTAACAAATGCAGGCTCTGTGTTTGATTTAAAAACCAGTGGGGACATCTGCTTGGCTGCTACCATAATTGGCTAGCAGCCTGTTGTTTTGTTCTGCTGGAAGAGGGACCTTGTGTCCTGTGTATATTCTCTCCCCTTGGTCCAGAGGGACTTAAGTTTCCATTAGATTACAAGCTCTATACACATACCCAGATGTGTATAAAGCCCTTGCAACATTTATTTAAATCAGTTTTGGTTGGTTTTCAAGTACTGGATTCCTTTACTTATTGGTGTGCAAGAGTTAAAGGTGCCCTTTAGTTTGTTATACCTTGTGAAATCTTTCTGTGAGAAGAAAACTAAACAGTTACTCACACCCTCACAATTTCCCATTTTTCCTTGAGGGCTTTTGTTTTCTCAATGGGTAAGGGTTACACAATCTAGAAGCTGTGTTAAAAAATTCTTGCTTATAGGCAACACACATTCTCTCATATATCTCAAGTTACCTCTAGATTACTTATAATACTTTCACTAATATAAATAAAATATAAACTTCTGAATTACTTAGAGATAATGACAAGAAAACGTCTGTCTATTTCCAGTATAGATTCAGTTTTTGTTCAAATAACAAATTATATGGTGTTGGTTGAGTCTGAATTGGAAGTTCAGAGAACACCCAGGACTGCTGCTCTTCATGTTTCACTGTTTACTGGCATCTCCTCGGAAATTCCTCAATAATTTGTTCTCTCACTTATTCTCATTTTCATCCATAAAATGGTGTTTCAACACTTGGTCTGTGCCAGCCACTGTAGCTTCATGTTTCCTGGTGATTACCCAAGGAACGCAACTTCTACAACTCCATAGAAGACTTCTTAAATTAACCTCATCATTTCCCTCATACCAACCCATAATTGGATGTCTATTTTGCATTCAAAATACATTTTCAAAAAATACTTATGTGTTCCCTTTTGCTTTTGGATCCACTTTGGCCAAGTCTCCCTTCTATCCAGCCCCAGTTGCTTTTCTGGCATCCATTTCTACCTTTCTGTATCCACTAGCATTGCTCATACAGACTTTATCAATGCAATTGAGATTTTTATTATGCCTTCCTTAGAGTCCTTCAAAGCATTAAAATACTTCAAAGGTTTCTTCTTGTTCCTAGAGTAGGGATAATCCATACATATTCCTATGCCATCTATTCTTACTCTTTGCTCTTCTTTCTCATCCTGCGTCTCTTTTGTGCTTTTAGTTGTTTTAACCTATCATGCTCCTTTCCCTCCATGGTTCACTGCAGTTGCTTGCCCTTGTCTTTAAATACTTTCCTAATTGTTAGCCCACTAAAACCTATTTACTTTTATACCTCAGTTCATTTCCTTTATGTGTACACAAATGCAAAGCATCCATATATAGATGTGCATTCACCAAATAATAAAATAGATGCACAATCTTTAGTACTCAACTTATCACCTAAAAGAAGATGTTCATATGTACATGACGTTAACATAGTCTCCTGCTGTATCAAAGAATAAATGGCCACTTGATGAAAAACAAAACACAACAGTGTTTCTCTAGGCTCTGATGTGTTATGTTAATTGTTGATGAGGTTTTTGTAATCAGTGCAGATGAGGATGGAAATAGAGATTAAATGGCATATAAAGCTACTGAAAATTTTAAGCTTTGGGAAAATACTAAAGAACTTAATAGAAGGTGATCTTAATAGTATAGATTATTTCAATCTCCATTCTTAATAGTGAGCAAATAGGAAGCAATTTCTTCTAAATCTAATAGTTTACAAACATAATACCACAATTTTTAAATGTAAGCAGAAGTATTACATGTTAATCATAGCCAGTGTGATTCTTACCATTCATGTGGTTTGTAGAATGACTAAATCCACGAGTTAACATGAATCCTTCCAGACATTCTACCACGTGTAGAGTGAAACTAGCTTCTTTTTTAAGTTTTTCAAGAAAAAAAAAGTAAAGTCAGCTCTATGGCACACATTTCTTCTTAATCACAGCACTTGTAAGACTGAGACAGGAGAGTTCCTATGAGTGTGAGTCAAACCTTGCTTACAGAAGTTATGAGGCCTTGTGAGCTCTAGTGTACTATTACAAAATTATAACTCTTTTCCTCCAAAACCAAAAGAATTAAGGAGAAAGAGTGACAACAAAACCTTTGCCTCAAGCTGATGTTTAGAAAAAGGATACTACATGCATGGCAGACTTGAGACCAAGTTAAGCAGAGAAGTCTAATAGGAAACATTTGCCACAATTCTCCTTTAAGTAATGTCTCTTAGGAAGGATGGCTTTGAGTGGTATGCAAAGTTGTCTTATTAACCTACAGAAAATTCCAGTAGGATTTTGCTGGCATACTTAGTTATAAATATTGCCACCAAATATCTTTTTGATCCTATGTTGTTCATGCTTAGCAAGCTGATAATTATCCATGGGTGTTTCTCAAAAATATTTTTCTGAAACACGTTAGCAAGGTTAAGGTTTTCATATCTCAGTGACAATTACACATTGTTTTCAAGTGGGTCAAGGAGTTTATGCCATTTTTCCCCTAGAAGGCTACAATCTGTTCCTTCCGTGTTATGTTACTGAGCCAAGGATTCGAAACAGTTCACCATGAACTCTAAAACAATGGACAAGGGAATACAAAGGAGGATATTTGTAGTTTACATTTTTGCCTTGTCTGAAATGATTTTGAAAATGACCATGTTATATCACCTTATGTTCCCCAAACATATGCAGCCTGACATATTGATTAATGAGTAAGGGAACTTCATTAATAATTAATGCTGGCGAAGTGGAAGAGGAAGACATATAAGAGAAAAAGATCCCTCCAGAATAGGGAAGAGAGCATAAATGCTACCACAATGTCAACATCAGAGTGGCATTGTCAAGGTCCAGGTGGATTTCCTTGCTTCTTTGGAGTAAGATTTTTCAGACAGGAGTGAGCAGTACATGATAATGTCCTATGAGGATCTTATTTCAAACTGAAGGTTAAGCCAGTCATCGAACAACAAAGACCCCCGAAAGGGCTTATATTGACTTGCTCAAAGTTTTAGGTTTATAAACACTACTAAAACAATCAACAGGTTAACTTTAGGTTACATTCATATTCCATATTAAACAACAAAAACATCTCTGATGATGACCTGAGCACATGGGGTCAGTGGTCTTGTCCAGTGATATTACACAGAGCCTCAGCACTTGGAAGTTCAACCCTTGCTATGGGTATTTTGCTCTCAGCCATCTACTCCCCAGAAACTTATGTACACCAACCAATGAGCAAATAATACACGCCTGTAATTTTTGAATAGAACATTCAAAATTTCTATTTTTATTTACAGAGAATAATCCCTGCTTAGAGCTAAGAATGCTCAGAATGCCCATGGTGTTCTGTAACTACTGGTAGGTTCTGGACAGTATTTCCAAATGTTATCTTCAAATAAAAATAAAACAATTTTTCGTCGAAATGATGGGCATAAAAATGTTCTCTATAATAATGAATTATCTTGAATTATATTTTGGAATATATGGTTCAAACTTCACATTAAAAGTTCTTCCTGGTATTGAGAAAAGAAGTCAGCAGCTGAAATTATTGTCACTTGCTTACCCTTTTGGTCTGTCATGTATTAGACCTCAGATTGCCTCTGGGGTGCTTTTACCAGAAATGCTCCTCCCAGTTTAAGTCAAAGTCTTAAAAAATGTTGTCAGGAGAAACTTGACACACAATACCAGAGATGTCAGAGACCCCTCTACAAGTGAAGATTACTGTCTTGTCTTTTTGTGTTTGTTCTGCTTCAATGCTTCTCGAACTTACCTGGTATCTGAGCAAATCTTTACGGGGCGTGGAGGGAGGGCAGATTTCTATGCTTTCTCTAAATTTGCTTAAACAAAAATAAATAGATTAGTAGATAACTACAAATACTTGAACGTTGGAATTGCTCATAGAATAATTAATCTAACAAAAGCTAAAGGACAGGTGAAATTGATGGCTAACCTGCAACAACTAAGATCCAGTCAAAACTACACAGTTTAGACAGCCACATCTATATTTTTTAGTTACGTTTCTTTACTGTAGAATTGCCTTATAACTATTAAGTTGATTGAAACGCTCATTTGGGATAAGGGAACAAAAACTGATTGTCACTCACACAAGGCAAAATGCGAAGCAGATGGATTTCTCTGCACATGAGAACAGTAGTTAAAATATTATGAGAGTATTGTTTTTAATGATTTGACCAAGCATCTGGCAAGTATTATTGGTGACATCAGAGTTTCATATAAGAGTTGGCGTTCTCTGCCCTCTCCTCCCCTTAGTACCTTTTTAGACCTTTGTAGAATTGAATTTTTCAATGAAAATGCTTATCATCTCAAAAGAGTCACAGGAGCATTGTAGGTCTGATTGGGTTGGGCTTTCTTGGCCTCTCTCCTTAGTTGTTTAACTATGAAGAAATTCTTAATACATGGATTATTCACTAAACTAGTGATGCATTGATAGAGCACATGCCCCTATTTGATCAGAGTTTAACTTTTATTACCAGATTTATTCAGATTGAGGGTCATGCTTTAATTCTTGTACCTATTAGTAATATTAAGCCCAGCTGCTAAAAACATCCAAAAGATTTTTAAATAACAATAGTTCAAATGTAACCACCACAGCCACGAGTGGCACATTCTGACACATTAATTGAGTTAAAGAAGAATGATGGCACTGTGACTAAAAACAGGGGAAAACATACTAAGAAAGCTTACAACGTAAACACACATTTTAGGGACTGGCTTATAACAGCTTCCCCAAGTGGTTAGAGCAAAACCCAATCTGTTGAGTAAACTGCAGTCCTGCTTTTACGCTTGATCAAGAAAGTACCCAAGATTGTCTCTATTAAAGCAAATGATCATCAGAAGAGAAGCAAACTGACTAGTATTTCTGTATTTCATAAGCACAGCAACTATTTCTTAAGGAACACAACAGGGTTTCAGCAGAAAGAGGATTAAGGGTTTTATTTTCCTCAACTGAGGCACAAAATGAGGGTGATTTTTCACTTTAGCTTTCATTTCATTTGGCTCAGGTGTCAGAGACCTATATTTATCTCCTAGTAGGCGTGGGTCTGAAGGACTGGAATGCTCAGGATGTCAATGGCTGTCAGGCGTCAGGATAACCTAGAAGATAGATGAATGGTTGAGACCCTGTGCCTCCTCCCAGAATTCTCAGCTGCTCCGCTGTTGAAATGGTGTGTTTACTTTGTGTGTCTCCTTCAACAGTCTCCCTGAAGCCAATCTTAAGATCCTGTGACTGGGCAAGCAAGCTGTTCTAGAAGTTGGTGAGCAGAAATTTTATTTAGGAGTATAGCTGTCTGTGTCTTTGTAGTTGATATCCTGTTATCTATGAATTAATTATGTGAACTTTCTGATGTGTGCCATCTGGTATAATAATTAATGTGCAATACTTCTCTTAAGAAGTTTATTTGCTTGCAGTTAAGGAGCTAGGGACATTTTATTTTGAGCCCTTATTTTTACATTGCCAAGTCTCCCAGTTGGTTCTGTAATTTTCTTTTTTTAGGGGGGAGGAGGGAATTTCATTTTCTTTTGAGAATTTGTGGAAACAGACTTATCCTTGAATTTTATATTTCTTTTTATATTTCTTCTTTATTTTCAAAATTTATGTTTCATGTCTAAATCTTATTTCATATCTTATTAAAATCTGTTTAAGTTTTAGACCTTCTTGAATATTAATATTTTTGTCATGTTACTCTAAAACCATGATTTAGACTTTGTAATTTTTGCTTTAAGATTATAAAATGTTGTTCTTAAAAATCAGAAAAGAGGCTGAATAGACTTTGTTTACATGCTTTGAAAGCATTTTCTGGCTTTGTGTCACTCCCGATTTAGTGAATAAAAAAATAATGGGAAAGCTTGTACTCTTAGCTAGTTAACTCCTAGAAAGAATGGGAAAGACATACTGATCATTGATGATCACACAATTGACACTGACTGTTGTCTGCCAGATATGTCCTTTGTGGGTCAGTGGAAGGTTTGATTATATAGCCGATATTTTTCTGCAGGTGTGTTTCATGTACAGCCAAGTAAACAATTCTAAAGTGTCAACGGTTCATGAAGTAAACTCAACTGTGTGCTTACTTATGGATTGAATAGCTGCTTGTGCAAAAAAAGCAATTCACTCTGACTTTCCAATCTATTTTGTCGAGTTTAGGGCCGAATTAGATATGTTTCTTTACTGGGAAAAGGTCACTGGCTTTTTGTCTCTGGAGAATGGCATGGTTGCTTACTTCTGGCTTATTATTATGAAAGTGTAGATATCTGTGTCCCTCTCTGGTTGGAAGGAATCTGGATCAAATGGAGACAAACAGGCCACCTGCCTTCTTCTCAGGTGTACCTAAGTAATACAAGTGGATTTGTGGATCAGTGAGACTCCTGTGAGCCTGAGAATGGGAAGGAGAAATGTCTCTAAATGATGTACCCCAGAAACACTAATTATCTGAAACTGGATCCTTTCAGAAAGGGCAACAACAGCTTTGTAATGGGCTGATCTGATAACTTAGAAAGGAAATCAAGAAGCAGAGGATAGTAAAACAACATCACTTGGGAAGAAAAGCCAAATGACAAGCTCCAGGTCTCCGAAGGTTGTTTGTTGTTAGAAGAAACAAAAATAAAAGAACACAAACAAGCAAACAAACAAAAAAAACATTTCAAGTGCTGCAAAGTTAGTGCCCAGGGAAGTATAGGGTTGGCCGTTCAGCGAGTGACAGCAAAGACGACCTACTGTAAGATGTGACCAAGCTGCATGGTGCTTCTGGAGCCTACTCTTCATTAAAATGAATACTTAAAAATTTAATCAGATATTACTACTGGTGGCTATAAATTTACCATCATAGTTATTTATGTTTGATGGAAAAAATTTACAGAATTTAAAATTAAGAATTTCTGTAAATTGAGGGTCTGTGTGGGTCTGCACCAGGCCCTTTACATATAAATCATATCATCTCTGGCTTCCAGGTTAGCTTTTCTATGAGGTTGCTGACTATGTGAATGGGTGGGCCTCTGTTTCCTGTGGCTTCTCTTTGATTCCTTCCTTCTGTTTGTTGGTTTTGTTCAATTCCAATGTGCTACTCTTTGTTTTATCTTTTGTATTATATGAATTACAATATAATTGTTATTATCTCTTAGAATCCTCTTTCTTTTCTAATGAGATAAAGAAAGGGAGTCCATCTGGGTGGGAGGCGAGGAGAAGGAAGGAGTAGATGATGTCAGAAAAAAATCCATTTTGAAAAAGAGAAATGTTAAGGACAAAGAATTTCTGTCAATGCATTTGTGAGTTACTGTGATTTTCCTGAGAGCATTGTTTGGAGGGAAGCTGTGGTGTGCCTTACTTTTTACAACAGGATACCAGAAACAGTGTTTAGTCCTAGAAATCCTTTCTCTTATAAACAGCTAGTGAAAACAGGAAATGGTCTGAAACTCTAAGTGCACAGGAATGTAGAAGGAATTAAGTTCAGTAAACAGTTCTAGTATATCATTTGTTTTGTGTAGAGATTCAGAAATTAGCTAAGACACTGGAAATGAGTATGAAGGGCTAACAGTCTTCCCACAGATCCAAGTCATTTATTTGTTGTTTGTTTTGAGACAGACTGGCTTCAAACTCATTATGTAGACAGAGGATAATGGAACTGCTGATCCTGTTTCTCTACCTCCCAATTGCTGGGATTATAGGTATGGGGTTCCAAGCACCTTTATGTGTTGCTGCATATCAAACCCTGGGTTTCATGCACAGCTCTACCCTCAGCTCCAATAAGCTTTTGTAAAAGGGAAGAATAGGTTAAATTCCATTTTGTGTCCTTTAAAAATGGACCATGTGCAAAATTACATAGCATTTTTAGTTAGGTGCTTTGTAATTCTCTACTAAGTAGTTGAAGATGTGATGTGTCCGGAGATCTTTGTCATAGAAGCTCTACCGTATGAAAGAAGAAATGACAGAAAACTGGCTATGGAAGGGACATTTGAGACAACTTGGCTGCATTCATCAAGGGCCAGAGCATGATCTTCTAGAAATAAACTGCTTCGCCTTTCAGTGCTTCTAAGGTTTAAAAAATGTGATAAGGACAACTTTTAACATTTATTATTGTTATTGTTATTATTATTATTATCTGTCCTTGATATACATTGTCTTCAAATATTTCAAGTATAAATTTTATACTTTGAAAAATTTTATAGAAAATTCAAAAGTATTTTGGGACATCAGGAATGTGAAGAACATCAGGTCAGCAGGCTGAGGCAATCACTCGAACAGGCCACAGACCCTGGGATACAGAATGAGTCTCTGTCTGGACAAAAGAAAATGACTACCACCACAAAATAGACTATCAATCATTCTTTCATGTTTAAAATGCGATTTAATTAAGATCATTTCAATTTGATTACAATTCACTTAGACACTGCTTTTGTCCTTTCTGGAAGGTTTGTACTTTTCTATTTGGGCTGTAATCAATGTCATCATCATAAAGCACAATTGCTTCATCTGATTCTGGGAAGTTGAGAAATGATGTCATAGAATCCCCTTTTGATACAGGAGTTTCATGGCTTAGAACCCCAAACATAAAATGAGTAAGCCAGGCTTTCTCCGTTGCGATTTCATGAGTGAAGCATAAAGCAGCAGTTGGTGATGGGATTATTGTCTTTTAGACATACCTACTCATGAAATGAGTCCTATGGTGTCTTTTCTAGGAAATACAGAATATTAATAGATTGTCTTGGCCTCTTCTTTTTTTTTTTTTTTTTTAATCTCTACACAGAAAAGACAAACTTTATTTTTTATTTATTTATTTTTTATATATTTTTATTACATATTTTCCTCAATTACATTTCCAATACTATCCCAAAAGTCCCCCATAGCGCCCCCCACTTCCCTACCCACCCATTCCCATTCTTTTGGCCCTGGCATTCCCCTATATTGGGGCATATAAAGTTTGCAAGTCCAATGGGCCTCTCTTTCCATTGATGGCCAACTAGGCCATCTTTCGATACATATGCAGCTAGAGACAAGAGCTCCAGGGTTCTGGTTAGTACATCATGTTGTTCCAACAATAGGGTTGCAGATCCCTTTAGCTCCTTGGGTACTTTCTCTAGCTTCTCCATTGGGAGCCCTGTGATACATCCAATAGCTGACTGTGAACATCCACTCCTGTGTTTGCTAGGCCCCTGCATAGTCTCACAAGAGACAGCTATATTTGGGTCCTTTCAGCAAAATCTTGCTAGTGTATGCAATGGTGTCAGCGTTTAGAAGCTGATTATGGGACGGATCCCTGGATACAGCAGTCTCTAAATGGTCCATCCTTTCATCCCAGCTACGAACTTTGTCTCTGTAACTCCTTCCCTGGGTGTTTTGTTCCCAATTCTAAGAAGGTGCACAGTGTCCACACTTTGGTCTTCATTCTTCTTGAGTTTCATGCGTTTATCAAATTGTATCTTATATCTTGGGTATCCTAAGTTTTGGGCTAATATCCACTTATCAATGAATACATATTGTGTGAGTTCTTTTGTGATTGTGTTACTTCACTCAAGATGATGCCCTCCAGGTCCATCCATTTGGCTAGGAATTTCATAAATTCATTCTTTTTAATAGCTGAGTAGTACTCCATTGTGTAAATGTACCATAATTTCTGTATCCATTCCTCTGTTGAGGGACATCTGGGTTCTTTCCAGCTTCTGGCTATTATAAATAGGGCTGATATGAACATAGTGGAGCATGTGTCCTTTTTACCGGTTGGGACATCTTCTGGATATATGCCCAGGAGAGGTATTACTGGATCCTCCGGTAGTACTATGTCCAATTTTCTGAGGAACCGCCAAACTGATTTCCAGAGTGGTTGTACAAGCTTGCAATCCCACCAACAATGGAGGAGTGTTCCTCTTTCTCCACATCCTCGCCAGCATCTGCTGTCACCTGAATTTTTGATCTTAGCCATTCTGACTGGTGTGAGGTGGAATCTCAGGTTTGTTTTGATTTGCATTTCCCTGATGATTAAGGATGTTGAACATTTTTTCAGGTGCTTCTCTGCCATTCGGTATTCCTCAGGTGAGAATTCTTTGTTCAGTTCTGAGCCCCATTTTTTAATGGGGTTATTTGACTTTCTGGAGTCCACCTTCTTGAGTTCTTTATATATATTGGATATTAGTCCCTTATCTGATTTAGGATAGGTGAAGATCCTTTCCCAATCTGTTGGTGGTTTTTTTGTCTTATTGATGGTGTCTTTAGCCTTGCAGAAGCTTTGTAGTTTCATGAGGTCCCACTTGTCAATTCTCGATCTTACAGCACAAGCCATTACTGTTCTATTCAGGAATTTTTCCCCTGTGCCCATATCTTCAAGGCTTTTCCCCACTTTCTCCTCTATAAGTTTCAGTGTCTCTGGTTTTATGTGAAGTTCCTTGATCCACTTAGACTTGACCTTAGTACAAGGAGATAGGAATGGATCGATTCGCATTCTTCTACATGTTAACAACCAGTTGTGCCAGCACCATTTGTTGAAAATGCTGTCTTTCTTCCACTGGATGTTTTTAGCTCCCTTGTCGAAGATCAAGTGACCATAGGTGTGTGGGTTCATTTCTGGGTCTTCAATTCTATTCCATTGGTCTATTTGTCTGTCACTATACCAGTACCATGCAGTTTTTATCACAATTGCTCTGTAGTAGAGCTTGAGGTCCGGCATGGTGATTCCACCAGAGGTTCTTTTATCCTTGAGAAGAGTTTTTGCTATCCTAGGTTTTTTGTTATTCCAGATGAATTTGCAGATTGCACTTTCTAATTCGTTGAAGAATTGATTTGGAATTTTGATGGGGATTGCATTGAATCTGTAGATTGCTTTTGGCAAGATAGCCATTTTTACAATGTTGATCCTGCCAATCCATGAGCATGGGAGATCTTTCCATTTTCTGAGATCTTCTATAATTTCTTTCTTCAGAGACTTGAAGTTTTTATTATACAGATCTTTCACTTCCTTAGTTAGAGTCACGCCAAGATATTTTATATTATTTGTGACTATTGAGAAGGGTGTTGTTTCCCTAATTTCTTTCTCAGCCTGTTTATTCTTTGTGTAGAGAAAGGCCATTGATTTGTTTGAGTTAATTTTATATCCAGCTACTTCACCGAAGCTGTTTATCAGGCTTAGGATTTCTCTGGTGGAATTTTTAGGGTCACTTATATATACTATCATATCATCTGCAAAAAGTGATATTTTGACTTCATCTTTTCCAATTTGTATCCCTTTGATCTCCTTTTGTTGTCGAATTGTTCTGGCTAGGACTTCAAGTACAATGTTGAATAGGTATGGAGAAAGTGGACAGCCTTGTCTAGTCCCTGATTTTAGAGGGATTGCTTCAAGCTTCTCACCATTTACTTTGATGTTGGCTACTGGTTTGCTGTAGATTGCTTTTATCATGTTTAGGTATGGGCCTTGAATTCCTGATCTTTCCAAGACTTTTATCATGAATGGGTGTTGGATCTTGTCAAATGCTTTTTCCGCATCTAACGAGATGACCATGTGGTTTTTGTCTTTGAGTTTGTTTATATACTGGATTACGTTGATGGATTTCCGTATATTGAACCATCCCTGCATCCCTGGGATGAAACCTACTTGGTCAGGATGGATGATTGTTTTGATGTGTTCTTGGCTTCGGTTAGCAAGAATTTTATTGAGGATTTTTGCATCAATATTCATAAGGGATATTGGTCTGAAGTTTTCTATCTTTGTTGGGTCTTTTTGTGGTTTACGTATCAGAGTAATTGTGGCTTCATAGAATGAGTTGGGTAGAGTACCTTCTGTTTCTATTTTGTGGAATAGTTTGTGAAGAACTGGGATTAGATCTTCTTTGAAGGTCTGATAGAACTCTGCACTAAACCCATCTGGTCCTGGGCTTTTTTTAGTTGGGAGACTATTAATGACTGCTTCTATTTCTTTGGGGGATATAGGGCTGTTTAGATCATTAACCTGATCTTGATTCAACTTTGGTACCTGGTATCTGTCTAGGAACTTCTCCATTTCATCCAGGTTCTCCAGTTTTGTTGAGTATAGCCTTTGGTAGAAGGATCTGATGGTGTTTTGGATGTCTTCAGGATCTGTTGTTATGTCTCCTTTTTCATTTCTGATTTTGTTAATTAGGATGCTTTCCCTGTGCCCTCTACTGAGTCTGGCTAAGGGTTTATCTATCTTGTTGATTTTCTCAAAGAACCAGCTCCTTGACTGGTTGATTCTTTGAATAGTTTTTCTTGTTTCCACTTGGTTGATTTCACCCCTGAGTTTGATTATTTCCTGCCGTCTACTCCTCTTGGGTGAATTTGCTTCCTTTTGTTCTAGTGCTTTTAGGTGTGTTGTCAAGCTGCTAATGTGTGCTCTCTCTAGTTTCCTTTTGGAGGCACTCATAGCTATGAGTTTTCCTCTTAGAAATGCTTTCATTGCGTCCCATAAGTTTGGGTATGTTGTGGCTTCATTTTCATTGAACTCTAAAAAGTCCTTAATTTCTTTCTTTATTCCTTCCTTGACCAAGGTATCATTGAGAAGAGTGTTGTTCAGTTTCCACGTGAAGGTTGGCTTTCTATTATTTATTTTGTTATTGAAGATCAGCCTTAGTCCATGGTGATCTGATAGGATGCATGGGACAATTTCAATATTTTTATATCTGTTGAGGCCTGCTTTGTGACCAATTATGTGGTCAATTTTGGAGAAGGTACCATGAGGTGCTGAGAAGAAGGTATATCCTTTTGTTTTAGGATAGAATGTTCTGTAGATATCTGCCAGATCCATTTGATTCATAATTTCTCTTAGTTTCACTGTGTCCCTGTTTAGTTTCTGTTTCCATGATCTGTCCATTGGTGAAAGTGGTGTGTTGAAGTCTCCCACTATTATTGTATGAGGTGCAATGTGTGCTTTGAGCTTTACTAAAGTTTCTTTAATGAATGTGGCTGCCTTTGTATTTGGAGCATAGATATTCAGGATTGATAGTTCCTCTTGGAGGATTTTACCTTTGATGAGTATGAAGTGTCCCTCCCTGTCTTTTTTAATGACTTTGGGTTGGAAGTCAATCTTATCAGATATTAGAATGGCTACTCCAGCTTGTTTCTTCATGCCATTTGCTTGGAAAATTGTTTTCCAGCCTTTCATTCTGAGGTAGTGTCTATCCTTTTCTCTGAGATGAGTTTCCTGTAAGCAGCAAAATGTTGGGTCTTGTTTGTGTAGCCAGTTTGTTAGTCTATGTCTTTTTATCGGGGAGTTGAGTCCATTGATATTAAGAGATATTAAGGAAAAGTAATTGTTGTTTCCTGTTATTTTTGTTGTTAAAGTTGGCATTTTGTTCTTGTGGCTGTCTTCTTTTAGGTTTGTTGAGGGATTACCTTCTTGTTGTTTCTAGGGCGTGGTTCCTGTCCTTGTATTGGTTTTTTTCTGTTATTATCCTTTGAAGGGCTGGATTCATGGAGAGATAATGTGTGAATTTGGTTTTGTCGTGGAATACTTTGGTTTCTCCATCTATGTTAATTGAGAGTTTGGCTGGGTATAGTAGCCTGGGCTGGAATTTGTGTTCTTTTAGTGTCTGTATAACATCTGTCCAGGATCTTCTGGCTTTCATAGTCTCTGGTGAGTGTTCCTACTCAGGCCGGTTTCTGCTTCCCTAACTAATGCAGTCTCAGGTCCTGCGCAATTGGATTGGAGCAGAAGCTGTGTTCCACTCACCAGCAGTCCCAAAATCCTGCGGCGGGGGTCGTGGGTAGCTGGCGGGTGTCAGGCAACCCTGCGCTCCCGCTACCCCGGCGCTGATCCGGCTGGATGAGGCCTGTGGCCCTACTCAGGCCAGTTTCTGCTTCCCTCGTCTTGGCCTCTTCTAACTAAGCAATATCTTTTCATAACTTCTCAGTTTTGCTCATATAGAATAAAACTTTTTGAACAAAAAAAACATAACAAAATAAAATGTAAACAAAAACAAAACATTAATGAAAACATTGAAAGTGTTTGTACCGTTTTCCTAAACCGCTCCCACAGATACTGGAGCAAGCTGCTGAAGGAAAAATGGATCAAACAGGCAATGGAGACATTAAGGGAGCGACATAAGTCGGGATGGGGCAGCGTTGTTTGCTTCCCTTCCTGATCAAATGTCTGGCTTCCTTTTACAATGCTAGAGAACTTTTAGAACAATGCCGGTAGGCAATATTGATTAAGTCTGCGTCCTGTGATGTGAGACTTGCCTCCACACCCATTCAGAGGTGGACAGTGCTGCTCAGAATGGGTGCTGTTGGCTAAAATGACAGTCTCATAAAGGCAAGGCCTTCACTTGCTCGAATCAGCAGTATTTCAGGGACAAGCACCCACTAAATAGATTCTTTCTAATGTCGAAGCAAAGGTTTTCTAATCTGAAATGTTCATTGAGAACTCCAATTAGTTAGAATAAATTAATTGTTTGAATAATTTAAGAATGAAGTTCTTTCATCTTATGTTTCATACCTTTGTAAAACATTCACGTGCATTATCCATAAAACACAGAGATTTGTGAAAAAAAATTGAATAAAAATATGGAGTTAGTTGTTAAAGAATTACATATCTTAGTACCCTTGGGCTTAGACGTCCTTCCTTTCTCTTTTCTTTTCTTTTCTTTTCTTTCTTCTCATTCTTTCATTCTTTTGGATTTGGTAGCATCTTTTATAGACATTTATTGATTTACTTTCATTTTTTTCATCCATTCAAAAATAGCTCTAAAATTTATTAGAAAAACGCTCTACAATTTTTCTGTGCTTCTATGGGCACCTCATAGTTACTGACCATTCTCCAGCGATTCTGACCACTAGTTCATTGATTAAGCCAGCAATGTCTGAGTCCCTTTTCTCCCCTTGCATGCATGACATAGACAATCTTTCTTCCATGCTCAGTTTTCTAGACTCCTTTTGCTATATGTATCTTTCTCAAGATAAAATCAATGGAAACACTGAAATCAATATTTCTTACTGTTTATCCTAAGATATTCTTAAGGATTTATTGGCTTTTTCTCGTGTCTGGTTGTGATTTTTCTTGCTTTTATTTTGTGAGTGACCACAATTTGTATAGTCAATCGTCTTTCTGGCCTGACCACATTCTCCTTAACATTTTTCTTCTGGGTGTAGTTGCTGTGGCTGACAAATAAAGGAGATCCAATTATCACCTATTTCTTATTTCTTTTCTTGGTTTCCTTCTAACTCTATTGAAAGACAACCCAAAGTTTACTCCTTCTGTCTTCTATGCTTTTGTGTGTAGCATCCTTGCCTGCAGCCTATGACAGTATAGTGTAAAACATTGTTTTATCAACCAACACCAGGAAACAGAAGGATAAGCAAAGGAAAATAAACTCTTTGCACTGGAGGGTAAACATAAAAGAGTTGACCATAATCATCTCATTATTCTCCCTAAGCCATTAATATTCCTTTTGAGTGTCCAGGATGCATTTTATCTTCTCAAGTCTCCCATCCACAGCTTCCGTACATAGTAACAGGGAGCATTTCTGAAGCAGAAGTTCTGTAGAGTAAACAAAAGCAATTGAATCAATATGAATGGTCTTTCATTAAAAGAGAATGCTCAGTGGATATTTTCCATGGCCCAGAAACAAATCTCGGTCTGTTTTATAAGACTTAGGGACAGAAGTCTACTTTCAACTATTCCCTAATGCTTACATTTTGTTTTCCTTCAAATGCACCAAATATTAGTAGTGGGAATGAGTCTGCACATAATTTTAAATCAATGTCTACTGACTTTTGCAAAGGACTCAGACTAATAGACATTTAAAGTGCTTTTATATACTCACTGTAATTCTCTTTCCAGTTTTCACATTATCTAAGCCTACCCCCTCACACCAACCCTTCTCCTAAAAGATCTTTCCAAGATCATTGTTTGATCTACATCTTGTATCTCTAACCACTTCCTGAGTATTCTACTCAGGTATCTCTATGTCTAGTGCTTTAGTTTCAGATGCTGGCATGCTGCATACTGACTCAAAACTGTCTAAATCCTTTCAATATACATGCTTGCCATTCTGAAATTTCATGGTGACTGTGCTTCCATTAAAATAAATGAGAAATAACCTCTGAATCTGTGTGCCTTGTTGTACATAAAGGTGTCCTAGACATCAGTAAAGCCAATAATTTATACTCTGCATATAAATTACACTGTATAAATTCTTACATTGTAAATAAATAGGTAGAATATGCTTATTTGACCTCATTGGATAACCACAATGGAATATGATAACAATTAAGCAACTGATTATTATTTAATGAAAATAATTATAAATGATTGGTTAAAGTATTCTCTTATTACTATTTTATATAGGTGTAAGCTGAGATCTTCCAAAGTCCCCAGGTCTGTGAATTTGGGCATGTTAGTAAAACTCTTTGTGAGTTTGCTTCTGTACTGTAAAATTGGGTGATAGATGTACCTATTTCATAGGGTAATTCTAGAAAATTAGTGAGTTAATATATATATATTATAGATAATATTGTTTTATATATATAATATATTAATATATATATAATGCTTATACCAGTGACTTTCATGTATTAATTGATTTAACAGCCTAAGTACAATTTTTACACTGAATTAAAAGTACTAAATATTAATACTATTTTAAATGATTAAGCAGAAAGATCAAAAGATTGAGTCAGAATTCTTCATCTAGAAAACATGTGTTCACTTTAAACTCAGACAGTACTAACCAAATGTTTTCTTCTGTGCCAGTGGTACCTCCTTTAATTTTGTTACTTAGTCCCCAAACCTGGGATAGTTCCCCCAACTAGCTAATTGTGTGCATGGTCCAGCTACCAATTTCATTGTCATGGTGTTCCATGACTTGTCCATATTTCTCAATTTCTTTCCCGATGTCTCAATGTCTCCTTCCTATACCCATGTGCTAAGTCAGCTCTACATTTCCTTCCTAGTTTCTTTAGCAGCTTACTCTGGTCTTACCACCAACTGGTTCTGTTCAATGGCTGTTCTATTCTTTGACTTAAATATGATAGAATGAAAATTTACTGAAGGAAATTTGCAGTACTAGATGCTATTATATGGCCCAAGATATTTTTTAAGCCCATTTTCTTAGTGATTCATACATTATACTAAAACTTTACCAAAACCATACTTCTCCTGTTATATAGTCTCTAATGTATGTTTTCTTATGAATGTCTTTGAAAAATCATCTTTGCTTCCTACCACACCCCACTCCACCCTATACCTGGGCTTGCCTTCCACAGTCCTCACGTATGTCATGGCTCCGTGCACTAACTGTGCCAGAGCACCTCCTTTGGCTCTCTCTGGCTTTCACTCTCAACACCTGGGAGTGTCTGTCACATTCTAGCTCAGTCAATGGTTTAGGACTATACCCTTCAGATGACTTGTGATCTATTTGGGGAGGATCCCAGGCTTGTGCTTATTTGTATCCAAAATAAAGTCCAGAATCATGTGAATGAGGTCTCTAATTTCGGTAACCACAGTACTGGGACGGCTGAGACAGGCAGATCATCATGAAGTTTGAGTGTAAACAACAGAGGAAATTGTATCTTTAAAAAATAATTATTGAGGGACTGGAGAGATGAGTCACTGGTTGCCCTTCCAGAGGACCAGGGCTTAATTGCCAGCATCTACATGGCTGCTCACAACTGTCTTGTTACTCCAATTTCAGGGGATCCAGTGCCCTATTCTGGCCTGCCTGGGCATCACACACATACTGTGCAGCATATTTACAGGCAAAACACTCATACACATAAAATGAAAAATAATATTATTTTAGAAAAAGAAAATAAAAAGTAAATTCCAAGCAATGGGAGAAGTGTAAAGTTCAAATATATTCTGCCAATTTAAACAAGAAATAACTTAAAAGGCAGGATAAAAGCCTCAGAACCAGAAAATGCAAATAAGATCAAACAGGTTTGACACAGTCTTTGTCTGTGTGCTTGGTGTTAATCTGACAGTGAGGAGACACATATCTGAATATGGTTTGGGTTGCAGGCATGCCTGGCCAGCAGGTGCTTGCTATGTAGGCAAAGGGTTGAGGGCAAGATAAGATTAGGGAAGGACATGCATCATACAGGGAGTGCCATGCTCAGAGTCTGAGTTAATTTTAAATCTTTCCAAGCTACTAGGGATTGGAAAACAAATATAGCACGCAAGGCAGTGAGAAAACACAGCTTGCTCTGACAGTGGAATGAACCAGGCTAGGCTTAGAATATTATTTCTCAAAAACCAGTAGACACTGGAGTACTGAATTTGGCACTCTTGATGCCTGCTTTAAAAAAATTGTCATAATTATAATGTAACAATTATTGTCACTGTTACTTAAAAAAAACCAGAAATTTGTGCCTGTGTTTACTGTGACACAGATTATTTAAGATTTTAACTTCCTCTCTATATTGTGTCTATTTCTTCTTTAAATGCTATTAAAAAATCATGAGTTGGCTTGTTATTAGCTGGAAGGATGTTTTGTTCTCAAACCATATTATACTCTTCTGATGGACATTTCTATAACAACATCATAACATTGTGTCCAGGGTTTTTCCTTTGAGTGATGTCTTGGTCATATAGATGAACAGTTCCTGGCCATCTTTTGAAATAGAACTATGAAAAAGCTCTAAGGTGCTGTATGACTCCTGAGTAGGCAGCCTCTATCCCAGTGACCTCATGGTGATTTCCCGATGACTTCTTAACACTACTCTTTCTTTTAGCCCAGAGTTTTTCCTTCTTAGAAGGTACATTTAGATTTCTTGAAAATTCTCAAAGGTTATGTTTCCAAACATACAGAGCATTTGGAGTTCAGCATACTTAGGCTCCTATTAGCACTGTCTTTGCTGACTACCTGTTAGCACTGTCTCTGCTGACTACCAGAAAACATCTGTAGTTGAACTTGTTAATTATTACAAGGAGGTAACATATAGTAGGTCAAAGTGATGGTGACTCAGTAAGCACTTGTGTTGAGCAATTTTTCCATCACTTTAAAAAAGAAATAGTTGAGTATATCAAGTTAAAGGGGAAATGATGTCATTAGACTGATGCTGTAGAAGTTCCACTATTTCTGGACTTGCAGTGAATCAGCATTATAGCAGAGCAGCATGAGGTGGTACCAAAAGGGGCGGGGAAGGGGAAGAATTTGTAAGCATGGGACTAGGAAGAAAGGAGGAATGGGATTCTCAATCAGGCTGTAAAGTGAATTTTAACAAAGTTAATTTGCTAGAGCAAATATGGAGGGAAAGAGCATAGGAAAAGGGGACAAGGAAACCGGTTCCCTGCTTTTTACTAATTCTGCCTTCTAAAGTCTCCATACCTTCATAATATCCCTTTGAATTATGAATGCATGAATGGACTGATCCATTCATGAATTTAGGGCCTTCATGTCTTAAACAGCTCTCAGTTGTCCCGACTGGAACACTGATTCAGAAGACAATGTCTTCAGCACATGGAATTTTTGGTTCCATTAACATCCAAACAATAACAGAAGCTCTGAAATTAAAAAAAATAATGATGGAATTTAATTATAGTTGGTAAATTTGGGAAGGAATATAAAGTTGGGGAGCTGAAGTAGATAGTGAGATAAGACAATTTTAATCTTCTCTAGGCAGAGGAGAGACTAGAATGATGCTAAAGATGTAATTGACATGGGAGCAGTTGTCACAGTGTGTGGAAAAATTCGTGGTTTCTGTGGCTTAGATGTTCATAATTTCCCTGTGTTCACATATGATTATAGAGTGGTTTTCTTTAGTATTTATTCATTATGATCTCAGAGAGTTATTATCTAAAGAAGAACATGAAAGCCTAGTTGTGAATGTCAAACAGTGTCTACTGGTAGGACTAGGTCAGCTCTCATGAGTTGGCTGTTTTCCATAACACTCTGCAAACTTACATGATAAAGGCTGTATAAAAAACACAATTTCTACAAGTTTGGAATAAGATTCTAAGAAAGTTCCTCTTGTAATTTCCTCCCTAGCCCATAAGATAGAGAAAACACACTGGATGTTTCAACAGGAAATGTCATTGTTTTGCTACGAGTGTGATTGTTAAGAGGCATGATAGATGATCAGCCACTATGTAACTTTAAGGCCCACACAGTGCTCAACAGGATAATAAAACTGTGCAAAGGAAAGAGAATTTTGCTTTTTACTTCTATATTTATTGTATTCTATCGAAAGCTATTTTGATTAAACTTCACAGTTTGCCTTTTTTTTTTTTTTGATGATAACATCAAAACAACTAAAATGTTCGTTCTTTCTATTCAAGGACTATCCTCTCCCAGGGTGAGAGTTCATTGTTGCTGCTTTCAAGTCAGACATATGACTATTTCATAAAACCTAAAATAACCATTTATTGAATACAATCCTGTGTTGTGATCTTAAAATATTATATTTTTATTATAACTTCAAAAAATTAAAAGGTGACTGCATTCTTTCCTCCTTCCCTTCCCTCTTTCCTGTGCCCCTCATTTCCTCTTTCTCTAAGTTCTCCTACCGCCTTTAATACTCTCTCAAATTCATGCTTTCTTTTTGGTTATTTTTATTATTTCACACATATTTCCATAATTATATAAATACAGCCTTATGACTCCTCCTAGAGGTTCATATGTGTGCGTGTGCACATGTGTGCGCATGTATTTTGTTGATGTTTTGGGCATGCCATATATAGAATAAATACTTTGAAATATTAAAGCTGCTCAGGCCATAGGTTTATTTATATCCAATAAAACCCATAATTGCCCTTTTAATGCTTTAATCTGATTGTTACAATACTAAATTAAAGAATCATGTGTTGACCATTGAGTTGATATTTTGTTAGTAGCAATATAAAATGTGCATTACAAATAAACATAAAGTTGTATTAGTGATTTGGGAAAATAACATATTACTCTTGGAGTCATTTTCTTCAGCATCAGATTTACATATGGTTATTATTATTGTATACATCTATTGATTAACATTGTTGTCTGCAATGTTACTACAATGAAAAATGCAAACTTTCTTAGTGGTCAAAGACTATTCTGTATGCCTAGTTTTGCAATAGAGTCACTTGAACCGGAAAAAAAAATACAGATTTTCTTTATGGAATTAACTCTATGGTTGAGTTTTTAAATACCTTAAATATTTTAACATAACTATGTAAATTTCTTTGCTTATGTCTACTCTTCATCTTGCCAGTGTCTTAACAGCCTTTTCCTTCAATCATTATAGCAGTTTTCAACTGTAAATTTGGCCTGGTCATTTCCTGGAGAATCTCCTTGTCTTGCACTTTGTTTGGCTGCTTTCATTCTCCTATATCTCTCCCTCTTTCATCCTATATATTTAAATAATCATGATACATTTTTGTATTGTATACCCTTTCTCTAATAAGATGGTCTAAACATTTGCTATGAAGCCAGAAGTCTATGTAATATCATTCACTGCTTCCCCTTTGAGAAGTTGTAGAGATTTGAATCTGTTTCCAGATCCCAGATGATATAAAAAGAATGGTGGATATCCCTTGCTTATTGGTCTCTGGCCTTTGGGAGGCACTTTGTCCCTTGACTTTTTCTCCCAACTCTTACCTCTTCTATCTCCCACTCAAGACCCCCCACCTGACCTTATATTTATATTAAGTTATATTTGAGACACTAAACTACTGTCCCTATTCTACAATACACTGAAGTTAAGCTTTAAGCTTTTTTTATCTAAATATATCACTGTTACACAAACTGAGAAAATGGAAGAATTAGGGTACTATTCATGTCATAACACTAACTGAAGCCTTAAAGTCACCTTTTATTATCTCCGCTGCCATTCAGAGCTGCTCCGCCACCAAGCAGAGCTGCTGGTATACAGTAAGTACTAAGATCTCTATTTTGACCTTTAGTGGTTTATCATCTGCCTTTACTGAGACTGTTGCTTGATTTCTTATCTGGTTCCTATTGCCTCTTTTTTCTCTACCCTGCCTGTTATGTCTCAAAGTGTCCTCAGAAGCAGTTAGGAAAAGCATGTGTCTCATGTATGATAATGGCGCTTGAAGTTTGCTTTTTGCTTTATCAGCTCTTTCTGTTGTCACATTGAACATCAAGCACATTCCCAGGTAATCCACACTCCGTCTAGCCTAGGCACGATGTACTTTTCTAGAACTGCCTACACATGTCAGTTCAGAACCTTATGTGGTTTTGGTGTTATTGCATTAATCCTTCTGGGTGAATAATCTTCCCTATTTTCTCCTTTTCATATCCCCTTCAGTTACAAACTCATATCCTGTTTAACATTCTTTACTTAGAATTACTTAATAGTGCCATTCTGCTCTCAGCATAAAGTTCAAATTCCTTAGAATATTGCACAAGGCACACAAAGTTCTGGTCAGCACCCAATATGCTAGCTTCTTGTCAGTTTTCCAAATGTGTCACTCCCCTCCTGCTTCTGAAATTACACATTTCGTCCCTAATATCTTTTCTTCCTTTTATGTTAATAGAAAATGTGTGCTCACGAATTGAAACAACTTCATTATTTTAGCCTATCTCCTCTCATCAAACCCAGTATCTTTTAAGACTATTTTCTTTTCTTTGAATTCTGGTGCTTGTTCTTTCAGAGATTTCTCCCTTCTTAATGTGAAATTGAACATTTTCATTCCTTTTTATAATTCTCTTTCCAAGACCTTTACAAAATTGCTTTATAAAAGCAATTTGGTGGGATTGCAAGCTTGTACAACCACTCTGGAAATCAGTCTGGCGGTTCCTCAGAAAATTGGACATAGTACTACCGGATGATCCCCCAATACCTCTCCTTGGCATATATCCACCAGAAGATGTTCCAACTGGTAAGAAGGGCACATCCTCCACTATGTTCATAGCAGCCTTATTTATAATAGCCAGAAGCTGGAAAGAACCCAGATGCCCCTGAACAGAGGAATGGATACAGAAAATGTGGTACATTTACACAATGGAGTACTATTCAGCTATTAAAAAGAATGAATTTATGAAATTCCTAGGCAAATGGATGGAACTGGAGGGCATCATCCTGAGTGAGGTAACCCAATCACAAAAGAACTTGCACAATATGTACTCACTGATAAATGGATATTAGCCCAGAAACTTAGAATACCCAAGATATAAGATACAATTTGCTAAATGCATGAAACTCAAGAAGAATGAAGACCAAAGTGTGGACACTTTGCCCCTTCTTAGAATTGGGAACAAAACACCCATGGAAGGAGTTACAGAGACAAAGTTTGGAGGTGAGACGAAAGGATGGACCATCTAGAGACTGCCATATCTGGGATTCCATCCCATAATCAGCTTCCAAATGCTGACACCATTGCATACACTAGCAAGATTTTGCTGAAAGGACCCAGATATAGCTGTCTCTTGTGAGACTATGCCGGGGCCTAACAAACACAGAAGTGGATGCTCACAGTCAGCTATTGGATGGATCACAGGGCCTCCAATGGAGGAGCTAGAGAAATTACCCAAGGAGCTAAAGGGATCTGCAACCCTATAGGTGGAACAACAATATGAACTAACCAGTACCCCCTGGAGCTTGTGTCTCTAGCTGCATATGTTTCAGAAGATGGCCTTGTCGGCCATCAGTGGAAAGAGAGGCCCATTGGTCATTCAAACTTTAGATGCCTCAGTACAGGGGAACGGGAACACCAGGGCCAAGAAGTGGGAGTGGGTGGGTGGGGGAGTGGGTGGGGGATCGTGTGGGGGACTTTTGGGATAGCATTGGAAATATAAATGAAATAAATACCTAATTAAAAAAAAGAAAAAAAATTCATGTTTCCCCAATGGCTATTTTCAAAGGTAAAATTTGCATATATGTGGTATGGGCTGTCTTTGAACTTAAATGGTATTTCTGTAGCACAATTGTTTCATGACCACAAATAAATTCTCTAACTTCAGCATCTCCTTTGAAAACAAGCATGGAAGTATCCTGTGCTTGAGGTTGTGGAAACCAAACAAGATATGGGAAATTTGAAACTTTTATCAGGAGAGAAGAAAATTTTTGTGTAAATTAAGACATTAAGATACAAGCATTTTCATCTGTATCTGTTGTCTTCATTGATAACTCTGCCTCTAATATATACCATATAAACTAGAACTCCTCTACATCCAGACAAGTGACAGAAATTTTAATCTTTCATCATATTTCTATACCCATGTTGATTTAAAAACTTCTCTGTCCTCATCTAGCTGACAGTAGGTGCTAGGACTCTCCTCATATCTGGGAGATGCTGCGTTTGTCTTTCAAGAGAATTTGTAGAGAGCCAGTGTTTCAGTGATCTGTTAGCTTCCTATTCAGCATAGATTCATGCAGTTATGCCCATGCAAGTGTCTTCACAAACCACTAGTCAGTACATTTGAAGAGTTTCTATATAATTGGACCTGTGACATGAACTAAAGGTAGAACAGCATGGAAACTCAGTAGCTCTTCTTATATAGCTCCATCTATGTGTTTCCCCATTCATGCCACTTATATCCATTCTTATAAGCTGGCAACTGTGGTAAGCATTCCTCTGCGTTCCCTCATCTGGTCTAGCAAATTAATCAAGTTCACACTATAAACCCAATTTACAAACAGTTAGTAAAAATATAGCAAGAAAATGTTTCCATGGCTGTGAACCAGCATGCAAAGCTGGGAAGGTTGTGTTCCTTGGGGATGGAGATTTCATTATAAAGGGTCTGAGGCTGACTCCATGTAGGTAGTGGTACCAAAGCTAGGTTTTTGCCCATCACTTAGTGTATCATTCACTGAAATGCAGAGTTCATTAAAGGGAATTTATTCACCAGGTAACCATAGAAAAAGAAATGTCAAGTTCATTTCCAGGAAGAAGTGTTTAGAGATGTTTATAAGACAAAGAATCAAGGTTGTACAAGAAGGAAGGAAAAATTGTAGTGTGTCGCTCTGCATATAATCAAACTTCATGGCTTTTACTGGAAACACACTCAGAAGACAGAAGCTCTAGAGTTCTCTAATGATTGGAGTTACATAAAAAAGACACCTGTGCACATTGTGATTTCTCAGGCCCAAGTACAGGATCAGTCTTTTCTAATGGACAACAGCAGCCCGTGAGATGTTAGACACAGCTTAGGAAACCGTTGTCACCGTGACTGGTGTGTCAGAGTATCAGCTACAGAAAAGCCAGTGGAAGAATAAGACAATGGTTAGCTATAATAATCTAACAAACAATATAAGCCAGAATTGACGACTTTTAAAGTCACCTACATCAACTGCCCAAAATTAAATGCAGATTTATTTGAGATTATCTTCACTTTCAATAGTGTCAGACCTGAATTGAATTAGAGAACAGTAAATTTGTCTCCTACAGGATTGCTTATAAATCCCTTATAAGTCGTGGGTCAACACTGAGTGTAGTAGAAAGACAGAAGAAAGCAGACATTAGTTAGACTATGACAGGCAACTTCTTGTCTCTCTCATTACAGAACCAGGAAGCATGATATTTGATCTCATACTTTAACTCTATCTTGACATTGAAAAAGCAATTTTTAGAACAGGAAGGATTGGGGCCCTAGGGGGATGGAAGCTCCGTGAGAGGAGCAACAGAGTCAAGTAACCTAGACCCTTGGGCTCTTAGACACTGAACCACCAACCAAAGAACATACATGAGTTGGACTTAGGCTTCCACACACATATGTAGCAGATGTGCAGCTTGGTCTTCATGGGGATCCCAAAAACTGGAGTGGGAGTTATCCCCAAAGCTGTTGCCTGTCTGTGGGATAAGTTCTAGCTGGGCTGCCTTGTCTGGCCTTGGTGGGAGAGGATATATCTAACCTCACAGAGCCTTAAAGTGCTAGGGTGGGGGATACTCAGGGGGACCCCAACCTGCTCAGAGGAGAAGAGGAAGGAGTATGGGAGCAAGGATTGTGGGAGAGGGTGAACAGTATGTCATCAGTGAGTGGGATGTAAAGTGAATAAATAAATAAAAACAAATAATAAGTAAAAATCTGTAGCTTTTCTATAAAAAAATAAAAAAGAAAAGAGAAAAGCAACTTCTAATATTATACTTCTACTTCTTAAATAAAGAGAAGCAGTTGTCCTAGATGCTACATGAACAACATTTTAATGCTGTGGTTATTTGCTTTATTGTGGTCCAAATCAAAGAATCTTTGTTTCTAATTTTTATATACAATTACATTGATGTTTTCTATATTTTAAAGTTTATTTATTTTAAAACCTATTCCTTGGGTTTTATATATATATATATATATATATATATATATATATATATATGTGTGTGTGTGTGTGTGTGTGTGTGTGTGTGTGTGTGTGTGTACCCTTTTTTGATTTTATACTAACCGTACATTCCCTCAAACTCCATATATGCACACAAAACACTCATATGCAAAATAAAATAATAAAAATCCAATAAAATAATAAAACATGCAATACAAAATATTTGATGGCAGCATTAAATAGGTGGTTATAGCAAGCAGAGAAATTCCAGCTAAAATCCCATTTGCAAAATTTCAATACACCTCTCTCCTTACTTAGTGTTCCCTTTATGGTTTAACCAATAGCATACATAAGCCAATTAGCACCACTGATTAGTGCATAGGAGTGGGATCACTTGGGGATGTACAGCCAACCATGGGTACCATCTAAGGAACCTGAGTCAGCTTGCTCATAGGTAAACCAGCTAGTCAGTTACCTGCTACTCTCAGTTTATATGTACAAAGGTTTGTCATGTCTTTGACCCGTGACAACCCTCTTCCTTTTAGTCTGGCTCTTACATTCATTCCAGACCCACTTCTGTGATGGTTCTTAAGCATTGTGGAGGTGATCTGTCAACACTAATTTTGCTTTTAATGTTATTTACAAAGACTATATATATATATATATATATATATATATATATTTTTTTTTTTTTTTTTACTTATTCACTTTTTTGTTCACTGTCCCTTACAGTCACCCCTCCCATAATCCTTCCCCTATCCCCCTCTCCTCTGAGAGGATGGGGGTCCCACTGGGTATAACCCCACCCTGGCATATCAAGTCTCCTACTGAATCCAGATAAGGCTAGCCCAGCTGTGTGTATCTCCCACACAGGCAAAAGCTTTTGGGATAGCCCCTGCTCCAGTTGTTTGGGACCCACATGAAGACCAAGCTACACATCTGCTACCTATGTGCAGGGAGGCCTAGGTCCAGCCCATGTATGTCCTTTGGTTAGTGATTCAGTCTCTGAGAGCCCCAAGGGTCCAGGTTAGTTGGCTTGGTTTGTCTTCTTGTGGATTTCCTATCCCTTTAGAGATGGTAATGGCAACAAAGACGGTTTTAAAAGAGAAAATAGTATAAGCTTATGAAGTTAGTAACTGAATTAGTACACTGTGAATTTACTAAAATATTCCACTTCCAAACAAAAATTGTTGTGAATTTATTTTATATGTACAGAATAATGTAGAAATCATATATGAAAATCTTAATGAAATTGAGATTATATAACTAACATCTAACTTTAATAATATTTATTTGCAATAGAATATAATCGTGTTTTAAATGTATTTTTTAATAATACTGCTGAGTTGTTTAAGGGCTATGAAAACTACAGAAAAATAATAGATAAAAACATTTTCAACCAATGATATAAACTGGAGAAAAATTCAGTACTACACATTTAGAAATATATAGTTATGAATTGGAACCTAGAAAATTATTTTTTTAATTTTAGCAAATGTTAAGTGTCTGATAAATGAATTTGCTAATTAATGCCTAATGGATAAAAGTCACCCACACAAACTGCTTTTTCTGTAAGAACGATTATAAAATATTGTTTTTGCCAATGGCTTGTAAAAATCACACAAGTGTTGCCAGTACAAACATGCATACATCTCTACCATTCCTTCTGGCATCTTAGAAATACTATATTATAAAGCTGTTTATATGTTGGTAGTCATCTGAAAGCAATAAATCTTACATTTTCCTTTCTTCAACTTTTAGTTTTGTAAATGATTTAGGTAAAATCTTTACTCTTTCAGGGTTGTGAGCTTCATTACTTCATATTCTTTTTGTTATTAAGAAAATCCTATTTGTTAATGTATAAAATTATACTGAGTTGTGTTACTATAGAAAATTAGCTAAGCTTGAAACAGGCTATAAAAGAAATTTAGACACAGTTTTCATAAGATACTAATATTACATTATCACATTGACTTCATAGCCATCAGCAAGACCAATACTTTATAATCTTTCTTATAGGGAAAGCAATGTTTGTATAACAATTTTGTGTGTGGGTGACTTTTATCCATAAATAGACATTAATTAGCAAACTCATTTATCAGACAATCTGCTAAGGTTTAGAAAAATTAATTTTCTAAAATATATTTCCACATATTTACATTATAGAAAGAGTTAACTTCATCCTAATATTATGTGGATAATTTATTCATTCTTTTCCTTCTGGCAAGTTACTAAATGTGAATTTTATGTTGAATGAACACATGGCAGTACAGCTGCTTCTGTGACTGTCAAGCAGTAGCCCCAGCTACTGGACACCTCTATTTCTATGCTATTGTGTTTCTATAAAAACAGAAATAAGCCTGTTTCTTTGATCCAAGCTCATATAGTGGTGAGTCACAGGAATGGGTTCCATATACTTCAAATGTTCATCATAGGTTAAGGAAATATAACTATGAGCACCTAGAGTCATTGGAGGGTAAACTCAAGGAGAACTCAGACCAAAGCCATCACAGTGTGCAGGATGGTCAAAACCACAGTGGAAGAACCAATAGTAGTGTATCAAGAAGAAAGAAGAAGCTAAATAGCAGGGAGATTGTCAAGAGGTTGATAACAAGTAGCAGATGGACTCACTGTTCCATAAAATACAAAATATAAAATAGGAAGCCTGATCTCCAGAGAATTTCTTCAGAAAATGGAGAAACCATGGGAAAATCCCCAGAGTGGTGGAGAAGATTAGAGATGGCTGGAACTGTAAACACTTGTCAAGAGTTACCATCTACTGCTCAATTCACCTATAATCTTCTGTCAAAATATGTTTATCAAATGAGTGACTTTTATTAAAAATTCATATGCATATGAGCAAGACTAAATGGATTCAGAAAGTGCATTTACACACACACACTTACACACACAACACACACATATATACATATTATGTGTGTCTCTGTGTGTGTGTGTAAAACAATCGTAACTAAATAGAGAGGTCATGGAGGTAAGAATGAGCATACCCGTGGAAGGAACAGGGATGAAGGAATGTTGATCAGAAATTATGTAAATACAGTATAGGATGCATTTATAACATTTACAAAAAAAAACTAATAAATTGCTCTTCAATAAATTGCTTTTTACCAGTTAATAGTAAGTCCTCATTATTTAAGACAACAATTATACAACTCTATAAACTGGAAATATCAAGTAGTTTCCTATATAGAAACTTTATGCTTGATATTCTAGTATTGTTGGTTCAAGACCTACTGTTCATGTTCTCAAAAAAGAAATATTAACACTAAGCCGGACAGACTCCTTTATCTACAATGATGTACTGTCTGGAAGATATACTAGGGCAGTGGTGGCACAAAGCTTGTGGATTAACCAACCAATTTCTTATTTGACTTAAGGCCCATTCTTCAAGATGGAACCTGTATCTGACACTACTTGACACCTGGGACAAGATGGACCAGGGAACTGGGTAAAAATCAAATAAGACTGGTCTAAAAAAAGAAAACAAAATGTAGCAATAAAATGACTTCTCATGATAAACTGCTATAGTTGGGTCACAGCCTCGTTCAACTATCAGCAGAGAAGCTTCCTCCTACAGAAGATGGGGACAAATATAAAGAGCCACCTCCAGACATTCAGAGAGTGAGAGACCCTGAAACACTCAGACCTAAATGGGACGTCTTCATCAAATCCCTCTCCTCAGATCTCAGGAAACTCCATGCAATAGTCGGCTGAAAGAGTGTAAGAGGGAACAGAGGAAGCCAAGAGTACAAGGCCCTCTAAATCAACACGAGCAAAGCTCATGGGAAGTCACAGACTAAAGCTCTATCTATGCACAGGGTCTGCATGGGTCTGCATCAATCCTTTGCACATGTATCATGGTTTCCAGTTTAGTATTTTTATGGGATTCCTGGGTGTGCAAATGAGCAGGTCTCTGATTCTTGTGCCTATTCTTGGGCTCTTTTCCTTCTGTTCATATTTCTTTGATGTGATAGCTTTTATCTTATTGTATTTTATTTTGTGAATGAATGAAAAACATGAATGACTGAACAAAGGGATGAAACATAGCTGCTATGGTAGAGGTTAACAACTGAACTGCCACTTATACCTACCTGCTGGGAGAGGGGAAATCAGTTTATCAACCTCTTTAAGAGAGGACCCATGTGTAAATGTAGTTGACAAACAGAAATGTGTGTGTGTGTGTGTGTGTGTGTGTGTGCCTGTGCGCGCGCGCACTCGCGCTCAGATGCTTGCTTTTATTTGGTTACAGTTTTGACTCTCTCTTTCTCGATGTGCTCTTTTTTTTTTTTTCTATTCTCTTCTTTTATCGAGTGGAAGATGTTGCTGTATTTAGTTTTTGTTTCTTTTCTTTTTTGGTTTTCCAATACAGGGTTTCTCTGTGTAGCCCTGACTGTTCTGGAACCTGCAAACTTGCTCTGTAGACCAGGCTGGCCTAGAGTTCACAAAGAGTCACCTGCTGCTGCTTCCTAAGTGCTGAGATGAAAGGCAACAGCCATCATGCCCAGATGTTTTTATTTCTTTTTGGAGAAAGAACTTAATGTTGAGCGGGTAGAGAGGAGGAGAGAATCTGCAGGAACTTCAGGAAGGGGAAGAATATGGTCAAAATATATTTGTATTTGAAATTTGTTTTAAATAATGAAAATATAATGATAAAGAATGTTTATATTTTAAAATAAAAAAAAGAGAGAGACGATTACACTATTTTCCTCAAACCTTATTCTTTTTAACTCTAGGAAGAATCACTTTGAACTTCCAGATGTACTACTCTTGATGTATCTGGTGTTTCTTTTACATGTTCTCTTAAAATTTGATTGTTAGAATGTTTATGTGGAAAAAAACAGCTTTTGTATTATTATAGCAATAGTATGTCATATCCATACCACCTCTCCACATTGTATTTCTAACTGATCAACTTACACCATTTTTTATTGTTGGTTTTGTTTTGCTACTGTATATTGTTGCTATAATGTTTTTCTAGCAGAAGCAGAAGTATGTAACAATTGCTTTTGCTCTTGTATATTGTGTGCATATGTGAAATTCTAAAATAATGAATATTATTATTATTATATTTTTTTAAAAAAATTAAAAATTGCAGAAACCATTGCTTTTTCTTGTATTATTCTATTTATCTGCAAAGCTATCCTAAAATGAGCAGTTTGGTAGAACTTAGCAAATAGCACTGGAAAAGTGGTCATAGAATAGAATTGTCCATGTGTTTCTTTTAGACACAATCTCATCCATAACATTATCAAGATTAGCCTCTTGTTCTTATGTCACTGTCTGGCTCAAAAGAGAAATCTCAGGTCTTTTGATAAGGTGCACATGAGAACAGACAGGTCATGCTGATGGTTTAAGAAATCGGGAGTTTAAGACTTTCCCTAAAGCTTTCTATCTTGGATCCTGGGCTTCCCTTTTCGCTAGCTCGTTGTCTTTCCTAAGATGATTTGCCACATTCTTCTGACTTCTGATACGCTTTCTGTCTGAGGTGAAGGGTTTTAAATCTGATACTTTTAGGGTTTTTTTTGAGTTAATCATTTCTACATCTCCTTTCTAAGTATTGTCTCAGCTTTTGTTCCTTATCATCTACATCTCTGGGAAAATGTATGTTCATCTTCCTATGAACTGTATTGCATTCTAGTGCAAATTTCAGGCAAAAAGGAAAATAAATGCTGCGTCTAAGTATGGCATGTTAACCAGGATACTTGGTCTCAATATTCGATTTTATTTTTTTCAGCACTTGATTCACACTGGACTGCAGGCAGGCATTGTTGTGTCTAATGATTGATCTTATTCATTTTCCTGTACCCACATATGTGAAGTGATTATAGTCTGTTTCCCTGTACCCATAGCTGTGAGCTTTTAAATCAAACAAGGCTTCAGAAGTTCACCTGCCTTTTCCAATCCCACCAACTGCTATGCTAATACAGTCATATAAGGTCTTATTTCAGCACTAACCTTTATTTACTCTCAGTTTTACTTCCTTCTACTTAGGTCCAACTAATCTTCTTGAACAGATTAAGGCTTTAGTGATTCTGTGAATGTATTCATCAGATTACAGTGCTTGTTGAGTTCTCTCTCTCTCTCTCAACTTCCAAGTTACATGTCTCCTCCTACCCTTTCAAATATGCTGTTGCATATATCTTAATTAGGGTTTTACTGCTTCGAATAGACACCATGACCAAGGCAACTCTTCTATGGACAGCATTAAGTGGAAGTTGGCCTACAGGTTCAGAGGTTCAGTCCATTATCATCAAAGTGGGAACACAGCAGCATCCAGGCAGTCATGGTGCAGGAGGAGCTGAGAATTCTACATTTTCATCTGAAGGGCACTAGGAGAAGACTGACTTCCAAGCAGCTATGACTAGGGTTTACAAGTCCACACTCACAGTAACACACTTTCTACCAAAGGCCCACACCCACTCTAACAAGACCACATCTCCTAATAGTGACACTCCCTGGACCAAGCATATTCAAACCAATATAGTCTGGCATTAATTTAAAAGTTTGTCTCTCTTACTCTCTTCAATCTCTTTTTGCATTGGATATATATGAATCTGAAAAATGGAAAAGGGAATTTGGTGGAGCTAAGAAACCGATCTTATGATACTATTCAGATTTTAGAAAGGGAAAACCATTGTAATTTCACCGGAAGACAAAGTGCCCATGTCTTTCATCCAATGGGTGGCTGTGGGAGTCTCAGAACAGAAGTATTTCTCAGAGAGTACAAAACATTGAAGTATCATGGGCTGGGTAAAGAGAACAGGTATTTTGGCTAAATGCCAAGTCCTAGAACTTCTAGATCTTAAAATTTTGTTCAATGCCCTGGAAAGATTGTATAATTAGATCAAGGACAAGATTGTTACTTTCTAAAAAATACCTGTCGTGAGGACAAAAGGATACCATAATACTGAATTTAGAAAATGCATGTCCTATCTTCCTACCTTTAAAAATGAAATACCTGTTGAGAAAAATAGCGCTTGAATTTTAAAGATAAAATGACTAAACCTGTCAATATTTTCAAGCATCTTATTAATGATAATAGAAATTACCCTGGATAATACAGAATGGTGATGTCCAGTAAAATAGAATGTAAAATACAAGTTCATTTTATTGCAGACCTGAGTTCATCCTCTGAAATTGCATTTTGTTTAAATGACATTTGCTTTCACAAACACCCCTTTTGACAGTTCTGTCCTGCCAGTGACAATGAGGGCAGTTTCTTTATCCATTATAGCTCTTCTTTGGTCTAAGTAAACTTACTGTTTCACATTCCACTTGTCAGGAGGAACATTCTGATTCTCTGAGTAATGCAAACATGTAATTAATTCCTTTTTAAATTTTCATTTTGTTTCAACATTTTAAAACGTAATTATTTTCTTTAGAGCAGTTTAATGCTTTGGAAAGTACAAATCTATTAAGTAAGTCATGCAAAAATAACCAGTTTAGACAGAATTTTAGGTAATGTGATTATTTTCTATCATGTATAACACTGTTTCAGGAGTAAAGACCACCTTTGTAGGTGGTCTTTTTATACATTGTTTCATGTTGACAGTATTTGGTAACAGTGTGATATAGAGAAACCTTCAGAGCTGAGCATCAGGCATTTCACTTTTCATTCAACTCCACTAAAACTTTTGTAAGTTTCCCAACTTCAGAGTATCACTTTAGCTACTTGAATGATTGAGAAAATTCTACTACCTTCAAGCACTGATAGCAAGATTACTTTATATGATGCATCTGTTTCTGAAATGCTCTCTAACATGGGGAAAACACTATCTTGGCTAACTATTAGTATAATATCACAACTTAGGCCTCCTATTAAAGATATTTCTGAAAGGATTATTACAATTTTGCAAGTTAGGCATAGAGGCGTAAAACTGATGCAATTATTTGAAATGCCAGTCAGTACACTACACAATTATGCCTCCCTCTTTCCAATCAGATTCTGTCCACGTGCACAGAGACTTTTAAAACACAATAGCCTTAGTTTTATTTAGCCTCTGGAAAGGAAGGCTATAAGACAACATTTAGGTAGAATTTATTATTTTATTTACAATGTTAGTTCCCTAGCTGTCTTTTTCTGAAAATTTACTCAGATATCTAAATATTTGGCCATAAATCAGCTCAGTCTTGGTATTGAGATGATCATTAACCCTCATATGACTGAGTAAGCCACCTGCTGTTTCTTATTGCCTAATGGGGTTGAGAAATAGGAGAGCTTCCAGGACAAACTGGGGACAAAGGCCAGGAGTAGTTTCCTCATGAAGAAGCATTCCTGTCCTTGCACTGTCCGTGCTAGCCTCAGTTCTGGGAAGGTTACTAGAGATTATGAATGTCTGCTACCAGAAGAGCCTTGTGTTCATTTGGTGTGTCTGGGGAATTTTGAAATGACTAAACTGTAGGAACTAAAAAAGTTATTAATAGAAAAGGATAAAAAGATCCCTAGGAGTTTATGTTACAGCTTTTAGAAAACTATGACTAAACAGACTTAGAATATAGGTTCTCCTCAAATTAGGAGTGGAGTGAGTGAAAAAGAGGAAAATAAAGAGTTTTATTTCAATATTTTTTTCTTTTGTGATTTTAAATATTTACAAAAAGTTCTTTGCTGGCATTTACTGGCTTTTAAATAATGATACAATACTTATTTCCTGTTTTATTTGTTATTCATCCATCCATCTTCAGGCTTTGGGGTTTTTTTGTTTGTTTGTTTGTTTGTTTCCTTAATCATGAGTGTCGGTTTTCCATGGCTTTGCTGTGACATGCTTTTATATACTGTAAATCAGATAAAAATATGCTAGGATCTTTATAAACATTGTAATACCATAAACACTTTCCTAGAGACATTTTTTTTTAGTTTAAAAAGTTTTAGTTTTAAAAAATAATTAAGGTGTTTCCAGTTATTTATATGTCCCTTTAATTTTGGCCTTATCATTTCAAATTCAAGTTGCTATGTTTCTATAACATTACAATATATATTTCCTCTTTTTCTATATCCAAATGGGTTTGCTTTAAATTTTCAATATACCAAGTATCGAAATAAAAAAGGCTTTTAAATATTTTCAGTGTGTTTGGTATTTACCATTAATTATAAATTTTGAGACAAGATATTTTTGTAGGAAGTTAGCATGTTTAGCAACTTGATACTAATCCCTTTTAAATTCTAGAGTGAAATACACAAGTTATGAAGTTATTTCTACCAGTGCCTGAATCGAGTGAAAAGTTTCTCATTGGTTCTGAAGTCACAAAACCAAATGTTCCTCCTTGGAAACTTCTTTAAGATGTTTCTAAATCTCTGTAGGGATGGTGAAATGTCCTCCCTCTCCATTCCTCCTCTGCACTGGCAGGTGACAACTAGTTGACTCCTGACTCACCTGAGAAAGGGGTCAAGGTCCCTTGTCCTGTGCCGTGTTCTCTCTCTCCTACACATCCCCCTTTGGTGACTTCTTCTGTTCTTATGTTTTACTATAGTCTGCCTTCTGTTAGCACAATCCTTGTGTACTTCATGTCAATTTTTCTCTATGTTGAAATTTATTTCTATTAAATAGTTTATTTACTTTCAGATACACTGGACCAGGAAATAGAAATACTGGAGAAAGACTAGTTTCTTACAAGTAAATGACCAAAGACAAGTTTGCTGTAATCTGTCCATGATAATAATGAGAATTGTCCTAAAACATACAATTAGTACAGGATATGTCAACTGAAGCATATTAATTTCAAATAATCAAAAGAACTTTTCAATTAAAATATCAAAGTCCACTGAAATGGGAAATTTTAAGTTAATTAGTATCCTAGCATCAGAGTACAATTGACAATGCATAGAAAACCCAAAGCAATATACATAATCCCAGAGGTGTGAATTAGGGGAATCCATGTCATCCAAACTCAATGATAAATGACAGAGAATGAGAGTAATTCTTTATCGAGGCTTAGGGCAAAACCTTAGATACAAGATGACAAAAGAGAGAACAAGAGGAAACCATGCCACCCCACGAGCAAGATGCTCTGTGGGCTTTCAGGTCACTAAGTAACTTCCAAGTGTTTCTTGATTCTTGGACCTCTGGATTCTCCTGTGTCAAATGCGGAGGATCAGATGGTAATTTCCTAGAGCTTGTTCTCCTCCTGTAATATGGGGACAATGAGATGAGAAGAAATGCATCACAGCAGAGTAGATGAGAAGGGTCATGGGTTAAAGCAACAAGCATTCATGTCTGTACAGATGTAGCTTTTTGACAACTGAGGAAGCTCATGTTCTTTATTTTGGCAATGGTTGTTTGTTATTGAGAGAGGTGGGGGGGAAGGATTGCTCATACTCTGCACTGTCACTGATTTTACTATATAATTACCTTGAGCTTCTGATACTGATCACCTTGCTTCCACCTCCACTGATTTGTCTAGAACTACAGATATGTACCACCATGCCCATTTTATGTCATACTAGGTGTCATGCCCAAAACTTGATGCTTGCTAATCAAGAACACAACTTATGGGCATCATTCCTATCTCCAGCAAACCTTCTGGTACAAAGTTCCCTACTCATACAATGTATCTCTTGAAAGTGAGCCGCTGGAAACTTTCTAAGAAAAGCAAGTTTTGACAGAAGCTATCAGGACATCTGCTTGGCTGTGTTAGCAGATTCAATAAAGGGCAGTTAATCCAAGGTATGTGCTTAAAAGGCTAATTGTAGATAGCTGATCTTCTGATCCCAGACAGTCATGCCTGCTATAAAATCAGCAACTAGTCCACACATGGAACCCGAGTCGGGTTTTTGAAAACTCTGGTTTTTTTTTAAAACTCTGATATGTGAGGGTAGAATTTAGTAATATTTCTTTTCAATTAATAAAGCTTTAAAATCATTCTTTTTTTCAGTAAAAATCTCATGGTCATATCATGATATCAGTCTTGTGAAGCTATAAATGTAACTAAGTTAGGAAGTATTAAATGCTAGTCAGCCAGCTCTAGACTAAATGCTCTAAACTAGGATAATGCGTCCTTCATGAGATTGGACTGCTGTCTCCAGTGCCTCATGGAGAACTGTAGTGATACTTATTACAGAACATTTGGCAGCAGGTATCTGTTTTCTTCCTCTTTGTGGCAGTGTTCTAAGTACAAAGGGTTCACATAGTAAATGAACTCATGAGGAAGGATATTATCAATATTGTTCCTTGGAGATTTATATACTTAAGTGAATAGGAAGAAAAATCATGAATATTTGGTCTTATTTAGCACATTAGCATATTATACTAACATTCTAAATAATATTGATATATAAATATACTATTTAGCAAATTTAGCATATTGGATATACTATAATGACCTTATGTTTTGGAGTATCTTTGTGAGATATATATATATATATATATATATATATATATATATATATATATATATTACCTTATTTGATATAACACATACACACACACACACACATATGCATGAGAATTAGACTTACCAAATACTGTTTTCCTCAGTGGCATATGTTCCAAAAGATCAAAATTATTTTAAGTATGAGCTTGGTAGTTTTGCTGGCCTTTCTACAGGGCTGTCCTCATGAACAATACTATCCTTGAAGGTAATTGTGGTGGTTTGAGTAGGTTTGGCCCCCATAGACTTATGTTTGAATTCTTGGCCTGTGGGGACTGGGCACTATTAGGAGGTGTGGCCTTAGCGGCATAGGTATGGCCTTGTTGGAGAAAGTGTGTCACTGTGGAGGTGGGCTTTGAGAACAGGCTCCATCCCATGTGGAAGAGAGTTTTCTTCTCTTGCCTCTTGATCAAACTGTAGAACTCTCTGTTTCTCCATCATGCTCTCTGCCTGCGTGCTTCCAAGCCTCCCTCTATGAAGGGAGTGAACTCAATCTCTGAAACTGTGAGCCAGCCCTGATTAAATGTTTTCCTTTCTAAAAGTTGTCATGGTCATGGTATCTCCTCACAGCAATGAAACCCTAACTAAGGCAGTAATGTTCTTCATCTCAAATGCAAGTGCACATGTCTTTCTGAGATAAGTATTATGATTATACCCTCCTAACAATGAGCAAAGAGACATGATGTTGGTGATAGTGTTCTTATATTAGTCAGAGGTAGAGAAGATGGCAGCCCTTTCTTCATCCTAGGTTAATGCTTGGCTTGGTGGTCAATGCTATCTTATGCCTAGAATTCATAAATATCAAATCCAGCAGTGACACACAGGAGGAAGATCTTCAGGACACCCATAGACCTGCCTTCTAGCACAAGGCACAGGTGGGCCATAGACACCCAGTTGCTACCAAGTCATGCAGTATGGATGGAAGATATCACCCGGAGTCCAGCCTGCAGCATGAACCACCACAATATATGTGGTAGTCAGATGAAAGAGATAGAGAATGGAGCAGTAAGAGAAATATGAAGGGAGGTAGAACTGGAGACTCGAGGGTGGAGACGAATAGCCTGTTGTGAATGGCCAGCTCTGCCACCTGGGGCCACGGTGAGGCCATAGGCTGAGCTGCTACTGAAGTCCATGTCTGAGTCTGTGGCTATTTGGGCAGTGGCAGGGGTCACTGTCAATGTTCTTGGTTTATATTACCACAATAGAACACAGGGGATTTCCCAGGTTAGGGGCTCATGTGGATGTCTAAGAGCTGTGATCCCACCCCTCTTAGATGAAGTACTCTGTAGAGCTGGCCCTGTCTCTCCCTGTTGGCAGCACTTTGGAGAGCAGAGTGAGAATGTACCCTGACTAGTCAGCACAGTAGAGCTGGACCTAGTAGTAGGAGTGTGGGTGAACCAGCCTGAGGTCATGAGTGGGATAGAGCTGACCTCAGAGAGCAAGAAACGACTGGCCTGCCACTGCCCTTCTACCCCCTCACCCCTCACCACCTGTGGCAGTTAGAAGAATTGACCCCAAGTCTAAGAGGTCATGAGAAGAGATTAGCTGTTCCTGTTCCTCTACAGCTGCAGTGCTCAGGAGAGTGAACCCTGCACTTGTCTGGGCAGCACTATAGTGTAGGAAGAAGGAGAACACAAGAAAGTTCTTGGCCACTATCCACTCTTCTCCTATGAGGTGGCTTGGGTACAGGGGTTATGTCTACTTCTTCCCCTACTGCCTTGCCACCTGCAGATGTGGGGAGAGCTAGCCCTGGGGTGATGAGAGACCTAGTGCTGTCCCATCACTAGCTGTACCACTAGGAAGAGAGGCTTAGCCCTAACCTGAGCACCACAGCAGAGCCATGATGGTGAATGCATGGGTGAGCCAGCTTCGAAGGTGTGAGAGGAGGAGGGTTGGTCCAGCTCCTCACAGTCAGCAGAACTTGGGAAAGTTCCTAGTCCCACTAGACAGGATGGTACAGGAGGGCTGACTCTGGAGTCATGGAGGTAGTTGAATTGTTCTGAGAACATGAAAGCATGAGAGCTGACCCTGCAAATGGCAGTACTGGGTGGCCACGGTGGTGGCCATGCGGCATCTGCAAGGAAAGGCATGTGAGTGCTTCACTATTGGGACACTACTGTGGCAAGTCCCATGGAAATCCCTTCCCACTATGCTTATTACCTATATCGCATGTGCTACAAGCTCTCCTCGCTTTTTCTATGCTGTCTATACTCATAGGAATATTTAGTTTCACTTTTTGGTCATGGGCAAAGGTGGAATCATGCAGGCTGAAAATCCTGTGGACGAAACTGTGTTTTTCTTAAAGTTCATTCTAGAGATAAAACTCTTTTCTCCTCTTTCTGCCTCTATCAATCCTTCAGATATGACCATTAATTCTGGGTATTTTGGCATGTGTAATCATACCCCTAAAGAAACAGCTACCGTCATACTGAGTAAGCCTGGGTCAATTGGAAAGAAGAGTGGATCTGGCTTGCATAACTGTTCTGAGGAAGCTATGTCTGACCAACAGAGACTTAGAAAATGAGGAAGCTATGCCCGATCAAGAGACTTAAAATGGAGAAGCTAGGTCTGATCAAGAGACTTATAATGGAGATGCTATGTCTGATCAACAGAGACATAAAATGCGGAAGCGATGTCTGATCATTAGAGGCTTAAAAATGATTCTTAGAAAGATGGTATCAGAAGTTGAAAGGTGTATATCAGGAAAGGATGCTCGGTACAGTAAGCATGTCTCTGCAATTAAAAAAGTAGATGAAAGAGGAGTTCTATTTGATGATGGGACTTATGCCCACACATTTTTAATCTGTCTCTCACTTTGTATAACTGTGTAAATGCATCTGCTACCAGCTATAGACATGTGTTCATGTCTATAGGACATGCCTAACTGGACATTTATTTTTGGCTTCCTGAAATTGTGTATTGTAGAACAAAATAAATTTGGGAATGGGGGTAATTGACCCAGTGGTGGTGTGGAAGGAGACAGGGTATCTACTGGGACCTTTGTGTAATGATAGAACTTTCATAATGGTGATATTATGATTTCTTTTAATAAAACAACCAAAGATGTCACTGTTCAAGTGGTCAAAATTGTAATTGTATAAATAAAAATGGCTTGAGATATTTGAGACCACTTCCTTGAAAATCAACAGGTAGTCAGTGTCTTCACTGGAGGCAACCTTCCCTGCCTGTTTCAGGACCTGAGCCTGGCAGCTGGCGCTGGTCTCTGGCAAGTGACACTGAACAGGAGCCTGGAGATGGTAGGTGAACATGGGGACTGAAGGAGCTAGGATTCTGCCTAAGGGTGCTGCACATCTGCCACGAGGAACCTGGTTTGAGGAAGAGGCAGAGGATCAAAACCCAAGAAGTATGGTGCCCTCGACTTCAGAACAGGACAGAGTTAATCATAGGAAATAAAACAAACTTGAGAAAGGTGGTGCCCTGTCCTTCAGAAAAGGACATCATACATCAAAGGAAATTACATAATAACTTGAGAAGTGTTGTGCCCTGCCCTTCAGAATGGGAATGCTTGAGTCAAAGGAAATTATTCTCAATGCAGATATCATAAAACAAATAGTCAAACCTAAAGTTCTTAAAGTTTCTACTTAATTGGGCTTTAGGGTCTTACATTTTGTTCAGAAAATTTGCCCCTGGTTTACCTACTAGGGAACCCTTGATTTAGATGTTTGGGAGAGAGTAGGAGTTGATCTTAGGGCTTAGTTCTCAGAACATGAGGGTGAAGAAGTCCCTATTCCTACTTTTGCATTGTGGGGGATTGTTTTGCACCTCTATGGCACAGATACCAGAGATGCCTTTGATTTAGAAACAGAGGCAGCTCTATATCATAATCCAGATTGGCCTCCTCTAGGGAGAGCTAACAGGAACACAGAGAGACCAAAGGTTAAATGTAAACTCCCCTAAGAACAGTAGGATTTTCAGAAGCTTTGCAGTGGCTACTGTAGATTATGGATCCTTACACAGGAAACATTTCAGGTAGCCTTTCAATTGGCAGAAGAACAACTTAAGACAGGTCCCTGGAGCACTCCTGTTGTTGAAAGTAATATATTTTAATCTCTCACTCTGTCTGTTGCTTTTTATATAATAGCACTTGATAAATTTGGGCTTATGGTTGCCCTCCCATTCCCCCACACCCCCAACCAAACCCAAACAAACAAAAAACCAAAAAAAAAAAAAAAAAAAACCAAACCAACAACCACATCAAACCAGATTGAACCCTGATATTTTTATTTAGGAAGAAGTATAGAGAATGACTTTGTCACCTCTCAGTCTTTCACAGATCAGAATAGATAAGCTACAGGACTTAAATCATTTCAAAGATTATTGGGTGATATTAATTGGCTCAGACAATATTTGAAATTATCCACTTCCTAATTTAGGCCTCTGTTTGATATAGTTAGGGATTATTTAGAGCCTAGATATCCTGAGACACTTACCACTGGGGCCCAAGAGGTCCCAAGGATAGCAGAACAAGCTATTGCCTTACATAAAGTGACAAGACTTTATTATATTAAATCCAGGCTCTTGTTCCTTATTTCAACATACCATATACCTACTGGCTGTTTATGACAGGTGGGTTCTTTAGAATGGCTTCATTTACCTGTGCCTTCCAAGAAGGCTTTAGCTTCATACGCCGATTTGGTGGCCACAGTAATAATAAAACCCTGCCATAGAAGCAAGGAATTTTTTGGTCAAGATGTTTCAGAGATTATTACTCTGAACTATTATACTATTACACTATTGAACAAGTAACTATTTTGCTCTCTGAATCTGATAGTTGGCTGATTACTACTTTGGGTTTCACAGATATTTATAAACATCATTTGCTTCTGTCCCCTCTTTTGCAGTTTGTCCATAGACATTCTTTTTTTTCCCCTTTGCCATATCTCTCCTTTACCTTCCCATGCAGCCTTGGTATTTACACATGACTCTTCTAATGACACAGAAGCATCTATCATTAATGCTAAGCCACATCCCTTTCCACAGAGCTCAGAGCAGTTCTTGCAGTATTTGATTGCCCCTAAGACAAGACTTTTAACCTATATGCAGATTCCTGCTACACTGTTTCCTCACCTTGAAAATGCTTTGCTTCTTGCTACATAGTCTTCTCTATTTTTGCTTTTACTACAGCTTCAAGTTACAGTTCCTTCTCAGTCTTTCCCATGTTTCATTGGGCACATGCATGCTCCTTTTTAGCTTCCTGGTCCTTGACATGAGGGAAATGCCTTGGCAGATTGACTTACTCAGCCCACTGTTTGCTCAATGCAAGAGCATCATAGAGACCATGTTCTGCGCCATCAAAGTGCTTCTGCTTTTCAACTTGAGTTTCACATTCCACATGAAACAGCACATGCTATTATTAGAGACTTTTCCACTTTCCCTATGTCTTTGCATCCTCTACTTTACGGGGTAGAACCCCGGGGTCTTCATGCTAATGGGCTTTAGCTAATGGACCTGACTCACTTTCCTTCATTGGAAAGGGTCTGGATATTTTACCCAGGATGCTGACACACCTGTTTGAGTTCTTGATGATGAGACATCATCATGGCAAAATACCTTGTTCTACTGCTGCCCAAGCTGAACAGGAAACACAAACACCCACTACTGGGGAGCTAGCTGGGTCCACCCACACTTCTCCCACTGGCTCTAGAGGAGGAGATAATGGTGAGAAAGTTTCACTTCACCATTATGTCTACAACACTCAGAACACTGCTTTGCTCACTTGGGGTCAGATCAAAGCCCTCACGAGCCAAGAATTTGCCTCACATTTTTTGTTTATAGCTGCGATTGCTTTGCTCACTGTTCAGGTATTCCTTTATGGGTTTTTTGTTTTGTTTTTTGTTTGTTTGTTTGTTTCTTTCTTTCTTTCTTTCTTTCTTTCTTTCTTTTCTTTCTTTCTTTCTTTCTTTTTTTTTTTTTTTTTTTTGTGCCAAGGAAGGTCAATTCTGGACTTATATGTTCCTGAGCCGTCATTGCTCCATCCTGTCACTTGGGATCATGAGGACCTTATAGTTGTGGTAAAGGACCCTAAACCAATGGGATGGGGGGTTGAATTGTGTTGCATTTGTTACTCACAAGATGTATGTTATTCTAAATTACACTGGATATGCTGATGGCTCACCCATCTGTTTGCCACTGTATCTATTTCTCCTCAGCATAGTTGTAGTTCTCTTAATTATAGAACCTTGTTGACTAATTTTCCTAAAGGAGGACCAGCTGGTAACAGATACCCCTGGACTTGGAACATTGTTTCTCCTTCTGATGAGATTTCTCCTGGGGCCCTTACAACCCCTAAGGATGCCCCTAGTTCCTTCTCCAGCTCTTTCCCAGCTAAACAATTTAATCACAATTGGGATATGGTTGATCCAAGAAGTGGCTACCCACAATGGTTATGCTGAGTGTTTCCCAGGAAAGGAGTTACTTGTATGGTTAAAGAATCCTCAGACAACATAGATAATTGCTCTATTCCTAGTCATGGTTATGATTATAGGAATTTTTTGAATACCAGCAATGTTTGCTTTCCTGGAATGAGGATATACTTAAAAAGGCTCTCTCAAATTAGTTATTGGTTTTCTGATGGATAAGTGCCTTCTACTTCTCTAGCTAAACCATCTGACCATCTTGTCCTCCAAAGACATTTATAAAAACTTTTTGCTGCAACCAACTAGATTGTCATTAAATGTCCCTTCTTTTTACTCTGGGTTTTAAGCCTGTTATTTTTTCTTTTGCAATTTTGACTGAAAGTTTGCTCAGTGTTCTAATATTTGAGAAAAAAAGTCCTTTTATGATGCCTCCCGTGTTATTTGTGTTATAATCAATTGTACTAATCAGACATATTCCCCTGGCCTTTTTTAATTATTATTGTTAGGCAACCTCCTTAGGTTCTATTGCCTGCAAACCTGTCTCCATGGTTTGCTGATCCTGGAGCGTATGCAGTGGCGAGTGTGGCTCCTTTAGTCCATGTGTTTTACTGTTGCTCTTATGATAGGAATTGAAAGGTGGGTCTCTAGGATCTCTACCTTTCATTGCTGCTTCCACCACAGCCTTGATTCAGCAAGTCCATACTGCAGAACATGTTTTCACACTTTCCAAAAGTGTTTTCATAGCTTTTTTAATGCAGGAAAGAATTGATGAAGGTATAGATAGAATTAATGTCTCACAGGACGCTATATTGTATGTGGAAACTCAAATTCAAAATTAAGGTTAGGCTTACCACTGCCTATCAGAATAATTATAAATGAATTTGTGTTACTCCCTTGGATTATACTTGGGACCAAGTTCAGACTCATATTATAGATACATATGAAATAACTCTAAGATTGATTTAAATATTAATATGCTTTGTGAGCAGATTGCAGCAGTCTTGCATGCTCCTTTACAGTTCCCCTCGGCTGAATAGGTGGCTGCCTTCTTTCTCAGGTCCATCCAGTCTTATGGTTCTAATATGATTTCTAGTCTTTTCTCAGTTATCTAGGAACTGCTCAACAGTGGTTTCTTATTTCTGTTTCTTATTTTTGTTTTCTTTTTTGCAGTCACCCTCCAACAAGTAAGTTCAGGTCACCATGTTGTATCTCATGATGTCTGATATCCTCAATTAAAAAATAAAAAAGGGGGGGGGGAGAGATGGTGCTGGTGTCTTAGTTAGGGTTTAACTGCTGTGAACAGGCACCATGACCAAGGCAACTCTTATAAGGACAACATTTAATTGGGGCTGGCTTACAGGTTCAGAGGTTCAGTCAAGTATCATCAAGGCAGGAGAATAGCAGCACCATGCACAGTCATGGTGCAGGAGGAATTGAGAGTTCTACATCTTCATCTGAAGACCATTAGGAGAAGACTGGCTCATATGTGGTTAGGAGGGAGGTCTTATATCCACCCCCACAGTAACATACTTCCTTCAACAAGGTCATATTTGCTAATAGTGCCAAGCATATTCAAGTCACCGCAGGTGGGCATGCAGCATCTTCAGGGCAAAGCATATGAGTGCTTCAGTTTTGGCACTCTATTGTGGCAAGACCCATGAGACTCCTTCTCACTTGGCAAGGGGCAGTGACAAGTTTGGTGGCCTCTATGATTATTACCTAGGTCACATGTGCTATAAGTTGTCCTTGCTTTTGCTATGTTCTCTATTCTCATAGCAATCTTTATTTCACTTTCTTGGTCATGGACAAGGCTAGGATCATGCAGGCTGAAAGCCCCGTGGATGATTCTGTTTTTCCCAAAACTTTTTCGAGGGGTTAAACCCTCCTTTTCTCTTTCTGTGTCTATCAATCCTCCAGATGTGACAATTAATCCTGGGTATGATGGGACTTGTAATCATGTCCATTGAAAAGGAGCTACAGTCATGCTGAGTAAGACCATGGCAGTTCTGGAGTACAGTAGTTTCTGCTTCCATAACTGTTTTGAGGAAGCTGTGTCTGACCCAGGGAGATTTAAAATGGGGAGGCTCTGTCTGAACAACGGAGACTTAGGAAATAGGGAAACTATGTCTGATCAGTAGAGACTTAAAAATGGTTCTTGGAAAAAATGGTATCAGAAATTGATAAGCGTATATCAGAAAAGGTTGCTTGGTAGAGTAAGCATATCTCTGGGTGCAATTTAATAAAGGATTATGTCAGAGGGGTGCTATTTGATAACTGGACTTAGACCCACAAATACTTAATCTGTCTCTCACCTTTCTTAACCATATAACTAACTTTGCTACCAGCTGGGTATGGGCTCATGTCTACAGGGCATGTCTAGCTAGACATTTTTGGCTTCCTAAAATTGTGGTTCGTAGTGCAACATAAAGTCAGGGGTGAGTGAGTGTCCTGGCAATAGTGGAAAAGAGGAAGGAAGATTATTGGGGGAGATTTGTAATGATGGCGATTTTATAATGCTGCTATTAGGATTTCTTTTAAGTAAAATAACCAATGAAGTCACTGGTCAGGTGAGCAGGATTACCACTGTATAAATAAAGATGTTTTGAGATGTTTGGGACCACTTGCTTGAAAGTCAGTAAGTGGTCTATGTCTTTATTTGAGTCAATCCCCCTTGCCTGTCTCAGGACCTGAGCCTTGTAGACCTGGTCTCCAAAATTGCCTAGTCAGAGCAGTGCTTGAGAGCTCTCCCTGGTGGTGAGACTAAGGGAGAGCCAGGGAACTGACCTACTCAGCTACTATCTAGGCCCAGATCCTGAGCTCTAAATTGGCCTACGCCTAAATCTGTATTATCTGTGAATGTATGCAATGCACAAAAGAGCAGTCGTGCTCTTCCAAAGCTGCAGGATCTCTATGACACAGGGTAACAACAGGATAACCCAGAGGAGTCCTGGAGAGGATCCAGTATTGATGGTGTCACAGAAGGCAGCTATCTCATACTAGGCCGGTGCAATGAGCATTTGCAAGTGTAGATGAGTGAACAGAGAGATTACTGTGGGACACCACGGCATGGTAGAGCTCCCACGATGAGATGAGATAGTTTCTCTGCTTTTGGGGTATGTGTGTGTGTGTGTGTGTGTGTGTGTGTGAGTTTTATTTGAGGGTGATGATACAAAGGCAAAGGGTAGATATGAGAGGATGGGAAAATGAGAACTGGAGTGCATGATATGAAACTCACAAAGAATCAATAAAAGTGTTTTTAAATTTTATGATTATAATGTCCTATGTATTGCTAAGATACAGCATACTGTCAAGGGAATTGCTGTGAGGATGTTAAGTGGAATGTTTCCCTAGAGAGGGATCTACTCCTCTGTTCTTTTAAGTATCACGGACTTTCTTTCTTTCTTTCTTTCTTTCTTTCTTTCTTTCTTTCTTTCTTTCTTTCTTTCTTTCTTTCTTTCTTTCTTTCTCTCTCTCTCTCTCTCCTTTCTCTTCTTTCTCTTTCCCTCGCTCGCTCGCTCGCTCGCTCTCCTGCCTGCCTCCCTTCCTTCCTTCCTTCCTTCCTTCCTTCCTTCCTTCCTTCCTTCCTTCCTTCTTTCTTTCTTTTGTTTCTTAAGGAGCAGTTCATTTTTAAGCTGGATAGGTTAGCACATGCTGGATGCCAGGTTTACTTTGGTTCAGAAGCTTCACTGCTGCACTAGAGTGTCAATCAAAATTCCCCAGCCATTCTTGGACACTTGGAGGTGGGGCTAAGTGGTGAGCAGCAGTGATTTGACTTGTGGCAAACAGGGCTGGAGATATCAGGGACTCTGTAACCTTGCAACTGCATTTTGATGGTTCCTTTAAACTTGTGGCCTTGCACTCTCTCATCGGACTTCTAGCTGATTACTTCTGTGTAGTAAGTAAAACTTAACTAGACAAAAATTTGGTGATCCAGACTTGTGCTTGCAAATCTAAAATCAGTTCTTTTGATAGGATTATTTGATTTGTTCTTGTACAGTTTAGAGAATAATTGGGATTTTCTCACAGAAAGGGGAATAAGTGGGAAGTATTATATGTATTCAGTTATCCTGCTTAAACCTGTAATTGAGAAGGAAAGTCGACACTTTGTCAGCTATACTAATTATACTGTAATTTTGACAGTGATGTTACTAAGTTACTAAGTGATTAAAAAAGGATTCAGAAATATTTAAAATTATAATACTATATATATGTGTATATCTATCTATCTATCTATCTATCTATATTTATATATGTTGTATTAGAGGCTTATCTTAATGAGGTTAAATATGCCTCTATTTTCTGTCTATCTGTTTATCTATCTGTCTGTCTCTCTATCTGCCTATCTATCTGTCTGTCTATCTGCCTGTGTATCTACCTATCTGCCTATCTATTCGTGTATCCTAAGAAGACTGTTAAATAGTAGATGGTCTTTTCTTTTTTTCCCAAGAAGGAATCATAATAAACATTATAGCCAAGGCTTTAGCCTAGGGAGATTTTGCAGCAGAGTGTTTGGCTTTGAAATCTTTCAGAAAGAAGACTATAACCGTGCCTGTTTCTGGTGACCGATTATACTACACAGAGGTCACAGCAGTCCCTGCTGCTGGCTTTCCTGGCATGGTGCAAGTCAACAGGTCCTCTGGGAAATTTTTGTAAGGTGATTTTGCAACCTTGCCTTTTTTTTTTTCCTCAAGTTAAAAATTTCATCACTGCGATATGTAACTCATTTAACATAAGCTACTGAAACATTGATGAAATAGTTAAAAGGGTAATAAGAAATACTAAAATCCTAAAGTTAAATTAAAAAGTTTTCAATCCACAAATTACTACCAAGATGTTTTCATGGTAGTACTTTGCTGATAATAGAAGGTATATGCAATCAGGTATTGGAATTAAGCAAAGTTGTAGGCACACTTGCTTTGTTGCCTATATACAATACTTCTACTCCTCGGTGCTTGATGTTTTGACTGACATTGTGATGCAATGCTCTATAGCAATATTTGAACAGCTTGACTGTAGTTACATTATAGGGTTGGCAATATTGCCTAGGGAATTAGACCATGGGACAGCAGGCATACTTAGCCTCAGTGGGCACTGGGGGAATGCAGAGTTGAAGGTCTTTCTAAATTGGAGGAGATAATGCTAACACTTACATTTTCCCCAAATCATAGCTGTGCTTGTGTCTAGATCTCTCCAATTCTCTTTCTCCCTTGGGCAACTAGAAGTGGTACTTACATATTGTAAAGTATACTTTCACAATCTCAGGTAATTTCTACTTCATATAATCTAGCTTACCTAAAGCTTTAAATACTAACTACAAACCAGTGTTGTATTGTGTAGTAATGCTACAAAACATATTTTATATTAAATGACAATGAACTCGTTAATTTTAGAATTATGTAAATAACTATCTCTGAAGAGGTAGATGTTGTGTTTCATCTTGTTTGTTGAATGAATATGAAATACTGGTCATTTTCTAAACTTAATTTTATGCACTTAGCACTGTAAACATTCAAAGAATTCCCAGTGCAAATACTGTTTCATAAACTCCCAGGATATCCACACAGGGGACCTGTGAGGGTCACTGCATTACTGGATAATTAAAGAATCCTTTATTGGATTTGGTACCACAACAGTGATATTTGTTCTCTAAAGATGATGAAAGATCAGTAGAGTCCTAGAGCAGTCTGTGGAGCCTTACGTTGCTTAGAAACTCAGTGACTATGAGCTTGCTATGGCAACCCAAGTTATCAGTGACTACAAACTTAGTTGGCATTCTGCTACCTCTCCATATTGTACTGGTAAGAATATTCAGATAATAGCTTCCATAATCTCAGTAATTTTGTTAGTTATGCAACCAGAATAAATGGTATGTTAATACACTCAAATATGAAAGTAGCTACTTTAATAGATTATACATACATGAAATTGATTTTTAGTCATATATGTGTTCTATTTCAAATTAATGATGTGTGTGTTTGCTTTATGTATATATATATTTCCTTTGTATATATATGTGTGCGTCTGTGTGTGTGTGTATATATACATATATGCGTGTGTGTATGTATGTATAAGAGAGAGATAACTACATATGGTGCATTAAAAATATGAAAACAAAATTAAAACAGAAAGTTATTAAAATAGTATATCAACTGTTTTATAAATTTGACTCCTTAGTTATATTTACATATTCTATGAATATAGTACAACTTACTGTTAATTTTATTTTGTTTTCCTAACTCATTTGCAGACCATATATATGTATATCGTTATATAGTTTCTCCTTAAGATCTTAAATTAATAACTATGTCATCTGCTATACTAGAAATCAAATTCCTTTGGTGAGCATATTTTGGAAGTCATTGCAAAGGCACTGGGAAACTGTTATCCTTTTAGTTTGTGAAGTTTCTCATCACAGTGTGTTTATAGAATGTGGTCTTTGTGGCTAGCTCTGCTATTAGAGTCAGGGAGTAGCTTCCCTGGTCTACACATTTGGACCATGTAGAATCTTTGCTCTTTCTTGAGCTCTCCCTGTGTAAGTCCTGTACTTAGCTTATCTCTGTATTAATTCCAACTTTGTGTTTATCATTATCAGTAGCCGAGGTTCTCCTGAGACAAGCCACCACAGGCTCTATTGCTGTTCTTTTCTCCTGGGCATTACCATTTATGCATTTTGTTTTGATATTTAACTGTTCACCCTGTTAATATTTCTCTTGAGAGAAGAAACAACTTGACTTAGGTTATTACAGAAAACATCTCAATTAATAGAGATACTAAAATTTTTATACTTTTCCATATTTGTGATTCTGTACATGGTCAGCCTCTGTGAATGACTTAGTATGTTAGCACAGGTAGATGGTGTCTTTGTAGATAGTAATATGCCTCAATGTAGAGAAGGGCACACACAGAACTTTGGGCTGTTTCCTGGAGTCAATAGTCTACTGAAAGCCTAACCCAGAGCTCTTTAAGATTCTAATGAACATTCATTAAGAAAATCATGTGTTGCATAAATATTTCCCCTTTTATATAAAAATAGATTCTTAGCTGCACAGCAGTAGTTCACACTTGGGAGGCAAAGGCAACCATCTCTGAGTTCAAGGACAGCCTGGTCTATGGAGTGAGTTCCTTTCTCTGCCAAGGCTCCACAGAAAAATTCTGTCTTCAGAACTCAAAACTCAAAAAACAAAAACAAAACAAAACCAAAAAGAAATTTAAAAAAAAGGAAAAGAAATTACATTTTTTTGTAGCTCATACATATATCCTGACTACAGTTTCCTTTTTCTCTACTCCTCCCAGTTGCTCTGAAAGTACAAACCCATCTATATTTTATGTATGTTTAGATGGTTAACAGTTTACAATAAAATTCACTTTGTTTTGTTTGGCTTTGTTTTGCTTTAGTTTTCATGACAGGGTTTCCCTTTTAGCTCTGGTTGTGTTGGAACTTTCTCTGTAGAGCAGGCTGGCCTCGAACTCCCAGAGATTTTTCTACTTCTGCCTCCCAAGTGCTGGGGCTAAACATGTGAACTACCATCACTGAGCTAATAAGTTCTAAGAGCCAATATAGCTGACACATTCTGCCTGCCATCAAAAGTTTCAGAAGAATGCATGGTGGCCATGTTTCCTTCTGCGTAATATCTTGAAAGCCATCTTTACAACTATCAATTTAAAGCATTCTTTTATAGACTTTCTTTATAGAATTTGCATACAAGATCATCTAAAATGTTTAGGGAAAGCATATTTTACAGTAGTATTCATTTGTGCATTTTAATTATGTGCCAAATATTTTATAGAATGGAAGAATTCAAGCTACCCATGTAAATATTTGCTAATATGACATAAATATGATATATATATGCCTGCATGTATATATATATATATATATATATATATATAATCACATTCAGTTTTTGTTTAAGCAAACTACAGCTTTTATTAGTCACATTGCATGCTTAATGTCTATTAAACCAAAAAATTTACATCTGGGAAATTACTACCCTTTAAAATTTTGCATCAGATAACTGGAAAAGGCAAGTATTTAACATAAATATGTCTCTTGTAAATGTATATCTTGATAATAGGCTATTTAATATTCATTCAGTGAATATTTGGACAAAATTGTGTTTTGCTAACAATTTTAAACAGCGGGATATATTATACAAATTTAAAAAACAATTCCTAGTAAATACGTTACAGAGACTCATTTTGTAACCTTCTACCTTGCTATTCAGAATTTGAACTTGGGGATATGTTGTGATTTCTATGGTAGGGATACTAAAGTGTTATTAATACACACAGAATTTTAAAATGTAGTCATAAAGCTTCTTATTGTGTAGAATATTTTTCTCTTTTTTTTTCTGTTCCAAAAAAAAAAAAAAAAAAAAAACATTATTTCAAGCAGTCTTCTTGACCACATTTGATGAATTAAATGGTTGATTACAAGTTAGTTGTTTTTGTTGAAATCTGTGTGGTTAGGCTGGTGAAGCTCTTCTGTGCAAGCAGGCGGGCAAGGGTTCAGATCCCCAGCACTCATGTGAAAGCCAACCCCAGTAGTGCACATTTGTAATCTGAATACTAGAGAATAAAAGAATAAGATAGGCAGATTCTTTCTGCTTTCTGTATAGCCACCCTAGAAGAATCCATGAGCTCTAGGTTCAAGAAGAAACCCTTGCTGGGCAGTGGTGGCGCACGCCTTTAATCCCAGCACTCGGGAGGCTGAGGCAGGCGGATTTCTGAGTTCGAGGCCAGCCTGGTCTACAGAGTGAGATGTACGAAGTCGAGAGGAAGCATGAGAATATGCATCAGAATGTCTGAAGTTTTGGCTGAGACACATATCACTCTATTGAGATGTGGTGAGCTGCCACCGGAAGCAACAAAGCATAGCATAAACATCCGCTAAACTGATACAATGAGCGGTATCAATTAAAGGAGTCAAGGACCACGGGAACTTACAGTTTGTTCTGACTTAAGAAGTTGTGCGATTGTATGTGGACTTGTAATATATTGGTTTGGATGTAATCCCAAACTCACATACTTAAAAGCAGATGTCATATGGAAAGAAAATTAAATTCAAGACAGGATCTCAAGTACTCAAAAATAAACAAGTACACAGTGACTGAAAAGCCACTGAGGAAGGCAACTAGGACTGTTCTGAAAACGTTTTATGCAATCTATCTTCTGGGATATTCATCTTCATAGCTTTTAATAGGTTTGCATAAAATGTGATTATTTGGTGTTTGTACTGACTCATTTCATTACAGTTTTTTACTAACTCCCATCCTCTTTCCTCCAAGTAGTGTGATTATCAAACTTTCCCCAAGGAGTTGTTGAAAATGAGAGGAAAAACAGGCCTAGCAATATCTTGGATCACATCCAAAAAGGTATTTTTAGAGCGTAGAACACATTGAGGATGGTCCTACCAGCCTTATACATAGAGCTTGGAGAAATATGGGACACCCTTAGCATATTCGTTCCGAACAGCAACACTGTTGCTAACAAAGACAGTGTTAAGGAGCACCACAAAATGTACTCTGATTTCATGAGCATCTCACATTATACTTTCACCCATGAGCTAGAGACATTATAGTACAAGACTGGTTTGTAGAATGGTTAGCTACCCATAGCTAAGAGGCTGTGAGCTTTCAGAGCCCAAACAAACAAAGGTGTGTCCTGAAAGTCTAGCATGAACATTTTTCTCCTTACTTATTGCAAAGGTCACAGAACTCGTTCAGTAGTAAAGTCGTTTGAAGGTGACATTCCACAGCTCATAAGGTTCCACAGCCTATTACTGTTTACAAAAGTTATAACCAGGAGCAAAAGAGACAAGTTACCTTTATAAGGATAAGAGAAGATAGTTAATGGACTTGACAGACAATGGCGTAAAGATAGGGTTCATGATGCCTAAATTTACCCCAAAGAGACAGAAAGATTTTTTTTTTCTCTGTAGCTCACAAGGTGAAATACTTGAATCACTGCCATCATGCAATAATGGGAAGAAATCATTCATGGTTCTGCTATGCTGTCAGGGCCAGGAAAAGGATGAATGAGTTAAACTTCTGTTACCCACTGGTTAATTGTAGAGATTCCTAAGTGATCATTTCCTGCTCTGATCCACAAGTTTTGAACTTCCTTCATCTATGCAAGTAACAACATCCACCACAAATCACACACACACACGCACACACACACACACATCCATGGGAAGGTTCTTTATTTTAGGGTGATTCGGAATTTATACTCTGTCATATTCATTATAGACTGGTAGCCTGACATTTGTTACTCTTTTGGAGTCTATTGTTTCCTGAGATGTATTCATTTAAAAAAATGAAATAAAGAGCAGTGGTTGCACACAATTTTAATCCCAGCATTCCAGAGGCAGAGGCAGGCAGATCTCTGTGAGTTCAAGGTCAGCTTGGTCTACAAGATGAGCTCCAAGACAGCCAATGCTACACAGTGAAACTCTTTCTCAAAACCACCACCACCACCACTACCACCAATAATAGTAATAATAATAGTAATAGTAATGATGATAATAATAATAATAATGACATCTAAATGATTCATAGCAATCCAAGAAAAGTATTTTGTTCTGGAGATTTTATGACCTCATTCAGTATATTCTGTATGTTTATACATTAACAGCATATACATTTTTCATGTCTATATAGTTTGGAAAGTATTGAATCATGCTTTGTTGAAACAAAAAATATTCTTCGAGTACAAGATATTCCCACTTTTCATGTGAGGATTGAAAATCCTAAGCACACTGTTTTTTCTCGGATTTATTTATTTATTCGACTGTTTTGCTTGCGTATATCTATCTGCACATGTGTACTTAGTGCGACTGGAGGTTAAAGGAAAGTATCGGGTAGATCCTTTGGAACTAGAGTTATAGCAAGTTGTGAACTACCATGAAGGTGCTAGGATACAAATCTTGATCCTCTGCAATAGCAGCGTGTGCTCTTGACTGCTGAGTCAACTTTCCGATCCCCTAAGCATACTATTTAAAGATCTCTGAGGTTTGGTTTAAGAAGTAGCAGGTTCTTGAAAGACATAAGTTATTGAATTTTCTGAGAAGATATCTTCAAGATCCAAGCTAGAGAAATGAGCGTTTCTTTCACTGCAAGGCGGGACACATTGCTTTATGTATATAAAACCTAAGTGAGGTTGCTGTGTCACTCAGATGCAGTGTTTGTGTCGAGTGGTTCTTTGAATGTTGGGGTGCTGGAAGGATCACACTTCCTCATTCAACAACAACAAAAAGCATCAAAGACACACTATTTTCTATGTGGTAACATTTGAATTGAGCTATTGTTAGGTAAGCTACTTCTTAGAATATGTCTCCCCTGGCTTTACAAGGAGGTCTAATTAAGTTTCCATCCATGCCTTGGGAACAGTCAGTGACTCTGCTTGTGTGTCCTTGTATATTTATTTAACTCTTTCAGAAGCTATATTCTGCCATTGGGACTTTAAATAAAAGATACAACTATCAAATGTTATTTATGGACTTTTTATTTTTATTTTTGGCACAAGCTTATAAGTCTCATAAAGGATACTTAATAAGCAGAACAAAATCACTAAGTTTAAATATTTAATGAAAAATGGAAATCTTTCTCTTTTAAAGCATTTATCATATACTTCAATTATATTACTCTTTAAACAGCATAAAATTGTGATATTACTTTCGAATCACAAAGCATATTATTTTGTTCAACCCAAGGGCCAAACCATTATTCTTTTTCCTAATGTATTATTTTTTATTAAATTTGTTTTTAACCGCCCCCCCCCACCTCTCTCTCCGTCTGTTTCTCTGTCTCTCCGTCTCTGTCTTTGTCTTTGTCTCTGTCACACACACACACACACACACACACACACACACTTCAGTAACTCTGTTATAGCCTGGCTTTGCGATAAAATAACTCATTATTAATATTTGTTTTTCCTCAATTAAAATAAATGCTTTACTTTCTGCCATGTAACCTTGAAGTTAAGACACTGAATAAACACTTTTTCATGTGTTATTCATTACATACTGTCTTAATGCTTGGTTTAGCTGCTACTTAGTGCTATGTTCTGCTATTTTAACCAATTGTCCACTGAGTCCTCTTTGTTTTAGTAGATTTTTTTTTCTTTCCTCCTCTTTTCCTTGTATCATATGAACATATATCCTCACAAATTATGTTGAAATGAACTTCCTTAGGGTAAATCTTTCATAGTTTAAACAATCACTTTCCTTTCCCTTACCTTACAGAGTTAAGTTGTGTTAGTAACTTGTTCACGTAAGAATTGGGTCTGCCAATACTTTTCACTGCATCATGAGATTTGCATATTGACCTAGCCAAACCCACAGGAGAATCTTCCTCAAATACAGAGTTGGTCTCTGTTCATTCTTTCTCACTTATGCATAGCTCCTACTATGGCTTCTATTAAACATGTAAGTAAGGATATTCTGTGTTCTTAATGCTTCTGACACAAATTCTTTTGATTCATTTGGGCCATGTGATGTTAGCCTACAGCTTGCCTTAATATCCTGTAGTTTTTCTTTGAGAGGATCCTCAAATTTTTCTTTTCAAAGCAATATTAGCAATCTGATTTATATTTTCAGTATTTTTTAGAATTGTACTACAACAAATTAATATTCTGTATCTTAATGAGACAAATGTAATATAGCATGCATTCAATACTTCTAATAACTAAATAGGCTAGACATTGAAAAGCCTAGATATCATAGTGTATATAATTTTCCATGTAATACACACTTGTAAATTAAGTCTGCCATGGACAATATTTATTATTCTCAGAACATTAAATAATAAATGATTTCATTAGTATTACTTTGTTAATTAATGTTTTGATTTAATTTATAGGACATTAGAATGCTATTTTATCTTATTTGATTACTAATTACTACCTGTTCATTCTTTATAATGTACACACATAATTTTCTTCTTAATATCAGATCATTTTAATTTTATTTCTAAACATTAATTTGAAAAGGATACATCAAACTAGATATGAAGACTATATTTAACATTTCTTATTTAATGCATTGTTATTGTATTTGTTTGGGGTGTGGGTTTGTGTGTAGCATGTCTCATGTTCGGAGGTCATAATGCAGCTTTTAGCTGTCTTTTCAAATGTCTACCATGATTTCTAGGCACTAATCTCAGGGACTTTGGTTTGTATGGCAAGTGCATTTTTCCATGAGCCATCTAACTGGGCCATTCATTATTTCTTCCCCCCCAAAAGGACTTGATGTTTGTTTTCACAAGCGTCACCCTGGAGATCTTTGTGTTTTCTTAAGTCTAATGAGAGAGTATGGTGGTCAACTGAAAGAATCCAAACATAATCCAATGTCTAGCAGATAGTAAATGCCCAATGTGTCAATACTTTCAGATTATGACTACCTTAATATTAAGAGTTTTTGTATAAATATACATTTATAATCTTAGTCATACAGAGATGTTGCTTTTAATTTGCTGAAGTCTCAGAGAAAGCAACTCAAATATCCTAAACAGTTGTCAATTATTGTGAATCACCAACAACCTCAATTTTAACGTAAACCTACCTTTTAAAGGTTACAGCCACTATATGAGTTTTATTAAGCTTGAGGGTGTAGGTAGACTGTATGGACTTCCATTCCACTGAAAGACATCAGTGGCACAGTGACTATATCACGTTCTGTGTCAGATCCTATTGTGAATGTATGAGAATTAGACATGTGTCATGTGACCCCTCTCTTCTAGAAACTTGTAATGCATCTGTCATCAGCCTCTTAAATATGTCCCAATATTTGTGTCGTCAACTTATTGCACTTGCTCTTTTCACAAGAGTTGAACTGCATAAATCAGCTGTTTAAACTACTGCCACAAAGGATTTTTAAATAGTCCTAGACTGCGGGGTAAAGGGTATAATTTTCATAATCTCAAAACAAAGAGAGACATTGTAACTGTGCCAAGACCTTTAAAAGCAAATAACAGAACATTGATGAATGAAGTACTAAATTCTATAGTGTAAAAAATATTTTAAAAGGGTAAGATTTTTACTATTTTTACTGCTTTTTATAATTATTTGTTTAATTTAGATCCAGATAGGAACTTCCCTTCCCTGCTATCCTTTCAGTCTCTCCCCCTCCCTTACCCTCCTCAATCCACCTCTTTTCCTCTTTTCTTCTAAAAACCTGAGTCCTCCAATGGCTATCAACCAGCCTTGGCATATCAAGTTGCAGTAGGACTGTCTGATCTTATTCTATTGAGGCTAGACCAGGCAGCCCAGTAGTGGGAAAGCAATTCTAAGGCGGGCAATGTAGTTAGAGACAGCACCTGCTGCTGTTTGAGGAGTCCTATATGAAGACCCAGCTGCATAACTCTACGTATGCAGAGGGCCTACGTCCATCTAAAAGGCTGACATTTTTAGTTGAACATTTTTAAAAATCACAAAGGTCATTTTCTGCTTTTCTACTTATAAATAAGAGAAAAATATAAAATGACCTCTGAAGAAAAAAAATGGCACTATTATCAGTAAGTGTTAAGATAAAAATGACAAATAGGCTTCAGAAAATAGGATATAATTTACTTAAATAGTTACCACGAAGTCAACAACAGAGCCTGATCAATGTACTTCTTAAAACTCAGAGGTTTGTTTGAGTCCATGTGGACCGTGATTGAAGGCTTCTCACATATTGTGGAGTGCTTACCATCCTGTTCAATGCTCTGGGGAATACCGCTAAACAGACATAATCCTTCCTCATAGAAAAAACATACCAGCAGGTGCGTAAACAGGTCGTAAAGGCTAATCAGTTGTAGGCCTTCTCCAGCCATGATAAGTGTTCTTTGGGAAAGCAAAGCAAGAAAGAAGGAAAGATTTAATAGGCTCAGGAATGGGAGTGTCGGAACAGAACCCTGACTGACTGACGGGCAGCTTCAGGCGTTGTCAAGTGCTTTACACTAAACAACTTAGTGTTTAATGCCCTTTTTAATTTTCATCATTTTTTTTTTGATTAAAAGAAAGAATGTAGAAGGCACATTAAGTTTGACGATCACCTCACAGTGTAAACATGTCACCATTCCATATACAACTTCGGCATTTTTTCATGTATAACAAGGCAACCACAGGACAAACCAAACAAAAGCAGGCAGTAAGGGATGCTTCCATAGCTCCTGATGCACACTTAGCTAGTCATATCTAATAAGAACAGGATTCAAAACAACATCTGCTCATGTTATCATGCCAAGGAGACTTCCCAAAGAATTGAAGCTCTGTTGACCTATGGCCATTGATATCCTATCCTACCATTCATTATCTGTTTATTTATGATTGGAACTGCTATCTATAAGGCTAGGGGAACTTCCTGGGGAACATATTGGCTCAAAATACTGTATCAAGTGATATTTAAGGATCAAAACCTGGGCCTGGTGAGATAGCTCAGTCAGTAAAGCATTTGAAGATGACAGTCCTGTTCTCAGGATCCATGTGAAAAGGTGAGGTTTCTAGTCCCAGTGCTGGGGAGATGAGATAGTCATATACCTGGAGATTTATGGCCAGACATCCTCGCATAGTCACTGAGTCCCTGATGCTAGTGAAGACGTTATCTCATAAAACAGCAAAAAAGAAGTAGATAGCATACAGAGGAATAACACCTACAGTTGTACTCTCTCTTCCACATACATGTGTGTATATCGATACATGTATTCACTTGTACTGATGCACATACATGATTACACATATATGTATATACCTTCTCTCTATATACACATACATAAAAAACAACCCAACTCTTTACTCTTAAATGATCATAGCATACACTGCCTTAGTGCTCAAGTTGTTATTTAGCTGCATATGTAGCAGAGGATGGCCTAGTCAGCCATTGATTGGATGAAAGGCCCTTGGTCTTGCAAAGAATCTATGCCCCAGTATAGGGGAATGCCAGGGCCAGGAAGTGAGAGTGTGTGGATGGGTGAGCAGGAGGAGGGAGAGGGTATAGGGGATTTTTGGGGAGGAAACTAGGAAAGGGGATAGCATTTGAAATGTAAATGAAGAAAATATCAAATAATAATAACAAAAAAGATTACAAAAAAATTCATGCTGTGGATTCAATTCCACTGTGTGCCTTTTGCATCTTGAATAGCAAGAGCTGTTGGCTATGAGGTTGGACAACATCGACCAGTGGTCTTTGTGAATATGAATTTGGTGTTTTGGCATGCTCAATGGAAGATGTAACATTTTCCTCTCCAGAGAAAGTCAGAAGATACATATGACAGTAGTGTGACTAATAATCAGTCAAATGAATGCAATGTTCATGTGCACATCTATTTGCAGGAAATATCGTTTTCTGTTAGTGCCCATATTTTCCTCATTCTGTATTGGTCTTCCCAATATTGTTAAATATTCTCTTTACGACTCCACTTTATCTGTACTTATGTTAGAAACCTATCTCTAGATGGCTGTGTTGGTATTTATATGCATGAGAATTCAATCTGAGAAAAAAGTATTTATATCAAAAAGATTGAAGTCCATAATACATTTGTAGAAAATTCACAATCCCGGTCAAAATATTTCTTAAGGTATTCTTTTTCTTTCCTTGTCATATCATGAAATGTAGATACATTTTTCACAGTTTTAAGAGGATTGCCAATAGTTTCCTTTCCTATAAGTAACTCATTCAATATGAAATGCATAAGTAATTTATATTGAGGGTTTACAAGATGGTGTCATCACTTTTCCCACTGAAATCAAAGTCAAAATCCCTATAACCCTGAAGTATGTTAATGACCTCTTGGTAGTAGTTAAATATATAGGTGTTATCCCCTGGGAAACCTCATGAGGCTAAAAAGGAGTTTCAGATGTTCTCCAGTCATTTTTCACCCCTATAGGCAAGAGGGAGATTTGCCAGGGTCACACACCAATGGCAAGCACAGTGTAAGACCAAGGAATGGCTTATCCCTGAGCTTATGAGCTAAATATATTCTTGCCCGTGACTCTTAGTTGCTTCATTTTAGGAGCGACCTGGAGACTATTTTCTAGTGAGCTTGTCAGCTTTGGGCCGTGATAACCTTATGAGGGTTTTGCGTGTCTGTTAGTGGATTTTTTGTGAGAATATTCTTCCCATTGTAGATCTAGAATGACTGAGGTTGATGACATGCTATGCTCAGTAGTATTGGAGTTGTTTGGTACTTGCGGTTTTTATTTTGGATGAATATATTTAAGCTATTTTTCTTTTTTATAAGTATATCACCATCCTCTTGAAATTTCAGCTAACTTAACAACAAAAAATGACAAATAGTTAAGAACTTCCACCTAGAACAATGGGCCATTTCCTTTTGTGAAGTTTGTTTGTCATCCCTGTTGATTGACAAGAGTTTCCAATTGTTTTCCAAATTATGAATCTGAAAGTCTTCAGGTTCATGCTAGGTAGGATAGAAAAACACTCTTCTCTGCACTTTATGACCTGAGATTTGCAGGCTTTGCTGGGACAGACCAACCAGTTCCCTAATTTACTTCCCTTTTGCTGCTACACTCCAGCATCTGGAATAACAATTACAATGGAAAACAAAGTATAGAAGGGGCGGCTCAAGTAATCAGTTCCATTGGTTCTCTGGCCTCTGACTTACTTGGATGGGAACATGGCCAAAAAAAAAAAAAAAAAAAGACTGCTGAGTATTTCAAATGTAGGTGATGGGTCTTCACCAGAAATAGACCCTTGTGAGCTTAACTAGCAGTGAAGTGTGACTTTTATTTTCTCTTCTTTTTTACAATTCCCCTGGCAACCAACCACAAATTAGCATCTGACGTTGAATTTTTTAAAGCTCTTTTCAACTCTCACACACATAAGTAGTGAGGAATCCAGGGTAGGGGTTTTCTACTGAGGACTTTTTCTTCTTCACAGCTGCCTTCTGAGATGTGTGGTGCAACTGGTGGATGGTTTCCTAGCCTTTCTAAGGTAAGTTATATGGGATTTTCCCTTTACATTAAAAAAAGAAAGAAAGAAAAATTTTTCTGTCTTTACACTGAGAGAAGATAATAATATTTTAAAACACTTACTATGAAAAATGTCAAATGAAGAGTAAATAAATCCATTGCTTTCTTACAGTCTTTAGGCTTTATTGAATGCTTATATGTTACTTACAGATCTACTTATAGTTTTCCTGGATAGTATTAAAATTGTGTTCAATGACCAGTGATATTTTAGTTTATGATTTTTGATATCATGTGTATTTTCAACACTCCTTTGTCAATATTTAAAATGATCTATAGGCCAAGTTGGGTTTTATTCAAAACTTCTCTATTTAAACATGATTTTTACTTTAAAATATAAGAACATTTTTCAAGAGTGTTGATACAGTTGATACAGTGTCTTGAAATGTAATTTGTTAACTATTTGCTGCTGTTCAGTGTCATTAGCTTGTTGAAGTTTCAGTGGACAATTTGTGGTGAACTTGATTATTTTTTCCACAGTTAGGAATAAGGCAGGAATTACATATACATTTACTGAGCACTTTTCTCTAATGAACAAAAATATTTTACTCCCCAAAAGGAGTGAGTAATTTCAAATAATGACTTTAAATTTAATTAATGTGTATCAGTATACTACTTAAATGTAAAAATGAAAGAAAATTAATGCCTTTGAAAATTAAAAAAATAATCATTTCAAATACTAGTAAGTTATTTCCCTAAATCTTAAATTTGGGTTTAAAGAATAGATAACACATTTTAGAAAAAATTTAACTACCTAATTATTAACTATTATTATTAACTACATAACTATAAATGGCATATTTTTTATAATCAATTTGAAATGTTTCTGAAGATGTAAGGATCCAGGAATTTCCAGTCCTTTCATAAATAATGTTAAGTTGGCAATGTCTTTTGAAAGTGTAAGAGATCTTTCCTGTACATACTACTTTGAAAATCAGTAAAAATAAAATCCTCAAGAAATTTTACTAGTTGATTTTCCAAGAGTCTTTTAGAGTATATAAATGACCAATGTAGAAAACCCTTTCCACTAAAATCATTATTGAACCAGAACAATAAACCAAACTTAGATTAACAGATAACAGGGTGGCCTGGAGAAAATATTAAAGTTAACAATGGGTGGGGTATTTGTACAGAGTGTACTAAAAACTTTGGAATTAATTTTGAAAGTCACAGTTGCTCCTCTTACCATTAATAAAATTATGGTTATATTTCTCTAAATTTGAATAATTTTAATATTTTTTGCCTACTTTGCTTTTCATTTCCTGAAGGAACCAATTTTGTTACTATTTTGTGATTTAATCCACTGTTTTATAGTTAACTTTCTAAAATATTCAATTGCATGGTCTGATGGAGTAGTTATTTCACCACTGAACAAAAATTTGATATTACACGTGCAATGTATACAAATCAGATTTTATTAAAATTTGAAAATATTTATGCAGTTTTTATATAACCACAATTACTGCACTTTTCTAAATTATGGTATTGGGCAACAGAACATTAGTTATTACTACATTGTGGTTGCTTAAAATAATCTTACATAATACTTGAAACTCATTATTTACACATTTTAACTTCTTCTTGTATACACTTGTAATCTTTCTTAATCTATGTCAATCTTAGGGAAAATAGAATAACAAAATAATTTGCAAAAAACCACAACTGAATTCTTACCATCTTCTACCTTTTAGCCCTTCTCTGATCTTATATTTAACACTGAATCATATGTGCTATTTAACCAGAGAGTTCTATTTCTACACATAATTTTATAACAATTGGCCTAGGTCTTTTGTTTCAGCATGGTCAATTACTACCAAATAACTGAACATCTTCCTATAGAGGAATTTTAATCCAGCAACATGGCTGCTCTAGCAAGTGATCATATCCAAGTTTCTCCCAGGTCTGTGTGATCTGGCTGGAATGTAGACACATCTTTAATCCCAGGAGACAAGCAGCTCTCTTGGGTTTAAGAAATTGAAGACCATCCAGGGATAAAGCAAGTTTAGTGTAATGAAAAGCTTAGCTCCATGCATGGTGGTACATGTCTTTATATCCCAGCACTCAGGGACAGAGGCATGTGGACCTCTGAGTTCTAGTCAGTCAGTTCTGTTGAGTCAATGAGTTGAGAGGCATTGCAGTAGAGAGGAGTTCTTGGCAGTTCACTTCATAGAGTCAGCTTTACCAGGATAGTTTTAAACAGATGGGTTGTAGGTGAAGACAGAAGGAGCCAAAGAATGTCAAAGAGACAGAAGATTAGAATAGATTGCCAGAGTTAGTTTGAGGCTAAAAAGAGAAATTCAGCTACAAGCTGAGAGAAGCCAGTTTGAGTCAGTCAGTCTGGAAAAGAGTTGGGGCCAGAAAAGCTGAGTTGAATCAGCCAGCCAGAATTCAGAAAAAACTAGAAAAGGTAAGTTTATTCAGCAGTGGGCCTCTGAGATGACAATTGCATCTGGCAAATAAAATCACATTTACACCTTCCTGTTCATCTATGCTTAAATGTATATATTGTCTTTATAGAATCATGGCTTTATAAATACCAATAGACAGGGTGGAGGGTAAATGTGTAAAAACACATAATAATTTTTTTTAAAAATCCTGTATTCATATTTAACCTGTTATTCATTTAATTACCTCAAGTTGTATTTGCACATTAGGTTATCATGGGTAGGTGCTGTTCTTTTCTTGGGAAAGGAAGACTCTACAGGAAAAGATGACATTTTTTATAGTTTTATGGCCTGGTTTCCTATGTTAAGAATAAGAATATTTCGCTGTTGGTAGATGGAGGAAAAGAGAATCCATGTGCCAGACTGATTCTGAAACATTATCATATTCACTGTTCACATCTCAGCATACATTACCTGTGGATCATGTCTTCTCTAGGTGGAGTTTCTGAGGGAACACAGTTTGAAACACGTGTGGGAATAATTAAGAGATTCCTCCCGGGAATTTGCTCTATACTTTGGCCTATTTACCAGGGAGTCTGCTTATAGCATCCTACCTCAGACTTTGCCCAATCTATTGGGTTCTACTAGGTTTCTCATTTATTAAAAGGGCCCCATGTTTCAAAGTTCATAATAGACAATCAGACAACACCAGGAAAATAATAATAATAATAATAATAATAGTAATAATAAATGATAATAATACTACCACTTCCCCTGCTCCTTTTAAAGACATTGAAAAATATAGAATCCACTCTGAAGTTCTGAAAATGCAATCTAAATGTATTTTGTTCAGTGGATAAGAGATAGCAGCTGACAGATTTGTAACTAGTGATATTTTAACACATGGCATCCTATTCCCTCTCCTCCTTTAGATTAGTTCAAACAGTTCTCTGGTCCTGATTATTCTTTGTCTTTTAAAGTTCAATACTTTAAGCAGGAAACAGTTTTTTATAAGTAAATATCTGCACTATAGAATTAATGTTAGCAAAATTAATGTTAAGTTAGAAAATAAATAACAATGTAAAATATGAGCAGGTATGCTACTGAGTAAATGTAATCCTCTCAGATCTTCTCAGATCCAAATTTTGGAGTCCTTAATAGCTAAATTGACAGAAAGTATTTAAAAAGATTATATGTTTCTTTGAAGATAAGTATGGATGGCCAAGGTGCAGGCTAGAATGTGCTAACTTGAGCATTTATCTCTTCAGGTCAATAAAAGACCTTCAGTTTTATGTCATGTACTATGAGAAAGAAAAGCACGAACACACTATAAACCCCTCCTTCCTCGTAATGTTAAGGGACTAAATGATAATCAGTGAGCCCTAGTCAAACAAGGATCTTTCCTAATTTTAGGGCAATCCCAGAAACTTTATTATGACATGATGTAATGATAAGAAATTAGTCATTGAAAATATGAACCAGTGGATAAGCTAATTTCTTCCACTCTGTCAAATATCAGCACATGGTTGAAAGAATGTTATATAAATGCTTATATTAAGGTTTACCATAATAATCTAACTAAATATATTTATTGATACCCTTGTTTTCTAAGAAGTCTGACTGTACTTCAGTGGGACACATGCATGTTCTCACTTCCGTTTGAACAGACATAACTCAGGCCATACCTACCTCTACCTACTGATTACTAGTCAGGTTTACATGCCCTATGATTGATTTCTTGGCAATGGAAAACAGGTTCTGTTTTTTGGATGCTTCAGTAGATGCTGTTATAACTTTTCATCTCTTGTAGAAACCTTTTGCTCTTAATAATAGGAATACTTCAATAACAAAAATGTGGAAATGGCATACTCACAATTCATATTTATGGTAATATAGATCCAAACAAGGGACAAATATATGCACTCCTAGTTCAAAACCAATAATATTCTAATTTTAAGGTCACTTTATACTCTACTTGTCAGAATTGTAAATTATTTTACTAAATAATTTCTAGCTTTTATTTATAAAATGTGTGTGTGTGTGTGTGTGTGTGTATTAAACTTTCAGGGTTTAATGATCTCTTTCTGCCTTATAGATGCCAATCAATATATCAGGCTTGGCAGCAAGTGTACTTATGCACTGTGCCATCTCCCTGCCCCAAATAAATAATTTTAATGATGTTCATATGGACATTAAATAACTTTCTAAATAAAGTAACTCAGTAGGTGTTTTTTCTTAGATCTAATTAATTTATATTCACCAAACTTCTATAACACACAGGATTTCCTGTCCCAGTTCTAAGATCATGGGGCACATTTTCTTTTTTGGGGGGAGGGGCACATTTTCTTAAAGAGGCTCTTTTCAACTTTTCTAAGAAGAGTTAGGCAGATATGAAGTGTGTCAGGAACAAAGGTCTCTGGGTTGTCACCTTGCTGTGTAATCACAGTTGCCATACCTTTTGGTTTCCCAGGAAACAACTTGGAAACCATCCAAAAATGGGTGAATATCATTTCTGCTTCTAGCATAGGAAATTGCCACTTTCACTTTAGATCCTATTTTGAAACATTAGAAAAGTCAAAATATAGAGAGACAGTATTTCTTTATTGCCTCTTAGAAGGAGGCAGAAAGGTCGGGTTTATTTCACCTCCAACCTTTTATTTGTGCCGGGTGCTGGATCCCTCTGCTTTCATTTCTGCCTCACAGGTATGATTCTTCCTATACAGTTGGCAGAATCCAGCCTCCACACCAGTTCTGTGGGTGCTTGTAAGATTGTTTCAAGGAAAAGTCTCAGACCTTCCAATTGCATGTAAGGAGTAGGGCTAAGCAAAGAGAAGCTCCAGGGGTTACAGAGGGAGTACAGTTGCCAGGAAAGGGTCTGGGCCGTTTGTGCTTCTCCATCTTTGAGAAAGGCGTATGGTTGTACTCAGAGTATTTTATAAATGCTCTCTGTGTGCCTTATCTTTTCTTGGTTCTATTGACATCTGTGTAGCGCTCTTGGCTATGGGCATTTTGTTGTTACCCAAAACTGTTCTAAAGTACAAACCACAGGTATACACCACACCATGAAGGGTTAAACACTATTATAAAACTGTCACTGAAGCCCAACTTCTTCTTCAAGTATTGATCAAAAAGACACGATTCTATCAGTTTTGTTACAGCAGGATCCTGTTGTTCTGTAAAGTGCTTCCTTCCAATATTATACAACACCCAATTAACTGCCTGCATGGAGTGCATAGTAGCAATACTATAAGAGCATTGACATGAATCTCTACATAGGAAAAAAATAATGCTACTAGAGTTGGATGCACAAAGGAATCTTTAAGAATAACAAAAACCTACTATAATATATACATATTATATTTGTATCTTCAAATTCTTTAACATATGTTTTGTCAAAATCATTGATAGTGAAATTAGAAACCATATACTTTTAAAAGTTTCTGGAATGTTTTCCACACTGTATGGGGAAAGTTTCAGGCATGAACATAAAAGCTGGAAAGGAAGTGGAATTTTCATTAATGCTATGATTATATTAAAGAAAATAGTAGTATTGACTTTTGTGATAATGTTTTTCCTCTGCATTTTTTTGTTTTGACAGGTAGTTTACAAATGATTTGAAGTGCTGATCCTTTCAAAGTCTCAACAGATTATTTCTCAAACAACTCATACATTGCTTTTTATGCATGAATTAGGTATGTTACCACTACGGTCATGGGTTAGTAGACAAGGCCTATCAGTCCAGCCACATTTGTTTTGCAGGAGAATTCCTGGCAGAGCACTCAGGTTTCTGTTTGGGTGGAGAAACTAGATAGGGAGTGAAGGTATAAAAAAGCATGCCACACTGTGGTAAGGAGTACTAGGATGGGAATATGTTTATATGGCTCTCCTTAGATAAGATTATAGTATGTTAATCACCAAAGGATTAATGTGCAAAGCAGAAAAGTTTAAAAACCAAGCATTCTCTCTGTTACTCCTGCTTCTGGTGAGTTTTTTTATGAACAAAAGGAAGGAGTAGAACCTAGAAAACCAGTGTGGTAAAACAAACAAAAAGACTTGTTTGTTAGTTGGCAAAATCATCTGTATCAGTAGCATGATTTCTTTGTACTTTGATCTTTTTGTGCTAATACTTAAGCTTCTTTTTTATGACCTCTTTCTAATAGTAGAACCAGGCCACGTAGAAAACCCTGTGATTGTACCTGGGAGTTGGCGAGAAAACCAGTGCGCTCCCTTGATTCTGCTGCACGAGGAGAATGGGCTGTGATCGGAACTGTGGGCTCATTGCTGGAGCTGTTATTGGTGCAGTCCTGGCTGTGTTTGGAGGCATTCTCATGCCAGTCGGAGACATGCTTATTGAGAAGACAATCAAAAGGGTAAAAACGACTGCGAGAACCTGGTGTACCATTTACTTATTGTCCCGTGTCTCTTGTTGTTATTGTGTTATTGTTCTGGATGCTTGCTTGTTTTATATTGTCTGGTAATTTTATACTTTGAGTAAGAAGGGTGAATCACTGTAACCTAACAAGATAAAGTAAGCATTTGGGAAACATTACAATGTAATGCAAAGTGAGCTCACATACAGTCTTATAAATATAATGTAAATTGGACTAGAATACATTACTAATCTTAAATACATCATTTTGTTAAGACTTCAGATCAGAGTCATATAATTTAGTAGAAACAATTTTCTTTACTTCTGGAGTAGACTGGCATGCTTTTGAATAGAAATATTCAAATAAGTGTTTTATAAGGGTATGATTATCAAAGTAGTTGCATTTTAATTAACCATGAAAAAATGCATGTATCTATTTGAGAAGCTCTGGAAAACTGCTCATTTAGATAGGTGTCATAGTCATTACTAATAAGTAGTCTCTGTTTACTCGCTTTAGGATTTGGCTTTGTTAAACTTTCAGGGAAAATGTTCAGTAGGATGCATCAAGCTAACATCAAAAAACAACAAAAACAAAAACACAATAAATCTCACTGAAACTCAAGTTGGAATGATTTAAATATATTGATATGGACAAAATCATCTCCCTCCCTAGTTCATTGAAATTAACTTCAAATTCAAAGAGATTTTAGTGAATTGAAGATATTTTAAGGGGAAGACTACCTGCTGTGGTCCTGAAAGAAATTCAACAGTTTGAAAATAGTGGTTATAAATAAATCTACCCAGAACAAAGTGAACGGTAGAGGAAAGGTTTCTGCCCTGTGCAGAAGTACCCATGTTCATGGGAAAAGTTATCAGCTAATAGTGCCCAAATGTCATAGGCAGGAGCACTCACCTCCCAAATTAGTTCTGATTCTAGTAAGCTAGACATCCAGTAACTGCACTGCAGAGAGAAGAACCAGAGAAGTGGATTAGTTGTATTCATTTGTGCTGAAACTTCTGTTATTGATAAGACCATTCAGTCTGTTATCTACTTGTTAATTTCTTGCTACATTGCCTTCTTCAAGATATAAGCAAGCATTATTTGCATTCACAGGAACATTGATTTAATAGAATTAACATAAAGCCCTCATATATAGCTATTCACAAATAGAAGTTACTGCTTTGTAGTTTTTCTTGTTTCATTACAAATGCTGAGGATTTGAGGTGAAATATTCCCTCTCATTGAATTATTTAGTTGTCATCTCTCTGTGTGGGTTAATAAAGGTAAGAATTCCTATACACACACACTATATTGTTCAATAATTATAGAATCATCCATTTCTCCAAATGTTTGCATTTAATGAAAAATGTTATATTCTTCAATAAATGTTTTAAATTGTACATACTATTATATATGTACATATAAATATATTATATATGACCTTTAACTCAATGTTGGGTAGTAGTATCTTTCTTGGTACTATTATCAATACAGAATTACCAAGAAAGGTAGGGGTGGAAGAGTGGAGGCTTGCTTGACCAGAGTTGAAGAGCGGAGGGAGGGGAGAATGGAACTGCCACTTCTACAGGCCTTTTTATTTTGCTACTTGTGGTTTTCACCCAGATCATCGTAGATTATTTTCTCTGTTAACACATAGACTAGAACTGTTGTTGGAACAAAATAGTCACAGTCTTCTAGGATACAACATTATAAACTAGCAAGAACAGTGGCTGAACACTGATAATTAATCTTTTCTTCATATAACAAAACTTGTTCATATAAACTTTCTTGAGGAGTATGTGAGTGCTAGCAGCATTCTGAATTAAATCTTTACTAATTTTATCTGAGATCATAATGAGAACTTATAAAAAGAGAGTTTTAGACAATCAAAGTTCATTTTTATAGCATGAATTATTGAGAGCAAAATAAATAAAAAAGTTTAAGAAATATCTAAAACAATGTGTATCTTATAGAAAAATGAACAAACCTTTGAGAGTATAGAACTAAATTTTGTATAGTATAGAAAAATAAATGTCATATAGGAAGAAAAATGAGAATTTTCATGAGTATTAGGAAGATACTGAAATTTTGTTTGATTTTGAAGAAGCATATCACTTGAAAAGCCCATGAGACTAATTAATGTCAGGAGAGAAGCTGTGGGCTGCAGCTAAATGCCGTGGTGAGGGGCAGACTGAGGTACTACATGGAAGAAAGATTGAATAAGTCAGGTAGAAGATGACTCTAAGGAAGCAGGGTTTCAGACACAACAGATGCACATATGAACTCACAGAGATGGTGACAGCATGCAGAAGACCTGCACAAGTTCAAACTAGACAAGAAGCCAGCAAAGAGAAGGGAAGAGGACATAAAATTCTCACCCCCTAACCAAGAATCTATGCAGTGGATACCTGCTGGGAAAAAAAAATCACTTTTCTTCAATGCAGCACCAATTTGAGTGATTTAAACTACACACTAGGAAAGGTCCTATGCAGGATCAAAAAGTAGTTGGCCTACACAAAATGGATTCCATGTTTTGTCGTGCAGTTTTTGCTTGCTTTGCTTTGGTTTAGGTTTTCTGCTTTGTCTGGTTTGCTTTTCTTTGATTCTCTGTTTTGATTTTCATTTGAGAGAGAGAAAATGAAGGAAGGAAGGAAGGAAGGAAAGAAAGAAAGAAAGAAAGGAAGGAAGGAAGGAAGGAAGGAAGGAAGGAAGGAAGGAAGGAAGGAAGGAAGGAAGGAAGGAAGGAAGGAAGAAAGAAATCAGGTGGGCTGGGTGGTGGATAGGAGGGTTGAATCTGCAAGGAGTTGGTGTTGGGGGAGAGGAAAACATGATCAAAGTATACTGTAAGGTATTAAAAGGTGAATAGCTTAGCAAGGTTAGAATAAACAAAAGGTGGGTATAAAGCAAAGTGTACTTGGATTTAAGAAGCTTTAAGCAATAAGAAGAATAACTAATTGGTGATGTAATAAACATAGTTGCTATATTGTTTTCAGTAAGATGAAAGGAAACATGTATTTAGAGAGCAGTACCATCAATAGCCTGGTGGTATAATTAAGACCTTCCTATGTAAAAATTCATTTAATTGTCATAAATAAACATGTGAGATTATTCAATCAATTTTATTATCTCAAGATATTAAATCAATTATGCCTTATTTAGTCAATAGGAAAAGTTAGAGATTAAATGGTATATCCTTGAATAGTATGACCCTTAAATGGATGGGGTTAGGAAGTGAAGACACAAAAGATACAGAAGAATAAACATCGTCTCACAAATCTTTGTAAAGGAGAATTAAAAATAGTTTTTGTACAATAGAAATGTCTTTGTTTATAAGTCCATTCCATGGCAAAAAGCCCTGAAGTGGGTAAGTTCAAGGAAAAGCTATTTATGTAGATAAATAGCCTTCAAATTTTGGATAGAAGGATTAAATCAGGGAGGAAATGAGTAACCATGGATTTACCATAAGATGTCCAGTTGGCTTGTTGATGGGAATACATATTCGAAGACGTGAAAGCATAGATATTTGGCAAGTGGCTGATGCAAGTATCACTCTGTACTCAAAGGTCAGAGTTCAGATAGATTTGATCATTGCTTGGAAATAATAGATAAACCTAGACAAGCATTCTGCCTTTTAGGGGTTGAGTGTCCAAAAAAGAAAAAAAAAGCAGGGTTGTATACTACAAGAATTTTTGCATAGTCAGAGACAAAGGGAAACAGGAAAGGAAAAGAAGGGGAAAAGAAGGTTTTTTGTTTGTTTGATTGGTTGGTTGGTTGGTTTTGGTTTTGTTTTATGAAGAAGGTGTGGGGAAAAGAGTGTAATTTAGGAGGAAAACAGCTATTAAGGCATGATCAAATGAAATATTTCCTAGCTGATGAAAATAGTGGTTAGGGCACATAGAGATGGCCCAGTTGTGATACACTAGTCACACAGTGGGAAGACCTGAGCTCTGTCCCCAGAACTTATGTTAAGGGCTGCCATGGTAACTCATAGTTGACATCGCAGTAACGAAGAAACAGAGAGAGATGACTTCTCTGGGATTTCTGGCCAACAGCCTAACCTGAGCCCTGACTCGGTGGGTTATTTGTCCTAAAAAAGGACTGTGGAGTTTAGGGATCCCAAAGGCTGATAAGTGGGTTAGACCTTAGGACACCACATGCAAGTGCACATGATTTTGGTTCACAATCAATGCTTTAGAAACAGAATTCAGCACATGTATGTTTCCTTTTTCTTTCCCAGATTATTATCATGTAGTTCATGACTCACCCCGAATGGTAATCTCCTATGTAAAGTTCTTATATAAATCCTAAAATTATAACTTTTCAATCTCTGAAACTTTAAATCTTTTTTATCTGTTTGTTTTTGTTTTTGTTTTGTTTTTGTTTTTGTTTTTGTTTTTTTCAAGACAGGGTTTCTCTGTATAGCCCTGGCTGTCCTGGAACTCACTTTGTAGACCAGGCTGGTCTCGAACTCAGAAATCCGCCTGCCTTTGCTTTCCAATTGCTGGAATTAAAGGTGTGCACCACTACCGCCCAGCTGAAACTTTAAATCTTAATGCTCCAATATAATTTAATACATTTTAATTCATATTTAAATTGATCATAACCTAATTTAATGAGTTAAGACCTAATAATACAGCCATTTGTTCTTTTAACACAACTGTAACCAATTATATGAATTCTCTTTCACTTTACAGATATAACCCACAAATGTAAGAACTTTTATTAGCTTGTATTAATTGTACATTCCAATGAGTTTCTCTGTGATATTTTCCTACATGCATAGAATATATTTTGATTATATTCATTTCTCATGACCCTCTTTGTCCTCTCTCAGCAATATCTTTTCTCTTCAAGCACTATTTTCACCTGCTTTTTTTTTTTTTCTTTATTTGTGACAGGGTGGATGAGTTTAATTCGTGTTGTTTACATGAGAACTCCCCCTATCCCTAGAGAAGTGCTGCTATATCCAACCTTCTGCATATTATATTCTGTACTAACAACTCTGATGAGTTTGTGAGCAATACAGCCATACCATCCATACCATGTCATCACATTCTTTCCCTATAGATGCCTTATTCAAGGCTGAGCCAGCAAGAAACATTCACTTATTCTGAGCACTTTCTCAGTTATAAATCTCTATAATAACTCCCATCCTCTGCCAAGGCCAGCTTCCCTGCAGTGCTTGTCTATGGGCATGGAAGTAAAATATTAAGAAAGCTGGAAGAGCACAAGTCCACTTAGCCAAACAACTGCAGTTGTTAGGGTCTGCAACCTCCACAGCTAGGGCATTTGACTAGATTTACTGTGCCAGGATAGAATTCCCTCCTGTGCCATGGAGCCTCACATCTAAGCTGAAAGAGGTTAGCTATACTGTTCTACTTAGAACCGGTCCTGGGTAGATTGGATGTATGTCGTGTCTTTACATTATAAGGAAACTAAGATATAACTAAGTTAAATAACCTGCACAGACTCACATAAATCTATACTATGTAGTTTCTAGAATAGGATCTAGTTTCAAAATATGCTGAATGTGCTAAACATGACTCAGTTTTCACATGTTCTTTGGTGAATGGGGCAATTCTTATAATTTTGTGTGCCACCTACCTCAATACAAAAAAGTATAAGGGAACTTTAATTATTACACTAACATTAACTGTTATATGAAGGAGACATGTACACTTGGTTTTGCCATTATATTAAAAGAGTACTCACCCACACAACTGTCAAAGTTAGTGGGCACACCTCAGTCTTTGAGTGATAGCTGCCCCACCCTACCAGTCTACTAGTTTCTCTGTTCAACGAACAAATGATAAGGTCAGAAATCATTTCTGATCTCTCCCTCTCCCTCTCCCTCTCCCTCTCCCTCTCCCTCTCCCTCTCCCTCTCCCTCTCCCTCTCCCTCTCCCTCTCCCTCTCCCTCTCCCTCTCCCTCTCCCTCTCCCTCTCCCTCTCCCTCTCCCTCTCCCTCTCCCTCTCCCTCTCCCTCTCCCTCTCCCTCTCCCTCTCCCTCTCCCTCTCCCTCTCCCTCTCCCTCTCCCTCTCCCTCTCCCTCTCCCTCTCCCTCTCCCTCTCCCTCTCCCTCTCCCTCTCCCTCTCCCTCTCCCTCTCCCTGTGTCGAGACAGAGTTTCTCTGTGTAGTCCTGGCTTCCCTGGAACTCACTCTGTAGGCCAAGATGGCCTCAAACTCAGAAATCCACCTGTCTCTGCCTCCTGAGTGCTGGGATTAAGGGCATGTACCACCATTGCCTGCATTTCTGATCTCATAATAGTATACTGACTTATTTTGTTTAAGGACAAAATAATTTTGTGTTTTATGTAATTCAAGGTAAACAGTAACTATTATGTTGGGCCTTAAAATTTTTTATGACATATAGATTCATGGTCTTGTGACATAAGTTAATACAGATTTCACCTTTAATATTCACAAACACCTTTATCTTAAGAAAGCTGGGTTTAATCAATTTTGTAACTTTGATCTAATACTGGGCTTGTGTAGAAATAATCATTTTGGCTGCCTATTTTTTTAAAGGATATTATAATAGAAAAGCAATAGCTATATGAGCATCACATATTGACTCTTATTCCTGTGTACATTGGTTACAGTATTGTAGCATTTATAGCATTTTCAAGCACATTCTAACCTGATACCTTGCTTTTCTCTAATGGCTTCCATTATCCCCAGCATTAAGTAATTTCATATTCTGAAGACAGAAAACTCAATTCACACCTACTACCTAAACAGCTGATCAGGATATGTGTATGTTAGGGAAACCAGTAACAGCATGAACCAAGAAAGGACTGATTTAAAGCTCAATAATACAAATTTCCCTAAGACTCTGCTACTATTTGCCCAGGCTGCACCTATTCCAGCCATGTGCTTTCAAGGAAACTCAACCTCAAAAAGTATGTTACTTCTCCCTCTCCTTTTCTGATCTGATCATTCAGTGAATTGATATTTCTAGGAGAAGAAAGTAGGTTAGGTTGTTCCTATGTTCATGGACTCCCTTAGGCTAATTTTCTATGAAAGATGTTTCTTCCTCTTTCTCTTGAACACTCTTAAACATGGGCATTCTTCCCAAATTACTTAATTGGAAGCGATAAACTCTCCTTGTTTGCACTCGTTACTGAGACTACACAGACATCCTGTTCTGAGAGTCAAGCACTAGAAAAGAAGCTGGGCAAGCATCTATGGTAACTCTCTTACCTTGCAGACAACGAAAGGGACCCTAAGGGGTTTAGTGGCTTTCTAGTTGGTCCCAAAGCTCCTAAACAGGAGGCAGTTTCTAATAAAAGGTGTTTCAGTTGTGATGCTGTATATTTAATTGCTTCATATTTTCAGCACCACTGATACACATGGTTTCTAATGTGTATCATGCATACACACAGACATTAACACACCACACACACACACACACACACACACACATACACACACCACCCCTTCCTCATTTTGCTCTTTGAGAACTAGTGATGCAATGACTAATTAGGGAGAAACACAATCCGGCAATCCTCAAACATGTGATTCACAGAGGTCATATTGGAAAAGATTCCAAAAAAGAAATACCCATATTTATGTAATTAAGCCTCAAGGATTTAAGATCTTCATTTAATAAAGATTAGTTACAATCCCTTGAATTGCTCAACTTTGGAAGAAAGGAATTTTGTTGTTATTCTTGTTATTGTTGTTATTGTTGTCATTGTTGAAAGCTTCAAATAGTACTCAAGTTGTCTCTCAGCTTCTCTCTTTTGGCTCATCAACACAGATTCTGAGTTAGATTATCCCTGACCAAAATCTTTTGTTTGATAACACTTAGAATTAGCTTAACTTACTGTTTTGTTGACTAAGGGAGTGCTGCCACAGGTTCACTTGAAAGGTTGCTTTAAAAGCAACAAGGAGCCGGGCGTGGTGGCGCACACCTTTAATCCCAGCACTTGAGAGGCAGAGGCAGGCGGATTTCTGAGTTCGAGGCCAGCCTGGTCTACAGAGTGAGTTCCAGGACAGCCAGGACTACACAGAGAAACCCTGTCTCGAAAAACCAAAAAAAAAAAAAAATAAGCAACAAGGATAGCTTCACCATTTACACACTGGTTCTCTTCATAAATGTTAACCAAGAGAGTGTTCTTTATGTGGACAGAATTCCTGCTTCAAGTGTGTGACAAAGTTTCACAAGTTCTCACAAGGCAGTCCTTTTATTTTGACTAAACATAACAAGGCCCTAAAAATTTCCTTGTTCATTACAAAAAACAAACCAAACTTGTTTTCTTTTTCATAGGAAGTTGTCCTTGAAGAGGGCACCACTGCTTTCAAAAACTGGGTTAAAACAGGCACCACTGTGTACAGACAGTTTTGGATCTTTGATGTGCAAAACCCAGATGACGTGGCAAAGAACAGCAGCAAAATCAAGGTTAAACAAAGAGGTCCTTACACATACAGGTGAGTGAGCTCTTGAGAAGGAGTTGTGTTCCCACTTTGTTTCTGAGAACTCTTCTTCCTTAGGAATCCCATTGTGCAGAAGTATACTTATTTTCTTGCCAACAAAATTCACATCAAAATGTTTTCCCTACAAGTAAAGAATCTTAGTCTATAGATTTAGATTCTATCTATGTGCGCTACCCAAATGTTATCGTATATTATATGAAAAAGAAATATAGACTTTATTATCATTTTAAAGCTATTAAATAACTCCCCTCCTCAAAAACTTATGGTTTTATTTGACACTTCTGTCATGTCCCAAACTCTGCAGTTGGCATGCTGAGAAATTTATGAATACATGATGATGTCTTAGAATGAAACTGGTATCTTACTTCTGTGATCATCCTGGTGTGGCTTCTAGGCCAGAAAGGATAGCAACACCCATCAACCACTACAGCAAGTAGATCAAAAAGACTCTACCTCTGCATTTTAAACGTCTTTGTGTGATTCAGATACATACTCAGTTTTGAGAACCACAGAGCTAAAATGATTTTGCATAGTTGTAGTTCCTACTAAGTGTTGAGGTCAGCTATGTATTGAGACTTAAATAGCAATTTATTTATTTATTGGTTTTTTTTTTTTTTTTTTGAGACAGAGTATCTCTGTGTAGCCCTGGCTGTGCTGGAACTCACTCTGTAGACCATGCTGGCCTTGAACTCAGAAATCTGCCTACCTTTGGTCTTCGTTCTTCTTGAGTTTCATGTGTTTAGCAAATTGTATCTTATATCTTGGGTATTCTAAATTTCTGGGCTAATATCCACTTATCAGTGAGTACATACTGTGTGAGTTCTTTTGTGATTGGGTTACTTCACTCAGGATGATGCCCTCCAGGTCCATCCATTTGCCTAGGAATTTCATAAATTCATTCTTTTTAATAGCTGAGTAGTACTCCATTGTGTAAATGTACCACACTTTCTGTATCCATTCCTCTGTTGAGGGGCATCTGGGTTCTTTCCAGCTTCTGGCTATTATAAATAAGGCTGCTATGAACAGAGTGGAGCATGTGTCCTTCTTACCGGTTGGAACATCTTCTGGATATATGCCTAGGAGAGGTATTGGGAGATCCTCCCGTAATACTTGCCCCTTCTTAGAATTGGGAACAAAACACCCATGGAAGGAGTTACAGAGACAAAGTTTGGAGCTGAGACAAAAAGATGGACCATCTAGAGGCTGCCATATCCAGGGATCCATCCCATAATCAACTTCCAAACGCTGACACCATTGCATACACTAGCTAGATTTTGCTGAAAGGACCCAGATATAGCTGTCTCTTGTGAGACTATGCCAGGGCCTAGCAAACACAGAAGTGGATGCTCACAGTCATCTGTTGGATGGAACACAGGGAGAAGCTAGGGAAAGTAACCAAGGAGCTAAAGGGATCTGCAACCCTATAGGTGGAACAACAATATGAAATAACCAGTTACCCCCAGAGCTCGTGTCTCTAGCTGCATATGAATCAGAAGATTGCCTAGTCAGCCATCAATGGAAAGAGAGTCCCATTGGTCATGTAAACTTTATATGCCCCAGTACAGGGGAACACCAGGGCCAAGAAGTAGGAGTGGGTGGGGGATCGTGTGGGGGACTTTTGGGATAGCATTGGAAATGTAAATGAAATAAATACCTAATTTTAAAAAAAGATGTTATAATTTACAATTGAGGAATATCTTCCTTCCCAACAAGACACTTTACAATTCCTAAATATCCTCTACTACTTCCTAATTCCAGTGCCTGAAAGGTCAAGCTAGCCACCTCAAATTGCAGACAGGGCATGTATTTTAGTTTTTGGATAATTTAAGAGAGCTAAGTTTTCAGTCTAAGTTAGCTTCTACAATGATCCTATTTAAAAAAAAAAAAAAAAAAAAAAAAAGAGGCCAACAAGAAATCCTCCTGCTTGTGCCTCTGCCTCCCAAGTGCTGGGATTAAATATGTGCACCACCACTGCCTAGCTTAAATAGCAATTTAAAACATAATATTTTGCTCTGATACACTTTTATTTAATAAAGTTATAGGTAGAATCTTAAATAAATACACGTATGGAAATAATTCGCCATCCTTTCTGCGTGCAGTGACTTCATCTCAAGATAGAACCTAACTACTTATGCCATGTGATGAACTTATGTAACAGCTTATTATATTCCTTCTACATTTTATAATTCAATTTCAGGATGTTTTGAACATTATAGGATTGTACATTTTTTTATCCTCTCCAAAGCATATTTCTGAATTAAAATTCAATTCTCCAAATTATGAAGAGATATCAATTGTTGTTATAAGGGTTATGCCTTCTCTACCACCATATGATTTATGAACTACATGTTTTAATAGTCTTCTATTTCCTGAAATACCTGTAACAATGTACAATTTTGCCAAAGAAGACTGTTTTTGTTACTGCAAAAGAAAATGTTTTTCATGATATTATAATTACTTATTAGCAAAATATAATGTGAATATCATAATATAAGAAATATGAAGAAATGTATTGGTATAGTTTATACCTATGAAATCTGTAGTCCATTATAAGTCCTAAGAAAATAAAATTTAAAACATATACCTAAGAGATATAACATGAAAAAAATAAGCAAGCATAAGGAGAAGAGGAGAGTTATTAGAATTTATATTATTATTATTTAAGAATTTAACTTATTATTTAAGGATCTTTATGAATATCTTTCTCATTTAAGGATAGTGATTCTCTGGTTCATGTTTTAATGTTTGATTTTTGTTTGCTTAGAGATAATGATTTTTGCTTTTAAGGTATTTGTGAAGCTACATTGACTGTTAAACATACCAATTTAGCCTAGTTATATTCTCCTTTAAAGCACATACATATAAAATATATACACCATATAATGTTATATATATACCATATACAATATATACTCTATATATACAATATATATGTATATATATATATATATATATATATATATACACACACACACATATACATACATACACACACACAGACACACTATAAGATTTATTCCTACACCTTATAGCCTATTTCTGTATGGAACTGAATGGGGATATATTAAATATATTTGTTTTGCTTGTGAAGGCAACACAGAAAGCTGGGAAGAAGTAGGATTTATAGGTACAATTCACAGACAGCAAGTTTTCCTTTGCATGGCAATTTCAAACTGTCCTTGAGGAAGTATGCTTCTTGTCTCATGAGATCATCAAACTGGAGTTCCTTTAGCTTGCCTAGGTGCCTCAAATGAAAATCAGATTTAAGAAATCCTAAAAAAAAAATGTATACTATGTTGAGGTTCTTCCATATGTTAGGGGCAAGCATGACATGCCATTGAGGACACTCTGAATCCATTTTAAATTGAGGCTATAGAAAAATATGCCCCATAAAACAGAGCCGCTGGTTGATTTGGCTAATGACTGTTAAGACGATATTGATGAAGCGGTAATTGACATCATAAGACATGATCGAAGCATAAAATTGCATGGATTAATATCAAAATTATCTCCATTTATGAGTTTATGGAGTTCCTTCTAGATATCTTACATTTTAAAATTTATGTTCTTTGCCAAGAATGGTAATAAAGGCATCATGTAACCATGTGAAAAAAGGTGCTGCCCTTCATCTTGTTAACCAATACATCCGAAGACATCCATTTTTTTTAGTTTTAAAATTTGAGTGATTTTGCTCTTTCATAAGAACTTTCCTAAGACGTTTTACTGATTTTTTTTCTCTTCCTGAGCGCCATCTACTGGTTTGATGTTATAAGTGCCATTTAGAGAAAAAAATGAATCTGATTAACTTTAGTTTCACTTCGTCATACCTGCATTGAAGTCTCTGAAATTACTGTAGCCTTACTTGAATCGGTATTAGTAGGTACTTTAATTTTAAAATAGATATTTTGTGTGCAGGCATTACTAGAAATTGGGTGCCTTGGGTTGTTTCAGATTTGTTAGGTTGCTTGAGCATCTTACTCAACAGAGTATAAATAATAAAGCTTTGCACAGCATCTATTAAAATACTGTTCCTGTCCTTTAGACCATGAGCATGTTTTTAAATAATATGGTCATTTCACGAAGCACTGAGAGCCAGGTATGCTGGCCCACCTTTGTACTTACTTGAACTACTTAAAGCCTGAGGTAAAACATAGCAAAAAGTAAGAAAATACCAAACTTACCCCAACTCATTATGTTTATGGGGACCCATAATCTGTATCTGATAAGAATGCAAAGTTTCCTATCAAACTTGTAGACTCATGGTTTTTCAATAGTGTAGTTGTAACTCAGCTCTTATAATTGATATCCAGCAATAGAGTAATGTGCTGAGTGAGATCTACCCTATTTCATTTTAATGTCTGCTTTGTACCGACAAAATCTTTTTCTACAATGTAATCATCATTTAACACAGTGATGAAAACTATTACAAGTGTTAAAGACAAGAGATTAAGAACTAAGAACTCAGCCGGGCTGAGTTCGAGACCAGCCTGGTCTGCAGAGTGAGTTCCAGGACAGCCAGGGTTATATAGAGAAACCCTGTCTCAAAAAAAAAAAAAAAAAACCACCAAAAAACAACAACAACAACAAAAAACAAAAGACGGGGAAAAAAGGAACTAAGCACTCTATATGTAAAATGAAGGAGCAGAGTTAGGTCTGGATCCCTTTAAATTGGAAATGACTTTTGATTGCTTAATGGTGGTCTCATGAATGTACTTAAGCACATGTAGGCTGGATAGACTACACACTTGGAGAGACCTTTCTAATATGAAAAAGATATTTCCTACTCTCTGACCCTCTATACCTCAGGATAAAGATGGCTGTTTTTATACTGCCCTTGTATGTCTACAATCTCACTTTGTGCTTTTTATTCCCACCAACCGTTTTTCTCTCACTCTTTATGCAACACTCAAGCACTTACAGTTCTCAAACCACATTATCATGATCTTCAGTATTTTAAACTTGCTACTTTTAGTCCTTCTTATGTATACTTACATTTACTTAGACCACCACATGGAATTGCCACCAAAATGAGTTTTCAACCCACTCCACTTTACCCAATCCAAAGCCCTGTGTCTATTCTAACTCAGCTCATTCTATTCTACTTTCCTATTCCAGGGTTGTTTTTTTTTTAATATTTTTATTAGGTATTTTCCTCATTTACATTTCCAGTGCTATCCCCAAAGTCCCCCATACCCTCCCCCCCACTCCCCTACCCACCCACTCCCACTTTTTGGCCCTGGCGTTCCCCTGTACTGGGGCATATAAAGTTTGCAAGTCCAATGGGCCTCTCTTTCCAGTGATGGCCGACTAGGCCATCTTTCGATACATATGCAGCTAGAGTCAAGAGCTCCGGGGTACTGGTTAGTTCATAATGTTGTTCCACCTATAGGGTTGCAGATCCCTTTAGCTCCTTGGGTACTTTCTCTAGCTCCTCCATTGGGGGCCTTGTGATCCATCCAATAGCTGACTGTGAGCATCCACTTCTGTGTTTGCTAGGCCCCAGCATAGTCTCACAAGAGACAGCTATATCTGGGTCCTTTCAGCAAAATCTTGCTAGTGTATGCAATGGTGTCAGCGTTTGGAAGGTTTAACAACCTTTGCCAGAGATGTCTCACTAGCTAATCGTTTACCATGAAATTCTGTTAGTGTAAATTGTGATTTGTTCTGAGTTCAAAATAGTATTTGTTGAAGGAATTGAGATATTTGTTACTCAAGATTTTGACCCCCCTCATTTTGTTGACTTCTGTTTATTTCAGAGTTCGTTACCTAGCCAAGGAAAATATAACTCAGGACCCCGAGGACCACACTGTGTCTTTTGTACAGCCCAATGGAGCCATCTTTGAGCCTTCCCTGTCTGTTGGAACAGAGGATGACAACTTCACCGTTCTGAATCTGGCTGTGGCAGTGAGTGGATAGTAGCAGTTGTGTGGACCATTTCAGAGCCTGTCACAATCTCAAACGAACCTTAATCATTTGGCCTTAGTTGTTTTGCCACTTCATTAAAACCATGTTCCATGCTATTTTGTTATCTGAAGAGATGACCCGATCAGCCTAATCAGTTGACTTAATTGATTGATTAATTAGTCTCATTTTAAAACCAGCTCTTAAAAAAAGTAATTCTATAAGGGATTAGAAAAATGGCAGAGATTATAATTTTAGGCTAGGCAGGATTTGTCAGATTTTGAATGTTTATTTTGATTTTAATTGAACTTGATTGTTATATTTAATCCATTTATTTAAGAAATATAATGGACTTACTTCTCAGATAGTGATTATTTTTTTATTGTAGGCTGCACCACATATCTACCAAAATTCATTTGTTCAATCTGTGCTCAACTCTCTTATAAAAAAGTCCAAGTCTTCTATGTTCCAAACAAGATCTTTGAAAGAACTCTTGTGGGGTTACCAAGATCCATTCCTGAGTTTGGTTCCATATCCTATAAAAACTACAGTTGGTGTGTTTTATCCTGTAAGTACCAAATATAAATGTTTGCTATATTTTTAAGTATGTAAATAAAATGTTAATAGAAACATTTATAGTTTTGCATATTTCCTTACTAGTTAATCTGAGAACATATAATTCATTATTTTTAAAGTCTAAATTTTACATGCTATCAATTTTTATAGTGAAAAATTACTTAATATATTTGACTAAATTAATTTTAATTTTAAAAGTAATCAAATTTTATTCTTATAGAAAATTGAAAATTCATTTGTAAATATGTAAATATTTATAAATTGCATTTACTTTTATTTTTTCTAAAGAATCAAGGTTAATATATGTCTTTTTATTCAAAATCAAACATGTTGATCATATCTTTCCTCATTTTCTAGAGCTGTAATTTTAGTAAAATTTCAATTAAAAAGTTACTGTGAATGTTCCCTTGAGATATTCAGGAAGCTTCACTTAGTGGCGACTGCCAGACAGCCTCACAGAATGGCAGTTTGGAGCTTAAGAGGATGTAGACGCCTTGCTGTAGGTGGTTTCAGCTTTTAAGGTTTGGATTCCTAGTGGGATGAGAGTGAGATGGTTTGACCAAGTCTCTGCCTTGATCACTATATAGTCTGACACTGGATCGCAATACTGCTTACATTTTCCAATCCCTCATTGCTAATGCATCAGATTATTCAGTGGTATATTAGTTAAATATTAACAGAAAAGATGGAAGGAGTTGGAGTCAATTTTATTTTAACCAAATCATTACAGCTGGTTAATTCATGCAATGCTGGAAAGGCACCTATAGCCATGGTTACTTATTCTCTTATATTTTGTGTGAGCATATAACACTTATTTGTAGGCAATTTTTATATTCTAACATTAAAATACTTAAAGCTCAAAATGTAAAACTCATATTGTGTTATATATCACAAATGATAAAAAATGGTTCTGAATGACCCCTTTCTGAAAAATGTGTAAGTTACATATGTGTTATGACATAGTAAATAAAACTTGATCCATGAGGTTTTTTTTTTTTCATATTTTTTCAGTACAATAACACTGTAGATGGAGTTTATAAAGTTTTCAATGGAAAGGATAACATAAGCAAAGTTGCCATAATTGAGTCCTATAAAGGGAAAAGGTAAGCAATGTGTGTGTGTGTGTGAGAGAGAGAGAGAGAGAGAGAGAGAGTGTATGTGTGTGTGTGAGAGAGAGAGAGAGAGAAAGAGAGAGAGAGAGAAAGAGAGAGGCGGGGGGGAGAGAGAGAAGTAACAGAGAGAGACACAGAGAAACAGAAACAGAAAAATTAGAGAGACACACACACAACATAAGAGTGAAAGACAGACAGACAGACAGACTAGGGTATTCTAATATGCTATTTGTATTACTTTACTATTACTTTTAATGCACAAGTATTGACCTATAAAAGAGGCATGGCTAAAGAGCAATCTTGGCATCTTTTTTTTCTTCTCTTTTTTTGCCAGACATAAAACTCTTCATGCTACCATCTTGTTCCTAACCAGCCTGATTGACAGTCAGCAGTATGAACACATGAAATCTTTGCCTTTATTCATAGGTTCTCCTTGTCAGAAAAATGCAGTTAATATTTCCCCTGCAGCAAATCTAACATTATAGCACACCCATACAATTAAGTGATAACAAATTAAAACACCAATATAATCTATGAGGTAGGCAAATATATCTTATTGTGCTTTTTTAAAATGAATGTATGAAAAAAATATACATTACAATCTTTTCCAAATGAATCAAAACAGATAAGTGTTTAAAGTGATTTCATGCACTTTAACAAATTTACTGCCATGCCAACTTTTTTCTATTGATAGAAAATGAAATTAGTATTTCAAGGAAGATTAACACAATATACAATATATCACATTTTAAAAAGGTGAAAGATCACAATAGGTTTATGAACCTATACTTTTTTGTGCCTCAGTTCCTGATAATTCATCGAAAGAGGCCTAATTTTTGGTATCACTAAAATATAAAGAAACCTAATAAGTAGCAGGAGAAAAAGAATAATTGAGGCTGTTGTATTATGCAGTTGATTTAACTACATGTGTTTTGGCTGTGTATAACCAGCACCACTTCCTTTAAATAAATTAATCTACAGTGTATTTTGATATCCTAGTAGACTTTTTTAGGAGTAGACACCATTAAATTTTTTTCTCACTCAAATGACTAAAAAAGATTAATAGAGATTTAATGCTAATGTTTCAAATCTCTCCCATATATAAATACACATAATTTAGATAACAAAAGATAAATAAGTCCTGTCTCATTCTAATATGGATCTCTGATAATGCTAAAATGGGAAAAATACAAAACCTGTTAAAAGTACAATGAGGATAAAGTCAACATTAAGTATTTACATATTTTGAATTCTCTGAATCCAAAGGCTTGAGACTGTGCTCTCTTCTTCTTTTTCTTCTTCTTTTTTTTTTTCTCCCCACTTCTATATGACATTCATTTCAGGAATGTTTTTAGTACCTTCCTTCTATCAGGATGAACACTGAACAAATTACCACATAATTCATTTCTTCCAAGGAACCCAACTCCTCCTTGGAGATCTACAGTTCTCTTCTTTTCTTCCAGAACCATGTCATATCTGAGTATTTTCTATGAGCTTGGCATTTAGCTGCTTACGTTCATGTCTGTCCTCTTAAGTTACCCAGTACTTCCTTCCTAGCAATAAGGTTAGGGGATCAAACAATCATGGATTGAGTGAGGTGGAATGTTTATTAAGTCTTTGCTGTCAACACCTCTATTCTTTATTATGTTGATGAAAGTAGTATTTCAAAGTTGAAAGAGTAATGTGAATATGGTGTTTTTGAAATAAGAGTATTTATTCATCTTTCTTTTATTCCTAAGGAATTTGTCCTATTGGCCAAGTTATTGCGACATGATTAATGGCACAGGTAAGAATCTTTTTTTGTAATAACCACAATGAGAACAACTTTATCTTTCCCCCACAAGTCTACTGCTCTTCTAGCCAAAGAAATCCAGGTGGAGGGGCTATGGTTACCGTTCATCATAATTCAGAGTCTATTTTTGGGTAGAGTGGGAATGGAATATCTCCTTAATGTGATAGGATTTTTTGATTGACCATGGAAAATAAGCCTTGTTTCATTACAAGAAAAGTTCTTCTTTGTAAAGTATCTGACTTAGGGATTTGTCATTCAACAAGTAGGTAAAAAACAAATGTAAAGGCATAGTTACTAGTCAATCATGCCTCAATAGTAGACTGACCATGTAGATGTGAAGAAATAAAATTTCACAAAGAGAAACGTCTCCCCACCCCCAGTGAGGCAGCAAGGTTGGAGAACAGAAGGGCTAACTGTTCAGCATAAAGGGAGAAAAAAAAACCATAAAACAAGGTTAGATTTGTACTATCAGGAAGAATATATGCAAAGATGTGTTCTCTACATTAGACTTGGAATGCAAAGAAAGAATTAAAATCTTTGCTTTAGGCTATAGTTAGGTTGGGGTTATTATTGTCCTTAAGGAGAGGCAAAGTACACACTGTTCTTCCATGTAAGAACTATGGTTGTACAACACAATGGTAATCAAGTACCATGATGCAATGTAAATCAAAGATAAGCCTTTAATTAGTCAGAAGCACATATATAATATTTACCAAGTAGGTGAGGGGTTACTCAATAGGAAAGTGGTACAATGAAGACGATGAAAGTTTAAATAACAAAGGGAGCCTGGGGCTACCTTTCAAACGGCACAATTGCAAATTTACTTACTTTTGTTCTGTCTCACAGCATAGAAAAACATGAGTGATGACAGTAATGTTCTCCAAGGACACTTTTCCAAATAAATTGCCAAGTATTTCGATACTTGCTATATATGTCTAATGCTCTGTAATACGCTTGCTGTTCCTAAATAGTAATGGATGCTTGGTGTTTAAGAGATAAATCACCAAGAACTCAGTTCTTGATCTAAGGAATTAGTTGAACTGAAGAGAGCAGAGCTTTGAGAATTTATTAGTGATAATTACAGGAACTTCAGTATTGAAACCAAGGATATAGAGGCAGACTCCAGAGGTAAAAGGAGTAGAAAGAGAGATGAGTAATTAGGAGATGATCGCTGTGAGTAGGACGCTTGATATGGGACTAGGAGGGAGCAAATGCCTTTGAAACAAAGATGCCAACATGTGTCCGTCATAATCAAAAATTGTGTCTTCTTTGAAACCCATCCACTAAAACAAATGATGCATGTTTAGAATGTTTCTTTTCAGAAAAGTAAATCTTGGGTGGTGGGGAGATAATTTGGTTAGGAGATAGTATGATAACAAGAACCGGAGTTAGACTCTTAGGAACCAGATCAAAACTGAAGGTGGACAATGTCTGCAGAGTTATGAACAAAGTTTCTCTCTGGTCTCCACCCATACATGAACATGTAAACAAAAGAAAACAACGACTCTACTACTAACTATCTTACATTTCTTGAATATGGAGATTTGTGGATTTAATTATGTTATATCTTCAATGATATTTCAGAAAAAATAATTTAAGTGTTTGCAACATATAATCCTTTAGTTGATTAACCACTGGATGCTAAGGTGTAGACAATGCCTACTCGTATAGAGAATTTAAACTAAAATTTGCTATCTAGTCCTCTAGTTGAAAGAATAAAGCATCAGTCACAAGAGCATTATAATTTTCTTGATTCTGTAATCATTGAAGCATAAATGAATACTAACACAAGTTAAAAAAAATAAAATGTGATGAGAAAACCACATGAACATGTAATTGAAGGATATGTCAGACCATTTTAACCAAATACAGCCAGTGGTGGTTCACTTTGGACTTATTCATTGGTGAAACAAATTGAAGAGTTATCTGGTTATTTCTTTGCTTCTTTTGGGGTCTGCCATGGAAGATAACTACATTGAAATTTGAATAAACAATAAAATATCATCTTAAGTATAGAAATACTTTAAACATTTATGAGAAATTTTAGTGAGAAAAAATTAAAAATTATTAAGTCAGATAAACAGATCACTGCTAAAAGTTAGAACAATGCTGATATAATAGGGATTCTGAAGCCATTTATGACAAGAAAAGTGCCAACCTGGCAATAGAGTGGCTTTGCTAGGGTTTCTTCTATTTCATAGTAGTGAATATACATTGTATATATATATCTGTCAGTAATTTATATAGCCACCATCCAAGTCTGGTTTTCAGGAGCTTGAAATATGGGTATAATCCCAGTTGCGTTATGTTGCTCTGATACAACCCTCTGATTGAGATCTACACAGGAAATAAGAATTTTTTTTTTCAAGACAGGGTCTCTCTGGGTAGCCCTGGCTGTCCTGGAACTCACTTTGTAGACCAGGCTGGCCTCGAACTCAGAAATCCACCTGCTTCTGCCTCCCAAGTGCTGGGATTAAAGGCATGCACAACCACTACCCAGCAGGAAATAAGAAATTTATTTATCTTAATTTTCTGGTTCATTACTGAGGGAAGTCAGGGCAGGATTTTTTTTTTTTTCAAATTTTATGTGTGGAGGCTGTTTGCTGTCTTGCTTACAAGTTCATTTTTAGGTTCTTGCTTAGCTAACTTCCTCATATAGCCCGGGACCATCATCCTAGGAAATAGGAACATTCACAGTAGGCTGGGTCTCCCTCCATTGATTAATAGTCAAGACACTCTCTGTTTTAGTGTTCTATTAATGTAAAGCGACCCCATGGCCACAGCAACTCTTATAAAAGAGTATTTAGTTGGAGCTTGGTTACAGTATCTGAGTTTTAGTTCATTATCATCATAGCATAATAGCATGTAAGCAGACATAGGTCTAGAGAGTAGCTAAGGGTTCTACATCTGCTTGGACAGTAAGCCAGAAGTATGAGACAATGGACCTGCCTTGGTGTTTTGAAATCTGAAAGCCTACCTTCCATGATGCTCCAAAAAGTCCATTCCTTCTAATTCCTTCTAAGCAGTGCCACTTCTGGATGACTAAGCATTCAATTATAAGCCTATGGGGGCATTCTCATTCAAACCACCATACTCTATACCCATAGACTTGTAACCATATCATGTAATATAAAAGTGTATTAAGTCCAACTTTAAAAGTCCCCATATTCTATCACAGTCTCAATGCTGTTTAAAAGTTCAAACTTCGCTGTCTCTTCTGAGATTCTCTCTTTTTTTTTCCTTTTCTTAAAATTTTAATTGATTCTTTAGGAATTTCACACAATGTACCCCAATCCCATTCATCTCCCACATACCCACCCTCTCTCCTTGCAACCTCTATTTGGAATTTGTAGTGTGTCCTGCCATGTAGCCTTTGGTTTATAAACACTTTCTTTCCTTGAAAATGTTCATGGCAATGACTCATTGGCCTGGTATTAAGCCTTTGACTTCTGATACTCTATCAGTCCTGGAACCTCACTAGGATTCCTTTTGGATATCCTGTTGTTGTCCTATGTCACGGAGAGCCTGTAGATTTAGATCTGTAGGGCCAACCTCTTCATGCATTCAAGCAGTTCATTGATAGGGCAGGTGTTGTGGTGGGACAATTCAAAGCCCTGGATTTGGGCTTGAGAGGTATCAGGGCTGGTCAACCCTCCAGCTCTCTTACTTTCACACACACAGGGCTGGCTCATTTGCAAGCACCACAAACAAGGCCAGCTCTGCCCTGTGGCTAGGCAAGGTGCAGGGCCAGCTGTCCCAAGTTTTGCAGTTGGTGAATGATACGGCCAGTTCTCCCACTCTCATGACCACAGGGCAAGCTCTCCCACCTGGCATAGATATGAAGGGATGAGGAAAGGGAGGGGCTGTCTTTCCCACATCCCAGCAGACAAGAGGCAGAGTCTGAGCCACATTCCAGCAGACAAGAGGCAGAACAGGCTCCTGTGCTTATACTGTTGTGGGTAGCTCACCTGCAGCTCCCACATGCAGGGTCAGGTCTACTATGCTGCCCAGGCAAGGTGAAGGGTCTACTTTCCCAAGTGCTGCAGTATGTGATCAGCAGGGGCCACTCTTCTGTAAGTCCCTGTAAAATCAAAATCAAATAGCAGATCACATGTATTTCCAGCATAAAAGGGGACCAATATATTACCACTGCAAAGTGGGAGAAAGAGAGCATATGAGGAAATAATGGACCAAAGCAAGACTGAGAACCAGATGAGAAAACTCCAAATTCTGCATTACCATATGTGATGTCAAAGTGCACTTCAGACTGACTCCTTTCAGCTTTGTTGATAGTAACGTACTTCTCTCTGATTCGGCACCACATCTCCCATTCTTCGATTTTATCCCATGTCTGGCATCTTGGCATCTTCAAGGCAAACCAAACTTCACCTTCTCAGCTTCATGCAATAGCTTCTCTAGGCCTTCATGCAGGGACATTCCTGACATATGCCTGGCTTCAGCAGCACTGATTAGTTGTAGAGGGAGATTTTATAACCTCTTTCTTAGATCCTTAACTTTAAAGCCAGAACCAGGAGATAGCTGAAGCTGCCAAGTTCTGCTGATTGCTGGGATTAGAATTTGGCCCTCTCTTTTAGTTACATTTTCATCAGATTCTGTAGTTGATGGTTTCCTTCACTGTGTCAGATTTTCTTTAATTTCTTTTCAGAACTTGGAAGCTTAGCTGGGTGGGAATGCCCTGTGATCGATCACCACTCCCTTATTCCATTTAGCATCAGTCTTTTCTTTAAAAGCTAGGACTTAGCTCCGGGTGCTCCTTTTCTCCTCAAACTGAACATGCTGTATATTTCCTTGCTCTGTGTGTTTCTTATGAGATGCTTTGGAAATCTCTGTTGCCATTGCTATTAATCCAACAATTTTGCCTTAGACAGATTTTATTTTTTGATCTTTGACAAAATATCATAAAAATGGTCTCTAGGCCACTTACTAGTATTCTTTTCCTCTAAAATATCTTGAGTCAAGCCCCTACAGCTCAAGTCTTCTTTAGGACCAGCTTCCATGCTCCTGTGAGTATGGTCCATTAAGTCCCACTTGAAGCACTCTAGTGCTTTTCTAGTCCAAAGTTCCGAAGTCCACATTCAACCAACAAGCAGTCAGAGTGAAACCCCACTTCCTGGTACCAAGTTCTGTCTTAGTGAACATTCTATTGCTGAAAGCCCAGCCGGGTGATCCACTCCTTCTAACAAGGCCACACCTACTAATCCCTTCTTAGTCTTGCCACTCCCTGATGACTAAGCATTTAAATTAATCTATGGGGCGATTCTTTTTCAAATCATTATACTCCCTTACAGACAAGCTCATGGGCCAATATCATCTAGGGAGCTCTTCAATGGAGGCTTTTTCCTCAAGTCACTTTAGGCTGTGTCAACTGATAAAAATAGCTAGGACATCCCTTGTAATTGAAATGATCTGTAAGACTCCATATGCTACACATTAGCAATGAAAGATATTTTGATTCTATGTTAAAAATGATACCTTGTATATATTTGATTAAAACATACCTCTTTATAATTTCCTAAAAGTGACTATCCTACTGGGTAACTTTGAAATTTTATATGCAGTTTATGTTTATTTCTATTGACTATACTAGAAAGAAATGTACAGATTTTCCTAAAATTCACATCATGTAAAAATCCTTGTCACTGGCTTGGCTTTTAACAGATGCAGCCTCCTTTCCACCTTTTGTTGAAAAGTCTCGGACATTGAGATTCTTTTCCTCTGACATTTGCAGGTAAGTTTCTGGAGTGTAAATATTAGATATTTCCCATTCCTGTTTTAAAACAAAATATTGGAAGTGTAATTATTTACACTTTTTAAAATAGACAAACATTTCTCTTGATTTCTTAAGAACAAATGTGGCAAATTGAATTTATATTTATTGATTCTTCATAATTAGCTTACACATTTCAACATTTATAGTACAAGACATTTTCTTGGAGTAATATTTATCCTGTCTGCTGATAAAGTTTCAAGATATAGAAATCAAGTGTAAAGGGGATCTTTTCTTTCTGAAGATGTCTAAAGAAGATACACATTTATTGCAGAACTATGTTAATGATTCACACAGCAAAGTTTTTGAACTGGTTGGGTTGAGTATATCCATGAGTACGGAAGTCCATACAACTACTCTTGCCCTACAGTCTTATCTCTGAAAAGGAGACTATAGACAGATTTATTGATTACACATCCCAGAAGCATTACCCTATGTAGAAAATAACTGAGAACAGTGCTTTGTCACATAAGGGTAGCTGTGGATCAGAGAGAATATTGAATGAGCTCTGACACAAAGAATTGTGCATGGTAGACATGATAAATGAAAGAGATCTGCTCCAAGTCCACTATGTATATATTCCAGCAAGTGAGTAGCTCTTTCTTTAAGCATGTTTGAAAGATAGAAAATTCTAAATTGAGCACAAGTATATAATTTGAGTAAGACATATAAATATTTGTTAGAAGAATTTTAGTATAAAACCCTTCTTTAACATTTATCCCCCATGACAGTTTACATGTAAACTTGACCTTAGAAGATTTTTTAAAGAACCAAAGAATGTATATTTTATACCCAGGCTTTTAACCATGTTATGTCTTAAAGTGTAAAAACAACATTGACAATTTTTCCTATGAATTAAAAAGTAATTTAAATTTTTTACCAGGTATATATGACTTTTTATAAGTTAAAACAAAAATATAAATTAGTTTAATCAAAAAGAATCAGGTATCCAGAACAGGATTGAGTTCTCTAGTATGAAGCTCTTTTCTTGAAAACCCATGTAGGTCTATCTACGCTGTGTTCGGATCTGAAATCGACCTTAAAGGAATCCCCGTGTACAGATTTGTTCTTCCAGCCAATGCCTTTGCATCACCCTTCCAGAATCCAGACAACCATTGTTTCTGCACTGAAAAAGTAATCTCCAATAACTGTACATCTTATGGTGTGCTAGACATTGGCAAATGCAAAGAAGGTGTGTAGATATACTCATTATCAAAGTTCATGTGAATTTATATTTATTATGCTTGAAAGTTTTATTCCTGAAATTATAACATATAAAAGTTAGATAGGAGTAGATAACATTGTGTTATTCAAAATAAGTCATATTTCAAAAGATAAATACCACACAAATGTTCTCTTATATGCAGAACTTAAGCTAAATATCTCCCTCTCTTTATCTCCCCCTCTCTCTCTGTGAGTGTGAGCGTGTGCCTGTGTGTTAGGGAATGGTCTTGAAACTACAATAAGAACCACAATTGGAAAGGAAGAGACCTTAAGCTGGGGAAGAGTTAGTAATGAAATTCATATGACAGGAAAGCTTAGAGAAGGGCTGCTAGTTGGGTGCTAGAGTACAGAAGAAAGAGGACATGGATGAATGAAAATAAAGTATCCAGGCACCTGATGTAATATTTACCCATAATTCTTTTTTATTGGACATTTAAAATGAAAGAAAGCAATCATAACGGAACATAATCTTTGGTGGTAGTGCATTTTGTTGTGATTTTATGTGGTTTTTTTTCCTGCTTTCCTTCTTTCTTTATACCATATTGGTTTGGTGGTTAGGTAGAAAGAAAAAAAGCCCCAGTATATAACAGGTTTTCTAATCATCTGCCATTGTTGTAGCTCCCCCTCCTTCTAGAAAACAGTGAATAAAATAAGCTGTTATTGTGTAACAGTAACAATGGAAAAGCACAGACCTCAGAGTCATCCTTGTTGTGTTTGTATTTATTGTAGATTAAGGAGGATAAAGAATAGCAAACTATGAGATGTTCAGTGTAGTTGTATCATCACTTGAAGTTTGAACATGTTCTAATTTGGTTCAACAGTGAACAATTGAATTCTAGAAATTAGTATGAAGAAATTAAAACTGGCTGCTTAAAATGTCACAGAGTTTTATGTTGTTTTGCATAATAATAGCCACATGTAATGCTCTTATCAGCATTTCTTTTTGTTTGTTTGTTTTTGTTTTTGTTTTTTGAGACAGGGTTTCTCTGTGTAGCCCTGGATATCCTGGAACTCACTCTGTAAACCAGGCTGGCCTCAAACGCAGAAATCTGCCTGCCTCTGCCTCCCAAGTGCTGGGATTAAAGGTGTGCGCCACCACACCTGGCTTTATCAGCATTTCGAAAACAACTATATTTTAATCTACAAAAGCTTCACCCTTTAGTAAATATTTTAAATAATGTATGAGCTTTAAAATAATCTATTTCCAATTGTCTTTTAAAATGTGCCTTCAGGAAAGCCTGTGTATATTTCGCTTCCACATTTCCTACATGCAAGTCCTGATGTTTCAGAGCCTATCGAAGGCTTACATCCAAATGAAGATGAGCATAGGACATACTTGGATGTGGAACCCGTAAGTCACTCTCTTATTGATGAATTTAGTTAATATCCTTCTAAAATAAAAAATATATATACATTCTTGGATCATATCCTTAAGATGAGTGAAACTGTCAAGGAGAATAAAACTTACTTCTTCCTATTCTGAAGCATAAATGGCATGAAATTCACTTTTGGTTTCAATACAAGGGACTTCATAATTCTATTTTTTTCTTTTTTCTTTTTTTTAAAATTAGGTATTTTCTTCATTTACATTTCAAATGCTATCCCAAAAGTCCCCCATGCCCTCCCCCCCCCACTCCCCTACCCACCCACTCCCACTTCTTGGCCCTGGCATTCCCCTGGACTGAGGCTTATAAAGTTTGGAAGACCAATTGGTCTCTCTTCCCAATGATGGCTGACTAGGCCATCTTTGCTACATATGCCTCTAGAGACATGAGCTCTGGGGGGTACTGGTTAGTTCATATTGTTGTTCCACCTATAGGGTTGCAGACCCCTTTAGCTCCTTGGGTACTTTCTCTAGCTCCTCCATTGGGGGCCCTGTGTTCCATCCAATAGCTGACTGCAAGCATCCATTTCTGTGTTTGCCAGGCACAGGCATAGTCTCACAAGAGACAGCCATATCTGGGTCCTTTTAGTAAAATCTTGCTGGTGTATGCAATGGTGTCAATGTGTGGAGGCTGATTATGGGATGGATCCCCGGGTGTGGTACTCTCTAGATGGTCCATCCTTTCATCTCAGCTCCAAACTTTGTCTCTGTAACTCCTTCCATGGGTGTCTTGTTCCCAATTCTAAGAAGGGGCAAAGTGTTCACACTTTGGTCTTTGTTCTTCTTGGGTTTCATGTGTTTTGCAACTTGTATCTTGTATCTTGGGTATTCTAAGTTTCTGGGCTAATATCCACTTATCAGTGAGTACATATCATGTGAGTTCTTTTGTGATTGGGTTACCTCACTCAGGATGATACCCTCCAGGTCCATCCATTTGCCTAGGAATTTCATAAATTCATTCTTTTTAATAGCTGAGTAGTACTCCATTGTGTAAATTACCACATTTTTTGTATCCATTCCTCTGTTGAGGGACATCTGGGTTCTTTCCAGCTTCTGGCTATTATAAATAAAGCTGCTATGAACATAGTAGAGCATGTGTCCTTCTTACCAGGTAGAACATCTTCTGGATATATGCCCAGGAGAGGTATTGAGGGATCCTCCAGTAGTACTATGTCCAATGTTCTGAGGAACTACCAGACTGATTTCCAGAGTGGTTATACAAGCTTGCAATCCCACTAACAATGGAGGAGTGTTCCTCTTTCTCCACATCCTCCCCAGCAACTGCTGTCACCTGAATTTTTGATAGCCATTCAGACTGGTGTGAGGTGGAATCTCAGGGTTGTTTTGATTTGCATTTCCCTAATGATTAAGGATGCAGAACATTTTTTTAGGTGCTTATCTGCCATTCGGTATTCCTCAGGTGAGAATTCTTTGTTTAGTTCTGAGCCCCATTTTTTAATGGGGTTATTTGATTTTTCTGGAGTCCACCTTCTTGAGTTCTTTATATATATTGGGTATTAGTCCCCTATCTGATTTAGGATTGGTAAAGATCCTTTCCCAATCTGTTGGTGACCTTTTTGTCTTATTGATGATGTCTTTTGCCTTATGGAAGCTTTGCAATTTTATGAGGTCCCATTTGTCTATTCTTGATCTTACAGCACAAGCCATTGCTGTTCTATTCAGGAAATTTTCCCCTGTGCCCATATCTTCAAGGATTTCCCCCACTTTCTCCTCTATAAGTTTCATTGTCTCTGGTTTTATGTGGAGTTCCTTGATGCACTTAGGTTTGACCTTAGTACAAGGAGATAGGAATGGATCAATTTGCATTCTTCTACATGATAACCACCAGTAGTGCCAGCACCATTCCTTGAAAATGCTGTCTTTTTTCCACTGGATGGTTTTAGCTCCCTTGTCAAAGATCAAGGGACCATAGGTGTGTGGGTTGATCTCAGGGTCTTCAATTCTGTTCCATTGGTCTACTTGTCTGTCGTTATACCAGTACCATGCAGTTTTATCACAATTGCTCTGTAGTACAGCTTTAGGTCAGGCATGGTGATTCACCAGAGGTTCTTTTATTATTGAGAAGAGTTTTTGCTATTCTAGTTTTTTTTGTTATTACAGATGAATTTGCAAATTGCCCTTTCTAATTTGTTGAAGAATTGAGTTGGAATTTTGATGGGGATTGAATTGAATCTGTAGATTGCTTTTGGCAAGATAGCCAGTTTTACTATATTGATCCTGCCAGTCCATGAGCTTGGGAGATCTTTCCATCTTCTGAGATCTTTTCTGATTTCTTTCTTCAGAGACATGAAGTTCTTATCATACAGATCTTTCACTTCCTTAGTTAGAGTCACGCCAAGATATTTTATATTATTTGTGACTATTGAGAAGGGTGTTTTTTTTTCCCTAATGTCTTTCTCAGCCTGTTTATCCTTTATGTACAGAAAGGCCATTGACTTCTTTGAGTTAATTTTATATCCAGCTACTTCACTGAAGCTGTTTATCAGGTTTAGGAGTTCTCTGGTGGAATTTTTAGGCTCACTTATATATACTATCATACCATCTGCAAATAGTGATATTTTGACTTCTTCCTTTTCAATTTGTATCCCCTTGATCTCCTTTTGATGTCGAATTGCTCTGGCTAGGACTTCAAGTATTATGTTGTATAGGTAGGGAGAAAGTGGGCAGCCTTGTCTAGTCCCTGATTTTAGTGGGATTTCTTCCAGCTTCTCACCATTTACTTTGATGTTGGCTACTGGTTTGCTGTAGATTGCTTTTATCATGTATAGGTATGGCCCTTGAATTGCTGATCTTTCCAAGACTTTTATCATGAATGGGTGTTGGATTTTGTCAAATGTTTTCTCAGCATCTAACGAGATGATCATGTTGTTTTTGTCTTTGAGTGTGTTTATATAGTGGATTACGTTGATGGATTTCCGTATATTAAACCATCTCTGCATCCCTGGAATGAAACCTACTTGGTCAGGATGGATGATTGTTTTAATGTGTTCTTCGATTCAGTTAGCAAGAATTTTATTGAGCATTTTTGCATTTATAGTCATAAGGGAAATTGGTCTGAAGTTCTCTATCTTTGTTGGGTCTTTCTGTGGTTTAGGTATCAGAGTAATTGTGGCTTCATAGAATGAATTGGGTAGAGTGCCTTCTGCTTCTATTTTGTGGAATAGTTTGTGAAGAACTGGGATTAGATCTTCTTTGAAGGTCTGATACAACTCTTCACTAAATCTGTCTGGTCCTGGGCTTTTTTGGTTGGGAGACTACTAATGACTGCTTCTATTTCTTTAGGGAATATAGGGCTGTTTAGGTCATTAATCTGATCCTGATTTAACTTTTGTACCTGGTATCTGTCTAGAAATTTGTTCATTTCATCCAGGTTTTCCAGTTTTATTGAGTAAAGCCTTTTGTAGAAGGATCTGATGGTGTTCTGGATTTCTTCATTATCTCTTGTTATGACTCCCCTTTCATTTCTGATTTTGTTAATTAGGATGCTGTCCCTGTGCCCTCTAGTGAGTCTGGCTAAGGGTTTATCTATCTTGTTGATTTTCTAAAAGAACCAGCTCCTCATTTGGTGGATTCTTTGAATAGTTCTTCTTGTTTACACTTGGTTGATTTCGCCCCTGAGTTTGATTATTTCCTGCCGTTTACTCCTCTTGGGTGAATTTGATTGATTTTGTTCTAGAGCTTTTAAGTGTGCTATCAAGCTGCTAGTGTATGCTCTCTCTAGTTTCTTTTTGGAGTCACTCAGAGATATGAATTTTACTCTTAGTAATGCTTTCATTGTGTCCCATAAGTTTGGGTATGTTGTGGCTTCATTTTCATTAAACTAGAAAAAGTCTTTAATTTCTTTCTTTATTCCTTCCTTGATGAAGGTATCATTGAGGAGAGTGTTGTTCAGTTTCCATGTGAATGTTGGCTTTCTATTATTTATGTTGGTATTGAAGATCAGCCTTAGTCCATGGTGATCTGATAGGATGCATGAGACAATTTCAATATTTTTGTATCTGTTGAGGCCTGTTTTGTGTCCAATTTTGGAGAAGGTACCATGAGGTGCTGGGAAGGTATAGCCTTTTGTTTTAGGATAAAATGTGCTGTAGATATCTGTTAAATCATTTGTTTCATAACTTCTGTTAGTTTCTCTGTGTCCCTGTTTAGTTTCTGTTTCCATGATCTGTCCATTGATGAAAGTGTGTGTTGAAGTCTCCCACTATTATAGTGTGAGGTGTGATGTGTGCTTTTAGCTTTACTAAAGTTTCTTTAATGAATGTGGCTGCCCTTGCATTTGGAGCATAGATGTTCAGAATTGAGAGTTCCTCTTGCAGGATTTTACTGTCCTTGTATTGTTTTTTTTTTTCTGTTATTATCCTTTGAAGGGCTGGATTTGTGGAAAGATATTGTGTGAATTTAGTTTTGTCATGGAATACTTTGGTTTCTCCATTTTTGCTAATTGAAAGTTTGGCTGGGTATAGTAGCCTGGGCTGCCATTTGTGTTCTCTTAGGGTCTGTATAACATCTGTCCAGGATCTTCTGGCTTTCATAGTCTCTGGTGAAAAGTTTGGTGTAATTCTAATGGGCCTGCCTTTATATGTTACTTGACCTTTTTCTCTTATTGCTTTTAATAGTCTATATTTACTTAGTGCATTTGTTGTTCTGATTATTATGTGTCGGGAGGAATTCTATTTGGAGTTCTGTAGGCTTCTTGTATGTTCATGGGCATCTCTTTCTTTAGGTTTGGGAAGTTTTATTCTATAATTTCGGTGAAGATATTTGCTGGCCCTTTAAGTGTAAAATCTTCATTCTCATCCACTCCTATTATCCGTAGGTTTGGTCTTCTCATTGTGGCCTGGATTTCCTGGATGTTTTGAGTTAGGATATTTTTGCATTTTGCATTTTCTTTGATTGTTGTGCCCATGTTCTCTATGGAATCTTCTGCACCTGAGATTTTCTCTTCCATCTCTTGTATTCTATTGCTGTTGCTCATATCTATGGTTCCAGATTTCTTTCCTAAGGTTTCTATCCCCAGCGTTGCCTCACTTGGGTTTTCTTTATTGTGTCTACTTCCCTTTTTAGGTTTAGTATGGTTTTGTTCAATTCCATTACCTGTTTGGTTGTGTTTTCCTGTTTTTCTTAAAAGACTTCTACCTGTTTGGTTGTGTTTCCTTTTTTTCTTTAAGGACTTCTACCTCTTTAGCAGTGTTCTCCTGTATTTCTTTAAGTGAGTTATTAAAGTCCTTCTTCATGTCCTCTACCATCATCATGAGATATGCTTTTAAATCCGGGTCTAGCTTTTCAGGTGTGTTTGGGTATCCAGGACTGGCTGAGGTGGGATTGCTGGGTTCTGATGATGGGGAGTGGTCTTGGTTTCTGTTAGTAAGATTCTTACGTTTGCCTTTCGCCATCTGATAATCTCTGGAGTTAGTTGTTATGGTTGTCTCTGGTTGGCTCCAGCTTGTTCCTCCCATGATTCTGTTAGCCTCTGTCATCAGACCTGGGAGACTAGCTCTCTCCTGAGTTTCTGTGATCAGAGTACTCTCTGCAGGCAAGCTCTCTTCTTGCAGGGAAGGTGCACAGATATTTGGCTTTCAGACCTGCCTCCTGGCAGAAGATGAAGGCCCGAAACTTGGCCTGTCCCAGAAGCTGTGTAGCTTCTGTAGTTCACACTCTCACCTGCGCAGACTAGTCTCTGAAAGATCCAGGACCAGAGATGGCTCCCCCAGGTGCTCCGGCAAAGCCCTCCAAGGCGCTGCAGACACCTCTCCTTTGACCGGGAAGGTGCCCGGATTTCTGGAGCCTGAAAAGGGGTCTGCCCCAGAAGCTGTGTAGCTTCTCTAGTCCACACTCTCACCTGTGCAAACTAGTCTCTGAGGGATCCAGGAACCAAGATGACTCCCCCAGGTGCTCTGGCAAAGCCCTCCCAGGCAGGGCAGGCACCTATCCTCTGGCAGGGAAGGTGCCCGGATGTCTGGAGCCCGAAACAGGGTCTGCCCCAGAAGCTGTGTCCCTTCTGCCTGTCCCAGAAGCTGTGTAGCTTCTGTAGTCCACACTCTCACTTGTGCAGACTGGTGTCTGAGAGATATGGGAACCAAGATGGCTCCATAATTCTTTTACTAGAGTCAAGGAATTCTAATGATAAAAGTTAATGTAATTACCCTTTATTATTTTTATTGTTGTTGTTGTTGTTATTGTGTTTGTTGTTTCACTTAACTGGACTTGCTTTTGTGAGAAATCACTGCTATTGGGGATTAAAACAATTATGATTATATGTAAGTTTCGAAAAAATAAGTAACAAGAGTAATATATAACAGTGGTTATAGTACTATTAACATTTAAATTCTCTTGATGCTCTTTTGAACCTTTGAAAGGAGACAATGAATGTAGCTCTCAATAGTCTAAAACTTGCTAGGCATGCAGGTTCTGGAACTGGCTATCAGCATCTGAGAGCTGTGGAGACACATTTCTCCTTAAGTAATGGTGGACTCTGAATAAATAAATATTTGGACATATAGTTCAGTAACAAAATGAACCAAGTTGGCCTTTTTATATTGTTTTACTAATGTTCTTTTTTCTGAACCAAATTATGTTTATTTCACAATCTAAAGAAAACTGTAATATTAGCTAAGACAAATTCTCTCTCTCTCTCTCTCTGTATATATATATATATATACATGTTATATATGCAGATACAATGTGTGCATATAAATACATGTAAAACATGACTACTTATGTACTTATGAACAAAGTTTAAAGGACTCTAATTTCTCAGCCTTAAGAATTCTGTTTTTAAATACAAAATGGCTATCTTATATAACTGAAAAGCTAAATTCTGGCTATTATAAAAAATGTTTTAGGAGTTTGTAATTATTTAAATTTGTTATTTTTAGATAACTGGATTCACTCTACAATTTGCAAAACGACTGCAGGTCAACATATTGGTCAAGCCAGCTAGAAAAATAGAGTGAGTCTCCCTAACAATGTTGACATTTTTTGGCATTAGTAGCATTTTTTATAGGAATGTGAGTAGATTAACAAAAGTGGAAAGAGTGTCTTATGTTTTTTATCTTTATATCATTATAGAATTATTAAATTTCTAGGACAAATTTTACTTGAAAAAGAATCAGATCTAATGCTTATTAAAATGGTCTATTTTAACTACTATTAGTTGGATATTTTTGGGCATACTTCTATGCATCCTATATCCAATTATTAGTACTATAACTTCTAGGTCATATACTTTTGTAGACCAAAATGTGTAGCTATAAACCCATAAAATATAATTAGAAATCTACATTAGATATATGAGTAAAAAATATGAGAGACATATGAATTAAAATTGATTCATTGGACAGAACAAAATCAAAGAACTTAAGCAATATACAAGAGTAATTGATATCTGATAGTTTATTTATTATAAATGTATTTTAAGTATGTATAAATATACTCACAATTATTTTTGATGTGTATTATAGAGCATTAAAGAATCTGAAGAGACCTTACATTGTACCTATATTGTGGCTAAATGAGGTTAGTATTTCATTATTCATTAAAACAATTTTATATAAAAGCTTTTGGTATTTAAAATGGCATAAGTACTATATGAAGATGTATTTATATTGCCTGTATATATGCTCTTACACTTTGATACATCTATTAGAGAAAAAGCTAAATTACATAGATGTATTTGTTAAGTTTAAGATCTACTTTTCAGACAGACAAATAATTTTACATATTTTACTTATACTCAAGTAAGAGTACTCAAGTACTCAAGAAAGAGACATACAATAATGCAACACCACAGAATTCACGGCTAGTTGAATATAACAGTGATAGTAAAGAACTAATGATTCTGAGTCAGGATAGACTACATGAGACTGACAATCCTATCGCTTAATAAACTATCTTACTGTAAGCTACTGAACTGATTAGTCACAGAATTAGAAAATGCATTGCACACACCTTCAAAACAAGTACAGATTTTGACCTTTGCAATTTCTCCCTGACACTGGAAAACATTTGGAAAGTTGCAAAATATTTCAGAAAATCTGAAAGATCAAATGGATGCTTGTGCACTGCTGAGTACCAGAAAGCATGATCACAGTGGGAAAGGAACCATTCCTGCCCATCAGCATGTGCATCATCAGCATGTGCATCAGCATGTGCATCAGCAGGGGCATCAGCAGGGGCATCATCAGCATGTGCATCAGCATGTGCATCAGCAGGGGCATCAGCAGGGGCATCAGCAGGGGCATCAGCAGGGCTAACAGCAGGGGCATCAGCAGGGGCATCAGCATGTGAAGCCTATCATCAGCATGTCTGAGCAGCATATCCAGCATGCCCACTTTGGACATAAAGTGAATTTTCTGTCTGGCTGACACAGGTAGCTGACACCTATACGTAGATTTAAAGAAGATAATCATATAAAATTATTTTGTTCGATTAATTTACTCAAATAACATTAATGGTTTCTTTGATTGCAGACTGGGACCATTGGTGATGAGAAAGCAGAAATGTTCAAAGCACAAGTGACTGGGAAAATCAAACTCCTTGGCATGGTAGAGATGGCCTTACTTGGGATTGGAGTGGTGATGTTTGTTGCTTTTATGATTTCATATTGTGCTTGCAAATCCAAGAATGGAAAATAAGTAAGTGTTCTTAAGCAAAGTATGTATTATTTAACTATTTTCATCTTATCAAAGTGATTAAAAATTAAGGCACAAATATTTCTGGACATGTTTAACCAGTTATAATTTCTTAATATATATCCCAATTTTTGATGTAATTGTTGTAAATTAAGAAACCTATGATTAAAATCATGACCATAGGAAAATTAGCACAATGCTAATTTCTGTCAAAATTTAGACTTTCTAATTTCTTTTAACAATTATTAAGATTACACTTTATGAAAAATTATAATTATAACATTTTAGTAGATTGAACTTTATAATAACAAGATGAAGATGTAGAAATATATAAATTTTGATAAAACACAGGTATAAGAGAAATTATCATCATAAACTGTGGGAGGATGCTTGTAGATGCCAGCCATACCTTTTCCCAATCAGGGCTTAATACTATGGCATCCTGATGATGAATTAAAAATCACTGTCTGAGAGTTAGAATATAAAATTACAAGATAATAATATAATTAATTAATTAACTGAGTCACTCAGTTTAGTGAAAAAGTACATAATTTTGCATAATACTTAGAGTCTTGGCAAAATTGTGCAGGGGTTTTTATATATTAGTGACCACTGTGTCTAGACTTTAATATCCATATTTTTTACATGTACAAAAATGGAAGCTTAAGCTACTTTCTCTGGCCTAAATGGAAGTAAACTTTGAAATAGAAGACTCCAATCCCTGTCAGAAAAATGAAGTATGAGTACAAAATGCTTGGTTTGAAAAATTACTTCAGGGCTGACAAGATGGCTCAGTGGGTAAGAGCACCCGACTGCTCTTCTGAAGGTCTGGAGTTCAAATCCCAGCAACCACATGGTGGCTCACAACCATCCGTAATGGGATCTGATGCCCTCTTCTGGAGTGTCTGAAGACAGCTACAGTGTGTACTTACATATAATAAATAAATAAATCTTAAAAAAAAAAGAAAAATCACTTCAAAATAAATAAACTTATTTTACTTAAGCCAAAAATTGACCATAATATGTATCTTTCAGAAATTTTTATTTTAATTCCAATAACTGATATTGAACAAATAGTGACAATGCTAAACATTTTACATGAATTATCACATTATCCCTATGTATGTATATATGTATGTATGTATGTATGTAAATACTATGGTATATGTTCTAGAGGCTTTCTAGAAATTTATAACAGATATCAAACTATCCATATTGAAGTCTAGGATAACCATTTTAATGTTTTCAAAAGTAGTGTGGAAATTAGTTATATTTATTTTATGGGAATTGAGAATCTTAATGATGTAGAAAATGCAACTCAATGTTTTGTTCTGGATCATTTGTGTCACCCTATTTAAATTTGTTTGCACAATATCTGTTTAAAAGGCTAGCAAGACACATATACATTATAATGATTAAAATAAGAGGTGGAGCCATGACAGGTGGTTATGAGCACCATTGCTCTTCCAAAGGACCCTTTCCCACCAGGTGGCTGCTAACTCCAGTACCACTAGCTGATGTCTTCTGGCCTCTACAGTCTTTGCACACACATCAGGGCAGACAGACATGCAGGCAAAATACCCACACATATAAAATTAAAACTTTTAAATCTGTTTTGTGAAAGACATTTATTTTTAATAAAATCATGAGAAAAATTGTCTCCTCCAAAGTTAAAATACTTTAATATTTCTCATTAGCCCAGCAAGTTATAATGGAACAAATGTGAACATATGTTGATATCATAGATTAAACAGAATGTCTGCTAAAAATGTATCAAATCCTGCTCAAATAAAAAAGCATGCCTGTACAAATTATTATTTTATCTAGTTAAATGAATAACTTCATCATTGTTTAATGATCCTTGATTATAAGGTTTCTTACACTCATAGACTACTAATTAATAACAGAATTAAAAGCTCTTAGTGTCTACATCATTAAATGCCTGTTTTATTCAAACTTCCTACTATTATAAAGAAAAATAACACCTTTTAAAGGCGATGTTTCCACAAAACAGATTTTTCCTTGGCAATAAGTTGACTTTACTAGGCTCAGAATTATTAGAGACAGGTTTGCTGAAATAACCACCTTGTAATATTCTAAAAATTTAAGTCTCTGGGAAAATGTGTGCATAATGTTAAAAGAGGATAAATGTACAGAATGGGATAAGGTAGCATGTTAGGGAGAAAGTGGCTTGCTGCTTACAGATTGTGAGGCTACACTAAGCTCAGTTTTCATGTTGGGCATGTGCACTTCTTCATGGAAGACAGTCTTGAGAGAATGGCAATGCTCAGCAGCAAATTTAATTAACTACCCTCCATGTTCTTATTATTGTCAGATCTTGGGGGTCAGGATCAGCTTTCTCTGTCTCATTCTTGAATAGGAGCATGTGTCTCCTTTGTAATGAAGCTCTTACATGACTTCTTTCTTTAGCTTGAACTGCAGAACTGAAAGTGTCATTATCTTGACATGATATAATAAATAAGATATGGTATATATGATATGATATAAGACTATTTTGTCTTTTTATTATCTCACTACTTTCTGATTGATAATGTTTCTTCTATTTTATAGGTAGTGAATGAGCCTACATATACACTGGCTACATCTTTGGTAAAGCCAATCTACAAAATGAAGACTTATTATATGCTTTGTTTTTACAAAACACACCTATCTTTAGGAGAAGAAATGATGGTGTGTGCTCTCTCTCTCTCTCTCTCACTCTCTCTCTCTTATTGCAGATATATATTTATTTGTAAATATATATATATATGCAATAAGTCACAGCATATTTCAAAAAATTAATATGTCACTATAGCCAATATTTTTTAATAAAATCTTGCACTTTTATTAAAAGTCCATCATTTGCAACTGAGTGGACTTCAATTTCTGTAGAACCAATTATCTTGTTTGGTTCTGATTTACTGATTTGTTCCATGTTGGCAAATTTCAAGAATGTACATTCTGAGAGATTTTTGTTTTCCTCGCTGGAGGAAACTGCTATCATGACTGGGGTGGCCCCTTTGTTTATAGCAAATATGGCTTGCAACTGTCAGCGCATGGCATAAGTATAACATCTTGAAAGACTTAAGAATGAAAAATGAACAATTCACATGTGAACCACTGCTTATATATTAAGTCTCTCCCTCTCTGGAGTTCTTGGCAACAGCAAGGCCAGATATCACATTGGTTTTGGTTTTGTTGTTTTTGTTTTTTACTCTCTGACACAGAGCTTATGAAATGGACATTTTTTTTTAGCATACCTTAGCTCTTTGTATTTTAAGTATGTTGTCATGTTCCATGCTGCATAGCTCTTTTAAAAAACTGAGTAGTTTTTTCTCTTTCTGCTCAGCTGCAACTAATAACACCTTGGAGAGCTGTTATAGTGTTAAAAGATGTAAATGATAATAAATGAATTATTATATGGAATCTTACAAAAGAATGGGCTTTAATATATATTTGTGGTAATATCTCCTGCTTTCATAATCACCCAAAAAAGGACTGGTTTCTAACATTAAAAGATGTTGTTCCTTAAATTCAAACTTTTTGTCTAGTTACTATTGAATCACAGTATGTTATTTATTTATTTTATTTATTTATTTGTTTTGTAGAAGTGTTCTATCTGAAGTCCTGTGTCTTTCTGAATCATTTAACATTTCTGCTATGTCTTAATCCAATTGAACACAGATATTTTGTTATAATTTTATAGCAGCAGTGTGAGACTGAAGGCAAATGTTTTCCAGGGTAAGACACAGTGATAGGTTGTTCTACTTCCTTTAGCAGAATAATCAATTTCACTTAGTATTAGTCCCAATAAATTCTGGTATAAAACACAAAATAAAAACAAACATTTTCTGTTCTATACGTAGAAAAATAAAAGGAAAGGTGAGACAACTAACTCTCTTGTCTAGATATAAAAATAATCAAAACTGCATGCCAGCTTTGGGTAGGAGTGCTGGATTAGTGGTTAGGAGTATTTGATGTTCCTACAGAAGACCTGGGTTTGGTTCCCAGCTTCTATATGTCTGCTCACAGCCTCATATGATTCCTGTTAGAGTTGATACTATGCCTGCCTCTCCTGTGCACCCTTCTGCAGTGCATGTGGTGAACATTCATACACTCAGGTATGCACGTGCACATGGATTTTAAAGAGGCTGGAAGAGTGTATGAGAAGGTTGTAGAGGAGAAAGGAGTGTGGGAAACGATGTCATTAAAATCAGATTTCAAAGAAACTTTTTTTTCTCTATTTTTTTCTCTTTGTTTCTGCTTTTGCTTTTGTTTTTGTTTTTTGAGACAGGATTTTCTGTGTAGCTCTAGTTGTCCTGGAACTTGCTCCTTGCTCTGTGGACCAGGCTGGCCTGGATTTGCCTGTCTCTGCCTCCTGAGTGCTGGTATTAGAGGCTTGTGCCACTCCCACAGAAACAATTTAAATAAATAAATGGTAAAATTTAAAGAACTATTAAAAATAATTACATAGCATCTAGGTGTTAGTTTTTAGTTTTATTTTTTAAATCCTACTAAAACCTCAAGTTACGCTAACACCTCTTAGGAGGAATCTTTCAGATATCTGAAGGTCCTCAAAGCATAGTGATCTTTTAAATAAATGGGGAGATCATTGCTTTAAGATACTGATAGAAGTAGCTTCACCAGAGTTGAGAAACAAGGGGTGAGATCACACCACATGGCTGCAGTATAGTATTGAGAAAAGATACATTGAACAGAATAGTAAGAACAGTTCATATTACCCACATCAATTTCTCTGCAAATTCACTGAGAAAAGTATGGACAGAAAAATTTTTTACCTAGAAGGGAGTGTTAGACTTTGCTATAGACTTTAGTACCAGGTGTGCGTCAGTATTCGGAGACAATCTTCCATGTCTTATAGGGAACCTGATAAATTCTCCACTACTAATCAGTCAAGCACCCAAAGTTCCATGAAGGTGAACTCTATTTTTAGCATGCATCAATACTAGGAAATTGCAGTGGCATTAGACTTCAGGGGAAAGTTATAGATAGGTAGATTTCTATTGCTATGAGCTTCAGATATGTCTCATAGTGCACTTTGCAGTGGTCACATGGTTTCTTTGTGTAGTGTTATAGATTTGAAGCATCTTATAACACTGAAACAGATAGAGTGGTACCAATACAGGTAGTCAGCTCTGTGCTGGTTCTTAGCATAGCATTTCATAACATTTTACACAGAGTCTATAAAGAATGGAAAAAGTGCTACCTCCCTCAGTTGTGTGGATGTTGGTGCATGACCACAGTGCTAAAACCGTCAGGAAGCATGGAGTGTGAAAAGATGAGGACATGAACAGCATGCTCGGGAAGAATTCAAATGACTGCCCTATAGATTTAAATTTAAAATATAGGGAAACAACTGAATGCAGTAAGAAAATAATCTATGTGAGCAGACAAAAATATGATAAAAATTGAAATAGAAATAACATTCCAAGATCTTGAATCTGAGAAATACAAGAGATTTAAAAAAAAAAGACTATCAGATATTGAAGACATGTTAGAAAAACATGGATAACTCCATCAAAGAAAATGTTATATTAAAAATACTCCTGGCACAAAATACTCAGAAAATCTGGGAAAATATGAAAATAAGTCAAAATGAGAATAATATGAATAGTTGGAAGAGAAGAAACCAAGGTCAAACACACAGAAAATATTTTTTTCTCCATTTTCTTTATTGGATATGTGATATATTTACATTTCAAATGTTATTACCTTTCCTGCTTTCCCCTCAGGAACTCCCCAATAACATCCCTGCCCCGCCCCGCTTTTTCAAGGGTGCTTACTCAACCACTCCCAACTCACCACCCTGGCATTCCCCTACACTAGGGTATCAACCATTCACAGTACCAAGGACCTCTCCTTCTATTGATGCCATCCTCTGCTACATATACAGCTAGAGCCATGGGCCCCTCCATGGGTAATCTTTCGTTGGTAGTTTAGTCCCTGCGAGCTCTAGGGGATCTGGTTGGTTGATATTGTTGTTCTTCCTATGGGGTTGCAAACCCCTTCAGCTCCTTCAGTCCTTTCTCTAACTCCTCCATTTTGGTCCCAGTGCTCAGTCCAATGGTTGGCTGCAAGCATCTGCCTCTGTACCTGTCAGGCTCTGGCAAAATCTCTCAGAAGACAGCTATAACAGGCTCCTGTCATCAAGTGTGGCCAGCTGCAGCCACACAAAACAGGTTCCTGAGTGGGAAGCCAGAACTGTAAGGGAGGGAATGGCGAAAGAAGAAATGAGAACAAGACAGATTTCTTTCTTTCTTTCTTTCTTTCTTTCTTTCTTTCTTTCTTTCTTTCTTTCTTTCTCTCTCTCTCTCTCTCTCTCTCTCTCTCTCTCTCTCTCTCTCTCTCTCTCTCTCTCCCTTCCTTCCTTCCTTCCTTCCTTCCTTCCTTTCTTTCTTTCTTTCTTTCTTTCTTTCTTTCTTTCTTTCTTTCTTTTCTTCCTTCCTTCCTTCCTTCCTTCCTTCCTTCCTTCCTTCCTTTCTTTCTCTTTCTCTCTCTCTCTCTCTCTCTCCCTCCCTCCCTCCCTCCCTCCCTCCCTTCCTTCCTTCCTTCTTTCCTTCCCTCCCTCCCTAGCTCCCTCCCTAGCTCCCTCCCTCCCTCCCTCCCTCCCTCCCTCCCTCCCTCCTTCCTTCCTTCCTTTCTTCCTATCTCTCTCTCTCTCTCTTTCTTTTTTTAAAGATTTATTTATTATGTATACAGCATTCTGCTTGCATAGATCCTACAGACCAGAAAAGGACACCAGATCCCATTACAGATGGCTGTTAACCACCATGTGGTGTTGCTGAGAATTGAACTCAGGACCTCCAGAAGAACAGACCATGCCCTTAACCTCTGAGTCATCTCTCCAGCCCCAAGATAGATTTCTGAACAAGGCCAATGTTTACTAAAAATCTGTGCCTATATAGAGGGAAAGCCCATCTCCCCCAGATCCACTCTTGATGCCTGTCACCAGTCTGTAAGCAATTTGTCTGACAGCACTGCCTGTCTTCACAAAGCTTTCAGCCTTTCCTCCAGCAAGAGCAGGTGGCAGAAATTCATCAATATGAAGAAAGATATTGAGTATATATTGCGGCTTTGGTCTGATTGGGAATAAAGTGTGCTATGAGGACTGGTTAGTCAATGACGGGCAACCAGATTTCTGAACTATATCAATCTAAGACAGATGTATATGCCAAGAGGCCGTGGTTTATTAATAATACACTACAGAGTCATGTTTGTGCAAAATCAACACAAGCAAGTTGCTTATGCTTCCTTGATGAATAAGAATAGTTCATAGAAAATCTAGTCCCAAGCCACCATAATTCCCAGGCAGGACTGTGGAGCATAAATACATTTTATGCCCCAGTCCAGCTAATTTTTATTTTATATTTAAGGAGGAATTCTAGCCTCCCCCAGACTTGAGCAGGCTGGCTCAGCCACTGAGAATAAGACCACCTGGGGTGCAGCCTTCCTACTGAGATGGTTCTATTGTTCTGTCACCTGTGCTGTTCTTCTCCAAAACACTGCTACCTGCTGAGAGGCTGAGAGATTTCTGAGAAAGCAGGCAACCCAGTGATTGACAACTTCTTGCCAAACTAGTGATGTCAGGCAAATTGCTTACAGGCTGGCAGCAGTCATCAAGAGTGGATCTGCAGGAGATGGGCTTTTCCCCCTTTATAAGCACAGAATTTCAGTAAACATTGGGTTTTGATCAGCAGTTGTCTTGGCCTTGTCTATTTCTCGCCCTTTATTCTCTTTTAGCCCCAGCCTGCTTTTTAGGAGGACCCGGTTCATGTGGCCAAATGGACAGATCCTAGAAACAGAAATTAAACAGAGACACATTGAAACTAACAGAAGTTATGAAACAAATGGATTTAACAGATATCTACAGAACATTTTATCCTAAAACAGAAGGATATACTTTCTTCTAAGCAGCTCATGGCACCTTCTCCAAAACTGACAATATAATTGGTCACAAAACAGGTCTCAACAGATACAACAGTATTGAGATTATCCCATGCACCGTATCAGATCACCATGGACTAAGGCTGATCTTCAACAACATAAATTATAGAAAGCCAACCTTAACATGGAAGCTAAACAACACTCTACTCAAGGATACTTTGGTCAAGGAAGAAATAAGAAATTACAGACTTTTTAGAGGTCTTTGCCATTACTGTAATGTACAGCTGTTGGTAAGGGTGCCATTCTGGTCCTTCCTGAAAGATAATGGCTTAGTCAAGTAAGAAGTTCTCTCCGGTGACCAGTCAACGTCAAAAGTTGGCCACTCAGGGCACAAAAAGTCTGCCAAAATCGTTTCTTGATCTCCACAGAGAGGTTATGGGTTCTAGTTCTAACTTCAGTCCAATGGTTAAGAGTCAAACTAGGGGGGTCATCACAGTCTGTCTCATCGTCTTAGTCACAAAGAATACAAACAGCACACAAACTGTCAACAAACACAAAGATCAAAACTAGAGAAATGACCCAGAGGGTCGATGAATCAGATGGCTGGTTCTGGACAAGAGGGTTACAGTATCACTACAGACATTCAGATGGGACAGAGGTCCCCACAGATGGGGCGTCCCCCAGGGCAATTTTTAAACCAGACTCAGGCTGATCAGAATAAACTCAGACAGATCCAAACTCAGGTTGCGACGTGCTTCAGAAACAAAGGACTAGACACAAACAAACCAAAAACAACAAGTGCACATTCGTTTCAGAAAACAGACACTCAGAACAGAGACACCTGCCAGCACACACACATTCTAGAGGAGATCCCCATACCTCCCAGTCAAAGCCAGGATCCGCTTCCTGCGGGACTTCCAACACCAAGAAACAGAATCAGATGGCTGAGTGGGCACAAAATCTCTCCTCTCCAGAAGGGATTCAGATTCCAACTTGGCACCCAGATGGGAAATCTCCAGGTGTCCCTAGAGCTCCCTCAGACCTCCTGGGACGTCTCCTAGGATGGCAGCCAGGTATCCCCTGACACATCTGTCTATAACCCTCTCTTCTGTCCTGGACAAGGAGTCTGTTCCTCTCACGAGCACAGACGACTGCAAACTGAACCGAAAGTACGGAATTCAGACACAGCCGGCAGACAAAGACATAGACAAAGACAGAATTTTACCTCAAAGAGGGGTCTCCGAGAACATGGGGAGGCCACAAAATCCCAGACAAGCCCCCAACTGAAAGACCCCTGTTTCTGGGGAGACTCTTGCTTAAGTCCCAGGATGAGCTGTCGCCCCAATAACTTGAGAGAAATGATTCTTAATTCAATAATGCATGAGGTTTATTCGAGTATCAGCATGCTGAGGCCGAGCTCAGAACCCACACAGGGGCAGAGGAAATCGACCCCAAGCAGTTGCAGTCGAGGGTTTTTAGAGAATAAACTGCAAAGTGAGGCGAGGATAGAACCACAAAGAATGGGAATGGTGAATTACAGCTCATCTCTCAGGCTGAAGGTGAAAGAACAAAGAACTCCATGCTGGGATTCGTTTCTAGGGGTCTAAGAAACACATTGAGTTGGGGGTCTTACAACATAACAACAGAACCTGAGGAAATCCAAAACATCATCAGATCCTGCTACAAAAGGCTATACTCAACAAAACTGGAAAACCTAGATGAAATGGACAATTTTCTAGACAGATACCAGGTACCAAAATTAAAGCCGGATCAGCTTAATGATCTAAACAGTCCTATACCCCCTAAAGAACTAGAAGCAGTCACTAATAGTCTCCCAACCAAAAAAAGCCCAGGACCAGATGGGTTTAGTGCAGAGTTCTATCAGACCTTCAAAGAAGATCTAATTCCAATTGTACTCAAACTATTTAAAAAAATAGAAACAGAAGGTTCTTTACCCAATTCATGCTATGAAGCCACAAATTTCTCTGATACCTAAACCATACAAAGACCCAACAAAGTAAGTAAATGAAGAAAATATCTAACAACAAAAAAAAGAATTTGAGAATGCATACTTGCATGTTTTTGCTTCCAATTACATGCAGAATTCAAATTACAGGTTGTCTCTGAAAAGTCATCTGTAAAAATACTAAATACTTAGGATTACATTAGTTCGTGTACAACATCTGTCAGACTTTTAACTTGCTGGTGTCATCTGAACTACATCACTTGCTTTCAGGCTAGGGTTCACATAGCATAGATCTTAGTGTTCCAAGCACAGGTCAGTGTGCTTGCTAAAGTCCTGTGTGTATGAGATACTGAAGCTGTTCTCCTGTGGCCTGGCTCTTTTAGCTCACAAGGTTTTGAACTGAAATGCTATCCACTATGGTTTTTCCATTAAATGAACAAAACCACCTGTACTCTTTTCGTTGTTATTTATATGATGTTGCCATGAGCTACATAAATGACCTAAGAGTGAATTGTATTTATCTCTGTCAAATACATACAGTAATGCTTGGCAGGTTTTTTGTTTGTTTGCTTGTTTGTTTTGTTTTGTGACTCCAAGAAGCTACAATTTTTAAACAGTTAAATTTTTGTTCAAATGTTAAAACTTTGCTCTGAACGTAACATGATCTGACTTGTTTTTATATTTATACTACATTTGGCTTCTGCACTGTTGTAAAGTTGCTACTTTAATTTTATATTGTCCAATCAGGAGTCATTTCCATTTCCCTTCTTTCTCAGATGTTCTAATACAGTACTTAATAAGTCTTCTGTTGCACATAGTTTTGAAGGGAGTCTACAATACAGCTAGGACAGGTATAAATATTTGGTACTGTTGTTTTAATTATCTAAATTCTGTTGCCTTAGCAGCCTCCAAATCATCTAGGAACTTGTTAAAAATACAGGATCTCAGGTCCCATACCAGTTAAAACTAGTAGTGCAATGTAGTACATAACAGACTCACATGTGCCAAAGGACTTGAAAAGTGAGGGGTGAAGTCTAAGGAAGCTGGATTACCTGAAAGACTTTTATTTCCTTGTTGCTGATATTAAGTTGATTTATGATCAGAAGGACATAAGAGATCAAAGCTGGATAAGCATATTGCACTGAAATGAAATCCAACCAATTTGAGAATGCTGCTATAAATATTCTTCTGCTTGTCATTTTACTCTGTTCAGATGGTAAAATGATATTTGCAGGCAGCAGTAAAGCTAATCTGGATGGCAGAGTGGAGAGTAAAACCGTACTAACTTTATGTTCCCTCAGTTTGCTGTAATGTGTTATGTGATTTTCTCAATAAAATAGTTGACAAATAGTCACATTCACTGCACTAAGTAGACCTCAGGTGAGGAGGAGCTTAAAGACAGTGAGGTTTGTTGTGTGCCTTACAAGTCTGCTGAAACAGAAACAATCCACTTGGAAAGGAAAGATTTCAGGATCCAATAGTTTGGAGTAGATATTTTGTGTATACAGAATGTCATACTAGTTAACAGTTGTTAATGTTGGCACAGCTTGTGCTGGTCACAGAGTCATTGTATGTCTGTTCCAGAGTAGTGAACAGGAAGAACCAAAAAATAAAGAGAAACATATTGTTGCCTGCTGTGTTTTGCTGTGCAACAATATGAACTCCAATGTGCCGAGTGGCAGGCACAAAGGAGCTTAAAGGAATGATGGATCAAGGTACCAAGTTAAAGGTATTTCTGCTCTAATCTTATCTTCATCCCTAATAGCTGAAGCCTAAGGTGTTTTTGGAAAGATGGGTCTATAAACCTGGGAGAGAGAAGAGGTAAGGAAAGTAGTTTCCCATAGTCTCACTTCTAGCCATTAAAGCAGATAATTTAATTTTTGTTGAGCTCCATGGGAATCAAGAATGAAAATAGACATAAGAAAATCTTTAATATCTCCTGGCACACATAAGAAACTAAATTTTAAAAACTTTCTTTTTGCTGGGGTCAATTTGAAATTTCAGGATGTACCAATGTTGCATATTTACCAATAGATAGCTCTAAAAACCTGAAACAAGTTTACAGCTTATAGACTTATGCAACTTTGGCTGTATGAACTAAAAATTTAATATTGTGTCTTCCATTCTTTGCCATCTCATGTTAGGCCACTCCCAGTATACTGGAGATTGTCTAAAAAAGTAAGAGGAGATTTGAGTTAAAATGAAATAGAAATTGCCCCTGTGAATAATATTTTGTCAGAATACATAGTGCCCCTAACCTGTATCATTTATCTTTTTTGTTTTATTTAAGAATGTTAGCTCTATTAATAAAGAGGAAAGCAAGCGTAGATGAAAATGTGGAAGGAAAATCCAGGTTAACCTGTAAGATACATGTTACAATTTTTGTTGGAAATATCTGTGGAGAGAATTTGTGACTGTGCATGAGAAATGCAGTGTCCTGGACATATGTATTCACGTGTGTCATATATGTGCCATAATTTCCTCCTGCTGAAAACATGGACTTTACAAACAAACATCAAATATGTTTGGCCTTGGGTACTCTTCAGATGTGGCCCTGATCCACTTCAAAAGTAAATTTTGATGCCATAGTCAAGAGAGACAGACAGAGAGAGAGAGAGAGAGAGAGAGAGAGAGAGAGAGAGAGAGAGAGAGAGAGAGAGAGAGAGAGAAGAAACAGAGAGGGCAATGTCAGTGCTCTGTCCACATTTATAAACCTACTCCTCTCTACCCTGGGTTCTCACTGAATCCTTTTAAACTGATTAATACATTGTTTTTCTATTTTGTTTGAAATATTCTGTTCTGAAACCTCTGCAACTATACCTAACGGTATACCAGTAAGGTGCCAAGTTAATTTTCTTTTTTTTTTTTATTAGGTATTTTCCTCATTTACATTTCAAATGCTATCCCAAAAGTCCCCCATACCCAACCCCCACTCCCCTATCCACCCACTCCCACTTTTTCGCCCTGGTATTCCCCTGTACTGAAGCATATAAAGTTTGCACAACCAATGGGCCTCTCATTCCACTGATGGCCAACTAGGCCATCTTTTGATACATATGCAGCTAGAGACACGAGCTCCGGGGGGTACTGGTTAGTTCATATTGTTGTTCCACCTATAGGGTTGCAGATCCCTTTAGCTCCTTGGGTACTTTCTCTAGCTCCTCCATTGGGGGCTCTGTGATCCATCCAATAGTTAGTTGACTGTGAGCACCCACTTCTGTGTTTGCTAGGCCACGGCATAGTCTGACAAGAGACCGCTGTATCAGGGTCTTTCAGCAAAATCTTGCTGGTGTATGCAATGGTGTCAGCGTTTGGAGACTGATTATGGGATGGATCCCCGGGTGTTGTAGTCTCTAGATGGTCCATCCTTTCGTCTCAGCTCCAAACTTTGTCTCTGTAATTCCTTTCATGAGTGTTTTCTTCCCAATTCTATGAAGAGGCAAAGTATCCACACTTTGGTCTTCGTTCTTCTTGAGTTTCATGTGTTTTGCAAACTGTATCTTATATCTTGGGTATTCTAAGTTGCTAGGCTAATATGCTCCACTACGTTCATAGCAGCCTTATTTATAATAGCCAGAAGCTGGAAAGAACCCAGATGCCCCTCAACAGAGGAATGGATACAGAAAATGTGGTATATTTACACAGTGGAGTACTACTCAGCTATTAAAAAGAATGAATTTATGAAATTTCTAGGCAAATGGATGGACCTGGAGGGCATCATCCTGAGTGAGGTAACCCAATCAAAAAAGAACTCACATGATATGTACTCACTGATAAGTGGATATTAGCCAAGTTAATTTTCTACTCAATACTATTGCACGTACTTAGATTAAAAATAACTTTCTCTTTGTTTAGAGTAAATAAGCACACAGAAAATGAAGGAAAGACAAAAGGTTGAGCAAATTATAAATGCCACATACAGGAAATAGTCTTGAACATTATTTAAATTCATTACCTATTGCCAACTTTAGCCATCATCTTACAATATGTATGTAAATCTATCCCAGCCTTCCAGAATCATTTCCTCATAGTCTGAATACCTGATTGTCAAAGATAAGTTGGGAAACTACTGTGACACAGTCAGTGATGGTCCCTCAAGACTGTTCTGTATCAGCTTGTTTAGATACAATTAGGAGGGAAAACACCATGAATTCTAAGAATTTGTTTGTGGAAGCACATGTCAGATGATTCAATAATCTGCAGAAGTACAAAGGAAATTTCATACCCATGTCAACTGTTAGAACTATTGATAAAAACGTAGAGCAAGTGGGAAGCTGTAGGCAGCCCACTTCCTGCCTAACTGCAGAGAGACTTTAGGAGCATGATTGGAGTGCCTTGGGGAATGTCTTGGAGATTTTTATGAAGATTCATAGTTTTAAAACCATATATTTTAAATGCTAATTTAAAGAATTTAAGAATCTCACCAAGCTGAAAGCTTTTAAGGTTGTCTCTTGAGCTACCAATAGCTACAAAACTCTTGTTCTAGTCATATTTCTTGTAGCACCATTACATCTCTTCATATTATAGCGCATCTACAATACATATTATGGAATCAACTAAGGTCTTCTCCATGAGAAAATAAAGAAAATGTGATATATATTATTATATATCTATAATATATATTATATATTATTATATATCTATTAATACATATCTATATATCCATACATCTATTATTCTATATAGCATATATTCTATAGACACAATGGAGGTTTAGTCAAGAATAAGGAATAAATTTATCTTGTTGGCAGAAAAGTAGATGAAGCCATATATAATCATAGGTAAAGTGAGATAACTTAGACATTCACAATTCCAAAGGATAATACCATCTTCTAGCCTACATGAGCACCTGTACTCATAAGTGTCTCACACACACACACACACACACACACACACACACACACACACACACACACACACACACGGGCGCGCGTGTGTGCACACTTAAATAAAATAAATATTTTCTTGAAGAACAAAAGTGGGGGAAATATATCACACACTTAAACACACAGATGCATATATTCATGTGTATATACAAACAAATATAGCAGCATTTGAAATGCCATTTATGCTCTCTTCTCTCATGTTTTCAGGGACATGGTAGTTGTCTCACACTGGCAATGACTGCATACTTTTTCTCTCTGCACTTTGTGCCACATTTCTCAATTACACATCAACAGAAAGAGGAAGGGGAGTGCACATAAGGGTATATATGGCAAGAGCATGGGAAACATCTGGAAGTTAAAATGTCTTATAAAGCTTATCACTATGAGCACATGCCAATAAAAAATTATAAGAAGAAGAAGAAGAAGAAGAAGAAGAAGAAGAAGAAGAAGAAGAAGAAGAAGAAGAAGAAGAAGAAGAAGAAGAACAACAACAACAACAACAACAACAAGAACGCAGGAAGAAAGAAACAAGTTTTAAATATGTTGACATAATGAAATCCTCACCTTGAAGAACTAAAGCAACCCACACATGGTGTCTCCTACCATATTTACCTATATAGCAACAGATACATAATGGGAAAGTGTCCTTATAATAAAATTTTTGGGAAGTACTGCACATTAATAGAACTGTAGTCACCAAACAAACAATATCAATGTTGTTAGACTCCATAACGCTCTTACTTCAGTGTTTTTGTAAACTTTTGTATGAAACACATACGTTCTCTAGCCGATATTTGTAGTAGTGAGTTACAGAATTCATATTGTACAAATATCAACACAAATAAAACATTATTTTAAGGTTTCTATGTTATACCAGTCATGTTTATTCCACATAACTAACAGCTCTGGGAAAAATAGTATAATATCTGAAAAAGTCACTTCAACTTTAAGTGTTTAAATTATATCAAAAAATTTCCATTACATACAAAATTGTGAATAATGAACTGGCTGAGAAATTCAGAATGCTTTTGATATACTCACAGACATGTATGTTGACATATGTAGTTGTGTATCAACAGATGTGCTTGTATAAAAACATAAAATAACCTTGTTTCACTGATAGGTTTCCCATGTGAATGTATACATGCCCAGTCATTTTGTAAACCTAAAGGATTAAACAAAACCCACTATCCATTATTTACCTTGTATCTATATAGCACCAAATTGCAGTATCAGCATATTCTAGTTTTTCTTTTTGAATTATATTGAGTGATATGAGAAATTAAAAAATGCAGCCATAACTGAATTACATTGGAGAAATGAGTGTTTTGAGGAACTCCTTTGGTGGTCCAAGAAGAATTTCCTAAGTGTGTGTGCAATGTGGTAAAAAGAATGGCCCTCATATTTCATTTTAAGACTGTTATCACCAGACACCCATTGTGCACAATGATGAGTTTTAAGATTCCTGAAAACTACAAATATATATCATTCCATGAAAATGACTTAGAAAATGTAATAAAAGTCTCCGTTTGCTAGAGTTGGAAACTGCAATGTCTTCCTGACATTCCTGTTTAAAATACTTGATCCCTAGCTGGTGTCTCTATATGGAGAGCTTCTCGCAGGTTTGAGAAGAGGAGCTAGTTGGAGGGATTAGGTCTTGGTGATGGATATTTATGGGTATATTTTCCTAGAACCTTCATGTCTTTCCCATCTTATGTCTTCTACATCCCTGCCCATAATGGGCTTCTCTGTCATATCTTCCACATCCTGATGGATGGAACTCTCTGAAACCACGAATCAAAATAACTTTTTCCTCTTCTGAGTGTTCCATGCCTTTTTGTTGTGCCAAGAGCTACAGAATTACCTTGTACACAGCTCTTACACCAGGCAGAGTATCCAGCATTATTTTTGTGGGTTTAATTATAGTTTGTGAGTATCGAGACAAAAGAATCACAGCAGCAGAGAACACAGTAAGATGGCTAACCAGAATTCCCTAGTGCACACACACACACACACACACACACACAAACACCAGAACTCAGGAGATCACAAAATAAAAAATCTCACAGGGTATCTATTACCTCACTCCACCTCTAGGCTCAAACAGGAGTCAGAAATGATTTCTCCCTTAGGGAAGACTTGGAGGTGACATCCCCACAGCTTCTTTGCTTCTTAGGACATCTCCAATTTCTACTGTCAGAGCCTCCTAAAGCCTCTATGGGCTCTGCCAGCTGGTAGGTTTCTAATCATATGGATGATGAGCTGTCCTAAAGATAGAGCTGATGCTGTGTGCCCCCTCCTGACCATGGCCTATGGTGCTGTGCCACTAAATTAGGCTAAGTGCTAGAGCAAGTTCTAGTCCATGGGCAACCCGCCTTTTCATTCTTTTTCCTCTGAAGCTAAATAGAGTGCTTTATTCTCTATTTATGCTAACAGTACACCATACCTGCATGGGAATAGGAATACCTTTCCCAACCCTGAAGTCAGGCAATGCTATGAATCTCCATATATTCTCCCTCTCCCTATAGTGTCAAGATGAGAGTATTTTCCTTGACGGTCTATGTCTTAAATTAGTGGAAAGTGCTATTCCACACAATAAAGGCAAAACGCTAGATCCAGAACATCTAGCAAAGCCTAGAAATTGCACATTCCAGCATCACAGACGACTAAGGAACAACTCTGGGATACCAGCTGTTGTGTTCTATGGGCAGAGCATACACTATGTGTTTCAGGAAATCAGAGACTTCACTGTGTGGCTCTACCCTGCACATTGCAGCCTCAGCACTCCAAGTGAAGCACTTGAAGCTGAACTGACCCTCCAAAGTGCTAGCAGGCAAATCTCTTCTCTTCATAAAGTAGAGTCAGTGTTGCTCTACTCAGCCCAGCCACAGGTGGATCTTGCCCATGTTGTGAGCATATTCAGTGGATATAGACATACCCAATGTCATAAAACAAGGGTAGAATAAACCTCAACACAACAACAGCTAGTGATTACAATGCCCTACCAGGTCACCCAGAACCTTGATACACTTCACACACATACACACACACACACACACACACACACACACACACACACACTACATACATATATACATACATACCTACATAATACATAAAAAAGAAACTCCAGAGTCATATGACACTAGAGATTAATTGGACTTAAGGGACATCACACAATAGTCCATTCAGTTGACTCAGACTATACATTCTTCTAATCACATAAAATGTTTTACAAGATATAACAAATTTCACATAATAAAATTAAAATATCCAGGCAGTGGTGGCACACACCTTTAGTCCCAGCACTTGGAAGACAGAGGCAGAAGGATTTCTGAGTTTGAAGCCAGCCTGGTCTACAGAGTGAGTTCCAGGACAGCCAGGACTACACAGAGAAACTCTGTCTCAAAATAACAACAAAAAATTAAAATTAAAATAATTTGTACAGAGGACTGGTGAGATGGCTCAGTGGGTAAGAGCACTGACTGCTCTTCCAAAGGTCCTGAATTCAAACCCCAGCAACCACATGGTGGCTTACACCCATCCATAGTGAGATATGATGCCCTCTTCAGGTGTGTCTGAAGATAGCTACAGTGTAGTTACATATAATAATAAATAAAATCTGTAAAAAAAATTGTACATTTTATCTGGTCAGCAAGAAATAAACTCAAAACCTGAAACCTCAAATAACTCAAAATAAACTCAAAAATTGTAAAAATAAACTCAAACTACAGAACGAAAGAAGACAGGCAAACAATTGAAGATCAAGAAAGAAATATTAAATGATCAGAGAGCTAATTGTTAGATCAACAAGAAAGTTAACAAAAACAGAAACAAAAAATATCTCAACAACAACAAAGCCCCAGCCAATGAAAGCAAAAGTGTAACTCATTAGTTACTGAATTGTAACAAAAGCTGATCAAAGAAGGACATTTGAAGCTGTGAATGCTGACATTAATTATGAGAATATTAAAATAAATAACTAAACAAAGAAACTTAAGGTTTAAGAAAAGCAGAGAGAGACAAATTCTGTCAGCCGAAGATAAAAACAATGTTAAAAACTAAAAAGTAAGTAAATATAATCAGTAAGACAAAGGTTTGAGTCTTTTAAAAGATTGGGTAAAATGGACAAGCAGCCAAGCTAAGGAGAGAGAATGAAGGGGGAGGCGTGGGGCAGGGGCAGAGATAAAAACACTAGCAATACCCAGAGAGTAGTTATATACTGTTTTGAAAATGTTTTCTGAAAAAAAAAAACCAAAAAAAACCCAAGACCATCTAAAAAAATCAATAAATTTCTAGACATATAATGTAACAAGTTTGAACCAAGATAGAAACTTACTATATGTACAGACAAATGGGTTTGAACTCCTACAAGGATAATCTTGAAAATTTTTACAGAATGAAATTTTTACAGAATGAAGACCAAAGTGTGGACACTGTGCACCTTCTCAGAATTGGGAACAAAACACCCAGGGAAGGAGTTACAGAGACAAAGTTCGTAGCGGTGATGAAAGGATGGACCATTTAGAGACTGCCGTATCCAGGGATCCATCCCATAATCAACTTCTAAACGCTGACACCATTGCATACACTAGCAAGATTTTGCTGAAAGGACCCAAATATAGCTGTCTCTTGTGAGACGATGCCGGGGCCTAGCAAACACAGGAGTGGATGTTCACAGTCAGCTATTGGATGTATCACAGGGCTCCCAATGGAGAAGCTAGAGTAAGTACCCAAGGAGCTAAAGGGATCTGCAACCCTATTGTTGGAACAACATGATGTACTAACTAGAACCCGGAGCTCTTGTCTCTAGCTGCATATGTATCGAAAGATGGCCTAGTCAGCCATCAATGGAAAGAGAGGCCCATTGGACTTGCAAACTTTATATGCCCCAATATAGGGGAATGCCAGGGCCAAAAGAATGGGAATGGGTGGATAGGGAAGTGGGGGGGGGCGCTATGGGGGACTTTTGGGATAGCATTGGAAACGTAATTGAGGAAAATATGTAATAAAAATATTAAAAAAAAAAAAAAAAAAAAGAAAATTTTTACATGTGATTTGTCAGTATTCCACTAGATGGCAGACAAAATCTAATGTTAGCTCAATGAGAAAGCAAACCGAGAAAAAACAAAGAGCAAGTCATTCTGTGGTAAGAACAGGCTGCTGACTTTGAAAGGCTTATTCAATTCATTGACATAAAACCTTGCACTAATTGAACATATGTATAGGTGCTTCATATAATGTACTTTGTAAACACCTTTTAGTTGAAGCCATGGCATGCCTACATATGTATATAGGGGCTCATTTGTTATATTGGATAAAGAATGGATTGAAACTCGGGTCTTGGTATAGTTCCTACTCCTACCTTCTTCCTTCATTTCGTTTTGTTTCCTTTCTTTTTCCCTTCCTTTTCTTTTTGCCTCTAGCTAGCGAATACTGAGTCTCGGTAGGAAGCACCTCATCCCCCTTACATTTTAATTGTCACTGAATGTCCCTAAAATCTCAGACTAAACTGTCTTGTTATTTTTCAATCATCTGAGAGAATACGCAAGATTTTTGGATTTTCTTAATAAATAAATGTGCAACCAGGGAAGAAATAAATAGAAAGACTACTTTCAGAATGATTTGCCACAAAACAGAAAAATTAAAGAGAGATATGTGTTTGTTTTTATGTGAAAAGTTGAGAGAGATAAGGACAGGTCTTGCAAAATATGGTGCTAGTGTGTTGACTGACAGGCTTGTACCTGAAGATTTCTAGAACTGGTGGCAGCAGATCTGGACACCCATGGAGGGAACAATGTAAAAGAGGTCAAAGTGAGAGACCAAATCTCTTAAGTTCAGACTCCACTTTACAAAACTTGAACTCAGGTAAATTAACAGGCTGGTACCTAGCATTAGTTTCCAAGTTACTACCTCCCCTCCCCCCAACAAAACCAAAGCCTAGCTCCACTTTCTAAACTAACCCCAACAGACCAGAGTCAATTTCCCCCAATAATGCAGTGTTTCCAGGTTAATTCCCACCAAGCCTGCTCCCTCTCTGACTACTGCCAATGCAGAGGGAAATAGAAGTTAACTTTGTGGTTTGACTCCCAGCACCAGTCAGTTATGCTAAAGGCCACAGTAGCTCTCCAATTAGATGCTTGCCAGGCTAGAAATGCTCACTCCCCACTTGTTGCTTTCTATAAAGCCTTACCCCAACTGATGTGGGCACACATCTCCACCAAAACAATCCTGCAGGTAGGCACTGGGCTGAGGGGCCCAAGCTAGCTTGAATAAAGGCCCTGTTGTGATTTGCAATTGGATCAGCTCCTGTCTGTTTTGGGAGGGGTTCACTAACACTTCCTTGACATTACAAACAGATATGAACATCAACTATCTTATTCCCCTGAGGATGGGACAAGGGCTCCTCAAAGTTCAAAGAAGATGAAAATGTTGCCTGTTTTGTACTCTGATATAAGGTTCAGTTTATCCAGTGCATTGAGAAGCACACACAAGAGCCCAGGAGAATAAGCACAAAATGGTAACTATAATTTAACAATTATGCAATCACTCTCTCACTTTGTTTTTTATTAGATCAGCTACTTCTTCTCCCAACTAACACCATGTGAACATATGCAGATCATTTTCCACAGGGTGCCTATAGTGGCTTTAGAATATGTATGTGGTTTTTGCTATTTCCATCCAGGAAGGGATCCTGGTTCTCCCTCTGTATGTGTTGGCTTCAATAATTAATTTAAGAGCATGTGCTGAATTGATTACTGCTTTATACAGGTCAAATCCTATAATATAGCTTTGTCTTTCTGTTAAAACATGACAATTTGGACCTTGAGGTCATTGTAAGATCAGCTTGGCTACATTCTGTGAAAGACAACATAGAGAGAGGAAAATGACTCCAGTTTCATAATACCTCCATTCCCAACTAAGAGATGAGTCGTCCATCTTCCTCAATATGAAGGTGAATGGGGGCTTTTTGGATGGTTCCAGTCTCAATCATCATCCTGCTATCACAGAGATCTGAAATAATTTGTACTACTGGGTAACACTATTAAATATCTTAGAGGGCCATTCTTGCAAAACTTCATTTCCAACCGGAAGGCTGGAGGTCTGAGATAAAGGTGTCATAAAAGCCACGTTCTGCTGTAGGCTGTCTTCCTGAATTATAGTAATCTTCTCATAGTGACATTACATGACAGCTCATAAACAGAGAATGCTTGGTATTCTTTCTACAAATGGAGCTATGCCCATCAACCCGGCTTCTCACCCTTATGCTTTTATCTTATCCTGATTCCCTCACCAAGGCCCCATTTCTATGTACCATCACATTGGGATTTAAGGTTTTAACATAAAAGTTGGGATCGTGGTGGGGACAGTTGACCTGCCTGTAAATAGCTACGAAAGGAGAGGTGTAATGAATGGCTATGGTTGTTTGGTTTTATGAATTAAACTGCAAATAATTTGAGAGCTGGTAGGAAACCAAACCAGCTGACTCCTTTTCATTTTCCAAATTTCTGTTGTTTCTGCCCTTCTTCATTTCTTTCAGCCAGATGTAGGACAGATATTTCTTCTATATCATTTTTCCCAAGCTTTCATATTATTTAATGCACCACAAAAAAGTACTATTTTATGTTTTCTCTAGAGCATGACCTCTGAAACATAACACCCTAGAAGTTCTTTTTCAAAAACCTTTGAAAGTTGAAACATTTAAAACCTCATAGTATTCCTGAAGGGAAGAGTTGTAGGTTAAAGGCACAAGATTTTTTTTTTTTGTAGGACTATATATTGCAGTAAATAAAAGAGAATTTGTTTACCACTTATATTTATCATCCATACTATATAATATATAATTATATCATATAACATTATATTATTATTAACATATATAATAGTATATACATTGTGAATGGCCCTGGCGCTGCTTGTATTTTGATGTTAATTCTGCTTTCCCAGTAGGGGTTATCTGGAATGAGGAATGAGTCATGTACTCAGGTGACTTCTTTTGAACCATCCCCTAATGAATGAAGGAACCAATCACTGGGCAAGTAGGTGGGACTTCCAGGTTGGAGGGCGGAAGAGAGTAGGCAGGAGAGAGATAGGGGCTTTTGGACTGGGATAGCAAGAGGACAAGATGTAGCTCCTGGTTTATATGGCAAATCCATCAGAGGATTTAGATTTATATGGTTTACAAGATTAGGATTCTAGTTGATGCGCCCAGCGATTGAGTTACCATTGATTCTGAACTAAGTTTGTGTGGTATTTTCCTTCATGCGGCAGTTCAAGCGGGTTCCAGAGAGAAAGGTACAGCGGCAAAGTGTGGGTTTGCCAGAAGGGCACCACAAAAGGCCACGGGAATTTTGAAGTATGGGGCTGGTGTGGTAACGACCTGCCAGAGGAAACTTAACAAGCTGGGTGGAGAGATTTCAGAATACTGAGTCAGAGAGTCTCCACAAGATGAGAACAATCCAGCCATTGCCTGCCAGTGCCTTGCCTATCAGCCCACTCTGCTGGCAATAGCAAGGATTCTTTTTAAATATATCCCCCAACCTATATAAGTCAGCAAGGCATTGGTAGGAAAGAATAGAGTGCAAAGAAACATTTGAACGGGTATCTACAAATCTGATCTATGAGTCTCCATTTATCTGAAGGCTTCACAGACAGACAGAGGAGGATCTGAAATTACATGCTTGCTTTGTATTTAACTATAGAAGAATTCAGAAGAGCCACAGATGGTGATTAATACTGTAAACATTAAACAGAAGAGAGTCCATATGCACTCAATTAATCAAAGCATATTTATTGAATATCTGCTGTGTCTAGATTCATCTTATTTGCTATGGAGGAAATAAGAGGCATATAATAATACTTTCTAGGAAGTATTTTACTAGTCAGTGAGGTAAGACAAAATTACCAAAGACATTCTGGAGAGGCAATAGATCGCTTGCCTATTACCCTAAAAAAGGCTATAAAAATAGGAAATGATCCATGTAAATGGCTCAAAAACATTTTCACTAGTAGTAGTCTTGGGTGAAAATAGAAGGAATTTGGGAGACAGAATGCAAATATCAGAACAAAGGATGGATAAATCTAGATTTAACATGCAATCTAAGAACTACAGTGAATGTTCTGTCAAGAATTTTAGTTGAGATTTTAGCTTCTCCTGTCACTAACAAAGTGGTAGCTATGGTGTGGCTTATTTCTCTATAGTGACCATTTATCAGCATGCATTATTTGACATATTTAAGGTAATACCTTAAATAATGATTCATTAATAAATACTTTAACAAACTGGGCATTTATTATTTATGAGTTAGTATTAAGTATGCCAACCCAAAAAAGCAAAGACTCTATTTTTATGTCTTAATGCAAGAATTATATACACATAAGTAGTCACTGACTGAAACAAAAATATCAGATTGTTAACATTAGAGAGATTAACTGCAAACATGTATCTATTGGTTTCCATCATACACACACACATATATATATATATACATATATATATATTTCATATATATTTCTATGTATTTCACACACACACACACACACACACACATATGTATACTATTGCTCCTTAGTGTTTTCAAAATGCAGACTTTTACTTTTTTCCAGTGGTCTATAGAAATAACACTATATTAAATTTGTTTTGAGCCATAGAGTAAATTATAGTAAGAATTATTTTTTGTTTTCATTTTTACCCCAAGGCTCAACTTAGTAATTTTGTTTGGTCAAAATGTAGGGCTTTTTGTTCTAATAAAAGGAAATTAATATAACTGCAAAAGTAGAAAAATACAGGGCAGACGAGCCAGGAGATAATTAGTTTAGCACTTCTCTACAAGGCTCCACCCTGTGCTTTTCCTTTTTTGTTGATAAGAGTGAATGAGTCCTCCACTTAAGCCTATTGTTTAGAAGATGAGTCCAAGTAAACCTTAGTTCATGGGCATGAAAATAAGAGAAGAGGACCTGCCACTGTATTGTTATCTCCTGCACTACAGGTAGGATCGAAGCCTATGGCACCAAGGGACAACAACCAAGTATGAGAAACATAATTATGAATGAAATTGAATAAGGGTCAATTCTGGACAGAGTTAAAATCATATGAAGATTCACAGGACAGAGAGAAATAAAAGAGCCAAACCTACCTCATTTGGTATAATTTTAAGGGGAATTAGAGACTGACTAGAGGGGGCTGGTAAGAGGAAAAGTGTGAATAGGGAAAGACCCAAAGAAGCTAGCTAATGGCAATTGGACTTACTGAGGGCAATGCATGATTTTCCAAGGGAGATTGACACTGTCAATAATATTACAGAAATAGTGTACTTAGAGGATTAAATGGATGATTCTTTAATAAGTTTGATGTAAGATACTGGCAAGCTGAACTATGACAGTGAAGTTTGAAATTGACATAAATTCTGTCCAAGAAATACCAAGGGAATTAAATTAGGATTTATATAGAACTTTTAAAAGTAGACTCTTGTATAAATGGGTGGATAGACTGATATGCTAAACATTGCATAGCCATTGTATAAGTAAAAATAATTGGAAATGAATCATGTAGATTCATTATGCTTTTCTTTCGAAATGTTGCTATTTTTGAGGTGTATGTAGGTCTTGTAATGGGAAGGGACTATAGAGATGGAAAGTGGCAGGAAATGAGTATGATCACATGACTAATTGGTTAGAGATAACTAAAGCCAAGGACTTGTATGAGATTACTCAAGACAAGAGAATCAGTAAAAATATAAAGTAGTCTAAACAGAAATCCGAGGAGCACTGACTTTAATGATGGGCTGGAAGAAGAAGCACTTCTGACAGAGACTGGAAGGAATGCTAGAGCAGAGCATTCAGAGAGCCAAGAGAAAATGGAGCTTTAGAAAGCTTTAAAAATGGCCTGGTGGTTAGCAGCATCCATTCTATGGGAGACCTTTAAAGGGGCTGTGACAGGGGCGAGCAGAGTTGGTGGACAAAGAATGATTTAAGTGCCAAATGTAGAAGAGAAAATACATCATTATTTCCAGAGTCTGGATAAATTTCATCATATAGACCAGTCAAATTTTTCAGGCCTGCCCAGATGAGTTTTAATAAATGGGACCTTTATGATGGAAGAAGACAACCTAATCCTGCAAGTTGTCCTCTGATCTCCACATGTCACACACACACACACACACACACACACACACACACACACACACTCACTCACACACACACATACACACACACACACACACTCACACACACACACTCACTCACACACACACACACACATACACACACACACACACACACACACACACAAATAAATAAATACTGTAACATAATAAGTGCTTCTACTGAAAATTAAAAAGCAGGTATTTTGGACTTTATGAGTTTCTGTACTTCTATGCTTTCAATGTTGCCTAAGTGCCACATTATGACAGCATCTCTTGGCAAGTTTTCAAAAGTCCATATATTTCAACTCAACATTCATGATCCAGTGAGTCCCCACATAAGATCTGGTCTCTCAAACACTTGTCCTGTTTTGTTAAAATTCTAATTTCTTGGATTTTCTGCTTTTCACCTCATTCAAACTCAAAGACTGAAATTTTCTTCTGTTACAGGAATGTAAGTGCCTGACGACAGACACTGGCAAGAGCCTCACATTGGGTTCCAGATAGGAGGAATATGGGTTTGAAGAATGTCTTCTAAAGTCTTTAGGAGCCATATCAAAATATGACTTTAACTTGCCCTGCTTAGTGTTTCATTTCACTACTCTTAAAGCCTCTATCAGGAGAGGATTTTTTTTTCTTTGTTTCTTTTAACGAGTATTGAAGCTTGTATTCCAGGTAGTTTACTGAGCTCTTTTCTATCATGCTGACACCAATAGGTAAAATTACTGCCATGAGAATGGCCTCTGTTGTGTATTTTACCCATGTCTTTTTCTCTGCTAGACTTTGTGAAGACACAGCTATGTCACTATAATAACTTAGTATAAGATACCACCAAAGTAAACCTGTGAAGCCAATCTGCTTTTGATGGGATTATTTTGACTCTAATGCTTGCCTGCCAAGGTTATTTCGACCAAATAATGAAAAAAAAACAAAAACCAAAAAACTACAAACAATAAGCTTTCTTCAAAGCAATTACTCTGTTAGTAGATAACAAAATTCTGATACTCCAAGAAAAGAGAAAATAAGTTGAGCTGGAGGTTGTTACAGAATCTCTTTCTTCCACAATTGAGTTTCAACTCCTTGGTAGACAGCCCGTGTAATTCAATATTTAACTAGGCTAGTATGAATGTTTCTTACACCATATAAACTTGTTCTGGCTTGTCTATGTTACTAGAATTGACATAGACTTTATGTGTTTTTTTAAAACATCAGGACAATCTTGATCCAAAATGTCTGTCTATAAATCTTTGATCCGTTTCTTACTATATTTGTGACAATGGGAGAAACAGATTAATTTTCCTGCCTTCAGTTTGTTCATGTCTAACATAGTGATTCTCATGGAATCTGATCCACGGGGTTAAGATGTAGTGAGTTAGCATTTCAAAAGAACTTAGACTGGGACATAGTATATAAAACCACATGTTCTAACCTCACACATAGTACATAGTAAAATAGAATGGAAGGGAGATTTCCAAACTCCTCTTTGTGAAGCTAGAGTTACACTGATACAAAAGCCAGATAGAAACACCACAAGAAAATGATAGACCAATACCTATGATGACCACGAGAGCAAATGTTCCAATAAAATGCTATGAGCAAAATCTAACAATACATCCAAAAGATCATATAACATGAAAAAAAATCGTTTGTCCTTGGATACAAAAGCAAGTCAGTCAATGTGATACCTTATACTAATAGATCGACTGATAAATTATATAATGTATTTGACAAAATTTAACATGGTTTTTAGTAAAGACTCAGAGAAAAATTTATTCAAACCCATAGAAGCCAGTTTTGAAAATACCATAGTTAACATCTTAATTAAATGGTGAAAAGTGTGAAAATATTCTTCTAAGGTCTAGTAAGGGCAAAAATGCTCATTCTGACTACTTTATCAACATAGCTCTAGTAAGCTCTGGTAAAAGTATAGATCAGGTAAGAAATAAAAGACAGCTAAATCAGAAAAAACAAAAGTATTCCACTTCACATTCTATGAAATAGCACATGTCAGATGGCCTAAAGGCCTCACAAAAACTTTGCAGCTAATCAATGTATTCAATAAAGCTCAATGGTATAGAAATCAACATAAAAAGCATCTATCTTTCTCTTTTTGTTTACCAAACATCCATATGCTATTTAATTTATTTTATACATAGACTATTTAAAAGGAGTTAAAATATTTCTATACATTTATGGGTTACAGTGATATATATATATATATATATAGAGAGAGAGAGAGAGAGAGAGAGAGAGAGAGAGTTATCTATTATATATTAAGTCAAGCTAATTAATAGATAAATCTAAAATATATCTCTGCTTCAGACAGATTTCTCTTATAAACATTGATATAAAAATATTCAATAAAATACTAGCAAACTGAATCCAGGAACACATCAAAAACATCATACATCATGATCAAGTAGGTTTCATCCCAGAGATGTAGGAATTGTTCAATATATAAAAATCCATCAATGTTATCCACCATATAAACAAATTGAAAGGAAAAAAAATAATGGTATCCTCTCATTAGATGCTGAAAAGTCTTTGACAAAATCCAATACCCCTTCATGTTGAAAGTATTAGAGAAATCAGGACTACAAGGCACATACTTAAAATTAATCAAAGCAATATACAGCAAGTTGGTAGCCTAAATGGAAGGAAACTTAAAGTAATTCTCCTAAAATCAGGAGCAGGCTTCCCACTCTCACTCTATTTATTCAATACAGTACTTGAATTTCTATCCAGAGCAATACTTAAAGTGAATCTACTAAAACCAGGGACAGGACAGGCTGCCCACTCTTACTCTATTTATTCAGCATAGTGTTTGAAGTTCTAGCCAGAGCAACAAGACCATTGAAGGAGATCAAGGGTATATAAATTGGAAAGGAAATGTCAAAGTATTGCTCTTTGCAGATAATATGATACTATACAGAGACAACCCCAAAAATCCTACCAGAAAACTCTTATAGCTCATAAATCATTTCAGCAAAGTGACTGGATACAAAATTAACTCAAAGAAATCAGTACCCTTCCTCTATACAAATGTTAAACTGGCTGAGAAAGAAATTAATAAAACACCCTTTACAATAGCCACAGATAATATACAATATCTTGGTATAACTAATCTAGTAAGCAGAAGTTCTGCATGACAGAACTTCAAATGCTTGAAGAAAGAAATTGAAAAAGATAACAGAAGATGTAAAGATCTCACATGGTTCTGGATAAGTAAGATTAATATAGAGAAAATGACCATCTTACTTAAAGCACTCTACAGACTCAATGCAATCCCAAAAGATGCTCTACCATCGCACATGTGTTCAATTGCTTTATTTGTGATATCCACACTTGAAACAACCCAGATGTGTTCCTCAACTGAAGAATGGATAAAGAAAGTGTGGTACATCTACACAATTGAATACCATCCAGCTATAAAAAACAAAGACATCATGAATTTAGGAGGTAAATTGATGTTTCTTAGAATATCATCTGGATAATATTGGTAACCCAGTCCTAAAAGGGCATCCAAGGCATGTATTCACTTATAAGTGGATATTAGCCATAAAATACAGTATGTCCATGCTACACACAACCCCAAGGAGGCTGGACAGGAAGGGCACAAGCTAATATGTGTGAGCCTCACTTGGAAGAGGGAATGGAGTGGTTGTAGAGGGCAGATGGAGGGAGGGAACTGGGTGGGATTGAGGACCAGGACAGGAGTGAGGGGGTGTGGGAGATGAGGTGTGGGAGGGGCAGGGGGAATGGTCCAATGGCCATGAGAGTTAATGGAAAGCTGCAAACATTTGGGGCAGAGGACAAGAGATGGCATATCCAGTCATAGGGACCTAGGAAAGGGGAGACACCCAAGAATAAATGGGGTTGTCCTTATCTACAACTCACAGCTTTAGAGATATGTAGCCTGAGGGAGCAGCCTCCTGGCCAGATAGGGACACCAACCCACCCACAAGACTTTTAACCTCCAATTTATCCTGTCTTTGAGAAATGCAGGCACAGGTGATTGAGCAGAGACTGAGGGAATGGTCAACCAATAACTGACCCAACTTAAGACTCATCCATCCTATTGGCAAGCACCAATCAGTGACATTATTACTGACACTCTGTTATACTTGTAGACAGGAGTCTAGCATGGCTATGACTGACCCACCAACTGACTCAGACAAATGCATACAACCACAGCCAAACAGAGGATAGAGCTTGGGGACACTTACAGAAGAATACAAGGAAGGATTGCAGTACCTAAGGGGATAGGAAATCCACAGAAAGACCAAAAGAATCAACTAACCTAGAACCTTGGGTTTCTCAGAGACTGAACCACCAACCAAAGACCCTGGGTCCAAATGCTACATATGTAGCAGATATGCAGCTCTATCTTCATGTGGTTCCTGAAAAAGTAGAACATCTCAAATGCTGTTACCTGTATGCAGGATGTGTTCTTCTAGCTAATCTGCCTTGTCTGGCCTCAGTGAGAAAGGAAGTGGACAAGACTTGAAATACCAGAGTGTGGGATATCCAGGGGGCCCCACCCACTGAGAGGAGAAAGGGAAAGGAGATGAGGGAAGGATTGTGGGAGAGATGAAGTGAGCAGGATGTAAAGTGAGTAAGTTTATGTATATGTGTGTGTGTGTATATATATATGTATATATATTATGTATATATCTAAAGAGATAATTAATATCCCCTTCCCTCATGAACATCAGTACACTATTGTAAAAGCTAAGAAATACAGGCTTAATGCTCTTTCAATAGATAAACAGAGAATATGGTGCCTACCCACAATAGAATTGTATTCCCTATAAATAAATGACCAGGTCCTGTCATTGCAACAATGTAGATACAACTAAAAGTCATTATGGTAAGTGAAATAAGACATGTACAGAAGTGATACAGACATGTATATCGATTATTTCTTTTTACCTTGATCACATTGTGACTGAGAGTAGAATGAATTTATGACAGAAGAGGCTAGAGCCTGAGAACTGTTGGTCAAAGAGTACTAATAATTGAGAAAAACTTTTTGGCATGCTATTCTTATCATATAGATCAAAAAAAGTCACAGTAGTAGCTTCACAGTTATAAGAACAGGTTCTAAATGGAATCAGCATAACAATTATAATGTTTAAGAGTCAGATATGTTTAACCTGATCTAAGTTTTGCACAATGAATATATGGATCAAAATATCAATTGATACCTGTTAAGTGTGAATAAGTCTGTCATTGCCAAGATAATTCATTTGAGAGAACAGTAAAGTTAACTACATGAAATTTTGTATTTAGTACATTAGTTAAAATAATTGAACTTGAATTAAACATAGAAAGGCAGTCTTTTTGTTTATTGCAATGTTGCCCAGTGATAAAGTGGGCAGTGATAAAATGTTGAACAGTGATAAAGAAATAGGTTAAGTAGCTATGGAGGTGGGATTGCTACAGTGTAACAGAGCTGGGTCTTACCAAAAGGACGTATGCCATTTGCAATATCACCAATAAACCTGGAAGTCATTGTCTTAAGTGAATAAATCAAACACTGTGATTTAACTTTGAGGTGCAATTTTAAAAACTGAGCACAGAAAGCCAAGAGAAGAGTATTTTTTTTTATCTATAGGCAAAGAACTGGGGTAAACAGGAAGACTGGTTAAAATGTACAACTTCAAAGCAATATGGTTTGACTCTTGTCAGCCCATGAGGGTATAGCATGGTGGTCAATGCTGACTCTGCCCTGTGTCAGAAGAACCTAGGGTACTTCAAGGCACCTTCCTGATGATAAGTTGTTTACTGCAGAGCAACACAGCATGCTACCAACCTTAAACACATTTCTTATTATTTTCAATTGAAATAATTTTTTAGATAATCTAAATCACTTTAGCACACCAATTGGGTTCACTCACATCTAAATTGCATGTTGTGGATGCTAAGTTCTTGAGACAGGGTCCTCTATGCATTTTACCTGTGTTTCCTGCACATAGCAAGTAATTTTAAAGTGTCATTTTATTGTTTTTAATTTTTCTCCCTGAGAGTAAAAGCCTAACCAACGCTGAAGAATTTGAACCAGGGGATAGTCTTGCTGTATGCCAAAAAGAAGACAGAGCTCTGGGAAGTATTGTAAGAACATGAGTGTGCCATATGCAAACAGTGGGATTTCTGGTCAGAGCTATAATAATCATGCTAACAGCAAGCATTTCCAAATGCTGAAAGTGTGATAAATGCTGCTGTCGTGCCTGGTATGAATTTCTATTTATTATTACCAAACATCTCTGGCTCACAATTCAATTCTCCCTGACCTAACTGTCCTCCTCTCTGTGTATTCGTGACTCAGCTTGATGCCTTGGGTCTCAGGAGAATCCAGTGGTTCTGTTCCCATAAGTTCTTTGTGGCACGTGCAGCATAGCACACACCTCATGGTCAGGCACACCCACCTGAGCCCTTTTCCCCCTGGTTTGAATGTGATCAGGATCCTGCCAACTTCTTCATCATCTTCTTGAGTCATGAATCCTTAGTGGCGTTGCGTCAGGCTGAGGGACCTGGAGAATTACAAGTCCAGCCCAGAATTCCTGGATATCTCTCACTGCCAACAGCGATTAACATCTGTGCTGGACAAGAAAACCTTTCAGCTTTTCTGAACTAAGGAGTGCAACGGGCTCAGGGTGTAGAATGACAGCCGATCACTTCCTAAATCCCCAAGCTTTCTATACACAGCCAAGACTTAATTTTTTTCATTCTGTTGCCCAGGGTCACACCCATATTTTTCTTTAGCTATTGCTAACTGAGTGAGGACCTCACTAAATGGAACTCCAAGAATGTTAACTTTTCATGGGATTAAGAAGCAAAGTAAAAGTATTTTAAGGTAACAAGGAAGCTTTCTAATTCAGCAAGACTTACTTCATGTTGAACGCAATTAAACGTAAATTGTTAAAGACACTATTCCACTGATGGTCTGAGTACTATTTCCAATGACCATTAACGATACTTATCAAAGAAGGAAGGGAAGGGTGATGCGCATCGAACTGTGATGCTGGATAAAGAGTTCAGAGTGTAACGTTATTTTACTGCTAGATTATTCTGCCACCGATAAATATCAGTGTAGTACATAAAAAAGGTACTCCTAAGGACGTTGCTACAGACAGGATCACACAGCCATGTGCATGCCTCCAGTAGGGAACTGCTGATTATTTGGCTTGCATTAATATGGATGCTGAAGCTGATCATCACCCACATTTTGTGCTGATTCCCCTGTAGACTTAGCTCAGCAGAATCTGTGCTTGGTTAACATAAGCAGGTCACAGGTTCATCAGCTGAACACACTACTATCAAGTTCAACTCAGTTACTTTATCTAGACTGAAAGCAGTTAACCTCTTTTCTTCACCAGCCAAGTACTTAAGTTGCTTGACATGATTGCTAAAGAGCCCCTATAAATGGAGAAGTTGCAAGATAAGAGGCACCTAATAAGGTATAATTTCCTTTATAAAAATAATAAATTAATTAAAGATGGTCTGATTACCTAGGGACCAGATTTTCTTATATTTCTACACTTAAAGAAAACATCAACTAACTACAATAGTCTGGTGAACTCTGTTCTTGAAATGACTCAGCTGAGAAGGACCCAGTTTTGGAAGACACAAAAAGGAGAAAGGTTCCTACTCACCTGCTGTGGTCAGAGTGTGTTGAGGAAACTGGCATGGAGAAACCTGAATGTATGCGATGACAGGCTTCAAATGGGCAGTAAAGGAGACTAGGCCTAAATCTCTGCTTGTAAGAACCGGGCAATTGTGGGACTGTGAAAGGTACCCTTGTTCCTGGTTGAGCTAAGGCTCTAAACCCCAGAGACTTTGAAGGGACTGTAGGTGTTTCGCCTGTTCCCTGGCACCAGACCCCTATCAGTAGCCGCAGCCCCCCATAGATTTGTGGCCATCAGCCACATAAGGGCAAAGCCCCAAGCCCCTCCACAGGTAGGAGATGTGACCTGTGGTCACATAGGCTCAAGACAGATCTCCATTTTAATGAGATACCTAAAGGCCTGGAGGCTTAGACAATAAGCTTTCCTTCTTAGACACTCCTCCCTGCAAAAGGTATTTAACCTCCGGCCCACCCTGAGTAGTGGGGTACAGTTTTACTCATCCACTTTCTGCCATGACAATAAATGCCTTAAAACCATGTACGGTCTCTTTTCATTGGGATCCACCGTGGGGAGTCATGGAGAAGGCCTTCATCTATAGAGCAACTGTCTGGTCTCCTGAAGAAGGCCTCTCTGTGCTCCCAGCCAAGGCTTCCACAAAGCCAAGCCCAAGCCTACAGCTAAAGCCAGCCACCATCAAGCCAAGGACTATCCCCTTGGGATCAGCCAGCACTTCTCTCTCCCTCCACCGCTCCCCCCACCCAACCTTAGGCTACATTCCAGCCCGCAGGGGGTAGGACACTTTTTTTCTCAGCTCTTCATCAGCTCCCAGCAGTGGCTGGGTGTCTGAGAGCCTGAGAGCCAGACAGCCCCGTCTTTGCAGGCCTGAACACCCTGAAACAGCTCTGGCTGTCCCACACTGCAGACTGTGCTTTCCCACCCCCTGAACTACAGCCCCACACCTGCCTGACGTGGGGTGAGTGAGGTAAAAATTTCCCATGTCCTGCCTCCGAGAGCGACTGAGCCTTGTGTTGGAGCAGATGCGGGAACCAAAGCCCTACAAGCAATTCCCTTCCTGGCAAGTCCAGACCTCAGAAGCTGCCCAGTCCCCTGTCCTGAGGTGAAGGCAATAGGTCAGCAGCAGTTTCTGGACCTCTGCAGCAAATTTCCAACTCCTACATCCCAGTAATGGAATGTTCATAGAGATGGACCCAACAGATTTACATAGATGTCACCTACCCCATAATTCCCTAATATTAGTGCTTTAGATCATGCCTCCAAAGCTCACTTGGGTGTCTCCCTATTCTGGTAATGGAAGACCCCAGTATGCTGGACTTCCATAGAACACTCTTTGCATTTACATACTATTTGAGTCCAGGGTGTCATTCTTTGGAGAATCATGGATCCTTACAAAAATGGTGTGCGCAGACGTCTTCAGTGTTGTGCCCTGAGAGATTACTGAGTCCTCTTATCTGGGCATGGAAGAGCTTTGGGTTCTTAGGAAGAGGGAGAACATATTTGCGTTGAATGTAAGGTGCTCTACTTAGACATGCTTGCTTAGTAGAGTTCTCTCTGGACATGTAGGTTTGCTGTTTCTATGTTGCCGTGCCACGTTAGTGGTGTCATGCAACACTGACAGAGAGTAGTGGCTAGTGCCACAAAGTGAAAGGACAGTAACAATTCATTGAGGCAATAAGAGCCATCCAAGCTTTATCTCCTCCATATAGAAGGTATTGTGTCAAAAAAATGAAACCTGAACCTGCTCAGAACCAGCAATCTTTGAGAGGCTTAACTAGGAATGTGGGTGCTGTGAAGTATGACAGTACAGTGTATAAACCATGTTGAGAGAGAACTTATATAACAACATGTACTAACATGTTACACTTAGCTATTAAGCTCTAATGCATATAATATGTAAACTAAAATAGTAAGATATTTATTAAGATATGCATTTTAGTACAACTTTATAGTAAAATATTTAGGAACTAAATAGTTAATGAAGATAACATGAGCCTGTAATGATTCCAAGTGATTGGAAAATGCTATTTGACCATGGTAAGGGAATTAATTTTATGTACATTATATATGTATATACATACATCTATGTATGTGTATGTGTGTGGATAATTAAATAGTGAAATAAGCTCAAATATCCACCAATTCATATGTGGGGAAACAGTTAATGTTGGCATATTCACCCAATAGAACATTTAAAAAATAAGAGAGAAAGAAGTAAGAGATAACACCCTACAGACTACAGGGTGCCTTGAGTTAAAAGAATACAGGAAATCAATCATGGTGACAGTGTAAGGCTCTGGTGAGCCTTAGCTTACTTGGGACTTCTTGAGTGAATGACGCAGAGCCAGGAATCAATGCAAAAAGCAAGAGGAATGTATTGTTCCAACATGTTGAGAGAATGACCACGCGCAGCCTGTCCTGAGAGCCTTTATGCAGTTCTCCAGGCAGCAACCATTAGGCACAATGTGATTGGCAGAACAGTGTGACTTATAAACTGATCGGTCTATAGGGAATGTGGTGGGTGGTCAAATGTCACTGAATGTGTGTGTCTATGAGCTGCCTTGGTCTGGTCGGTCCCTCCTCCCTGTGTCTGAGGAACGTAATTGGTCAGGTCCTTCCAGAGGGGAGGGATCTGGTGGAATTTCTAAAGTTCCTGAGCTGACCTCTTCAATAGTTGTAGAACTCTGGATATGCTGAAAATTACTGAAGTACACATTTAAATGGGTGAACTGGGAAATAGACATATAATTTATGGAAAAGCCACACATGCAATAAAATGTTCTTGTGTCATAGGATCATTTTGCACAATTGTTTTATGAGGATTCAAAGGTTCTTGTGTGTACCAACTAAGGAAAGAATGCTGAGATATTTTAAATTAACTCCAAGTATTGTCTTTTACCTCTTAATTTTCAAATAATTTCAGCTTTTCTTTCATAAACTTGGGAAGTGCTTTCTCTCTCTCTCTCTCCCCCTCCTCTCTCTCCCCTTCTGTGTGTGTGTGTGTGTGTGTGTGTGTGTATGTATGTGTAAGCTTGTGTATGTTTGTGTGTGTGTGCTTGTATGAGCATTAGCATGTGTGTGTGTGTACTTGTGCGTGAGCATACACATGCTTGTGTGTGTGCATGTGTAAGTGTGTATATATGTGTATGCATGTGTGCTTGTGTATAAATAGATCCTGTGACTACTTTGTTGACATGAGCTGCACTCTTATCACCATAAGCAAGTTATATCTCCCTTACTCACACAAACTTTTAGAAACTATTTCTTCTGAACACCAGGGATGGTCTTGGTGATGCTATTATGACAGCTTTAACTCCTATAGGGACTTCAGAAGAGTAAGGGTCAAGGTTTTTATGAATATTGCTGTTCAAAGATGGAAGACTTATAGTAGGAGCCTCCATCAAACAAGATCTTTGTCTGAAATGTCTGTCACTTTTTAGGTGCCTGTCATGTCTCCAGGAGCCAAGAGGTCTGCATTTAGGGACAAATAATTTTTCTTCCCTCCCACTCTCAAGAAACCCCATTCTCCTTCCCACCACCAGTCCTTCTTTATAGTCTTTCAGCATGAATCCTATAAAGAGTTCAGTCTTTCTTTCAGAAATTGGACCATAGCACCTACAGTTCAAGGCAAAATACTTTTTAATCAAGCTTTACAGTTCTCCCCCGGTGTTAGCTGATACCATGGTTTAGGAGGAGGGAACATGTGGTGTATGCAAATTAAACTATGCTTAATCCAGTCTGCCTCCTTTGACCCTGCTTTCTAACACTATACTCTTAATACCTATGTAGTTAAATGAAACCAACTGTGTTATGCCATTTGCCATAGCTGACCGTTCACATCTTGTGACCCATGTTAGTGAGTGGTGATTCTTGCTGATGCTCAGTCAGCTCTTTTGTTGTGTCTTCCAGCCATTGTATCAGCATGAGTCACTCTCCTTGTGCCAATACCTGCTGATCACACTCCACTTTATGCTTTCTTCTTAGTCATCCTCGTTGCCAGTCTTTATCTAGACAAACTAGCAGCTCATATAGCGCATTTCTCCCATCTGGCATTAACTGTTTTATTTGTTTGTTTGTTTGTTTATGTTTTCTCGTGTAGCCTTTTGCTCTCCTGCTTTCTTTTTCTTTTAATTTGAGGGCTCTATGATAATAAATGAAGACTACAATACATATTTGTAATTTATCTCATAGCTTCTTCAACATTCATTTGCTTGTAGCTATTATACTAAGTCTTAATATGTAACATTAAAGATTAGATTAATAACTTTTTGTCATTTAAATGAGATTATTTCTTTAGTATACTTTCATGCCAGCTGGAGTGTGTGTGTGTGTGTTTCTTCCCCATGTATATCGTGGAAGTAATGAATGAGTAAAATAATTATATAAATCAAATGAGAAGGAAGGATGAAGATAGGAAAGCAACTGCTTTAAGTAGTTCATCTTATGCCACATTACTTATAGTAAAGATTCAAAATCACCTGATATGATGCTTCCACATAAGAAAAAACAAAACCAGCGGCCATGAATTCTACTGTCTGTAGGTAACAATTTTTTTTCCAGACTTATACTTTAAATTTTACGTGGAATGAGTATTCAGTAGACATTTTTCCTTTGTTTGTTACTACCCCTCCCCCCCAGCAGGAAGCCATTTATATTCATAAAAGTCAGGGCTAATATTGACAGATGGTGCTACAAATGAGATTGGAGAAATAAGGACAAGAGAAAATTCAGAGAGAAGAAAGAGAAAGATAGAGTTAAAAAGGAGGAGAGGCAGATACAAAAGCAATAGAGGAAGACAGACTCCAGTGCCACATGGCTCAGCTGCACCTGTGATGGATCCTCCTCTACAAGAGGGTGGGGAAGCCTGAGGGAAGTCAAATCCACATGAGCATGTCACTCAATTCACTTCTCTCATTTTTCTTTTGGTAAAGGGTAAGCCACATGTTGGTGATCACCAGGATTCCTTTTTACTGCGAACTCCATAAAAGGTCACATACTAAGCCAGGTGGCAGCTTGGCAACTCCAGCAAATGTTTACATTCCAAACATACTCCAAAGGCACCCCACGGAGCTTGAACAGGCCTCTGAATGTGTTCTGAAAGAAAGAAAGAGAGAAAGAAAGAAAGAAAGAAAGAAAGAAAGAAAGAAAGAAAGAAAGAAAGAAAGAAAGAAAGAAAGAAAGAAAGAAGGAAGGAAGGAAGGAAAGAAAGAATCTTAAATATGAATTGCTTTTTGGAATTTACTGAAGTGTCCTTTCATTCTTTTCTAAAAGAATTCTGTATGCAGCTCAGGTTTTCCTGTGGGTTGCAAACACTTCTGAGTGCTGACTTTACAAACCAATGGAGGGGTCACTTTCTGACACTGAAAGCCTAAATCACTTTCAGCATGGAGGAGACATATGTGTTGGGATGGATCCCATTTAATTAGTTTGCTGTAGCTGAACTCCAGAGTGAATCTGGCTGAAGCCAACTGTTAACAAATACACCAGATTTTAGCATCTGGAAGGAAGGCCATCCAAAACAAATTATATGATCTACATAGAATGTAGCTCTGGTGTGGTCATCTGATTCCTGAGCAGTGACCATACCCTGCTTATGTAGGATGAACTTTTAACCCAAGAAATGACAATTTTGCAAACAACAGCTGCACAACTCTTATGCCAATAGAACTATAAAGATTCAAATAAAGTGATTTGTGTGTTTAGTGGTATTAGCCCTTCAGAAATGGCTATTTCTTTCAAACTGAGAAAATAAGAATGTTTAGAGCTCATCTTTGGAAGATAAACCATGACAAATATAATTGTTTCTCCTGCTCTGAATCAACTGAATCAATGTCTATTTTTCTCTTACATCTGAAAATTGTGTTATGCCATAAATCAATTTGTTCTCATCCTGACACAGTGTGGCATTCCCTATACCTGCCTACCTGCCATGCTTGGCACTTTCAGGTAGTTACTGATTGAATCTACAGATTCAGTTGCATCTCATGACATACTGTCATCACTCTCTTAATTACCTAATGTAGTTGCTGCTGACCATGACAATGTGTGCAATAAAGTAGGCACACATTAATAAAGTGTAAACAGAAAAGAAATTAGATGAGCTAAGGCAATTTTCATAAAAGCCCCTTCACCTAAATGGGAGGTATCACAAATTCTGTTAGAGACTTTCAGGGCATGAGATGTATCATCTTTACAGCCATCTGAATGGTGGTATATGTTTTAGAGGAAGTGAGCATATTTAGAAAGAAAGTCAATAACACCCACACACACACACACACACACAGAGATATAGACACAGACACACACACACACACACACACACACACACACACACACCTGTATACCAGGGTTCTTTGGGAAGGGTTGTGCTATGTTTGGCAGTACATTTACTTCTCTAGGCAAGAATAGGAAAGCATCATCTGTCTCATCACTAAGCAAAGTTCCACAAGTTCTTGGTAAGGACTTGTCCTGAGCCTCAGCACCCACAAAGCTTCTCTAACAGTGAGTGCAGACACTGAGTAGTCCAGAGCAGGCCATAATTCATCTGCAGCATCTGCCTACTTTTGACATGTCTTAAGAGTGAACGAGACAAATTCTCTTGCTATTCTCTATTCTTTGGTAGGTTGAAGGTAATTTGGTGATTATGAATATTTTATTTTCTTCTCACTTGTTTTTCCCCTTCTTTCCTGCCTTTTTCATTCTATTTGATTTTTTTTAAAAAAGTATTTCAAGGAAGCCTAGGCAGAAAAAAAGGGGTTACAGAGAAAGCTTTAGATTTTGGCAGTCAAAAGGAATGAGCATATTCCATTTCTTAGAAATTTCATGGTAGCTAAAAACCCTTTCATTATCTGAAAGTTGTGTATATTTTCACATTGATTAATCATTCCATTCATACATTCCTATCATGGCATATATGCATTTTCATTAGGAATTTTGCCAATTATATTTTTGTGGAACTACTAAGACTCAAAGCCCAGAGCTACATGCCACTCAAGATCATATATGTGTATGTGTGTGTGTATATACATACATCAGTTTTTAGATATCTATATAACTTGGAAAAGTACAAAATAGATCGAGGCTTTATCAGGATTTTTAATGTTTCTCTAATTGTTCTATTACTTTCAAAATCTAGTTAAAGCACCACTTTATACTCTACTATAGAAATATTTTATACTGATTTTGTGATATGGGAAGGGCTGTGTCCATGAGAAGACTAAGGTATTTTCTCATATAGAAGCCAATTCAATTTGCTAATAAGCATGGAGTAAAAATGTCAAAGAAACTGCTCTTTATTTGCTCAGGAAATGAGTGCATGGTAAGTGTTGTGGGAATTGATTTTTGAAAAGTAAAGCTGTCCCTTAAACTCAAGTAGCTGTGCTGTTTTTCCTATGTATTCATCAAACTCATGAACTCTGAGATCATAAGAGTACAACATGAGTTTAAAGTTAAGGAAATTTGAACAATTCTCTTATGACTCATGTGAACCACAACCCCTGTGCCAGTTCAATTGCACTGTTGAGAAGTTTCATCTTCAATAGAAGTGACAGACAAGTTCCTTTTTGCTGACCCACTACCATCTGTGATCCTGGATTCTACCTACAGTAGGTTGTAGGAGCTAGAGCAAATAGGTTTCACCCCGGCCAAGGTCACTACCCAGCCAATGGGAGCTGACTGGGTCACTGAAAATATCCAAATTACTTCCAAATGGAGGTGCTGACAGACACTGTTAATGAGCACTGCTTCGTCAGACTTATTGATGACCTTTGACAACATCTTTCTTTCAGACTGCCAAGACTAGTCTAATTTTTCTTTCTCCCTGACATCTAGGTGGTATCTGATACTTAAATGCACATTTGAATGTAATCTTAACACAGTGTCTGAAGATGAAGTTCAGAAGTGATAAAACTGATGGCATCATTACCCATCCATTAACTACGAAAATGTTTTATTTGCTTATCTTAGTACTGTATCCACGGATAACTGTTACTGTGGAAATGGCTGTGAGGGGAAGAACATGAGTCTGTATGTTTGTAAGTATACCCAATGATGAGCACAGAAGAAACAATCCTCTTTCAGGTCCCCAAGCTTTGCAATTGTGCTTGGCCTCTGCTGGCAGTGAAGCATGGCACACAGGAGACCACAGATCAAGGATCCACATTGTCATTCTTAAATAACAACATATGCCATTGCTGATCTTGGGCTATTGACAAAACTGCTAGGCTCATTACTCAAAAGATGTTGCTCATATTACTTTAGATCCCAGTCTCAATCTTTTATATGTCTGTATATCCTCTCCAATTTCTAACACATTAGAGCCCTAATTAACCCCAATAGCCCTGAGTGAAATAAATAGTGTCTGTGGTTTTCTAACACCTGACTTTTAATTATACTACAGAGCTACACACACACACACACACACACACACACACACACACACACACACACAGAGAGAGAGAGAGAGAGAGAGAGAGAGAGAGAGAGAGAGAGAGAGAGAGAGAGAGAGAGGACATAGATTTATGAAATGAAATAGAAGAGATGACAACAACAACCTATAACAATGTCCTTCAGCAAATAGTGTTTTGGAAACTGAATAGTCACACACAGAAGATGGATATTGCAGTCTTATTTCTTACAGTGTACAAAACTTAGTTAACAAAGAAATAAATGAAACAATATAAGACCCTAAGCTTTGAAATTAATAGTAGCAAAAAAGAAGACAAAGTATTTTAATAATTAAAAATCTTTTGAGCTACAAAAGATATGAATATCAGTGTGAAGAGACAGTATACAAAATGGAAAAATTCCTTAACAGATATTCACACAATTGGAATTATTAATAATATGTAAAATGTATAACTTATGTAAGACAATAGCTACACTAAACATAGCTCATTGTACTAGTAAATGGACAAATGAAAGAGTCAGTTAATTTCTGAAAGACAGAATGGAAATTGCCAATAAATCCATTAAGAAATGCTCACCCTCCTTAGCCAACAGGGAAAACCAAATCAAAACTACACTCAGAGCCCATTCCACCAAAGCCTGCATGGCTGTCATCTAAAAAGCAAACAAGTGCCAGCAAGGTATCATGAAAATAATTACCTATAAAAACATTTGATGATAATGTTGATTAGCTCAACCGGTAATGGAATCAATATAGAAATATCTATAGTAATCAAAGTACCCCTTTCCATCTAACCAGGACACTTTGGGATTATACCTAAAAGAGTCACTGTTTTACTATAGTGATATAGACATATCCATATTTACTGCTAGATTAAGCACAGTAACCAAGTAATGGAGTTAACTTCTGTTTCTACTAACATAGAGTGTGTAAAGATGATGTGGACATACACACAATAAAGTTTCATTTTGTCACAAAGAATGAAACTTGGAGGCTAATGAGTACACCATCCTGTTACAGATTCAGAAAAGCAAACACTGATTTCTCTCTTCCTGGTAGGATCCATTTAGACAATTTAGGAAGAAGCTGAGAGTCTACTGAGTGGCGGTGTGAAGGTGTAAAGGGCTAGAGGAGGCAATGAGGGGTGAATATGGCCAAAGCATATTATATAGTCATATGATAACATTGTAATGAGGACCCAGCATCTAGTAATGTATATGTACATTTTTTAAGTTATATGTAATGTGAGGATATCATGAGAAATAACGCTTTACAAAAATGCTGTTTATCGGAATGTGTGGGATTACTCTGGTAAAATCATAAACCAAGAGCCGAAAACTTGATGGTTCAAAAATGGCAAGTTTGATATGAAATTTTGTTCCTTAATTTTAAAACTGGATTTTCAAGCTCTCGGTTTGCCTGTGCATTCCCACACGCAGGTGTCTGACTGATCAATGCTGCTTGGTTTCAAACCTCGGCCTCACGGCTACTCTGCTTTACCTCCTCTGCTCACTAGCTCACGTAACCTGAAGGGAAATGTATGCCGGCTCTATGCTTCGCCTCACATCCATTTAGTCCTCAAATGAAATTCCGTTATTTCTGCCTTCTCGTTGGCTTGACTTTTCTTTATTTCTCCGAGTCATTTCTAATTGTCAGCTTCATCAGGATTCTACTATAAGTTTCTTCCAAACTAGATTTTAAAGGTTGCTTTACCATGGCTTTATCTCATCAGGTCAAATTCCTATGGAAGTGTAGATAATTCCTCAGGAGAGCTGTAATTTAATGCAACTTTATTCATAAAATGTGGTTAAAGACACTTGCTTCATTAGCTAGTCTATTTTTAATTAAAAAGTTGTACACATGGTACAGACTTTTTTTGAAAATATATTTAATAGAGAAAATATTTATACTCCTTTTCCTCTGAAATGCAGAATCTAGTTTTGAAAATCAATTATTATGAAGAAAAATTATTTTAAAAATAGGACCATGATCTAATGTCTGAAGGAAAAAACATAAAGTGACAGAGACATAAATAAATGAAAAGGAAGCCTTGATGCAGACTTGATACCGTTTGATAAAGCTAGGAAGATGATGAAGTCCTCATCATTCTTTGTCCTTGAGATTTTTTTTTTTTTACTTTTTTCTTTCTCGTAGGCTCATCTCTCTCTTCCTCTTTCTTCACCCCTCTCTTCCTCTCTCAGATTTATTGATTCATTTATTTATGTATTTTATATATGTGGGTATTTTGTCTTCATGTAAGTTATTGCACACGAGGAGAGCATCAGAACCACATCAGGCACTATGGCACTACTACAGTGACAGATGGTTGTGGGTCACTGTGTAGATACTGGGGAATGAACTCAGGACCTCTGGAAGAGCACCCAGTACTCTTAATCACTGAGCCTTACCTCTAGTGGCCTCTTTTAAGATTGTTTTTAAAATTTATTTATTTATTTATTTATTTAAATTTATGGGCACTCTGCATGTACATCTGAGTACCAGAAGAGAGTATCAGACCCTCTTACAAATGGTCCTGAGCCATCATGGTGTTGGGAATTGAACTGAGGACCTTTGGAAGAGAAGCCAATAATCTTAATCACTAAGCCATCTCACTAGTAGTCCCCTCTATTTTTTTTTAATTTTTAATATTTTTATTACATATTTTCCTCAATTATATTTCCAATGTTATCCCAAAAGTCCCCCATAGCGCCCCCCACTTCCCTACCAACCCATTCCCATTCTTTTGGCCCTGGCATTCCCCTATATTGGGGCATATAAAGTTTGCAAGTCCAATGGGCCTCTCTTTCCATTGATGGCCGACTAGGCCATCTTTCGATACATATGCAGCTAGAGACAAGAGCTCCGGGGTACTGGTTAGTTCATCATGTTGTTCCAACTATAGGGTTGCAGATCCCTTTAGCTCCTTGGGTACTTTCTCTAGCTTCTCCATTGGGAGCCCTGTGATACATCCAATAGCTGACTGTGAGCATCCACTCCTGTGTTTGCTAGGCCCCTGCATAGTCTCACAAGAAACAGCTATATTTGGGTCCTTTCAGCAAAATCTTGCTAGTGTATGCAATGGTGTCCGCGTTTAGAAGCTGATTATGGGATGGATCCCTGGATATGGTTATTTTTAATTTTTAAGGCAAATTGTGTCATTCTCTTCCTATGTCCCTGTTAAACTAATCTGCAGTAGGTGACATTGCTAACATCATCATAATGGCAAGCAGATGCTCCCTTGGGAAGCTTCGTCCCACTGGAGCTTCCAAACTTGCTCACCCACTGGAGCAAGCGAGCTGCTACTACTTCATAAACATTCACAATCTTACCAAGCTGAATTCAGATAATATCTCGGTGAAAGCAACTTGATTTGAAAATGAGCATATCAAAATAATATCAACTTACCAAGTGTCTGCTAAGAAAAGTAAGCCAAACTGACCATTTTGGCAAAATCCTCATCATATGTTAACTCAAAAGGTACCAGGACTTGAATGAAAAATATAATTGTATATTCTCAGTTGCTGATATGCCTGTTTGCAGAGAAAAACATTTCTTTGAGAAGTACAGGGAAGAAAAAAAAAGGTGAACTCTATTCTTTTATAATTTTCATTTATTCTTTCTATCATTGATTATAAAAGTAAGAGCCTTGCCACTCAATGTCCTAGAGATTGTTGGTCTGAGCACCTCTGAGGATGATGTTACAAGTGGAGATCCTGCTGTCTAAAAAATCTACATTACCACAAGGCTCAGTAATGACTGATGGTTACAGTCAACTTTCAGTAGCAATACAATTGAGATAGATGGAAGGAGTGGTAGGCAGAGGAAGAGACAGGGACGATTAGGGCGACATCAGGTAATGTCAGACTAATACTTCCAATCAGGTGCTGATGTGCTGCCATCCCTGCAAAGACAAGACAAGGACTACCTCGGCTCTTTAAATGGCTATTTTCCGATGGCTTCCTAAAAACAGCTGTGACTGCTCATCTCCCTTTTGACACCCTATTGAAATGAAGGGGATGCTGACATGAGAATCCCTAACTACTGTTGAGGAATCTCGAGAAAGTTGCCAATTTGACTCGGAGGCTGAGGCCCTTCACTTCTTACCCAAGCAGCTGTAGATCCATGAAAATCAATAGTCTTCTGTAATTTTGGCCCCGTTTCACACTAAAGCCACGTGTAGCTGAGAAAAACCAAAGGAGACTGACCAAAAAAATCTGGCCTAGTTATACATGGTTACTGAGCAGCTGCCAGGCCATGAACTGGAATTTCAAGAATTCAAGCCCCTTTTTAATATGATGCTGACAGCCTAGAAGAATAACTGTTTGGTCGTGTGTGTATTTTTCTGCTACATAACCATGTCTCTGGGTCACTTGAGTATATGGAAAAAAAGCCCTACATGGAGACACTGAGAACCTGGCTTTGTTGCAAAATGTGTGACCTCTTTGCAGGCCCCAACTTTATCATCTGCAAAATGCTCTCCTTTGACAGCTCCAGGGACCACCTTGGTTTTCCCACCTGCCATCATGCTTTTTACTGCAGAGTATTCTGTTCTGTGAGAACCACTTAGTGCAAAACAAATTGTTCTCTGTCCTCAGCTGCTTTATCACATCCTGATAAAGTATTTACTTTGCCATTATCTTTGTTTTAAAGTCGAACCTTACATTGTTTGCTTCAAAGACTTTCTAAAATGTGTGCAGATTTCACAAGTATATCCATATATGTAAAGTATCTTATTTATTAATTTTCTTGTGACAGAGTTATTTTCTGAAATTTAAAACTTATTTTTCCATGCTCTGTGGATATTCTAGCATCAAATGATGAAGTTATTATTTACAAAGGTGAACATGTACAGATAGAAAAAGCCAGGAGTCCTCATTTATAGACATTACACTGATGCCTTCTCTCTTAGCACCAACATTAATGCTTGCCAAAGTCTGGAAGAACAAATATAATAGTTCTGCATAATGAAAACATTACCAATTTTAGAACATTCTGCTCTTTTTATTGTTAATTGTTTCTTAATATCCTTATGCTTCTTCCTTTGTAAAAGAGAAATATTACCAGTCTCAGTAGGTTTGAACATGGGATAAATAAGGTCATGGGATTGACCACAACCCCCAGCGATTAGTTAGCTTTCTTAACATGTTTTTACTTTTAAAACTTGTTCTTAAAAAAATAAATTCATAAACTATAAATATGGCAAAATTAAAATGCATTTAAAATTACTTGACCAAAAGCTAATGTTTGTGCTTTAGCAATATATATATTAGAAGAAAAATTTCAATGTGCATGACAAACTGTTGAAAAGGTTAAACTGTTGTTATTAATGTGATTTCTACTGATGTGGTTTCTGTATAATTTGGTCTTGAGGTCTTAAGATCTTCATAACACCAGAGACCCCCTTTGGGAGAGGCTGGGGTAGATAAAAGTAGGATTTCATTCAGCTTAGAGTGATTGATGATATAAGAGCCAAGGAGATAGCAAAGCTCAACATACTGGAACATAGGAAAGCATTTACATATTTCACAGAGGTAGGGTATGGATGGAAGACCAAGTATCATAGTGCTGTGGTATGCATTTCAGCAAACTGGGATGTGGTAGAGAAACTGGGCATTCTGGTTTTATTTACATGATGCACATGTAAAGGAGAGATATTATTAACATGATTCAGGTGCTTGTAATCAGGTGTTACTGTTGCCTGCATCTGTGGAGTGTGTTGACTTTCAGTTAGTGAAATGAAGAACAAATAGATAATAGGGCATCGACCCCCAAGAGTATCTACAATGTCAAAGGTGATAATGCATGGGAAGGTTTCAAACAAGTTGTCAAACCTAAAAGTGAATACCATGGCAAGTTTTTAAAACAAATGCATGATGAGCACTCTTCATTGACCTCTTCGCTTCATTGACTCTTGTATCTCCAAACGTATATATATCCCAGACTGGACAACAATTTGTTAACTGATCACTCACAATAAATGTTTGCATCTCATCTGTTCCTTCCTACATATGAGTCTCAGACTTCCAACATTGATCAACCTTTCTCAAAATCCAAGGGCACATAACTTTTACATTTTCTCTCTCTCTCATAAATATGTCACACATGTAAACCTTGAGTGTATCTTGAGATCAATGTGGATTATTTTTTTTTATGTGCCTATGGGTATTCATGCATTCACAAAGCTCATAGAAAAGACCTTCTTTTTCCACACCAACTTTACTGAATTCTAAGCTAGTCTGCCTGTTCATTGCTAGGTGTTCCTTGTTGTTAGAACCTTTCTGATGACTGTAGTGAAGTTCCATTCTTTGGGGACTTGTTACTTGGGCAAATACAAGAAAACCAATGTAGCTGTTCGGTCTCTAGTTCAGCAGATACGTTCTTATTAAATTTGGGGCTTTATTTTTCTAACTGCAAAATTCATGTAATTATGTCTACCAGAGAAGTGTTTCTATGATTAATAGATTAAAAAATACACCATGAAAACAGCACATGAAGAGAAAAACTTGATTTCATATCAAGTTCTCTTGCCCTCTGTGCTATGTACTAAATATTTCTCCTATAGTTTCATTTCCATACTGTATAATCTGTGCTTTATTTTTGTCAACATTTACTCTAGGAAAAGAAACATGGTGCAGTTTCCCATGGTGGCTCACACTAGTATTTTAATTGCCCAATTAGTGTGCTTTGTAAATGTTTGACTTATCATAAAGATATTTATACAGATTTTCAAACCAATAATTGGTCATGTTCTGAAATTTGTGTTTATAAAGTACCAGCAATACTCTATTGATTAACTGTGTCTACAAGGATTCACTGAGTGAAAACCTCAAGTACATACTGTACATATGCTTTAAGCAATTAACAAACTGTTCCATAGCTGGCACTGACTCAGAAACAAAGACTAAGACACAATTCAGACACCACCTTTAATCACTAATAGGTAAGAGAAAAAAATTATAGATTGTATGGAAGAGGGTGAGTGATATAACACTGGGCAAGCCATGCGGGGCCAGCAGAAAGAGTCAGAGGGCATAGAATGCCTTAACAAAGCTGTGTTTGCCGTTTCCTCAATCATTGGAATGACAGTACTAAAGCACGCCTAGAAAAGCTTCACCTGAATTTTTTCTAACTTATAAAAAGGTGTTAACACTTCAGAGAATTTTAAGCAGTTTCCTCTGATATTGTTGACTAATATTAGTCCTGGTGGCAGTTCCTGACTTTTGGGTTGGTGACAATGGAGGCTAACACCCAATGACAGGCAAACACATAATTCTGCTGTTTGTTTTTCTCTTCCTCAGATTAATCTTTCTTAAATTATTTCATCCCCCAAAGCTCATAATTATTCTGCTACAGAGAAGGAAACTAGATTATTCTTCAGTTTCCATCCTCAATGCCAACTTCTGGTTGCAGACATCTCAAGGAAGTCTGGATACCATTTTTTTTCTAGAAATTGTTCCCCTTCACTAACCTAGCCCTCTGTGGAGAAGTTACACTGAGACATAACAGTTTGGGTGTTCTGCTTCAGTATAGACTCCTGGTCCTTAACTAAAGGTTGAGGTCACAAATAAATAATGCTGCCCTTTCTGTAAAGGAATATCTTATCACAAACTTTATCACAAAATCACAAACTCCATTGTATAAATGCCCTTTCACTTAGATAGCTTGTTTCCAAATCCAGAAACAAAATGCATTTCCCTGTAAATAATATCAGGATTGAGAAATGAGCACAAGGCCTTACAGAGAATTGATAAATTGAACCTCACTATTTTATCTTCAGGTAATGTTTATTGTGACCTGTCACCCAGAGATGGAATCACAGCTTCCAAGTTTAGATCCACTGTGCATAAGACATAGCTGGCCTTAGACACTAGCATCCATACTATACCATGGCTGCTTTGGTTCCCATAGTGAAACCTATGCTATTTATTCCCCTGGATACTATTGGATAACCTACCCCCCCATGACAGTTTCTATATGTTATAGGATCACGACTACAGCATTCTTACCTCTTTCTGATGTTGGTGTTTCCCATAGAGCAACTCTTTCTAACCCCCAGGGGTTGGAAATCAGTGCATTTCATCTCTTCTCTCTATTTCACAGGTGCTTCAGAGAAGAGACTGTTACAGTTGGCTATATCTCTTTGTATGCATGGAAGCCAATAGAATTATCAATATATTTTCTACTAAGATATTTATGTCAGCATTTTTTTACCTAGTGAGTGTTCCATAAACATTTGGTGAAATAATTAACAAATAGTATTTTCAATAGCAGAATCAGGAAAAATAATGTCCAAAATTTTTAAGATGTTCTTTTTAACTCAAGCAATTCCTCTGCATTCTATGTGAAAAATCTCAATTAACCTTGACAATAGGACTAGGATTTGAATTATAATTGAAGATTATCATAGTTAAAAGTAATAGCTTAGTAACCTGAGCCCATGGGGAATCACAGATTCAATTGGCAACTAGGGAGCCTGCATGGGTCTGATCTAGGCCCTCTGCTCATCTGTTATGTAGCTTTGTTCTCATATGGAACTCCTAACAGCAGGAACAGAGGCTCTTTATGAGTTTGTTGCCTGCATTTAGGACCCTTTCTTGCTACTGGGTTGCCTCATCTTGTACAGAAATTTTAATCCAGCAAATGGGTGCTCTGGCAAGAAATCACATCCAAATACCTTCTGGATCTGTGTGATCTGACTGGAAGATAGACACGCCCTTAATAAGTTTATATTTAGAAGAAAGCAGTCGTGTTTCAAGTCAAGTATAATTGAGTGGCTGATAAAGTGATAGATTTGACAGAATGAGTTTGGATATGCTAAATTCTCAGGAGAACATTAAGGAAAGAGACATAACTTAAGAGAAAAGCAGAGAGAGAGAGACAGAGAGAGGGGAGAGAGAGAGAGCAAGCTTGAGAGACAGTTTTTACAGAAATAGGTAGAAGGCGAAGACAGAAGGAACTAGAGAACGAAAAGAACCCAGAACATTAGAACAAATTGGCAGAGTTATTTTGAAGCCACGCAGAGAAATTCAGTGAGAAGCCAAAAGAAGCCAGATTGAGTCAGTCAAGTTGTAAAGAAGTTTGAGCCAGAACAGCTAAGTTGAACCAGCCAGTCCTAGTTCAGAAAGAACTAGAAAAGGAGAGTTTATTTAGCAGTAAGCCTCTAAGATGAAAATTACATCTGGAGAATAAAAGTTACTTTCACATCATCTAGCCTCCATAAAAGATGCACCTAGTCTTACTATAACTTGATTTGCCAGGGCTGGTTGATATCCATGCCTTTTATAAAAAGAAACGAGGGAGGAGACAGAGCTATGGCCCTGGGAATAGAGTGCAGATCCAGGAATGTAGGTAGAGGTGTGGACCAGAAGATGGAGCTAGATGGGACGGAGCAGACCTCATGGTTGCTAGGATTTTCATATCTACCACGAGAACCCTGCTAATCTAATATAGAAAACCCAGGATATAACCCCCCTGAAAAGTAAGACTATGACCTTAAATCTCAACTTGTGAAGAGTATAGAGGCCTCTAAAGATAAAAATGAATATACACACACACACACACACACAGATATATATATATATATATATATATATATATATATATATATATAGAGAGAGAGAGAGAGAGAGAGAGAGGATAGAGAGAGGGAGAAAGAGAGAAATACAGGAAAATACAATCAAACAGGTGAAAGAAAGAAACAAAGCTATTTAAGACATGAAAGTGGAAATAGAAACAATAAAGAAAACAAAAAAGAGGCAATCCTGGATGTGGAAAACCTAGAAATCTAGAAAGAGAACAGGAACTACAGACACAAGCATCACCCACAGAATATATTAGACAAAAGAGAGTATCTCAGGTGTAGAAGATACGATAGAAGAAATTGATACATCTGCCAAAGAAAATGCCACATCTAAAATATTTCTAACACAAAACATGAGGAAATTTGAGACACTATTAAAAGACCAAACTTAAGAATAATAAGGAGAAAAGAAGGAAGAGATTCACAAATCAAAGACTCAGAAAATATTTTCAACAAAATCATATAAGAAAACTCCCTAACCTAAAGAAATAAATGGCTATAAACGTAAAAGGACCTTACAAAACATCAACTAGATTGTACCATAAAGGACAATCCTTTTACCACAGAATAAAACACTAAATGTACAGAACAATGAAAGAATATTGACAGCTCCAAGCTCCAAGGGGAAAAGGCCAAGTGACATAATAGCAAGCCTAATGTTTCCACTAATCCAGCCTTACAAAAGATATTGGAAGAAAAACTATAACACAAGGATGCTAAGTATACCCAAGAAACCAGAAATTATTATTTTCACAGCAAAACTGAAAGAAAAGAATCTCTCTATCTCTGTGTTGTCTCTCTCTGTCTCTCTCCCTCTTTTTCACACACACACACACACACACACACACACACACACACACACACACACACACTAACAGCACCAACATAAAAAAAAAGGGAACTAACAACCACTGGCCATTAATACCTCTCAATATCAATTCACCAATGAAAAGACATGGAGTGAGAAATTAGATGCATAGACAGGATCCATCATTCTGTTGTATACAAAAAATAGACTGAAGCAACAAAGGAATCTCAGAGTAAAGGGCTGAAAAAAGTTTTCCAAGCAAACAGATCCAAAAAACAAACTGTAATAGCTATTTTGATATCTAATAAAGTATACATTGAACCAACAGTAATAAAAAGAGATTGGGAAAGACACTTCACACTCATCTAAGGAAAAAGCCTCCAAGAGAACTTCTCTCTTCTGTACATTTATGCTCCAAATGAAAGGCAACAAATATTTCTAAAGAAAAATTACTAAAACTTAAATCATATATCAAACCATACACATTAATGGGGAAACATCAACACCTCACTCTCACCAATGGCCCTATCACTGAAACAAAAACTATAAAGAGAAATAATGTAACAAGGGATTATGACTCAAATGAACCTAACAGACATCTACAGAATAGGTCACACAATCACAAAAGAATATACTTGGTTTTCATTACTTTATGGAACCTTCTCCAAAACTGATCATATACTCAGTCACAAAACAAGCCTCAACAGATATAAAAAGATTAGAAATAACCACTTGCATTTTATCAGATTACCATGGCACAATGCTGGAATTAACAACAGAAACAACAGAAAGCCTACATATTCATGGAAACTGAATAACTCTCCACACAAAGGAGACAAAGAAGAAATAAAAAAAGATATCAAAGACTTTCTAGAATTAAATGAAAGTGAAGGAACAACAGACCCAGACTTATGGGACACAGAGAAAGCATTGGTTAGAAGAAAGTCCATAGCACTAAGCACCTTCATAAAGAAATTGGAGAAATCTTTTACTTGTGACTTAACAGAACAGTCGAAACCCATAGAAAGCATAAAGAAGCCAAGACATCCAAGTTGAGTACATGGCAGGAACTCTGGGCTAAAATTAATCAATTTGAAACGAAGAGAACAATTCAAAGAATCAATGAAACCAAGAGCTGGTTTTTTAAAAAATCAAGAAGAAAGACAAAGCCTTAGCCAAATTAACTAAAAGGCAGACAGTCTACAATTAATAAAATCATAAATAGAAAGGTAGATATAACAACAGACACTAAGGAAATTCATAAAATCAATAGATCTTACTTCAAAAGACTGTATTCCACTAAATTGAAAAATCTAAATGAAAGGAATCATTTTCTAAAAATGAAGAAAGCATCTTCAACAACAGGTGCTGGTCTAACTGGATGTTTGCACATATGTAGCAGATGTGTAGCTTGGTCTTCATGACTCCCCAACAAATGGAGCAGAGGCTGTTCCTCATACTGTTGACTGTGTGTGGATCCCTTTTACCTAAATGGACTCAGACTGGGGGATGCTGAGAGTGAGTCCTTACCCTCTCAGAGGAAAAGGTGAGGAGAGAATGGAGGGAGGGACTATGTGAGGGGTGAGCTGGGTTTGGGGGGGAAGATATTGGGTTGTACATGAATAAACAAATAAATAAACAAACAAACAGAGGGCATACTACTCATTGGTATTGTCTTTCATAACATCCTGAAAAGAAAACAGATAATTATGAAATGAATTTCATATGGAAATTGTCAGAGAATATGTTCCATAAACGAACATTTGTAAGAAGAATGGAAACCCTTATGCTGCTGTAAGAGCAGCAGTGATAAGTTTGCATGGTGGTGTTTAGATTTTTTTCCTGGGTTAAGTCAGATTGATGCTCCAAAATACCTGGTTAATTATAAGGACAAAGCCATCAAGAGGACTGAACTGTGTGAAATAAGATCCTACTCTGCTGGGGCTGAGAAGAGAACTGAGTGTAGTTCAGAGGAATGGTTGTTCTTCTAGAAAGCTTGGATTGGATTGCCAGCACCCAGACGTTAGCTAACAACTATCTCTATATCTATGTCTATGTCTATGTCTATGTCTATGTCTATGTCTATGTCTATGTCTATGTCTATGTCTATGTCTATGTCTATGTCTATGTCTATATCTATCTATCTGTGGGAACCAAAAGGGGGCCCAGAAGAAGAGGGGGGAGGGAAAACCCCTTTCATCAATGAGCTCCACCTATTCTCTGGTCAGTCAGGTGTGGGAGATCTGCCATACACTTTCCACTCAGCCCTGGGTGGGCCTTCAAGCCTCTGACCCACTCTTTAGGGGGGTGGCTAAGGGGCAGCTCTACCTGGGGATCCCTGGAACTACTTTGCTAAAGCCACCAGGGTTATGTGAGAGAGGGATGAGGGAAGAGAGGTTCCCAACACTTGCGAGAGTGAGGGCAGCGGATCTTGACTGGAGCACAGGAAGACCTTCTAATGGAAGATTAGAAACGGCTCATTAGGAGAAAGCCTGCTCCATCCTCCAAGTGCAGTGAGCCTTGATGAACAGAGACATTCTATGGTGTAGAGCTTTATTGTAGAAAAGGTGAGAGAGAGAGAGAGAGAGAGAGAGAGAGAGAGACAAAAAGAGAGGAGAGAGGAGAGAGGAGGGAAGAAGACAAAGAGAGAGGAAAGAGGGTGAGAGTGAGGGGTAAGAGGTAAGAGAGTGAGAAGTAAGAGCCAGAGTTCTAGGAGCAGGAATGCCTACCGTCTCATGTAGGTGAATTATGACTTCTCTCTCTCTCTCTCTCTCTCTCTCTATATATATATATATATATATATATATAGTATGTGGATATATATATCCACATACAATAATGCAATCTATCCACATACAATAATAACAAAATTTGATTTAAAACAAAAATGTAATAGTTTATTGAGAGGGGTTTGGAAATATTTCTAAGCATAGATGGTGGAATAGATATTTGAAGCAGAAATTGAAATTTCTTCTTTAATATCTAATAAATTAAATGTAGCCTATATGTAAATATAAGTACATAAATCCACCTATACATACAAGTCCATAAAGAAATCACTAGGACTGTCCAAGGCTTGTGGGTCTCTGATACAGTTTGTTTCCTGTGGCCATCTTTCCCTGTCCATGACACAATCTATTGGCATCATATCACTCCTATCAACTGCCAGTTCCTATTGCCTCAAAACAAATGATCTCATCAGTCTACATTCTGTGTCCTAGTATCTGAGATGCGAATGGCTAGTAAAGAAGATAATGATTTATCTTCAAAATGAATACAAAGAAAAGTAAAAGATGTAGCTTGTTTTTCTTATTTGAAATGGAGGAATGAAATTATGACAAGACCTGAGAAAAGAGAGAAATCATTCCATTTCATGAGACACAGTGTCATGTGCACATGGAATGCCACCCAGAGTAGCAAGTGCGGTGACGTAATTTCATAACAATTTCATCAAATATCCATTGTGTCTTGAATAAATAATTCAGTTTTGATTTTATAAGCTATTTGAAATGTATTTTTTACACTAATTACTCAAAAGCAAGAAAAGCATTTGAATAAAAGCACACCCTCTTTTTGTTCTTGGGGTTGAGAAGTAACCCTACCTAGAATAAACAGCTGTAATATGTTTGTTATAATGTCATTCTTTAATAGCACTTTACTTAAGTAACACTCAGGCATGGCAACATAATAGCCCTGAGAAATACACAATTCTAACTATTTGGAAAGTAGGACTTTATGAGGCGAATCAATAAATACATTAGAGTCACTAGAAGACAACCTTTGTTACATTATGACGCTTGCTCTTCTGCCTCTTGATGCCTGTATACTAAAGATATTATCATAGTGGAACCATGAAAATAAGAATGTCTATTAATGATCACCAATGTGAACAACCGATTGATGGAAAAATTCACCAGTTGGCATGTATATAGATATAGTGTGTGATCTTCCAGGACTGTATTGTTATGCATAGATATCCACCCAAACCTCTAACTAGCCAGTTAAATAAGCACTCTGTTTTGCTTGGTCTTGTTATGTCTTTGTCTAGACGGTTTGCTTTTTAATAGCCTTAAGTACACAGTAAAGCTGGCTCCCTCTCCTGGCTTTAACTAGCCCCAAACATGTCAGAACTGTTATTTATTTCATTTAGATAAGAAGCATAAAAGATCAGAAATATATCAAAGCTTCTTTTTAAGCTCATTAAATTATGTTTTTTAAAGGACAACTTTTAATTCGTATGTGAGAAAGATACTGAGGAACAATAAGACCATCAGTGGAAAGCTGAGTAATCATGTTGGATGTGATGCTTCAGCAAGTATTTGTTTCTTACTGCTCATGTTGATGTAGATAGATTCCCCTGGAACAGACAGAACAAAGTGGCAATGGTCCTCTCACTCAGATGGGCTCTTTGTGCTAATCTGTGGCTTCCTCCTCCCGTGTTTATAACTGCCTTTCTTACTTGTGAAGGGACCAGTTGATCCTTTGACCACAGATTTTCTTCCTGAAAGACTGATGTTGAATTTTACATAGAATACAAATCCTCCTTATTGCTCTAGCAAATATGGCAATGTCATAAAACATTTTTGAAAACATGTGCATATATGATGTGTTCTGTCCAAACACTTTCCAGGTGGGGACTCATGCAGAATGCTGAGGTAGAGAGAAACGCAAAATCTTTCTCAAAATAAAATCATTAGCCTGGAATTAAAATGTAGGTAGAGTGGATTTAATCATATACATTCCTAAACTATGACTGTTTCAAATTATAGACATAATATATCATGAAAATTTTATATATGCAAGAGTAAATATAAAATATTGAGTCTAAAAATGTGTTGATTTTCATATGCTAATATATTTTTTATGAATATGCATAGGAGATGAATGACACTGGATGATTCAAGTTTGGACTTGAATGAAAACTGCTGGTCTAATAGTTAGAAATACATATACCGTAATTGTTAAATTCTGAAGCACTTAATGGTTTGTTTTTATAACATTGGATAACTAATTCTTTAAATGATAATAACAATTCAACAGTTTCTGTCACGTTAACACATACCACCTTAAAAAGAAAAGTGAAAGACATCTTTGGGGGCGGGATTGAATGCTTTATTTTTCCAGACAAATTATTTTTTTCAACATCTAAATTCTCATGTGGTAACTACATCTAGTTTGCTTTCTCTACATACTATAAGCATTCACTGTAAAGACAGCTTCATCATGCTACGTCTATTCACGAACCTACATTTTGGAGGAAAAGTGCATTTCTAGGTAATTTTATGTACAATACAAAAGAAAAACATGTTTAATCATTAATTTTCCCAAGTAAACAAAATAAAACCGAGTAATCACCCATACTCAATATGTATTCGTTATGTCTTTGAGAGATATATATGTTTTACTTTTGGCCGGGCTATGCTGCACAGTAATTTCTATATCTTTAAGAAAAAGAAATGAAGATTTGAAATGTAATTATGGTTAAAAACAAACCCAGGAGGTGATAATTGGAACAACTAATAGCATAGATCTAAGCATCAGTGACTGGCAGTTTGAAGGTAAGTGGAGCAAGGAGAAGTGTGCCTTGGAAATCATTTTACTTTAGCTCTTTCCATACAATAGATTAATCACAAACACAGAAAGAGGATGGTGTTAGCATCACATGTGAGCACATGGCTATTTTTATATGTATAAGAAAACCCAAAGTGTGAACATTTTAAACATGCTAACCGTTTGCATATGCTAACACTATAGATTATTGTAGCACTGTACACATTTGGGTACATTTATGCTATTATAACTGGTGTTTTCTACAACACTGAGGTGCACTCTTAAGAACACCAGAATTGACCATCATTTAACTAACATTTTTTAATCTTCTGATAATGAATGTATTCCCTCCATCTTTCTTTGCCTTCTTTACCTCTTTCCTGCCCTTCTTCTCTCCAGTCAGTCTGTTCTTTTTCCTGCTTGCCCTCCTTCCTCGGTATCTTTCTTCCTTTCTTTCTGTTTGAGCCCAGGTCTTTGTACATGCTAAACACGTAGTCTACTACCAACTTACACTGCTATCCATAGTTTTACTTCCTGGAGTTTTTTCCACAGCATTATAAAATGATATAGATCCCCTTTAGTTACATTCTAGATGGACTGTTAATAAGAAGTATGTTTCAATGGTGTTTTAGTAAAACTTCTCTTTTTATCTGAAAATATAAACATATTAAAATAAAATTAAATAAAGTGAAAGTTGTATAATTAAAAGACATATAAGAAAATCTCCTATATTTTATTCATTTAAATTGGAGAAACTAATTTTAGTATTATACTTTTCTCATGAAACAATCCAAGTATATAAGTAGAAGATAGTGCTAAAATTTTCCAATGGTTACACAGGTCCTTAAACATGTGTATCAACATTCCTAAAGAAGTATTATCAAGTGGAAAAAATATCTGGGTGAAAATAGTCTTTAAAAGAAGAAGTCTGTTTTGTTTATAATGTGTTGAGATTTTCTTTCTTGATGTAATAATCACTTTCCCATCACAGATATGTTTACAAATCATGATACCTTGCCTGAAAAATCATTATGCTTTGTGAAACTGGTTCCTTGGATGTACAAATTACTCCTAGAATTTGATTATTAACATGGAAAACAAGCTACATGTTACTAATTCCTTTACATGACAAATTGTATGCTTTGATCTTCTTTTTCCCTTTGGATAGCTTCACTCTGCATGGAAACGTTGAATGCTTTAATAATACTGCATCCCTGTTGTCTTTAATTTTCCAGGTAGACTAGGGGATTAAAACCAAAACAGTAAATCAATTAAATAATGCAATAGTTTATGTAAGTCTATAATAACTTAAATAACTTCCAAAAAACAAAGCGCTTTTGTTTGGAAGATGATAACATAACAGTAGAAATATCAATGTCTCACTGATAGATCTCCCATCAAAGGATGGTACAGGCTATTCATTTTGTTTTTCTGAAACAAGAGAACAAAAATGGATGGCAGATATCAGCAACCGACACATCTTACAATCTTAAAGAAAGGAACAAGCAAGAAGATAAATCACTGGAAGCATATGAACTCATCACTGTCTCTTTATGAGTCACTCTTGACTTTACGTAACATCTGGATGCTCTCTTCCCTGTCATTTGTGTAGCCTACATGACACTGGATGTCACACACATTTATATGACATTTACTATGTGAAAATTGTGAACTGGAATTCTTTTTCATGTATAAAAACCAGTGACCATTAGAAAGCTAAACCCCTAGAGCACAGAAGGAAGAGCACAGGGAAATTTATGGCCCTCGCTCAACCGAGGATGTAACAGTTCTGCTTCTGTTGTCGCATTGATTTTGAAGAAAAGACACATAAAGATATAAATAAAATCTGGGATAAGTTAAATATTTTTATGCACCACAAGGACCATGACATGTCTAGTGCTAGTCTGTATCATACAAGAAAATGCATGCTCTTTTCAGTTCACAGAGAACGCACTTTAGAGTGAGTCTCCAGCTTTTGTCAGAAATTTCTCATGGGTAAAGCACAAGATTTTATTTAATAGTTGACTAAGTGAAGACAGAGCATTTGTTCCTGGAAGCAAAACTTCATGGATGAATGTTTATGACTCTGGAAGCTGATTCCTCCTGTTTCTGCTTTTCCTGCTGTTGATGAGAGCCTTCAGCTTGCCATAGTCCCCTCTCATCTTCTGTGGTTCTTCACCCAGCTGCTGCTGCTGCTGCCGGGTGTCTTTGCAGTACTGATTGATGAGCTGCATTTCCGAGTGGCTGAATGCCCCCAGGATGTCCTTTGGATGGAAGGGTAGAGCTCTCACAGAGCTAGCCCATGTCCATGGGGACCACTTGTCTGTCACAACGGCCACCATTTCTGAATCTAAAACTTTGAAGTTGATCTTGGCTATGGTCTGTTTGAAGCTGTTCTCAGTGGCAATGCAATGGTAGAGTCCTTGGTCAGAATCTTGAACAGAGCGAATCAGTAGTCCTTGGGAAGTAGCTATAATGCGCTCATTCAGTTTAACCTATGAGAGAAACACAGTGAATATCCCAAATGGAATACTAAGTTTTTAGCATAACACAGTCAACATATACAATGCATGGTTGACTTTCACAGCTAGGCAAGAGCATTGAGATCTTCCTTCTTAAAGTATACAGCATTCTGGTTAGATCCACTGAACATGTACCCTTTTCTCTTCAGTGTATAATCTTGGCCCCTGGGTTCTGAACTAAGACATAGTGCAGTAAGACACAACAAGAAAACCTGAAATGTGTTTCTGTGCTGGCTATCAACTTGACACAAGCTAGAGTTATCTGAATGGAAGGAACTTCAACTTGAGAAGATGCTTCTATAAGCTCCTTCTGTAGGTCATTTCCTTAATTAATGATTGACAGGAGTGAACCCTACCCATTGTTGGTGACATCATCCTTGGCTTGATGGTCCTGAGTTCTACAAGGAAGTAGTGAGAAACAATCCAAAATACTTCAGGGGTCTGTGTTAGGTCATCTGCTTATATGTTACGGTTGTTTAGCTTGGAATTTTAATGGGACTCCTAGCCGTAGGAGTATAGTGTCTCCAACTCTTTTGCCTGCTCTTGGGACCCTTTTCCTTTTATTGATTTGCCATATCCAGCCTTGATATAAGGATGGGTGTCTAGGCATATTCCTTTTGTTAAACCACGTTTGGTTAATATCTCTGACAGGCCTACCATTTCTGAAGGGAAGTGGAGAAGCAGTGAATCCCAGGGAGAGAGAGAAGGTGGGAGGAGTAGCTGGGAGACGTGGAGGGAAGGGAGGAGGCTATGGTTAATGTGTATTGTACTGGACAAGAATATTAAACGGAAAGAACATGCATCACACTGATGTGCTCTCTTTTCATTATATATCTTATGACATTAAAAATAAAATAGTATATAATCCATGCTAAGAAAAGGAAAGGGAAGGGGGAAGGGGGAAGGGGGAAGGGGGAAGGGGGAAGGGGGAAGGGGGAAGGGGGAAGGGGGAAGCAATCCAGTAAGCAGCACTCCTCCATGGCCTCTGCATCAGTTCCAGTCTCCACGTTTCTGCCCTGTTTGAGTTCCTCTCCTGATTTCCCTCAGTGAGGAGCAGTGATAAGCAGTGCAAGCTAAATAAAACCCTTTCCTCCCAAAGTGGTGTTTCTTTTAGCAACAGTAACCTTAACTAAGTCAGTTCTCTGCAGCCAAATGCAGTTTCACTCTTCACAAACACAAAATTGGTAGGTTGTTTTATTTATTTTGTTTTGTTTTGTTTTGTTTCTGTTTTTGTTTTTGTACCTGATTCAATGGAAATGGTTGTATTAAAGGAACTCTAATATGGTATCTAGTTCTAAACTTATTTTTTATTTTTGAGAAATTACTCACTTGTAAAAGCCCAAAACAAATATGATGTGGTTCATTTCTTTTTATTTCAATAAGTATTTTCAGAACACACACACACACACAGAATTTTGAATATTTTCAATAGCCTCATCCAATTATCACACACTATAGAATGTCTAAAAATAAGTTGCAAGGACATAACCTTACAAGACTTTCAAGAAATGCTATTTCTACAAGGTAATAAAAACATGTGATAATGTTTAGTCACTACAAGGCATATAACAGAAAGAGATCAGTGGCTGGATATTGGCTACATACATAAGTCATTAATTTGGTTTACAACTGTAGGTGTTGTATTGTCAATGAAAAGATTTATAATACATGAGGAGGGAAATTTGATGACATCTATATTCTGGATTCTCTCTCTCTTAACAAAAACAGAAATATCACCAAAATTAAGAGGTAATGCATTACAGGTAAATATTTTTATATTATGAAAGTTCTGTACAAAAATACATTTCATTGTTAATAGAGTCCAAGTCAAAGATTGTATTTAGATTTAAAATGTGTAATCTTGAGTGAGTTACTATGGGTCATGTTCCATCCTGCAGAGAGTAGAGTGATTAGGATTCCCAGAAACTGGAATTAGAGGAGTTTGTGTGCTTCCTGATGTGGGTGCAGGGAACCAAAACTGGATTCTCTGCTAAATCCCCTGAACAAAATCTAAACTAATTCAGAGGACATAGGGAGGTCTAAAGCCCATCCACCCTGTCCTTTCTTCTACAGACTTGAATCTCCATTTGTATAAATGGTCATCAGCCTATGATTTAATGTTTCAGCCTCACGGCATTCAAGTTGTGAAAGACTACATAACATGTTTGAATAGAGACAAGTGTGAGAGTTGGACATGTTTTTTTTTCCTGTGGAGCTGAAGTCCCAGGCACTTCGAGAGTATCTGTCTACTACAGGTTTCAGTAGTGTGCCCTTGCACAGACTTAACTAACAATACACAGGAATATAATCACCTTCATTAGAACCCACACAAATGCAGGGGTTTGTCCAATTTTCACTTGGCTCCACCAAAATTCAGAGTGTATTAGCAACATGCAACTTTAGAATTAGGGGCTGCATATATGTGTATGTAATATTTTCTTCTTAGTTGTCAAGACAGATGCTAACAATATTATGGAATTCAGTATGTGTTGCTCTATGCCAATTTGCAATGTCATTCTTTTTAAATTTTTTATAATAACTGAAAATTTAGGGTAAGAATGTGTTTATTTGCAAATCTAGGGGACTTTTCCCATACTAATAAGTAAATCCAATGGTCTCACATACAATGATTGCATAAATTACCTGAGTGACATACAAGGGTCATGAATTCTAATACAATGGAAACATGACCACACAGCAAAAAAAATGCTCCTTGCTCCAAAGGATTAAAGTTCAATGTAATTACTTGCTGAGGAAAATGGAACCTTTTTAAAGGTCTTTTAATCTTGTGAGTCACACAAAGGTGCTGTTGTATGCAGTCTTAGCTTCTGAATTTGAACACATTTTGTATCTTTCACAAATGCTTCTTTTTTTACTTTGTCTCTTTTTTTTACAAACACTAGGCTATAGTGGTGGCTGGCATAGAGTATTTCTAATTAATCCTTCAACTCTAAGGGCAAAGGATTTTAAAGGAGATGGCACTTGACATGCCACTGACATCAAAAGGATGTCTCTATGTTTCTCTTTCCCAGTTTCATCTGTGCCTCCCTGAGGAGTGGTGATTTAGTGCTCCTTCTACAGCAGTGATGGATGGCTGGGAAGGTGGGGGCCGGCCACTCACCTCCTTCCTCCTGTCTTTGTCTTTCTGCAGCAACCACTTGATAGATGCCTGTGGAGACTTGGGAGCACACTCAAGGAAAGTGCTGTTATTTCTTACTCCATACTGAACAATTTCAGCGGCATTTCTGTATGCTGAAAAGCAAAAATCGCAGCAGAGTCAGAGAGAACTGATTTCAAAGATGACTCTTCTATGTGAATGCTTCTCTAAGACTGTGCTCAGGATGGCTGTCACCAAAAGGAAGTAGGCACACTTTCATGATAAAATGTTTCCATAGGCTCTAGCAGTTTTGTTTAAATGTAAAATGATATAAACCCTAAAACAATTTATCTAAGGTTGTGTTGGTACACATTTATTGCTCTGCACTGAGGATTGTAATGTAGCTTTAGTTATCTAATTATTATATGACTATCTAATTATAATAGCCTTTTAGTTAGATTTTCTCAGTTGTGCAAAGTGGTTAAGAGTCACAAAGAATTATAATATAATATTCACACATTTGTGTGTGTATGTGTGTGTGTGTGTGTGTGTGTGTGTGTGTGTGTGGTGTGCTATATGAAGAAATACACTGTGAATGAAGTGTGAAGTTTCAGGCAAAATGGGATCTGGGTTCATGCCACCCATGAAACCATACTCAGTGTGGAATAGAAGAAGATCAACCAGAAAGCACAGTATATCCAGTGTGATGCAATGATTGAGTAGCCAGGCTTTAGAGTAAGAGGAACACGGGATAAATTCCTGTGCACCCACACTACTGGCTGTGTAACATGAGACAAGTTACTTGAACCATCTCTGTGCTCATTTTATTCATTTCTAAATCATAGATTATAACATTTTAAAACTTCAATAAAAGCTTTACAGCAAACAAAGTACTTACAGAAATGAGACAGATGTTAAATGAGCATCAGGCTGCTTTATTTATAAATCAGGGATAGAAATCGATGTTGATATAGGTTTTAAACAATGAATGAGGCTATCACAAGAAAGTACTTGAGCCAAAGCTCAAAGTTAGCACAAATACTTGACAAATGCCACCGTTCTCACCACTGTCAAGATGGACATTATAAATAGGAACTGGCATAATGCTTTATAAAAATGCTTTGTGCATAACATATGCAAAGCAGATGCATGCCCCTGAATTAGATGTAGAAAACAATGGAATAAAAATCTACCTCATAGTGAGATCTTGCAGTTACCATAGTATGAATGAGAATAGAAGAGGAATGGCATTCTTTGCTACATGAAGGCCCAGGCTCAACTGTGTGGTAACTGTGAGTCTTCCTCTCTAGCCCAGGACTGCTGTCCCCAAAACCTGATTCCTGAGGCTACAGACCTGGCTGACACTCTCCCCTTCAGCTGCTGCTGTTGTTTTAATTTTATAAAGTTTATTATATGAAAATTTCAGGGTAGTTTTATCTTTAAAGCCACATGCCTGCAGCTCCAGGCAGCCAGAAGGAAGAGCTGTTTGAGGAGGAAAGCGATCAAGGAATAGTTTAACAAAATGGACTCTTTGTCAGGACAGCGTTGGGTTAACTGTGAAACAGGACATAGGCCTGCGATTGAGTCTCAGTCTGGACCTCTGATGGTTTATTCTCTGCATCTATGGAACTGGGAACAGTATATGTCTTTAGAAAGGGATAAGTAAATAAACAAACTGTGCTATGAACATATAATGAATTCTATAAATAGGAAAAATTGTATGTGTTTTCAAGAGATTGAAAATCTGAAAAGAGTGAAATGAAACTGCAGATTCTGTGTGCGTCCATTGTACATGGTATCTAGAACACTCAGACGCTTAGGAAAGGAGGACAGCTCCTGGCCAGCACTAGGGGACAGGGGATGATTAGTGAATTGTCAATAAATTCTGGGTACAAATTTGGGAAGACAGTAAGCATCATACAATGCCTGGCAGATTGTCATGAAGTATGAATGCTCTAAACAGCACAGAGGTTCAAAATCGCTAACCTAAGTACTAAGTACTATTGTTCAAAATAACTAAAGTCATAAATGTTTTCTTACATCTATTTTCTTCAATAAAATAGTGTTTATTGTGTTGTTAGTCAATATTAAAATTACAGTTTTTTCCTCAGAAAGAAATAAGTAGCTAAGAAAATCTGTGTTGGCCATTTGTACATGAGACCTACCCACTCATACACTAGCAACCGCTTGCTCCAGAAGTCTTGTGTCTTGTGGTTCCATATGAAGAACACTTACAAACGTAAATAATTATCATTAACAAATACTAATCATAAACTTAGGAGGATACACTCTTGAGTGAATGTCGTGGGTGAAGGTCCCTTACTAACCGACGTACAGAATGTTGTTTCTGTGCACCCTGATTAACACTCCCTCCCTTCTTGTACCTTTCAGATTGAACCCTCGGCATTGTGTCAGTGGGTTTCCATGTCTCACATCTTGTCTTCGGCTCCTCCTGTAAGTGCAGAACAATATTCAAAAAAGTTGGCATTAATGACATTAAAAATATTATGGTTTAAATTTGGCAGCCTTCAGATTGCCTGGGCTTTAATTTAGAGAGCCGATAGGAGAGTCTCATTATCTCACTCAGGGGTCTGACCTTGCCTGTGACTGTGTGATAGGTGGGACCCCTTTTTCCTTGGCATCTAGTCATTCCCTCTCCTTGAATCATCTGAGAGCTGACAGCCACAAAATCTCTAGTTGATACTAGATTGTCTAAATAACTGCATTAAATTTTATTTCACAGTGGTTAATCCAAAATGCACTAACATGAAAACACCTAAACAATAAACATACATTTCTCATACAAGTATACATATATTTATACAGTAGACTAGCAAATTTAAAGATATATGAACATATATGAAAACCTTTAGACAATTAGATATAGATATGATATCTTACCCTATTAGTAAGGTAATATTCTTATTCTAATGATACTGACATTTATTTAATATCATCATTAAATGTATAGGCTATACTAGTTTCTCTGTCCCCCAAAATACTTAGTAGGAGATTTTTAAGGTTTACTCTGCTCCCAGTCAAATAGATTCTTTGCTAGGAACATATTAATGGAAAAACATTTTATTTTATTTTATTTTATTATTTTTGTTTGTTTGTTTTGTTTTGTTTTGTTTTTCAAGACGGAGTTTCTCTGTATAGCCCTGGCTGTCCTGGAACTCACTTTGTAGACCAAGCTGGCCTCAAACTCAGAAATCCGCCTGCCTCTGCCTCCCAAGTGCTGGGATTAAAGGCGTGCGCCACCATGCCTGGCTGTGGAAAAACATTTTAAATAGAACCCTTGTCAATGAAAGATTCGTTATATAAATTATCTGGATTTGCTCACTATGGATTTCACTGTGTGCACTGCAGTTTCATGAGGTCTGTTAGTCTCGACTTCATAATGGAGAGGGGAGCAGCTGGATACATATAGCCAACACTGAAAATCATATGGGCCCTCACTTTAAATATTGGGAATGCACAGCTAAATGGTTTATAAATGAGAATAGTATTAATTTGATTATGTGTTAAGTCCTAATATCTTGGCCTGATGATAACATATTGAACAAAATTAACAGAAATAAAAATGTACACAGTGATAATTAATCTCACAGTCACCCATAATTTTAAAATCTCCATGTAAAATTATCAAAAAGGGTAGGTACTTTATGGTCGCCAATATGTTAAAAGAAATATTGGTTTATAATTCCATTATTTATGTGTATATTATCTCCCTCACACACAGATTGGCAGACATACCATTCACTCTTATATAATGAAATATAGTCAGTGTCCTCTTCTCGACTAGCTCCATGCCAGTTTTCCTGCCAGGGATCTGCATTATTTACTATTGTACATCCTGGGAATATATACTAAAACAACACTTTCTGAGTGTTCTTATGGCTGACCTGGCCACTTTCTGATTCTAGATATTCAATACCATTCACAATGTGTAAATTTATTGTCCTGTAGTCAGCACCATGGGGTGCTACTCATTCACGGTGCATCAACTCTCCTAGGCGAACTGAACTTGCCACATCAACTTCCAGACATTCAAATGGAAACCCTTGTTATAACACTTTTCAAATGATGAGATCAGCGAGAGCCTTTGGGATGTGTCAGTTCTCTTGCAAACATTCCTGGCGTGTAACAGCGCCATGCTGGTAGGGAGCATGATATTAGATTACATGTAGGAGTTGGGATTTGGCTCAGTTTGCTGAGGTTTCATCATTAGTCTCAATTCTTTTGGATAAACAATGAAATCATTTTCTACTTTCACAGAAAAGATGTTTATAAAGATTGAACTGATTACCCTATCTTACATTTACTATCTGCCTGAATTCAGGCTAATACACACAGATATCGAGAAAATGTATATATTGTTTGCTGTATGCCTGGTTCTTTCAAATTAAAGAAATCATTTAGACAGTATTTAATGCTGTGTAAATGTATGGATTTTGTTTTTTGGCTGTAACTGTACTTCTCTGCTTGTATGTAAAAGGTAAATTTTTCTTTAGTTACAATAAATCCATCTATGTAGTGTTTGCTACAGAGAGATAATTCCAGGACAATAAAGACAGATAACACCAATAGAAAAGGAAGTGAATACTGAAAATATTAAAAAATGGTCTTTTCCACAACTACTGTTTAATCTGTATAAACAAAAATAGGGAGAATGAATCAATTTATTCTGCAAAAACACTTTACATTCCCCAAACATGTTTGAGTTGAAAATATTTTGGAATGTTTAAAGAACACAGATAATATTAGTGAAACTTCTATTATACTAGCCAGAAAGAAATCTGGGTAAGCTATAAATACGGATAAGTTCATCTCCACACCCTCCTCCCCCCATGTGCATGTGTGCACATGTATGTGTGTGTTTTGTATTTTGTAGGTCTTTGTCATAGAATTTGAGATATTCAAAACAGTTATTTAAAGAGTTGACACTTTATTTTCCAGACCAGCATGTATGTTTTAATACTAGGCACAATAGGAAGAGAAATCAATGTAAGACAGTTTCAATAATTTGTATATAAAGAGCCATGATAAAATGTATGGTTTGTGGGGGTCGAATGGCAAAATGAAACCGTGCTACAGTACAGATCTTAGAAAATGTAACTGGATTTGCAATAGGAGAGGCAGCATCACAACTATGTATTGATATTCCTCACATGGAATGAAGTTTTACTTCAGATGCATTGCTTGTGTGAAAATTAGGATTCCTATCAGCCTAGGACAAAGTCTTTGCAAGGAAGAGGCCCCGCCCTTTTATTTTCTCACATTACAAGCATATATACTTACATATAGGCTGTTGCTTATATCCTATTTATAATTCCCACTTTACTTTGCAGAAAGTATCATGTGTGAGTTTTGTCTGGCATTAAATCTGGCTAAAGGGTCAGGACTCTAATTCTGGTGTTAGAGACACTATACTTAGCTCTAGAACTCTTACGAAGAAAAATGTGTCCTCTGGTTAAAAGCTGTGGGGACACTTTCAAAATACTACTTTTATTATATTATAACTAGAAAGCACATATTGTTGAAGAATCTACTGACAGCTACAAAATCAAATTTATTTGAGATTATGTTTGAAATTTAACTCCCTCACATGCCTTGTTCAGGTTCTGATCTCTTTGGCCAATGCAAATAAAAACAATTGCTGGGGAAGGAAAATTGATAGAAGCGAAGGACCTCCTGCCCAACTCCTATGACAAATATGGGAGAACACTGGGTATCTGAGGAGAAAGTAAGACTTCTGGGTTAAAGATGGAGTCGTCCTCAAACTCATGCATGTAAAGATCACTCCTCTCTACTCCAGATTCACACTTCTTTCTCCACTCCATAGCCTTGCGGGAGTGTCTCATAGGCGTATGTGGTTTAATGTCTTCTTTCTCCCTCATAACTGCTCCGTTTACAGGGTTAACTCTCAGACATCACACATTTCCTACTGCTCTGCCTTTCAGAAACTGGGAGTATTTTACCTCTCTAGTTTTCTAAGCTCCCACGCCAAATACTTCAACAAAGTGCTTACGCGAGTATACAAACGCAGAGCACTCTTTTGCTACCGCTGCCTCTCCCATCCCCACACAAACCACTCCTGTATGTGACCAAGATTATAACCGACGTCTGGATCCTTTGTCCTTCTGCTGTGTTTCAACTGCTTCCAAGGAAAGAAAGACCCAGGCTGTGTTGCGAACCAAGAGTCAGATAATGTCAGTATGTTCCCCTAAATCAGTCATCTCCACCTCCGTTATAAACAAAACTGAGTTCTGATAGATTACTGATACAGTCCTCATTACCTGGCATTGCAAACTTATTTCTTTCCAGCCTTCCTTCTCCTTTTATAGGCTACCAAGTCCTGTTATGATCTTTGATGTTTTTTCTTGAATGTTTGCTAGCACACTTCTAGAGTGCTATTCCTCCAGAGAATTTCTTGGTATTGCCCTTCGCACATTTTTCTCCTGGTTTTACTTTTCTATTCCAACCATGGCCCTTTCTGACCATCCTCTTGACCTTTCAGAAGCTGCTTCCCCCATAATATAACCCCCTTTCACTCTCCCATCCAGAGTCCTTGTGATTACTTGACATACTGGCAGCCTTCTCTATCTGGGGTCTATCTTCTCTCTGGCGACTATTTTTTACCTAAACACGGATTTCTTATTTTTGTTGTTGTTTTTCATATTTTGTAGATATTTTTCTACAACAGTGTCTGAAAAGGATTTGTTTCAAGATAAATATTTGGTGAATTAACAGAAAAAAAGGGACAAGATGCCCTTGGCATATGAAAATAAAATAGCATGGGTCTTGTACAGCTTAAAAACCAACTATAATGGTCTCCAAAGTTGTATGTGTGTGTGTGTGCGTGTGTGTGTGCATGTGTGTGCTTTTACTTAGTTACAGTTTGTTTGTTTTCTTTTAAGTCATGGTTTTATTTTGTATTCTTGGTTTTAGAGGGATGTATTGTATTGAGTTTTTGATTTTGGAGAAAAAAATTGAAGTTGGGTGAGTAGGATGGAAGATCTGAAAGGACTTGCAGGATGAGAAGATACATTTAAAAATAAAAATGGTTTTAAATTATCAAAATATAACAATTAAAAACCTGAAATTTTCCTGGACAGTTCAATGTTTCTTAAGACTGTAGTCATCCCTGAAAAGCTGAATGCCATGGTAAACATGGCTTCATTTTGCACTGTCTTTTAGAAAGAACTGGCCATAGAACTCATCCTTGACTACCCTGCCCTGTGAAGTACATTTGGATGTTCACACACATGCTTGCACTCACCGCTTCCCAGTGGGATAGAACCTAGAGCAAGAGTGGCCATCCCAGGCACAGTATGGATCCCTTGCCAAGCAGCAGTCCGCACAGGCTGTGCCGTAGATATGGCAGCGATGCAGAGAGACTTGGGAAACCCCCTCATTGGAGCTCACGTACAACTGTTGCTACAAGAAGAACCATGATGATTTATTTCAGAGGTAAAAGTTAAAAAGCTTTCAGCACGAACACATAATATATAGCCACAAACCCATGGATTTCTGTAGAAACAGACTCAAAACAAGAACCAAAGAGAAGATAAAGCCAAAATAAATAGACTTTTCCTATATTTATATACCTATAATATTACCACTTTCTGTTAAAAAAAATACCTCTTAGTGTACTATGTAGAATGGCAATGTGTTTTAAACATTGGGGTCCATTGTTCTCTAAGATTTGACCTATTTATTGCAGATTTAAATTATGATGTTTTCTTTTTCCTCTGAATGCCATCTCTTAGCAAATGACAAGAAAGCTTTTGCAATCTTCAAGTAGAGCAGCACAAGTCAGTTTTGAAATAAAAGGCAGTTGTGTTCAGAAGAAAAAATGTTCTCGATAATCAGTCATATTTAAAGTGACAACATTTGGATACATGTCTTTGAAAGTAACATAATACTTAAAACTATTTTTCAATTATTTGGAAAATGTACTTGTTTGTTCTGTGTGGGTATTTGGATTGGATGTACATGTATGTGACATGCTTACATCAGTGTGTGTGCCTGTGTTCTCATGCAGAGGCCAGAGGAGGATCCTGGGTACTTCTGTATCACACTGTGCCATAATCCTTTCAGTAAGTCACTGCACCTGGAGTTGTGGTGGAAAGTTGCCATCCTCCTCTCGCTTCTGTGGTATTGCTGTGCCCAAAGTAACCTCTTGCTATCTAGTAAGGCTATGTGACCAGCCCTAATATAAAGGTTTACATTTAAACATGATTCAAAACTTCTTCTTTGTCTAGCAATCTTTATTACCATAATAGAGTAAAAAATAGTTTACCCCTTCATTTGTAAGACATTGAGACATTTTTTTAAAAACAGATTTTTACTAATTATTTAAGAATTGTATATACTGTATGAATTCATTGTTGTAGTATTCTTCTATGACATAAATGTCCCAGGGATAATAAAATGCTCAGAAGTGAATTGACAATGAATATGGATTAATTACAAAAGAAAAGAAAAATATCAATGAGCAAACTAACAATCGGTAAGTCTCAGTTCCAATCACAGGAATAATATTTCAGCCTATTGTATCCAGTATAAATACAATATTCAAGTTTATTGATTTTTGAGAAATTGTTGGAAACTGATAGATTTCTATGTATACATCTAAGTCTCGAGAAAACAACAGCTTCTTCTGTGTTTTGCCAATTATCATTCACCCAAGAACACTGAGCATAAATGGTCACCACTGGACCCTGTGGCAGAGATCTGTAATTCTAATCCTTGATCAGTTAAATCAGAAGAGTGACACGTTCAAGGCTTGCCTAGTTGCAGAGTGACTTTACAAGGCCACATCAGGCACTTATTGAGACTTTGCCACAAAATAAAAAGTTAAAAAAGAAGGCTAGGGATGTAACTCGGTGGTAGAACACACTTATTATGCAGGAGGCCTCTATTCCAGCAGTGTTTACTGCCAACTAAATGTGTATCTCAAGAAGAGAGGCAATTGAAAGTATCAGATGCATTAAAATATTTTAACAATCCTAGTTTATTTGAGAAAAGGGAAAACGTAGTTTTATTCTATGTACTTTAATTTTTTAGTAATGTCAATATTTTTGCAATTTGGTACAAAGAGTAAATTGAAAGAAACAAAAGTACAAGATATATGATTAAATAGTTTGAGTACTAGGAAAAACAATTTCATAACTAAACAGGTATAACATTCTCTTCGCAAACTGCAGTGTTCCCACCTCAGAGAGTAATAAAGTACTTAGCAAAGCCAAAGATGTTCAGAAAACCAAGTCAGTACCCTAGCTGTGACATTCACTGCTTCACTGAAACATTTTAAACCATCTGCAGTATAAGATGTTGAAAACCAACATAACAAATGACCTATTAAGACGCGGAGACATACATTTTATATACGACTAGGATGCCACACAAATGACTGGGAAGACTTTGAATCTTGCTTCTATATTGTGTCCTTCCATTAAGCCATCGTAAACTAAAAGCTTCCCTGCTGGCTTCAAAGACAATTCTGACTTGAGATCAGCTCCATAGGACATTAGCAAAATGACAAATGACTTTTTGTTACTTGGGAAAATGTTTGTTATGCACCATGCAAACATTTTTACAGATGAGATCTTTAGCTCCATTATGTCATATTTATTTGTTCTCATAAAACTCAGTCAAGTGTAAAGATCAGAAGTCTGACTATGAGTACCACATCATGTCTAGTATGTTGGATATGGCAAAGAGCACTGCAATTATAAAGTCAGTTGTTCAAACATCTAACATCTTTAGTCTGTGTTCCAAGAAAAATAGAACCCAAGGTTCTTAAAGACAGCACTAGCTAGTGCCATTTTATTCTAGGCAATTTACATACATCATTTGTGAGAAAGGCATTGCTTTCTAGATGTAGAAACTTAGGTCAGGGAAGTTAAACAACTTCCCTATAATTTATAGTCAAGTAGAGATTAAAGTACATGTGAAGATGACTCATTCTGACTGTAGGGAGGTAACCCTTGAGGCTTTAGGAATTGGAGCAGGGTGCTTCACAGACATGAAAAATTAGAACTGCCATCTCCTCTTTGTGATCATTGAATATTTGTATGTTTAAGAAACTTAGATTAACTTAATTCTTGATAATCACCATCACTCAGTCCTTTTCCAAATCCACATCCCTTTGATAGGGTACAGTAAGGGTTTTGTAGATATACATAAACTGTAGGAAATAACATTGCATAATTCTCTTAAAGATGTAACACTGGCAGGAAATCAGAAGTGGGTGGATTATTCACTCTAGTCCTTGAGGATGTCTTGACATTATAGTAGCCCAAAAATTATGCTGCCTCCTTTTAGAATACTGATTTTTATTAGCATGGACATACCATCATAGTTAAGGATATAGCATATATAAAAAGGTGGAATGACTTTTGTATATGTGGTTTGTTCTCATTATCTTCGAATCAGTTTTCACTGACAGACAAGTGAGGTCTACGTCAAATCAGAGAGAATTCTGGATGATTATTTGTCAATAATAAAACTCATCTTTCCGAAGTTAGAAACATACTATCCTGATTGTAATATTTTATTATGCATAGAATATGACATAAAAACAGTTCTTACCTTTTTGGATGAGATTTTCATTGTTGTTATGGGAACATGATTCTAAAAGATTAGAAAATATACATTACTTGCTCATTTTATCTTTAGAAGCGGTTTTAGATGTAAAAATTCAAAAGTCATATCTGTTTTCAGTGCATATAGTTTCTGTGACGTGTATATTTCTTCTTTGGGGCTATCGATAGACTCATATAACGTGTTTAAATTTGAAAGAAGTATAATTATCATGCACTAATAACAATGATCATTAAAATGAAAGTGGACAAATGAGATCATTCAAAAAAGTGTTTGGAGCATTGACTTGAGCATTGGATTTGTATGCAGGAGGAGGCCATGATAGTGCAAACTCTGCACGAGATGTTACTATTCACCTCTCAAGAGTTGTTTAGGAAAGACCTGCTGTGGTAAACCATCCTATAGAGTTCTCATTGGTAAAAACAGAGACATATATAGTTATAATAAGGGTCTTTTTGTGAAAGGATTCACTTTGATGCTAATCTGGCTGAAAACCACTTGATAACTTTACTTCCTAAATATTATCAACTAATTTTAAACTTTTTTTTTTTTTTTTTTTTTAATATTTAACTGTACTTTATTTTTTTTTATATTTTTATTACATATTTTCCTCAATTACATTTCCAATACTATCCCAAAAGTCCCCCATAGCGCCCCCCACTTCCCTACCCACCCATTCCCATTCTTTTGGCCCTGGCATTCCCCTATATTGGGGCATATAAAGTTTGCAAGTCCAATGGGCCTCTCTTTCCATTGATGGCTGACTAGGCCATCTTTCGATACATATGCAGCTAGAGACAAGAGCTCCGGGGTTCTAGTTAGTACATCATGTTGTTCCAACAATAGGGTTGCAGATCCCTTTAGCTCCTTGGGTACTTACTCTAGCTTCTCCATTGGGAGCCCTGTGATACATCCAATAGCTGACTGTGAACATCCACTCCTGTGTTTGCTAGGCCCCAGCATCGTCTCACAAGAGACAGCTATATTTGGGTCCTTTCAGCAAAATCTTGCTAGTGTATGCAATGGTGTCAGCGTTTAGAAGTTGATTATGGGATGGATCCCTGGATACGGCAGTCTCTAAATGGTCCATCCTTTCATCACTGCTACGAACTTTGTCTCTGTAACTCCTTCCCTGGGTGTTCTGTTCCCAATTCTGAGAAGGTGCACAGTGTCCACACTTTGGTCTTCATTCTTCTTGAGTTTCATGCGTTTAGCAAATTGTATCTTAAATCTTGGGTATCCTAAGTTTTGGGCTAATATCCACTTATCAGTGAATACATATTGTGTGAGTTCTTTTGTGATTGTGTTACTTCACTCAAGATGATGCCCTCCAGGTCCATCCATTTGGCTAGGAATTTCATAAATTCATTCTTTTTAATAGCTGAGTAGTACTCCATTGTGTAAATGTACCATAATTTCTGTATCCATTCCTCTGTTGAGGGACATCTGGGTTCTTTCCAGCTTCTGGCTATTATAAATAGGGCTGCTATGAACATAGTGGAACATGTGTCCTTTTTACCGGTTGGGACATCTTCTGGATATATGCCCAGGAGAGGTATTGCTGGATCCTCCGGTAGTACTATGTCCAATTTTCTGAGGAACCGCCAGACTGATTTCCAGAGTGGTTGTACAAGCTTGCAATCCCACCAACAATGGAGGAGTGTTCCTCTTTCTCCACATCCTCGCCAGCAACTGCTGTCACCTGAATTTTTGATCTTAGCCATTCTGACTGGTGTGAGGTGGAATCTCAGGGTTGTTTTGATTTGCATTTCCCTGATGATTAAGGATGTTGAACATTTTTTCAGGTGTTTCTCTGCCATTCGGTATTCCTCAGGCGAGAATTCTTTGTTCAGTTCTGAGCCCCATTTTTTAATGGGGTTATTTGACTTTCTGGAGTCCACCTTCTTGAGTTCTTTATATATATTGGATATTAGTCCCTTATCTGATTTAGGATAGGTGAAGATCCTTTCCCAATCTGTTGGTGGTTTTTTTGTCTTATTGATGGTGTCTTTAGCCTTGCAGAAGCTTTGTAGTTTCATGAGGTCCCACTTGTCAATTCTCGATCTTACAGCACAAGCCATTACTGTTCTATTCAGGAATTTTTCCCCTGTGCCCATATCTTCAAGGCTTTTCCCCACTTTCTCCTCTATAAGTTTCAGTGTCTCTGGTTTTATGTGAAGATCCTTGATCCACTTAGACTTGACCTTAGTACAAGGAGATAGGAATGGATCGATTCGCATTCTTCTACATGTTAACAACCAGTTGTGCCAGCACCATTTGTTGAAAATGCTGTCTTTCTTCCACTGGATGTTTTTAGCTCCCTTGTCAAAGATCAAGTGACCGTAGGTGTGTGGGTTCATTTCTGGGTCTTCAATTCTATTCCATTGGTCTATTTGTCTGTCACTATACCAGTACCATGCAGTTTTTATCACAATTGCTCTGTAGTAGAGCTTTAGGTCCGGCATGGTGATTCCACCAGAGGTTCTTTTATCCTTGAGAAGAGTTTTTGCTATCCTAGGTTTTTTGTTATTCCAGATGAATTTGCAGATTGCACTTTCTAATTCGTTGAAGAATTCATTTGGAATTTTGATGGGGATTGCATTGAATCTGTAGATTGCTTTTGGCAAGATAGCCATTTTTACAATGTTGATCCTGCCAATCCATGAGCATGGGAGATCTTTCCATCTTCTGAGATCTTCTATAATTTCTTTCTTCAGAGACTTGAAGTTTTTATTATACAGATCTTTCACTTCCTTAGTTAGAGTCACGCCAAGATATTTTATATTATTTGTGACTATTGAGAAGGGTGTTGTTTCCCTAATTTCTTTCTCAGCCTGTTTATTCTTTGTGTAGAGAAAGGCCATTGATTTGTTTGAGTTAATTTTATATCCAGCTACTTCACCGAAGCTGTTTATCAGGCTTAGGAGTTCTCTGGTGGAATTTTTAGGGTCACTTATATATACTATCATATCATCTGCAAAAAGTGATATTTTGACTTCATCTTTTCCAATTTGTATCCCTTTGATCTCCTTTTGTTGTCGAATTGCTCTGGCTAGGACTTCAAGTACAATGTTGAATAGGTATGGAGAAAGTGGACAGCCTTGTCTAGTCCCTGATTTTAGAGGGATTGCTTCAAGCTTCTCACCATTTACTTTGATGTTGGCTACTGGTTTGCTGTAGATTGCTTTTATCATGTTTAGGTATGGGCCTTGAATTCCTGATCTTTCCAAGACTTTTATCATGAATGGGTGTTGGATCTTGTCAAATGCTTTTTCCGCATCTAAGGAGATGACCATGTGGTTTTTGTCTTTGAGTTTGTTTATATACTGGATTACGTTGATGGATTTCCGTATATTGAACCATCCCTGCATCCCTGGGATGAAACCTACTTGGTCAGGATGGATGATTGTTTTGATGTGTTCTTGGATTCGGTTAGCAAGAATTTTATTGAGGATTTTTGCATCAATATTCATAAGGGATATTGGTCTGAAGTTTTCTATCTTTGTTGGGTCTTTTTGTGGTTTAGGTATCAGAGTAATTGTGGCTTCATAGAATGAGTTGGGTAGAGTACCTTCTGTTTCTATTTTGTGGAATAGTTTGTGAAGAACTGGGATTAGATCTTCTTTGAAGGTCTGATAGAACTCTGCACTAAACCCATCTGGTCCTGGGCTTTTTTTAGTTGGGAGACTATTAATGACTGCTTCTATTTCTTTGGGGGATATAGGGCTGTTTAGATCATTAACCTGATCTTGATTCAACTTTGGTACCTGGTATCTGTCTAGGAACTTCTCCATTTCATCCAGGTTCTCCAGTTTTGTTGAGTATAGCCTTTGGTAGAAGGATCTGATGGTGTTTTGGATGTCTTCAGGATCTGTTGTTATGTCTCCTTTTTCATTTCTGATTTTGTTAATTAGGATGCTTTCCCTGTGCCCTCTAGTGAGTCTGGCTAAGGGTTTATCTATCTTGTTGATTTTCTCAAAGAACCAGCTCCTTGATTGGTTGATTCTTTGAATGGTTTTTCTTGTTTCCACTTGGTTGATTTCACCCCTGAGTTTGATTATTTCCTGCCGTCTACTCCTCTTGGGTGAATTTGCTTCCTTTTGTTCTAGTGCTTTTAGGTGTGTTGTCAAGCTGCTAATGTGTGCTCTTTCTAGTTTCCTTTTGGAGGCACTCAGAGCTATGAGTTTTCCTCTTAGAAATGCTTTCATTGCGTCCCATAAGTTTGGGTATGTTGTGGCTTCATTTTCATTGAACTCTAAAAAGTCCTTAATTTCTTTCTTTATTCCTTCCTTGACCAAGGTATCATTGAGAAGAGTGTTGTTCAGTTTCCACGTGAAGGTTGGCTTTCTATTATTTATTTTGTTATTGAAGATCAGCCTTAGTCCATGGTGATCTGATAGGATGCATGGGACAATTTCAATGTTTTTGTATCTGTTGAGTCCTGTTTTGTGCCCAATTACGTGGTCAATTTTGGAGAAGGTACCATGAGGTGCTGAGAAGAAGGTGTATCCTTTTGTTTTAGGGTAAAATGTTCTGTAGATATCTGCCAGATCCATTTGATCCATAACTTCTGTTAGTTTCACTGTGTCCCTGTTTAGTTTCTGTTTCCATGATCTGTCCATTGGTGAAAGTGGTGTGTTGAAGTCTCCCACTATTATTGTATGAGGTGCAATGTGTGCTTTGAGATTTACTAAAGTTTCTTTAATGAATGAGGCTGCCTTTGTATTTGGAGCATAGATATTCAGGATTGATAGTTCCTCTTGGAGGATTTTACCTTTGATGAGTATGAAGTGCCCCTCCCTGTCTTTTTTGATGACTTTGGGTTGGAAGTCAATCTTATCTGATATTAGAATGGCTACTCCAGCTTGTTTCTTCAGACCATTTGCTTGGAAAATTGTTTTCCAGCCTTTCATTCTGAGGTAGTGTCTATCTTTTTCTCTGAGATGAGTTTCTTGTAAGCAGCAAAATGTTGGGTCTTGTTTGTGTAGCCAGTTTGTTAGTCTATGTCTTTTTATCGGGGAGTTGAGTCCATTGATATTAAGAGATATTAAGGAAAAGTAATTGTTGTTTCCTGTTATTTTTGTTGTTAAAGTTGGCATTCTGTTCTTGTGGCTGTCTTCTTTTAGGTTTGTTGAGGGATTACCTTCTTGTTGTTTCTAGGGCGTGGTTCCTGTCCTTGTATTGGTTTTTTTCTGTTATTATCCTTTGAAGGGCTGGATTCGTGGAGAGATAATGTGTGAATTTGGCTTTGTCGTGGAATACTTTGGTTTCTCCATCTATGTTAATTGAGAGTTTGGCTGGGTATAGTAGCTTGGGCTGGAATTTGTGTTCTTTTAGTGTCTGTATAACATCTGTCCAGGATCTTCTAGCTTTCATAGTCTCTGGTGAAAAATCTGGTGTAATTCTGATAGGCTTGCCTTTATATGTTACTTGGCCTTTTTCTCTTACTGCTTTTAGTATTCTATCTTTATTTAGTGCATTTGTTGTTCTGATTATTATGTGTCGGGAGGTATTTCTTTTCTGGTCCAGCCTATTTGGAGTTCTGTAGGCTTCTTGTATGTTCATGGGCATCTCTTTCTTTAGATTTGGGAAGTTTTCTTCTATAATTTTGTTGAAGATGTTTGCTGGTCCTTTGAGTTGAAAATCTTCATTCTCATCCACTCCTATTATCCGTAGGTTTGGTCTTCTCATTGTGTCCTGTATTTCCTGGATGTTTTGAGTTAGGATCTTTTTGCATTTTCCATTTTCCTTGATTGTTGTGCCCATGTTCTCTATGGAATCTTCTGCACCTGAGATTCTCTCTTCCATCTCTTGTATTCTGTTGCTGATGCTTGCATCTATGGTTCCAGATTTCTTTCCTAGGGTTTCTATCTCCAGTGTTGCCTCATTTTGGGTTTTCTTTATTGTGTCTACTTCCCTTTTTAGGTCTAGTATGGTTTTGTTCATTTCCATCATCTGATTGGATGTGTTTTCCTGTTTCTCTTTAAGGACTTCTACCAGTTTGGTTGTGTTTTCCTGTTTTTCTTTAAGGACTTGTAACTCTTTAGCCATGTTCTCCTGTAGTTCTTTAAAGTCCTTCTTGATGTCCTCTACCATCATCATGAGATATGCTTTTAAATCCAGGTCTAGTTTTTCAGGTGTGTTGTGGTGCCCTGGACTGGGCGAAGTGGGAGTGCTGGGTCCTGATGATGGTGAGTGGTCTTGGTTTCTGTTAGTAAGATTCTTACCTTTACCTCTCGCCATCTGGTAATCTCTGGAGTTGTTATAGTTGTCTCTGTTCAGAGGTTGTTCTTCTGGGGATTCTGAGTATCCTCTGTCAGCAGACCTGTACAGACTAAGTTCGGCGGAGTCCCGGAGCCAAGATGGCGCTCCCTGCAGGGCAGGTCACTGTTCTCCGGCTGGGAGGGTGTCGGATGTCTGCGGCCCCAAAAGGGTGCTGCCTCAGCGGTTCTGTGGCTCCCGCCTGTCCCAGAAGCTGTCTGCCTCTGTGGTCCTCACTCTGACCTGTACAGACTAAGTTCGGCGGAGTCCCGGAGCCAAGATGGCGCTCCCTGCAGGGCAGGTCACTGTCCTCCGACTGGGAGGGTGCCGGATGTCTGCGGCCCCTAAAGGGTGCTGCCTCAGCAGCTCTGTGGCTCCCGCCTGTCCCAGAAGCCGTCTGCCCCCGTGGTCCCCACTCTGACCTGTAGAGACTAAGCTCGGCGGAGTCCCGGAGCCAAGATGGCGTTCCCTGCAGGGCAGGTCACTGTCCTCCGACTGGGAGGGTGCCGGATGTCTGCGGCCCCAAAAGGGTGCTGCCTCAGCGGCTCTGTGGCTCCCGCCTGTCCCAGAAGCTGTCTGCCTCTGTGGTCCTCACTCTAACCTGTAGACTAAGTTCGGCGGAGTCCCGGAGCCAAGATGGCACTCTCTGCAGGGCAGGTCTCTGTCCTCCGGCTGGGAGGGTGCCGGAAGTCTGCGGCCCCAAAAGGGTGCTGCCTCAGCGGCTCTGTGGCTCCTGCCTGTCCCAGAAGCCGTCTGCCCCCGTGGTCCCCACTCTGACCTGTAGAGACTAAGCTCGGTGGAGTCCCGGAGCCAAGATGGCGCTCCCTGCAGGGCAGGTCACTGTCCTCCGACTGGGAGGGTGCCGGATGTCTGCGGCCCCAAAAGGGTGCTGTGTCAGCGGCTCTGTGGCTCCCGCCTGTCCCAGAAGCTGTCTGCCTCTGTGGTCCTCACTCTAACCTGTAGACTAAGTTCGGCGGAGTCCCTGAGCCAAGATGGCGCTCCCTGCAGGGCAGGTCACTGTCCTCCGACTGGGAGGGTGCCGGATGTCTGCGGCCCCAAAAGGGTGCTGCCTCAGCGGCTCTGTGGCTCCCGCCTGTCCCAGAAGCTGTCTGCCTCTGTGGTCCTCACTCTAACCTGTAGACTAAGTTCGGCGGAGTCCCTGAGCCAAGATGGCGCTCTCTGCAGGGCAGGTCTCTGTCCTCCGGCTGGGAGGGTGCCGGATGTCTGCGGCCCCAAAAGGGTGCTGCCTCAGCGGCTCTGTGGCTCCCGCCTGTCCCAGAAGCTGTCTGCCTCTGTGGTCCTCACTCTAACCTGTAGACTAAGTTCGGCGGAGTCCCTGAGCCAAGATGGCGCTCTCTGCAGGGCAGGTCTCTGTCCTCCGGCTGGGAGGGTGCCGGAAGTCTGCGGCCCCAAAAGGGTGCTGCCTCAGCGGCTCTGTGGCTCCTGCCTGTCCCAGAAGCCGTCTGCCCCCGTGGTCCCCACTCTGACCTGTAGAGACTAAGCTCGGTGGAGTCCCGGAGCCAAGATGGCGCTCCCTGCAGGGCAGGTCACTGTCCTCCTAATTTTAAACTTAAAGTTAAATTTCTGATGTTCTGCTGCTGATCCACGATTAATTCAAGAAGGGTGAAGCTCCCAAATCCAATGATTCCCACCACTCTAATTCCTTTGGGTTGCATATATTTGTAAACATTTAAAATGGACAGTGGTGATCTCGCTAACTTTCAGTTGCCATGATTTGTATTATCCTTCATTAACATACTCACATACACATGTGCAACGATGTGATGGTTTACAATCACTGAATCAACTGCTAAACTTGTATCTCATTTCAACTTCAGCTTAAAGAAACTAGACACCTTCAGAAACATGAATAAAGGATTAAAGAGGAGGTTATGGTTCTGTGCTGTGTAATAATTCCTCTAATTCTTTTGAAAAGCTACACTGATATTTCTGCAGTATGTCCATATGACACTTAACTAAGGATATTTTCTACTTAAATCTATTTTATCCTTACAGGACCATCATAATATGTCATACACACCCAATGATTTTTTTTAACCTCACCTCAAAAATGTGACGCAAACACATGCCTAAGACAATTACTGCAGTTGCCAATAGTGACTTTTGACTCTGCTGTTTCAATAACAGTACAAGCATCAGCAAGTAAGCTCAAACACCTTTTCAAATGATGTCCCGTACGTGAATTGTGACTGTGTATTTCCACTGGGAGCTTCTTTTCTTGATGATAACAACAGAACAAATCACGTAACAGTCCATACATAGTTCTCACTTGATCAGAATAACATTAACGTCTTTACAGATTTTCCATAATATATATGTTTAGACTTGTGTCAAACTCACTTCATTAAACATTATCTGCTAACCAAAACTGATACTTCAGTATTAAAAATGAAGTGTTTATGCTATAGAACTTTTTATTTTCTTCAGGAAACATCAACTTGTTCCTGGTTGGTTGCATGAAAACAGGTGTACTATGCAATACAATTTCAGTTAGTGCAGTGAGACATTCCATTTCTTTACAAAGCAAAGCAGGTGAAACCCGCTGGGATAGATACTGTCGATCAATATTTATCTTAGTGTGATCGTCACAAAAACCCTAGTGCAATTTAGAATCACGTACTAAAAGTTATAAATGTAATAATACCCTGGATAGTATTCGGAGAATCTCCAACTGATATTGGACACCATTCATTGTTATATTCTTCAATTTTAAAATTTAATTGCAAAATCTACCAGTGTCGTTTCTTAAGCAATTAGATGCTTATGAAACCAATATCTTCAGTAAGCACAATAATGATCTTAATGAGACAATCTGTTTTGAGTCAAGTCAGCTAGGCAAAACATAAGTGGGAGAGAGAGTGTTTACTTCTGGGAGTTCCGAGGTACTACCGAGTAACAACATCCTCAGTCAGAGGCTAGCTCCGCTCTTCAGTATCCCATGTCTCTTAATTGGCATAGCTGTAACGAACAGTCTATGAAAGCCTAGATGCCTCACTAAGGTTTCCTTCCAATTCGTTTGCTGTGTTTTCCCCAGGGTTCCAGACAAAGACCATTATAAAGGAGCAATGGTCATGCTAGGAAGGAAGCAGCTAGTTAGGACCAGCAAGGAATGGTTCTGTGAGTTCCCAGATACCTGAAAAACAGGCAGCAGTGTATGGTGGCCTCAGGCTGTTATTGCAGCACTTGGGAAATTAAGTAGGCAGATAGGAAGCTGGAGGTCAGCCTGTCAGATTGTCTAAGTTATCAAGAAGAAAGGGGTATCTGGACCCATGTCATGAATGGCAGAGATCTTAATGAAGTGAAATGCTCCAGGGGACACTTTGTGCTTTTTTTTTCTTTTTTCTATTTCCTTTTTAAAAACCGAAGCTTCAAGGACTACAATACAGTGGAATCTAAAGTACGGACAGAACATAAGCCTTCAAGTGCTAAGAAGGGACATTTGTTTTATTTAACCAGCTTGGTATTTGAGTGAAATGCCATCGAACAGCAGCAGCTTTTCTGGAAATGACTGCTTGTGAAAGTATGAGGAAGCTTATCTATAATCACTAATGTCAAAGCATTCGGGTTACAGTGGCATGAGAAGGGAATGATAAAGCCTCCTTCATTACAGACTCCCCTAGACCTTGGCCAGAGGGCATCATTTTTTTAAAATAATTATGACCAAATCTCTTTGAGTTGTGATGATAGCTGGTAAAAAAATGTCAGCCTTTTATGTTGGGATCACTTGAAGAGTAAGAAAATACTTCATGAAAATATTTGTTCTCTCTCCTTTTAATTGATGCTTTCCTGCTCTTCAAATTTATTACATTTGCTTACTTAATCTTTTATTGGCTATTTTTATTGGCTAGAGGAAAGGGATGATGTCGTCATGCATGTGATGAGATAGACAGTAGAGGTGACCAAACCTTAAAGACTTCCAGCTCCTCCAGAATGAGCTCCCCATTGGCAGAGCCATTGGTCGGAAGGACTACGACCTTCTGCACGGTGCCCCGATCTAGATGGGAGAGATAGGAGATGCTGTAGAATATTGCTTTCAGACCCTGAATAGTGTTAATGCAAGAGCCCAGTCCTCAAACAGGTCAAACATCTATAATACACTGAATTTGTCTAATCCCATATATTTAAATTGAGGATAGATACAACTGAAAGGAAAATATGGGATCTTATATTTTGCTTAGTGTTGAGTCATAGCTATCCTAGGACACACATATCTTTATAAACGTTATCCACATGTCTTAAATCAAAAGCTGTCAGTCAGGAATCCATACTCACATACATGTGTATACATGTGTGTGTGCACATTTGCATGCGCATGCAAACACACAATTATGCATAAATCTTTAAAAGAAGTTGTCCACCAGGTATATATTCTTGAAATATAATAGGAAGCGTTAAGTTTTGCCATGAAAAACATTCCTACTTCCCCAGGCTAGCATTATAAAATGATACTCCTATCATTTTGTTAACATTTAATCTCCTTTTGGTTTCCTTTTCTGAGGAAGTCCTAAAGAAATGGTTGGCTATCAAAATAGCATAAAGTCACCAGTCTTGGACAACAAACGATGATTATCAATTTATACAAGGTAAAATATCTTACTTCCATTATAATGTACAGTTGAAATGACAAAAATAAGTGTGGTTTGTTTTTGGTAAAAGAAAGTTATGAAATAATCATACTGATATGATTTTACTGATCATTTGACAATATTTCTTATAGTGTTCTTAAGATATAAGGGAAATTTTGAAATTATATGGCCCAAAGTAATGTACAATAAAAATGTTCAGCCGGGCGTGGTGGCGCACCCCTTTAATCCCAGCACTCGGGAGGCAGAGGCAGGCGGATTTCTGAGTTCGAGGCCAGCCTGGGCTACAGAGTGAGTTCCAGGACAGCCACGACTACACAGAGAAACCCTGTCTCGAAAAACCAAAAAAAAAAAAAAAAAGTTCTTGTATCCTATAGACGTATTGAATAATAATGGTACTTACAGAAAATAGTTTCTAAGCTGAGATGTATAATTCAGATTGTTTTATAAAGTCATGCAGACACTTTTATGCACATGATTATTTTACTTTACCAATTACATGAATTTTAGATCTAAGAAAACTAGTTCAGATTTAATAATGAGAACATGAAAAAAACTCTAAGGAATTTGGTAAATAAAAATGTAAGGACTAATTAAAATAAGTTACTCTTTAAATAATTCATAAGATGAATAATAAATATCAAGTTATAAACATTCTCAGTTGTAACTATGAACTTAGAGTTTACAATTATCCACCATCCTCAACAGAAAAGATGACTTTTTAACAAATTTCACTGAGAAATGTCCAGAAGAAGAGTTACCTAGAAGCAAACTGTGAAGGATTTTTGATACTACAAGTCTTAAATCTTAACAACCTAAAACTGGTATCAATCTGTTAATAAGTTACTTTAATGTTAAAAGTAGTAATTATGTTTACAATTCATATTTTATGAACCTTATCAAAAGCTTTACAAAAGTTCTTATGGCTTACAAAATGGTACAAACCAATACAATGGTTTGAAAAAAGAAAAACACTACTAAAAGATAGGCAGAACAGAAAGAGCTGGTATATGCTAGCACAATCACTAGACTTAGAAGGGTGCAGCACATGAGAGTGTGACTTCAGAAGTGTTCAAGGTTATTCTGTGAGTGCAATATACTGTGTAAAGCCAACCAAAAGTTAATGATGGTTCCAGAGCATTGAACGTGCCTTGTGCAATTTACAAACACAATATTTGCTTCTCTGAGCAGCTCCCTTAGAATCAGCCCAGGTAATGAATTAAGGAACTTCTTAGAGATGCCACTCAAATATGTTTTAATGGAAAATAGATGAATGTGGTTACAGAAGTTCCTCATTTTCAAAGGACTACCCATCAAAATGATCAGTAGAGACATCCAGAAGAACTGCATATAACCAAAAGTCCTAATCAGAAAATCAGGAGACCATGATATCTTAGAAAAAGATGTGTACTTCCTCTCCCCTACCCCCCACCTCTCTCTCTCTCTCTCTCTCTCTCTTTCTGTTTGTGTGTGTGTGTGTGTGTATGTGTGTGTGTGTGTGTTTGTCTCTGTGCATACATGCATATACATTTATGTAGATGCTCCTGCTGTATACGTGAGTCAATGATCTTCAAGGGCTTAGAAAAATCAGGGCAAGAGTGGGAGTATTTAATTTGATTGACATTATGCATGATAAATGTCATAACATTTTCTGGCTCCTTATTTTAGTGTGTAAGGACTACTAGCATTCCAGCCTTCTCCACAGTGGCAGAGACTTCCTCCACCAAAGTGTATTTTGATTGCAATATCTCTCAAAGACATAACACAGCTGTGAAAGGTTCAAATAGTTAGGTTGCTTTAGCCATTGCCTAATGTATACATGTCTCAAGTGACAGTGCATTTACAAAACAAGTGAACAATAGCCACTTTTCAATATAAAAGACAAATAATTAAATGTTTTCAGATCTGTCAGAAGTCTCTTGCTATTTTTCTAATATGTTAATGTACTATAAAAGCAATTTTGTTTTATGAATCATCAGTCACTTCTAAAAGGTTCTTGGTAGAGATACTCTACTTATCCATAATATGAAAAAAATGGCTCATAAAATATGGTGAAGAATATGCATTTGACTCATTAAAACAAAACGTACATTATACAATGTCTTTTGGTTTTCTTATTTTAGATTTTTAAAAATTTATCTGGCACTGGTGATTGTGTAGAAAATACATTTACAGTATCTTAGGATGTATAACTTATGTAAAAATAAAGTAGATTTTGGTTATCTGCCATTTATTTAAGCTCATTGACTTAGTAGAAAATTATCAAAGGTCGATAGTGAGTAAGACTGTAAAGATAAAAAGATAAATAGAATCAAATGCCCATGGTCTAAAATTTATGGGTTTTAAGTCGAGTGTTCACATTAAAATGTTAGGCATTGTGAGATATACATTCCAGAATGGCCATAAAGTTCCCTAGTACTGACATCCACATAAAGCCATCTCTGTATCGTTCCCTTTGAAGAAAATATGGTTATCAGATATCTTCCTTTTAGGGGTACTAAGAATGGCTTTCTTTGAAAGTATTCACCATTATAAAACCATGGTTTTTTTCTTTGGAAAAGGCATCATGCTCACAATGGAGTTACAGTGGTGCAGTCTCTCAGTTTCTTCTCCAGCTTCACTTGGCTTGTGTGTACACAGTCAATACTTTCACAGTGGGTGTCTTTTTCTACAACTTATATCGAACCCTTTTCCATCCTTACACTAATATCAACAAGCAGCTTTTGGAAAGAACATGTCTTCCATTCTGAGTCTACATAGTAAAGGATACCTCTGCATTCAACAGCTCCAAGGAGACCCCCCATAACAGCATCTTTGCCTCTGTGCTCACACAGAGAAAGCCAATAAACAAGTTCGGGCATTGGAGTAGGCCACAGCATGAGTCTCCTTCATCTGGGTATTAAATACTTCCACATAGCCTTGCTAGAGTCCTTCCAGCTACTGTGCATGAAACCCCTTGGGAGTGTTAGCCTCATAGAAGACAGAGCTGAAAGATGCTTACAGTGAAGTTCTGCTCTCTAAATTCCCAAATAGGAAGTCTTTTGTTGTGTTAACTAGCCTGGGTAAGGTATGTGGCCATTTTGGTTGAGTTTTTACTAAGAAACAATAATATAGAAATCATGTAAAACCATGTCTGGTCTGGCACATAAGGTATCCTCAGAAGGTGAAACCACTTTACCTCTATGAATCTGACCTACCAAATTGTGGATATATTGAATTATCTGTCTTTTATTGAACCTATCTTCTTCATCTAGACTATATAGATAATAGATCCCTAAATAGATTAAAGCACTCATGAATGTGTGATTTACCAAGACAAACTTTAGAAGTGATTTCCATAATGCAAATTTACACACAAAGATAACAGAAGAATCATTAATATACATTTGTTATTTAATTTCCTCTTTATCCAACATATAAAGAAACTTCCCTAAATAAGCATTCTTTCTGATTCTTTATTTTTATTTCTTAGAAATTGTAATACAAGGAATCACAGCAATAATCCTTCGAGCTCTTCTGTCTAACCCAGAGTCTGCATGCATTACACAGTAGGTGCTGGTTGTCTCAAGCAAGTGATGATGCATAGCTCTTTACTCAGCAGGTCACCAGAGTCATCATTGGTATTTTTCCCCCTGCCTGCATTTTAACTGAAGTCCCCAGGTTTCCCTGGAAACAAGCTGTGCCTGCCATTGAATTGGAGAAACTCTGCCTCCTTAATCAGGTCTAGGTCCCCCCTCCCCCTCAGTGGTTGCTAACTCCTGAAAGAATTCTAGTCAAGCCTGCTTCCTCCTTGTGTGACCCAGTCACATAGGCACCTGTGCCCAGGGAGGTCACAAGGTTGATTTAGTGGCCTTTATCACTTATCCTTAAAGGCTAACTTTTTTTTTTAAGAATAGACACTGAATTCTATTTTATGCCATATCCTACAAATGATGCACACAGTTGTGATTCTGAGGGCTTGCTAATGAGTAATCATTCATGTCAGGTGAGATGCTGTCCTTGCTCCCTTTTGAAAAGACAAACACATAATCCCAAATGACACACTAATTTCTCCCTTTTCCATTCTTACCTCAGTGAATCGAGGTAGAGATAATTGTCATGCAAGGTCTAGTATTTGTTTTAAAAGTCAAGCATTGGAAAATAATACACAAGTATGTTAGATGTCCACACTCCCTTATTATCATTTTCAGAGTCATGTCATTTATGGAAGCACCAAAATGATAGAGCGGAGGCAAAGCTGTAAAATCTCAGGCAAATGGAAGCTTTAAAGAAGTGTAACTAAACTCCCTCCCTCAGCAGTTTTCAAAACCGGATCTAACTAAGTGGCTGCCTCTTTGGAAGTCAGGTTAAACATCCATTCCAAGTGGAAATCATTTCCCTGCTTGATCACCAACCCACTGCTGCTGTATTCTTTTGTTGCTACTTCTATAATGTGAAAATAAAAGGGGGAAGCAAGTGTCTTTGTCACAGTCCTGATAGACGACAGAAGAACTGTTGACAATCTCATCAGCCCCAGTCATAGGTGCTGACCCTACTCAATTCTTGGCCATCAGTAGCATCTTAAGTGTCTCCTTTTAAGGGGACACACTTGAGCCACCAGCAGCCATCAGTCTTTTCTCGAGTTGGTTGTCATGAGAGTCTTTCGGGTCATATAATGGTTCAAGTACGTGTACACCTAAATTAAAACAGGTTTCCTTGGGGAAGAACCTTTCAGAAAGCTAAAACTCCTCTGTGCATTATAAATAAATACGCAGCATAGAACTAACTGATTTTCAGTTTCACTTGCTGATAGCATTTAGTTTTTGGCTCCTTAGCACCTCTAGTCATGTTCAATTGTATAAAGTTTCAAACACATGCCCTTCATATCACCTCAGCCAAAGTCACCTACAGAGTTTACTAAAAATACAGATGATGTTTCCCATGCTAAATTACAGAAGGCAGTTTTAGAAGTACTACATATGTATAAACTTTACAGAGAAACATATGCCTGCTCAAGTGGTTGAGACTCTCAAACAGAATAATTGTCATAAATGTATTTAACTTCTTTGTAGTTGCTTATATTCATCATAAGTAGAACTAACAAATCATTTCTAATCTATATTTGTGGAACTTTATTTCCATTTTGTATACATTAGGCTAAGATAACCCACTTTCCACTAATGTATCAAATATCTCATGTACAATGAAATAAATATTATATAAAACTTCTATGAGAAATTATTATCAGTAAATTTTAGATACTTAAAAATTCAAGCATATGATTATAAAGTTTCACAAGAATATTCAATCTCTAATAGTACTCTTATTGGTTAAAACTGGAGTGGATATGGCAATAAGGAGAGAGGGATTTCAAATACTTTTGAAAGAAATATAGGACAATTTTTCTTGACAGCACTTATGATCAATGGCCACAAGGAGTCAAGGAAGCTAAAAAAGTTTCCTACAGGAAACATTGTAAGGTAAACCATATGAGAAACTCCTTCTAATATCAATAATTAATTGCATTAATTAATTGTATTCATGTATTAGTGTTCAGTTGCAAATACATTTGCCATGGTGTAAGTGAGGAGATCAGAGGTATATTTTCTCTGATTATCATATGATTTATATTAATCAAATTTGGGTTTCTTAGCTTGGATACAACATGAATTTTCCTGTTGAACCATTTTTACAGGCCCAGAGGCAATTCTATAATTATTATTATTATTATTATTATTATTACCATTAATCATATGGCACAGGATTCCATCCTCAGGAGCACTGTTCACCCTGCTAGGGGACAGTTTCCTAAAATGAGGTTCTGAGTGTGCAAGCACAGCACAGAGATCACATGGAGGTAAGGAGCCGACACTGGAATTTGGAGCACTAGAAGACAGTGCAGCTGGGAAAGACTTGTGGGACAAGGTGATGGGTATCTTCACTGTGAACAAGCAGAGAGGATATATGGGAGGTTCTGCAGTTGGGGGGAGGGAAGAAGGAAAGCAATGTTTTTGGAAGCCAAAATGTGAGCCTTACCCAGATCTTATCAACACACTGATAACTTTCTGGTCTCCCCCAAAGACAGAGATTTAAGTCGATCATATTTAAAAGCAAGACCCTGTTTAGGTCTAACCTAAAAACAAAACAAAAACAAAACCCAAAACAAACAAACAAACAGCCCAGTAACCAGGATCATTAAGGTAGAATAAGCATTTCTTTGCCAGCTGACTCTGCTATGCCTAATACTTCCCCTGGGATTTTCCCAGACTTCTAAGTCTTTAACTCCCAGAAAAGAAAAGTTAGATTGAGATGGTTAGATGATAACAATTTGATTTGAAATAAGGGATGGTAAACCGTAATTTATTTTTCTTCTTTTGTAAACACGTTTTTACAATAAATGTTTACAACTTAACACAAATAAACAAACAAAAAGGAGATTGAGTTACGTAAAACTACAGAGTGAAATCAGACCATGTTTTAAAGTACACAGTTTGTACATCCCCAGAAGAGGAGTGGCTTAGGGTTCCCTGCTAATTAAGGATACCACAGCTGTGTTTCCCCAACAGCAGTTGTTGGAAAGCATGTTTCCCAGAACTTTGATCTGGGATGAGCACCGCTCTGCTCTGTAATGGTTGTTTGCAGTAAGCATCCAATGGCGAAACAGCTGCTTGCCTAGTAGCCCAGTGAGCAGCACATCTTGAACGGCTGATCAGTAAATCATGTTCATATCCATGTAATCCAAAATTGTGGCCTAAAAAATTCCTTTGTCTACAAAATACAGATGTTACAATTTCCCAACACACCTAACAGGCTGCTCAAATCAAAGGAGACAAGTTGTATGAACCTTCCTTGAAAACTCTAGAGAAAGCGTAGATAAACGGACTTCCTTTTCCTGGCCTCTCCTTATTACTACTAGCCTCTCCACCTGTCACAACATCCAATCTTATAAAGCAGTGCTTTGTTCTTTAATTTCTAAACTGCCACCAGCAGCTCCAGCAATGATCTGTCACTAAAGCTATTTTCAACTTATTCTTTTAACACCTTCTTCTTTCTTTTCTTTCTTTTCTTTGCTCTCTTTGCTTTGCTCTTTCCCTTTCTTGCTATTCCTTTTGTTTTCCTGTCTCTGCCCTTGCTTTCCCCACCCGCTTTGCCTGGTGGTAAGCATCTCTTACTCTAGCTTGGCCAGGGAGGGGAGACAGGTGAATCTTTGAAGCTCATTGTCCCACCATGCTATTTGTCTGGTGATTTTTGAGCTTGGAGAAAGACTATGTCACAAATAAAACTATGGAAGTGTGATAGAGGATAACACATGACATCTATGTGTTGTGCAAACACAAATACTTTACACACATATGTGTACATTTAAAAATAAGTTCAAATTTCAAACAAACCTACTTTCTACAAATAATGCCAGTGTATTATGTAAGGTTCTTCAGGTCCTATTCTGGAAGCTACAACACATTTCTAAACAGAGAACTGAGATAAGCCTTTCTAGTAAATCTCATATATTACTCAGGGACAGAATTTCTCTTCTGAAATCAAAGGGTTGTATGGTCATTAATGAGCTTCTTTCCAGCACTATTTTAATTGTAAGATGCACTCATCTGCATTAGCTTTGACATTCAAATTGTTTGCACACAATGGCTTAAAACAACCTTAGTTTTAGATTTACAAATAAAGAAGCCCTCATTGCCCTGTGGTCATATCCAGACCCACCTTAACTTCCCCTTGTTGGCCTTTCCCTACAGTTTGGTTTCCTTTATTGTGGCCTCCCTTCCCCCCAGCCTGGAACCTGCCTGCTCTAGGGTGGAGCTACCGGCTCATTCGTCCTGCCACGCCCACTGCTGGAACCTGCCCTCTGCTGCCTGGAGGCACACACGTGTTCGTCCTGCTACTGGACCCTGAGTTACTTGGCGGGAAATTGGGTTCCCTCCCCCTTCCTTTATAAACTGAGTGTCTGGAAATATTAAATTGAGTCTTGATCAGAGTTTTGTCTTGACTCCATTGTTTCTTCCGCCCTATCTAGTTACCTCTCTTTGCAGGGAACTGCCATTCTCAGTTGAACCGTTCGTGTTGTGGACCGCAGGCGGGCCGCAACAGTTGGCGCCAGAACTGGGACCTGAAGAATGGCAGAGGGATGTTAAGAGAAACGACTGCTGTGTGGAGCTCCACAAGAAAGGAAAGAATCGTCGTATCGGAGGAGGAGCATCGGAGCAACGGACAGGTACACATGCTAGCGCTAGCCTAAAAAATTTCAGTTTTGTAAAATGTTGCTGGGGATGCCATAGGATACGAACAAGTTTGAAGCAGTGCTGACCCAACACTGGTTCTGCTTGGGGTCAGCAGTTCGTAAATCGGAACTAGATACGGAGACAGGCGGTGTGCCGCAGTTTTTTTTAGAAAACTGCTTAGGTGGAAGAAAGAAGGGTTCAAAATCATGGATCAGGCAATTGTTTTTAGTTTTCAGGAGTTGCTTAAGGAAAAAGGAGTAAGGCTTGAAGTACAATTAGTAAGAAATTTTTTAGATAAGATAGATAGCTGTTGTCCATGGTTCAAAGAAGAAGAAACGATAGATTGTGGAACCTGAGAGAAAGTTGGTGAGGCCCTGAAGCGAGTTAAAGTTTGAGATTAAGCTTCAGAGGCTGAGTCTCTTAAGATATTTCTAGTTTAGATAATGATTAATGTGGTTCCTATCCTAAATAGTAAAATTTAAGATAAGATATAAAGCAATGCCTCTTTATTAAAGCGTTAAAGCTTGCTTTAATAGGTATTCATAGGTATTAATTGATATCCAAACTTCGTAATATGATAGTAATGCTTCTAATATTGATTTAACAGTGATAAATTGTTTTAAACATAGGTTTTGCTTTCCCAAAGTTGTATTATCCTAACCTTGCACAAAAACTTAAAAATTATGGTTAAAACTGCCATTGTTCCATTGACTGCAGCTTGCAGTTTGATTGCAAATTTAAGATTAATGCTCAGATTAAAAAGTATTTTACCTTTGAGTCAATACAGGGCTCTGGGCAGTCCCAGAGCGGCTTGTGGCCTTTTCTTTTGTTTTGCAAACAATGCCTAAAAAAGTTTTTCCCTGTGTTCAAGAAAATTTCTTTTTAACAGTGTTACAGATCTATTCAGATGTTTAAAATAATGCTTAAATTCAAAGATTTTTGCTTCTAGTAAACTGGTAATCACTAGAAAATTTTGCCTCTATGTATGGCTAATATAGCTTTACATTATGTAAGAAAAATGTTTATTGTTTCTGCTTCTTTACAAGAAGCCAAAAGTTTTAATCTTTCAGTATATATTGTTTCCTAAGTGAAAAGTATTTTATTAACTAATGCTTCTCAAGGGAAGTTTACCTTAAATCCTTGCTCTCACCCAAAAGATTCAGAGACAGTATCCTTTTGTTATTTGGTGTTTTGGTTTGCTGCAAGGGGTTTTGCAGGAAATAAAGAAAGCTTTTATAATTGTTGTTAATTGGTAATTAAAAATTAGTTGTGCCCAAGACAATTCTTTGGCCAGAAAAAACATTATTGTAAAGTCATTTTTCTCATCCTCCCAGCCGATCGTTTGGCCCACGTGGGCCCAACTAGCTGCTGTGGAGCGGAGTCTTAAGACACACAGTTGCCCCTATTCCAGCACAAATAATCTGGTTGTGTGCTGTAGATGGTGTTTTAAAATGCTGAACAATCAAACCTTAATTTATATATTAATAGTCAATGCTATATCTCTGAGCTCATAATTACTTAAAATTGTTCGTCCCTCAGATACTATTAATTCTCAAATTTACAATTGCTTATACATATTTCTAGTTAATAAATAAATAAATTATGCACGTGTGACTCTTAATAACTTTTCTAGCCTTCTAGTTACAACCGTTCCTTAAGAAAAATAATTGAAAGTGCAATTAGTCACTGCCCCTTTACAGCCAAATATTTAAAATGTCTTGTCCAAAAAGTTATTAATTCAAAAGGTTAGATATTGTAAAATTTTAAACTTTAACCTCTTAAAAGACAAAAAAGAGAAATTGTATCCCCATATATACTATTTAGTGCATTTCCATGCACACTATTTAAAACATACCTTTATTTTCAAAATTTGAGATTAAAATGTCAAATTTAATAAGTGCTTTTTAGTATCTTAAAAGGATCTACTTATTGGCTTATAGATTAATCCTAAAACAGCTACCTTATTAGGAAAGGGAAAAACAGGTTCTCTCCACAGAACTCTACAGAAGCATATTGGTAATTCGTGTGCTGAGCTGACAGGTAAGTTAACTCAGTGTCCGGATTAAAAGGACTAAAAGATTAAATTCATGTTTTAGATCCATACTTGCTTGTCATTTTTCCAGTTTAGACTAGCTTCTAGCCTTTTAACTTTATGGCAATAGTACATCAGAGACTGTATATTCAGACTTAGTAAAATTAGTCATTTAATAGAGTCATAATGATTTTTCACTCTTCTTCAGTGTGACCAGCCATTCTAACTCAATCTTAGACTGGTCTAATATTCAGTTCAATTATTAGAGATTCCTATATTCTAAATTACCTAGTAAAGTTAATTCAGAGCATATCCCCCAAGGTCACCAAAGGCTCACCTTGCCTTTACCTTATTTGTCCTAAACTTTTTGCAAACTGACATTAAAGGTCAGTCTGCAGCGGAACGCCACTGGCACCCAGTTACTTCTAATTCTTATGCATTGGTAAAATGGAAGGACGCCCTGACTAATAAATGGAAGGGTCCAGATCCAGTCCTAATTTGGGGAAGAGGCTCGGTTTGTGTTTTTTCACGAGATGAAGATGAAGCACGGTGGCTACCAGAGAGATTAATTCGTCAGGTAAACACAGATTCTGTCTCTCCTCGTAAGTATCATTCTACAAACTAAAATTCCTCTTGAGCTGGGAGTGGAAGCTCACAAAACACTGTTTCCTCTGAGCCAATTCCCCTACAAAAGGCCGGAGATAAACTTTAGCTTTACAATTTGCATCTAAATAAAGTACCTTGACTTCTCCAAACAGAAAATTTACATTACTACACTCTAATTGTTTAGTATTCTTCCTTCTCTCAAGCAGGTCAATCTACATTCTCCGGTTCTCCGCCCCTAAGAGCAAACAGGTGGTTCTGCTAATCTCCCTTCCAGGGACATCCCAGCATGTGGCTTTTCAGTCTAAGATAAGATTTAGATTTACCAGGAGAGCTAGGGAAGTAGAAATTTCATATATATTTACAAAGATTAGTTCTTATTTTGATAGATATAGGCTTAGTCCCTTAGCTGGCCTCTGGCTTTTCACCCTTGCTGTTACTGCAAGGTGTCCTTAGTTCCTCAGGCTACTGGGAATAACAGGGATGAAGAGGAAAGACTTTCAGCTCCTATTTTAACCCAAATTAATGGTGTTAATACTGACATAATTCTTGTCTAGGCCTTGCTAAATCTGAGGTTGACAAGTCTCACATAGAGACCTCGCAATAACTCAGAATTGCGATACTGATTCATAATCATATGAATACGGTATGGGTACCGCTTGGCACAGGAGATCACTGCGGAGGGAAGGTCCAGTTTGACCGTTTCTGAGTTCCCTGTGCGACACACCTGATTTGAAAGAGGTTGGTATCTGACTCCAGCTAAAAACCAAAATACTTACGGCTCTGCCTCCCCTCCCCAAAAGATACCAAGAGCCACAGATGTGAGTTGTTACGATACTCACGGGAGGAATCAGGTTAATGTCCACCCAAGTCAAGGTTAAAGGCCCACTCATCTACGGATGAGAAAATCATTTGATCACCTCTGTTAAGCATTGCCTATTTAAACTTAATTAATAGGGGGGAGAGAGATTGGAGACCTTGCTGTTGTAAGAGCAGGCCCTTCACTGCCTCCCACCCAAAAAATAAAAAAGCCAATTGGCCTTGTACTAGGAGCCAGCCAGTCTTAATCGCTTCTCACTGTTTCCCCTGCCTGTCACCCAAAATTGTGGTTAATTATCAGTTCAGTGTTATTCTAAAATTGTTTAGCTAAACTCAGCCAGGGTTCCAACGCCCTACTTAAAAGGCAAACAGGTAGCTACCTATTCAGCACTAATTAGCATTATAAAGTCAGAGCCTACAGCCCAGTGCTGGTATTTCAGTTAGTGCTTTTAAGACAGTCTCAGCCAGATACAGTTTACCATTAGAATAGTTAGGGAATCCCACGGAAATAGGTTTTTTCTTTAGCCCTAGGAACTCAGGCAGAACTATTGAACATAGATAATTTTTCTGCCTCAGGCCACCCCTTCTTTTTTATTTTTGTTTTGTTATCTAATGGGGGGAAATGTGGCCTCCCTTCCCCCCAGCCTGGAACCTGCCTGCTCTAGGGTGGAGCTACCGGCTCATTCGTCCTGCCACGCCCACTGCTGGAACCTGCCCTCTGCTGCCTGGAGGCACACACGTGTTCGTCCTGCTACTGGACCCTGAGTTACTTGGCGGGAAATTGGGTTCCCTCCCCCTTCCTTTATAAACTGAGTGTCTGGAAATATTAAATTGAGTCTTGATCAGAGTTTTGTCTTGACTCCATTGTTTCTTCCGCCCTATCTAGTTACCTCTCTTTGCAGGGAACTGCCATTCTCAGTTGAACCGTTCGTGTTGTGGTCCGCGGGCGGGCCGCAACACTTTATATACTAATGAAATGGTTATTCCCTCCTCAATGAGACTATAAGAAGATAGTGTAATGTGGGAACTAGCATGCAACAAGTACATGCAAATGTAACGATCTTGTCCACTGCATCTTCCTGCCTGCCCCGCTCTTTTCGGAAGGTCAGTATAATATCACTTCTTTTGATTCTACACTTATTTCATCATCAATCTTCACTCTTATTAGGAAATACTCTTTCTTACTCATCCATGGAATTCTCAGTTACATCTTTACAATTACAATTCCTCATTGGGTCTCAGCACTGTCAGGGATTCATCTAACACATACTTGGCTAATGAGGCTCCTATCTCTATCTGTAGCTCAGCACTCTCTGCTGAAGTGCATCTGTAGTAACACCTTCTTTGACTTATCCATCTGGAGAGTCCACCAAAACTTCAAACCAATGTGAGGGAGAAATCAGCTTTATTTCAATACTGTTTCTGAAGATACCACAATCTTAAATAAGCCATTTAGTTAACCAAATTCTCTGTTTATAGAGTTTTAAAAGGGAAGAATTTCAATTAGTTAACTCAGTGTTAACTATTAGCAAAGCCACGGTGTGTGTGTGTGTATGTGTGTGTGTGCATATGTGTGTACATGTGATGATAATGAATTTGCTATCATCTCATCTCTTCTTCTGCATATTTTTTAATTTAGATAATCCCTTTCTATCTCCAAATTCCAGGTTCTATTTTATATAGGCACCCTTTCATACCTTTGCTATACAAAAAGCTATCTTTCCTCTTGGCCATTTTAATGTACTTCCTGCATTCGTATTATGGGGTAGATGGAATGGCTGAGTGGGCGATGGTCACTGCTCAACTGAGTCGGAATCCTGATTTCCACATACATGCTACATCATGAAAGCACATGCATGCATGTTTGCAAAATATACATTAAAACCTAACATAAAAATGCTTTAAATTTAATATAAGTGTGTCTGGCATATTTAAAGTAAATACCCTATAAGTCACCCCTTTGTTCAACTCATGGAGGAGCACGTGATGTTGTCTGTAGGCAATAGCGAAATGCTGTCTGATAGAACCTCAGTCTCATGACTGCGTGCATTGTATGGTTCTCAGCTTTAACAGATGGAGAATGTGACCCTGTCTACCCTAATGTAGCCAATGAAGCATTGTGATTACAAGGTCTTGTAGTTTGTTATTGTGCTGTATCTCAGAAATTTAAAAAGAAGCTTAAATTGAAATATAATATTATCTTTATGCATTAGTCAGTGCTGGCTTTCCTTTCAGAGTCTAAAAACAGAATATTTGTTTAATCATTATTTTAAAGTTGTTTATATTTAATGAAGTACGCTACAATTCAAAAGCTGATTGAATTAGTTTTTAATTGCTACATAAACAATTATTAGCAATTTAGTGTTTTTGAATAGCACACATTGCTCCTCTTAGTATTATGGTGACTAGAAATTCAACATGGATCTCAGTATGCCAAAATAAATATTTTCAGCCTTATATTCTGTATGTTCTAAGGAGAACTGGTTTCCTGTGTTTTACAATTGTTTAGAGACTTCTATATTCCTCCATACATGATTGCTCTCTTCCATCTCCAGGGACATCAGTGTTACATTTTTGACATTGTTTCCTATGCCTTCCATCTTTTTTTTTTACTATAGCCAAGGGCAATTACTCTCTCTTTCTTTCTTCCTTTCTTCCTTTCTTCCTTTCTTCCTTTCTTTCTTTCTTTCTTTCTTTCTTTCTTTCTTTCTTTCTTTCTTTCTTTCTTTCTTTCTTTCTTTCCTTCCTTCCTTCCTTCCTTCCTTCCTTCCTTCCTTCCTCTCTCTCTCTCTCTCTCTCTCTCTCTCTCTCACTCTCTCTCTCTCTCTCTTTCTCTCTTTCTCTCCTTCTTAGAGACACAAGTTTGTGTTGAGCACACTCACACTGTTTGCAAAAATGTCCCCCTTCTCAAGGTCAGAAACATTAAACACACCTGGGAAACCCTTTGCTAATTAAGTGCCATCATCTCCAGTTTGACCTTTGAGGAAGAGATATTTGGGTGTTCAATATTCTGCAACTGCATGAGTGGGAAAGAAAACTAAGCATGCAGATTTGAAAAGTAAAACGTACAATTTTAGTCCCATACACTTAGCTCAGAAGTTCTGTGTTAAAACATTTCTACTTTTAATGTCCACTGCATTATAAAAGCATTTCCTCCAATTTTCTAAAATTTAAACATTCCCAAGAGCAATCATTTTGTTTTTGCCAGACCTGATTCCTACACAAACACTCACTACAGACATGACAGACAACTACAGGCCTATGGGGAGTCATAGGAAGTCCAGGTTGCTGGGCATTTCTTCTAGGACAAGGACTTCGAGGGCTGTCCCCAGGAAGCTGGCAGTACTGCAAGAAGAAAAACCTAGCATGGTGATTTATGCCTGACACACAGACAACAGACTTCATAAATCAGCACTGATGCTCCTACGTGAGCAGGAGGAAACAGAGGCAACCGTGATGAGGTTTGACTCTAGTTGTCCTCAAACCAGCTAGAAAATACCAGTGATTAAGTAGAAAACAGAGCAAATCACTCCATCTCTTGCTGAGAGCTCTATGCTCTTGCATACTCAGAACCCCTTCAAATACATCAATCCATTTACAAAATCCATTCAAGTGAAGCAAAAGAAACTTGGCAGGCTTTCCTATGTGTTTGGTCAAATGTTTGAAACATTTTGGATACAGGTATAATCTCAATAAATGTAGCAATATTCCAAAAACTCAGGTGAAGTTCTACGTTTCTCCATCAAAAAAAGTGTATACCTTCATGTCAAAATGGAATATAGCAGACAAGAGTGTATTAAATTTACAGGTTAAATTTTAGCAGTTAATTTACACACAAAAATCCAGTGTGCTTCATTGAAAAGTGTGTCTTTGTCTTCTCTCTCTCGCCTTGTTAGGTATATCTGGCTCACATGTAGGACCTGGTGACAACAGTTAGATGAGGTTAAGTGTGTGATATTGTTCACACAAAGAAATGCCAAGGCCAGTGTTCTGTCAATTCATCAGCAACATCTACTTGGCAAGTGCAGGTAAAACATGTTGTTTGAAGTCAAATAAGAAAATGAAAATCAAATTATCTTTAGTAAAAGAGAAATGTAAATAGTCTATGCTAAACAAAATAGGAACTTGAAGATAAATGTCTACAATGTGAAATTAGTCACCAGCTATTTGTATTCTGAATCTGTTGCAGCCAACACAGAAATAATTTTACATGACCTAGAATGATGTCTGACCTAATGTTGGATGATACACAAAACTCATTTTCTCACTCACCAAAGTAATTCCTATAAGGCAGCTACTTTTCCTGATATATCTCAGTCCAGTAACTTGGTGCTCAATAATAAATATACCAAATCAAGTCACCTGAACCCACAAAGTCTATCTTCAGGTTTTGGTTTTGAGACTAGCCTTTAAGGGCCAAGTTATCTTTCCAACTCAATGGAGCCTATATTCTTATACTTCCTCAGAGAAAAATTTTGATGGTTAAATAAAATTATTCATGTGCCTGGGAAAAGCAAGCATCATTGTAATAATAAGATATCTCGGAAAGGTTAATATTAATTTATTTACTTAACACAATGTAATCAGTGCATATTTTAGGCAGTCTAGATAACCTATGAGACTTTTTCTACCTTACAAAGAATTCATTCCCAAAGAATGGCATATAGGAAGATATGCTGTGTTTGAAATAATTATTTTCAGTGATTATAAATATATTTTGGTTTTAGTAAAGTATCATCCCATAGAATAATTTATTATCTTAAATAGATTTCTTGTGTATGTATGAGATGAGTGTGTGTGCATGCATATAGACCTTCATGAGCATGTGTGAGTGTTTCCAAGTATGCCCTGATTACTCTCTGGAGATCCGCTGTGACAAGCAGTAACCCCCTTTGTTATAAAAGCCCACTGATTTTAAAGAGACCTTTTCTCTGCTCCAAAATGACAGAGAAATGTGTGCATCATCCTTGGAGTATTTTCATGTGTAGTTCTCAATTGATGGTAGGCTGTTCCCAACTCAAACACATTTCTACAGCTATCAAATTTTACATGAGTATTTTTGAGAGTTCCCTGAAACTCAGCCTTCCTGGCGCAGCAGCTCATTCAGAATGCCATTTCAAGAGCAGTGACTGCCAACACCTCTAGTTATAAAGAAAGCAGTTATTCTGCGGTGTTGCCAAGCCGGCATTTCCAGGCTCTGCTCACACATGTGGCACACACTTCAAAACTCTGCCTACTGGGAAGACTTCCTGGAGCCAGCATTTCAACTCAGTACTCATCCAGTTAAACGGAAGCTAATAAGAAGCATGAAATGGTATATTCCATATAGGAGTTGTGGTGGAAGACCACTCACACTGATCCTACCCTAAAAATCCCACAATGCTGTTAAATCATCCTAAATCTTTGACACCATTCACAAGAACACTAACCTTTTCATCAAAGATCGCATCCTGATTCACGTGTAGTGCTAAGAATGGAAACTTGACAGAATGTATCTGAACCTTACCCAGACACTTAAATATTTTCATAACTCCAGAAGTAAAAGGAAAACAGCCAAAAATCTCTTGACTGTGTAATAAAGTCTGCTCTGGGTCAGTGGTCTGGATGCTAGTGGTAGGTGGAAAACTTAAAGGAGAATTATTAATCCCATGATAGCATTTACCAACCTTCCTAAAGACTAAGATTTTTTAAAAAGGAAATTGAATATTAAGGAATAAAACAAATAGTTGATTTTACTTATACACACACACACAATTTCTTAAAAGTTATTAGCCAGAACTTTTAGAAAATAATTAAGTATACTCAACGTAAAACTTTACTAAAGTAGCATGTGGTAAATATAATTTACCACAAAATAAATTTTATTTGGGAAAACATGAATATCTACACAGTCTCCATGGATTAGAAAATACTTTTTTAAAGATTAATTTTATGAATTTCTATGTTTATCAACCCAAATAAGGGAAGGTATTTTTTTCTATAAAAGACCAATGAATCTCTATAGGCTTTGCTGCCTGTAACCCATCTCCAACCCTGCTGATTCTCTTCTCTTATCCTCTCTGTCTCTCTTGTCTCTCCTTTTATTTAATTATTTTCTTCTGACCTCATGACACACAAAGAAAAATTTGATTTATTTTTTGTGCGTTGGGTCATGAGCCATAGCCTGATAATTTAGTCTGATGATGAAGTTTAATTATCAGCATCCAAGACTCAGCTAAATTTTATAACGATAATGAGTTAAATAATAATCAGGGTTTGAGCCTACACAGCCAAATTGGAGGTTCTGTGAACTACAGTGTCATTCATAATACTCATACTGGGTACACTTACATAATTACATGCTATCCTATTTGAATACCAATGACCTTTCACGTTAGTTTTCTCTATGGAAACTCTCTTGATAACAGACACTTGCATTGAATCCTCCTGAAGGTCTCAAGATAGCAGACTGTAAGTGAAACCATGATAATAGCTTTCCTCATTGTCACCATAATCACTGCACCATATTCATTTATGACAATGGAAATACTCTCCTGTACTTAAAAAAAATTTGGCAACATCCAAAGAACTTGACTTCCCCCTACTTACATACAGATTTAGTTACACTTAAGACAATGATTAAATGGTTTTCTCAAAAGCCACTTCAGAAAAGGTTAACTGATTCTCTGATGATATACACAAAGAAATATTTTTAAAAGAAACGTCATTTCATATCAGTGTACTATTTATCCCAGCTTCATAAATGTTGAAACATTTGTCCAAAAATTACAGTGTTCTCTGGTTGGTCAACATAAGTAATGGTTAGTGGTTAAGACAGTGGCCATCTTTCCAGAATGGTGCTGTGGGCAGAGGCCTTGCCGCAACATGCACTCTCCTACTTGGACAGAGTTCTCATGACACTCCTGAGGCTTTGTAACAATCATTAGGGAAGTCTCCACTACAATTAAAAGCATATGCCCAAACACAGTTTCTGAAATGACACACATGTTTAAATACACACATAAAAAGTCTTTGACTTATGTGGGAAGAAAAGCCAAAGCATCCTTGCAGAATACTTCTTGCTCTCTTCTATTTAAATCAACATTGCTGAACAGTTTTAAAAGACTTGAACATTCCACCCATGAAATCTACATTTATTATGTAGATTTTCACAAGAAAGCAATCCTAGAATGACATCAACAATCACCTCCTAAACAGGTTTCAAAAGAAGCAAACAGACGACAAACATCTAATTAACAGACACCGAGAGAAGTGGAACTCCAAAATGGCACTGTCTTTTGAGAAATATAGGTTTTTTTCATGAAAATTCCACCTTGAATATTTTATCGTTCTAAAGGAAACGATTAATTTAATTTAGTAATCATGTATGAGACCATATGGTTATATAAATGAATATTGTCTTCTGAGAGCCTGGGTAAGAGTGGACATAATCAAATGCCTGTGATATGCCTATAGAGAAACTATAGGTTACAAAGAAATCAAAGCATGAGAACAATATGCCCTAGAGAATGCAATATGGGAACGCATATTAAGCATTAGTTAGAAAGTCTTGGAAGAGTATAAACTGAGTTTGCATCACAGAATTTGAAATCAAAATTCATCCATTCATTTGCCAAGGATTACTGACATTTAAAATTTGTTTGCTCGTGCTACATAATTAAATGTGGTCAAAGAATCTATAAGAATAAGAAGACAGAAAGAACCTCCAGATACACCAATGTACAAGAAGAATGAGGACAAGGATTGTATGCCCCATGGATGAAGTAACAAACAAGGATAGATTCTAAAGTGCAAGGGCAGGGAGGTATTTTAGTGGTCAAAGCATGAGAACATTCAAGAAGTCTGTAGTGAAATAGCATTGGCAGCAGGGTGCATACTCACTAGTGCTTTGTGTGTGGGAAGAAGCTTCCTAAGCCAAAATTGGTGTAGGATGAAATAATAGGATCTAGGGATTGAGATGATGATTGACAGCAAAGGTCCTAGAGATGGCAGGATAGACAAGAGATAAGGAACGATTAGATTAGGAAGGAAGGATTTTATGTGTCAGAAGCCACAGAAACAAAGCAGGACCAGAATTCTTCCAGATTCTTCTAGGCGTGCCAAAGAATACATTTTAGAAGATTCTCTGTCTCTAGGATTTCAAACAAAAATTATGTGTGAATGGAAGATTCAGATCCAGGGTTTTTGTCATAAGAAGGTATAAAATAAGAACTTCATAAGAAAAGCAGGCTGAAATTTTTATTTAGCCAAGAAAAAGTTACCACATTTTTTAAGTTGGTTGAAATCTTAGCACTACTCCTTCAGTTCAGACTACATGTTCCACAACCACCACATTTTACAGTGACTTTCACAGGCATGTTTTATGTCTGTTTCCTTAATTAGAAGACACTGCATACTTCATGGAGTTGTTTTTACATTCTAGAAAAACAACTGATGAGATCTGTATTGCTGCCTCAAGGGCAGAAAGTGTGTGAGATCCTGCTGCTTGGACAATATAGAGGAACCTCGGAGACTTTGTGTAAGTGGAATCAGGCAGGCATGGAATTTGTAATCTTTTCTACCCATCATGCAGAGACTACATTCTCCCTTCTAGTGCTTTGCAAACATAGTGTGCATTAGAAACACCAGAAGGGCTTGCTTAAGCACAGATGGCTTGGTTTCATATCTGCCATTCTTGGCGGAGTTGCCTACAGATGTACTTCTAACAAGGTCTGGGTGATATTGATCTTGCTAGTCTGAGGACCACACTGTGAGAACTAATGCTATAAAACACTCATTGTCCCCAGTAAGGAAAGATTTTGTAAATAAGACTATTTTTGTTGAATTTCTCGTAAAAAAAAATTGAAAATTTAGGATGCTGGCTCTATTAAAAGAGCAGCCATAATATTTTCCAAATGTCTTTAATATTTTCCAAATATCTGTCTATACTTCAAGCAGCTTACCAAGGTTACCGACGAGAATGTCTTGTCTATCATTTTCATTCTGGAAAATGACTCCAAGTCATTATTAAGAAGTCACAGATTCTGCTCCATTCAGAAGGATACTATCATATTTAAAACTCCCTTCTGGCCCCTAATTTAGCCCTCTTTATATTTATTTTTCACTATAATACAGCTAAGGAACTATTTTGGATGCTTTGAGTATATGAACTTCGGTTGTTCATCACAGCCTCATAAGTAACTTATTAACTCCATTTACAGTTGTAGAAAAGGAGGCAGGTAGAGACTAAATGCCTCGCCAAAGACCAAACAAAAGGAAACATTGATATCCTTTTAATTTTAGTATTTTGGTCTTACCTTTTCATCTAAATTTCTGCATAGTCTTTAACAGTACAACATGAGCTTAAACACCTACCTGTGCCCAGAAACAGAACATGGTATCTCCCATCAGCAGCATTCACACGGTCCACAGCAATCTTTGTGTACTTGTAGTCAGTGCCTATGCGGACAATCAGAGGCCTTCTGTGGATGGGGTAGATGGAATTGTACATGAGAGGGTGATTCCGAATAAAAGTGACAACGTCATCTGGGAAGTCCTTGGTGGTTCTCATATTGGGTGTAAAGGCCCCTCCTGGGCACTGAAAAAAGTATAATAAAGAAAAGGAATAAATTAATAAAAAGCATCCCTTTGTCGTGATAATCGTTTCCAAAACACTTAAAAAGTCAACTTGACTTGTTCAAAGTACATTGAAGATCTGCTGAGAAGAACAGGAAGAGTCTGATCTTAGTGACAGAGAATTCACTGTCTGTAGAAAGTTACTCTATAACATGCATTTCCTTAGGTAACTGAATAATTTTTGTCTCCTTGTCCCAGAGCGCTTGTACAGAAGACGTGATGCACCTTTGAAAATGTCCTAACCTTTTACTCCTTTCAGCAGTCATTGCTCTGTTTCTTATTTTGTATCCAGAAGTTTATTGCTGGCAAGAACACCCGTGGGCACAACCTAGTGCTGCGATCATATAAAAATAAATTAGATTGCCATTGTCATATTTAATTGGAATTCTGATGTAAAAGAATCTCTTTCCAGATGATCTCCCTTCCCTAGAGAGATCTTGAAGTTGGAGCTCAGCTCAGTGTTGGGGGTGAGATCTGATAACTTATTCTGGAAGAGAGTTCTACCATGTCCATTGGTTTTAAAGCAAAACACCAATAGCTTTTAGAATGGCCTGCCATCTCCTCTCTACACTGAATCCAGGTTGCCTCTATAGCTAGTGCTATCCCAGAATGTCAGGCACAATTCTCTTTAGATCTTGGCACCCACAGTTGTCTACCTCACAGCTTCTGCTCCAGCCTAGGCCCAGTCTTCTTCCAGGATGACTACATCTATGGGACTAGCTCATGTTCATCTCTCCTCTGTCTCCTTAGCTGGATTTCCCCCTCACAACCCTTTATGAAATTGTTTTCATTTTGACTGCTTTAATCATTTTTGCATGTTTGTTGTCTGGATTGTAAGCTGTGTTAGTGAGCATTAGATCTGTCAATTCTGTTTAGTATATTGGCATATAACAAAACTGTCAATACAACTACTGTCTGATAAATGTAGTTGTGTTCATTAGATGGTGGTGGCTGCAATCTTGGTATAAGGACTCGATAAAATGGGAGATTCCCTTCTATCCAGAAGAGCCTCAAGTTTTCACAGACAGGAAGCAGTGATGACATTAAAAAACATGGACAACTAACTGGGAAGGATCCACAGTTCTGTAAGGGGACCCAACAATGGATTCAGAGGAAGAAGTTCCCACTGTTAGCCAGGACCAAACTTTCAGGTAAAATGGAACTGCTGAAGCTTGAAGTTCGAACACAGTAACCAATAGCATTCAAGAGTTAAGTCCTGTGAGCCAAATTGTCAAATACAATTGTACAACGAACATGTGCCTAAATGTATTAAATACTTCAAAATGTATCTTCAGAAATAAAGATGGCTTTTATGTTTCTCTTGAAATAAATTATCTCTGCTGTAGTTTTTATGTAATATTTAAGGAGGTTCTACAAAACTGCTGTTCTTAGCATCTTGGTAACTGTGATATGATATAAGGACTGTGACCCTCTAGAATGTTACGCCTCACTCAAAGTTGACAGCAACCCTTAAAATGAACTGTTTACTTCTATCAGGTACATAGGATGAACACTGCTAGATTTTAACAGAAGGCAGAAATGGGGAAATCTGTCAGATCTTTACTGCTGATTTAGTTAAGAAAGAGGAGCTACACTGGAAACCAAGCAAGATTTACCATCCTCTGTGTTAAACCTTTGCATTAGCTAGTCAATGATGCCAGGGTCTTTGTGTCAACACGACAGGCAAACATTCACTCAAATCTGTCAGCAGAATTCAATACAAACCTATTGTCATCAGGAAGTTTTAGACCAAGATCAATCAACTCAACCAAAACTTTTTATAGGACACACACACGCACACACACAGGCACACACAGACAGACACATACACACACATATACAAACATACATACACACAAGCACACACACTTTCTGTTTTTAGAGAAAATCAACAGGAACAATGAAAAGATTCATGAAATAAATAATAAAAGTCAGCCTGTCCCTGAATATTCCCATGATCTGGGAATATGTTTTCATTACAAGAAAAAAAATTCAATATTCCTGCTTCTAAATTTCCTAAAATGAAGGCCAAATGTGGACAAAGAATTTAAGTTGAGGTTGTTCTGAGCTGACAGTTGTGTTCCATTCTTCTTCAAAGTATGGGTTCTGCTGTTTTCAACCCTCATTCTTCACACAAAGTGGAAAAAGGGCAATATGATGCGCACTGAATGAAACTATGGAAAGAACAATGCAAGGGCAATTTCTGCAGCTCCAGACATGCAGAAGACACCACTAATTACAGCTTGCTGTGCGGAGCCACCTTCCTAAGTGTTTATAGGAACTCTTGCTGGTACACTGTAAAACCTCCACAGTTAACACACATTGCTTGGCAATTTGTACAATTTACAATTGTTAGTTTGATTTATGATTTATGATTTCCTTTAATAATTCTTTCTTTTGTTCCTTGAGATTATGCTATAATTAATTTTATGCCTTTCTCTTTCCTCTCTGCACACTCTCCTCTATATCCTTTCTTGCTTTCTCTTAAATATTTGGCTCCTTTTCCACTAATTGTTATACACGTGTAAGTGATGATTTATTAAATTTTCAGTATCCTATTTAGAACTTTTACTTAAAAATAAAGATCTTAATGAAAGCTTTGTTAAGGTTGCTCAAAATCATGCTGGTTAAACAGGTAACAGAAATCAATAGTTTTCAAAAACTATTTTTATTGTTATATGCATTATGATTGTTATTGATATTGGTAGTGGTGGTGGTGGTGGTGTGTATGTGTGTGTGTGTGTGTGTGTGTGTGTGTGTGTGTGTGCTGTAAAGATAACTTTGCAGATTCAGCTCTCTGTTTCTACTTTACATAGGTGCTAGGAATCGATTCGGGTGATAAAGTTTGCAAGACAACTTTCTTTACCTGCTTCGCCATCTTGCCAGCCCCTAATCAGTGATCTTTACATTTTTATAATCAGTGACTCATCTTCTACTTTTGCTATGGATGCACAATGTACTCCTCCCTTAGAAATAAGACTTTCCCAGTATGACATCATTTTCAAGTTTAGAAAAGAAGTAATTATGGTATGAATCATACATTCCCCTGCTTCATGCCATAAGATTAGCATTCAAGGCAAATTGAGTTGTGAAAATGGTGACAAGATAAAAAGTTGTCTTCCTCCTCTCAAACTCTATCTGCACTGGTGCATTTCCTCAGTGAAATCCTGCCAAATATTTAGTGTATAATAGTATTTGTATCATCTTAAGGTATAGGTAAGTATGCACATTGGGACCTTGAGATATTGTAAGTTATCTTCAAGAAATTTCAGCAGTTCAATTGCACTCTTTCAGAGTTAATTGTTGTTCAGGATAATAGATAGGTACCCAGTTTTAACTATCTGATCGGAACTAAGGGTCTGTAAATTAAATTGGGACCATTATTTTACTATGTATTTATCCAACTGCCTGAGGCTGGAGGGATCATAGACTCTAGGGGAGAACCCTACATTGAAATTCTCCTAGAACAATCGAATTTTTAATGGCATTGTAAATCTATATCTTTATATCTATGGATAAGTACAGTTGTCATCCCTCATGAAGGATGTCAAACCTCAATGAAGGTTTTTTGAGCAGATGAACACTATTACAGTGACTCATAAATGGTCAAAATGTAAAGAGTAGGTGATTGAGGGTACCCAAACCCAGCTATATCTACAATATAACCCTCCATCTAAGGATAGAATAGCCCCAAGTAGGAAAGGGTAATAGATTTATAAGAGTAAGAGTCTGAAGACAACGGTTTCTAGCTAGTGTTCCCTAAACATGACAGAAAAGCTGATCCTATGAGATCTCAATAATTTGTTTGCATAAACAAGACCTGCATAATGGATACCAGCTGGGAAATTTCACAAGAACTTACCACTAGATGAAAAGGGGTGGGGGGTGGAGTCAGACCTGACCCTAATAGGCTAGTCAATCCCATGTAATCACCTCTAAAACACATTGGACATATAAGTTTTTGTGTGTGCAACAATGATAATAGAAACAATAATAATTAAAGAAAAGGTCATGGGTTTGAGAGGGTTGGGGTATGGGAGAATTTGCAAGGGGCAAAGGGGTAGAAATGATGCAAATACAAAAAGAAAATGATAGCAGAATCAACAAGCATTATCATAAAACAACTCCATTCTGTAGGTTACTTTTATCATACAGATTAGCATTAAGTAATTTTAGATAAACTCAAGTATTGTTTTCCCAGTTATTCTATCCTGTTTTGAAGCAGAGGTAAATACCAGTTTCTGAGACATTTTGACTAATGATGAAATGCCAAGGGAGAAACTGAAAACAAAGATTGTCATTAACATTAACATTAACATTGAGCATTAACAGTTGTGTCCCTAACCCCTGGGTTACACTCAGGTGGTCATAGCACCCCTGCCGCTAGTCTTCCCATGTTCTGCTCCTCAGATCTGTGATGGAGGTCCACCAGTTCCAATGCAGTTCTAGACTACTGCAATAGATGAATAAATATGCTTTGAATATTTATTTTTTTCTAAATGCCATTTGATGAGTCCTGTGGTGAACATTAGAACAAGAGATTATGGCTTTACAGATATAAGCACACTAATAAAGAAGAAAAACAGCTTTGTGACAACAAAGTAATGGCTGGAGACATACATAAAATATAAATGACAGATCATGGTTCAGGAATAATTGTCATAAACATGAATGAGTCAGTATTTTTAAAACCAATTTACAGAGGTACTGAGGGCTCAGCAAGTTTACTGCCAAACTCGATGACCTGAGTTCCATTCTACCTACATGGTAGAAGCTAAAAATTGACCCTACCTACCTATCTACCTACCTACCTACCTACCTACCTACGTACCTATTTACCTAAAAACACAGACACAGACACACACACACACACACACACCTCACTAAAATAAATATAAAAGTAACATTACAGGACTGAGAAGGTAGTATTTATGAGTACACACACACTTATAAATACTAAAAATTTATAAATTTCATGTGCTAGCAAACAGCCCAACTAGCATGAAACAACAAAGAGGCCATGAATTTGAAAGTGAGTAAAGGAGGCCTTGGAGAGTGTAAAGGAAAGGAAAGATATAATTTTGAAATTGTAATCCCAAAAAGAAAGAAAAGAAAACAAATTTAGAATCATGGGTAAATATGACTTCTAGGATCAGTGAAGAAACTTGGAGAACAGCAAACAGACTGAGCTCTTTAGGGAACTGTCCTTGGAACACTGGAGGATACGGTTCTGGTACAGGTCTAAATGGGAGTTTAGAATGAACACATTATTAGGTTCTGTTTCAGCTGGATGTACAGGTTACATGGAGTCTACAGAAGCTTTATCCTCACAGCAACAGGATAATGGAACGCATTAGCTCAGCCACAGAGAGTCTGAAGTCTTTGGATGCCCTTTGCAACATACCAAAGGTGTCTTGTTTCTTCCACAAACTTGAGATACTTATGGAAAAACATTATGACACAATTGGCAGTCTTCCCAGCACTTAACTTGTGCTTGCTGGTTGGGCTATTTGCTAGCACAGCTACACACCCTGCTTTGAAGGAAACACCTACAGGGAACACGAGAATGGGGGTATAAGATTTCTGCCCGTGTCCTTTACTTAAAAACAAAGTTATATATTTATGAGGTTGACCCAGCAACCTGACTACTGTGTGCAGAAATGAAGAATGACAATCACAGTTGATCCCTCATTGGGAAGACTTCAGAGACAGGAACAGCATTGTTAACCCTAGAGGTAAAGGACTGCTCGAGTTCACTTGGCTAAAGATCTTCTGGCTACAGAAGCAGGAAGCACTGAGCTGAGGCCTCCACTGGCAACTGAGTTAGAAAGCTGACTTCATGCTGTTTTGCTGGGCTCAGGGTGGAGTGACCAGATCTTCAGGGAAGCATACTTCTCTAGGAGGAGTTTTGGGGTCATTCCTCCACCCTGCCCCTTTGATTCCCTAAGGACCACTCATCTGACAATTTCTGGATTTAGAGGAGCTGTTGTGGTCTCAAGACCAGATGTAAGAAACCACATTATAGAAACATGTCTTAAGTACTGACTACTCCCCTTTTGCAGAGTCTGTTCCAGATGTGTGTCACTAATCCCTGGCTCATTCCACACTGTTTTAGAACGGAGGAAAATGCTTATTCTTAAGAGCTTTTAAAAAATGAGACTGTTAGCAGAATTTTCTAATTTAGCCTTGGTTTATTTGTGGAGAGGGGTTGATCTCTTCCCACAGTGTACACAATGATTGCTTTTCAACAGTGGTTTTCTGTGTGATGCTCAGGGCCTTGTACACATGTCCATGTGGCTTTTAGGTGCCACATGGGTAAAGAGTCATAGTGGGAACTTAGGCTGATTCAGCTGCGTGAATATCTCCCACCATGGCTAATTTTAAGTTACTGCTTGGATGTCTTCGGTTAATGAAAGGAACAAATCATATAAAATGTCAGTTTAGGGAGAGAAGAAAGACAGCCTCAGAACATTGTTCATGAGCATCTGAGCCCTTGGTTTAATAAATGTACTTTTTTAAATTTTTTAAATGCTTTATGGGGATTTCACTTAAGTAACAGGAGGGGGTGCATAGAGTTTTATTGAGTTTGCAAGCTCATTGCTCTTGTACTATCTGTTCACGTACTGGAGAAACTACACCAGATCACTATCACCGCTTACTTTCTTGTATTAAAGTATAAACTTAGTTAGGTCACATACTAATCATTTTACGATTATAATTCATCCTTGAATAAATTATTATTGAGGCTTCTGGAAATATATAGAGTAATTTGAAGATTTTTTTACTCCCATGAAATTTTCTCAACCTTTTCTCCTCCTAGGTCAGTTTTGCTTCCGATCTACTATCAGACTTAAGTACCCTGACATGACTATATCTATTGATAGTTTTTCTTCATTTTAGAAGCAGTTAGTCAGTGTTCTGCCCAGGTTATTTTGAGCTGTAAACATCAAGGAGATACTCTTTTCAAAGGGAATTAAATCAAGCTAGTTGCTAGACTTGATAATTATAATATTTTAAGTACAATATTTTTAGGGATCAATAGCAATTCAAATAATTTTCAATAGTAACCAAAAGTTATTTCTTCTACACACACACACACCAATGTGTTCAGTCTAAGTCTTTTATTTTTATTTTTTTAATTTTCAGGAGATAGAGTCTCTTTAAACTTAGTGGATGATTTAAAAACTTCACAGGATAACTTAAAACATTCAGAAAACAAAGGACTGGACAGTATAAAACTGCTCTTTTGTCCTGTAAAATTAAAGTAAATCAACACATTAGAAAGCCTAGTAAGATTCATATCTTAAATATGATTTTTAAGACTTTTATTAAGAACATACTTGTCCACAGGGAAGAGTGGGAGGAAGAATTGTAGGTGCCAGACAGGTTGAGGACACCATGAGAACAAGGCCCGCAGTCAACCAAGCAGGGCCCACAGGGGCTTACAGAGGCTGAAGCAGCAATCGCAGAGCCTGAGTAGAACTGACTAGACCCTTTGCAAACATACTGTGGTTGTTTAGCTTGGGTTTTTTTTTGTGAAACTCCTAACGTTGGAAATGGGGATTTCTCTGACTATGTTTAGAACTCTTCTATTCCTACTGGGTTGATTCATCCAGGCTTTATATGAGAGTTTGGATCTAGTCTTATTGTAGCTTGTTGTGTTTTGTTAAGTTGACATTCTTAGAGGCCTGGACTTTCCTGAAGGGAAAGAGAGAAGCAATGGATCTGGGAGAGACTTGAGGTTGGGGGAGACAGAAAGGAGAACAGGGAAGGGAAACTGTGGGTGAGATGTGTTGTATGAAAGAAGAATAAATAAAACGGGGGAGGAATATTTTTATCTGTGTTCATCAGAGAGAGCAGCTCATAGGTTTTAATTAATTTCATTACGTTTTTATGTGGTTTTTCCTTCAAGAGAATACTACTTCAGTGGAATAATGTTGGTAGTGTTCCTTCCTTTTTTAAAAATTTTATGAACAGCTTGATCAGTAATCTTGTCAGCTCTTCCATAAAAGTTTTGTAGAATGGAGCAGTGAACACATCTGGTCCTCCTCGTAGGGAGAGTTTTTATTGCTGCTTCAGTCTCCTTGTGTGTTGTTCCTTGTTGTTTGTGTTTTCTTGATTTAACTCTAGCAGGTCATATGTGTGTAATAATTTATCAAGTTCCTCTAGATTATCAAGATTTATATCTGGGATATAACAGTATTTCCTGTTATATGTATTTTCGTGGAGTAGTCTCTAATTTAATTATTGTGAGTCTTCCTTTTCTCCTTGTTAGCTCAGCTTTGGATCAGTAAACCTCATGTATCTATTAACCATATTGTGCTTGCTTGTTTGCATGTACATGTTCTTTACATGTACATTTCGTTAGTATCTGCCATGAAGATAGATGGTAGTGGCTCATATTTTCATCCTGGCACTTGAGAGGCCAGCCTGGTACACAGAGTGAATTGTAGGATAGTCAGGGCTACAAAGAAAAACTCTGCTCAAGCAAACAAGCAAACAAACAAACAAACAAACAAACAAACAAATGTGCCATGATCTCTCTTATTCTTACTGCCTACTACTTTAACTTATGTTGGCCTTACTTTTCCTAGACTTTTAAGCACAGGGTAAGTTATTTGAGATATTTGATATTTTATTAGATTTATTCATTTAATGAGATTTGTCAGTCTTTTGCTTGCATGAATGTAGGTGCATCACATGTGTGCTTGGTCCATAGGAAGTTCAGAATAGGGCATTGAGCCCCTGGAAGTGGAGGTATGAATGGTTGTAAACCTGCATATAGGTGCTGAGAACAAACCTTTGTCCTCTGCAAGAACAACAAATGCTCTTAACTACTGAGCCTTGCTTCCAGACCATTTTATAGTATTTATTAATTTTACTTTATGTGTCAGTGTTTCACCTACATGAATGTGCATCGTGTGTTTGCTTGGTACACACAAAACTCAAAAGAGGGCATTAGATTCACTGCAGCTGGAGTGGGAGATGATTGTGAACCACCACGTAGGTGCTGGGTCCTCAGCAAGAGCAAGAAGTGATCTTATGAACTGAGCCATCTCTCTAATTCCGTTTTAACTTTTTAATGCAAACATTCCCAGTCACAAATTTCCTTTTAGAACTCACTTAACCTTATTCCCAAAGGTCCTAGAAAGTTGTGCCTGTTCATTTGACAAGGATTTAAAAGAAATGCTCTCTCATCTTATTCAATTAACTACTCTTAATTCAAGCAGACAAATAAGTTAAAAATAGTTAAATTGAGTTACCTCTAAGTTAATATTTCATGTGATCATATATAAAATGAAAATTTTAATATAAAATATAAAACACACACACACACTCACACTCACACTCACATACACACACAACTAGCAGGCTTAGCATGGTGGCACATGCCTTTGATTCCAGATCTTGGGACGCAGAGGCAGGTGGATCTCTGTGAGTTCAAGACCAGCCTGGCCTACTTAGTGATTATTTATGTTGGCTGAGGCTATACATTGGAACATTATCAACAAAAAAAAAAAAGAAAAGAAAAGAAAAGAAAAGTGTATGTGAGTGTGTGTGTGTAAGTGTGTCTGTGCACATGCATGCGTACGCGTGCTAGCAATTGTGTTAAAATATTTAGTCTTCAACTGAAATTTACAACGTTAGAGCTTTAAAATTAGAAAAAAATCTCTATCATATTTAACGAAGTTGCTTTGGGATCTCACTGCGATTTTGTTGGTAATTATAGTGCTTATAAAAATTGCAGATATTTTACATATTTATAACACATTTTATAACATATATGGCATATTAGCAAAATCTCAAACCACAAAAGGATTAATCTGGAACCATAAACCTGAAAAATTATAATGAGCATACCCATAGGACCACAGTTATATTTAATAATGTAAATGTAATATTTGCCTAAGTATGATGAGAGTACATTTTAGGGGTACTTACAGTTCCTGGGCGAGGATATGGGATTCTACCTTGATAGGATATCAGCTGGTGATTGGGCCCTTCCTTGTGGGCAAAGGGCCCATTGAATACAGTTTGTATATCAGATAAATGATACACACACACTGCCGATCCCTTAAAAACAGAGCTGAAAATGAAAAAAAGAGTCTCTTATTTTTCATAAAATATATTACAGTTGTTGTGGTAAGATGGCTCTGTGGGTAAACACATCAGCCACCAAGTCTTACAACCTGGTTTGAATTCTGTTAACACACAATATGGAAGCAGGAAGCTACCTTCCACATGTTATGCTCTGACCCTTCATGTGTGCTGTGTCATGCATATATATATATATATATATATATATATATATATATATATATATGTGTGTGTGTGTGTGTGTCACAAAATAAATAAAGAAGCCTGTGATAAAAATATATACTACACATAAGTAGTGTTCAAATAAAAAGCTGATATTTAGCTAAAAGCTAAGTACTTTTGTATACTTTAAAAATTTAATAATATCCAGTTATTTTGAAATAAGTAATAGATTACAAACCATTGCCATATTTAATTAATTAACTCAGGAGTAAACAATAATAAGTTAGAACAAAGTTCTTAACATTTCCAAAAATTAGAATTCTAAAATTTCTAGTTTATTTTAGCAGCAACAAATATTCAGCGATGATTGAATTTAACAATGTGAATGTGAGCACTCTGGCCAGGGAAGCAGATCAGTGCCTTGCTCAGCCAGCAATAGAGAAGCTTCCTTCTCAAGCAGAGGGGAACCAACCAAGAGACCCATAGCCGGATATTATACAGGGTAAAAGAACTTGTAACACTCTTCCCTGATAGGGATGTGTCCATCAAATCCCTCCCCACAGGGCTCAGCAAACTCAGTGGAAGGTCTAGCGCAAGAGCCAGAATGAAAGGAAGACATCAAGAAACAAACCCCTCTAAATCAACATTATCAGAGCACATATGAACTCACAGAGACCAGGGTATGGGTCTGCACTAGATGAGAACCAACAGCTAAGAGAAGCAGACATAGACCCCTCCCCCATCTTTCTCTCTGAAGCAAACTCCAGTTGATAACCCCTTGCAAATGCAAATTTAGTTTTCTCTAAGGGAGTCTGACTGGGGAAATGACCTCTTCTCAAGGGTAGGCTGCATGCCCAACAGGTGATAGCCAACAGGAAATCAACTCAAGGACATCTTTGGTGGTTCCTGTCTCAATACTGTCATGTCAGGACTTTTCCATTTTAAAAACAAAAAAATATTTTATGAATGTTGTTTTAACATTCATTTACTTGCATATTTTTCCTATCTCTATTCGCCCAAAAGTTCCTTTGCGTATATAGTATGACTTTCCAATTTAATGTTTTTATAGAATTCCTGAGTGTGCAAATGAGTGAGTCAGGCTTTATGTCTTCTCTTGGGCTATTTACTTCTGTCTGTTTGTTCTGTCCAGTTGATGTGTTAGTTTTTGGTTTATCTTATTATATTAAATTTTATTACTATCTCCTAGAAGTCTGTTTTCTAATGAGAGACAGAAAGGTAGTGGATCCAGATGTGAGAGATCTGGGGAGAACTGGGAGGAGTAGAGGGAAAGAAGCTGTAATCAGAATATATTATGTGAGGAAAAAAATCTATTTTCAATAAAATAAAAAACCGAAACTATGAATTTTTACTCTAATCAACCACAAACAGAATGTTGATTTCATGCTCTATTAATTCCCATTAATATGTGAACATCATGTTTCCTTACAGTAGTATTATCATAACTTGGCTGTTCTTCTATGAGAGCCTGACTGGCAAGTGGAGAAGTCCATGTTGTCTTTGTATGTGTATTTTTCCTTTAGTCACATTATGAAAGAGATCCAGGGATGGGGATGAGGAGAGAGCTCAATTGATAAAGCACTGACTTTGCAAGCATGAGAGTCTAAGATCAATCCCCAGTACCCACAGAAGAAAGAACAACAACTGTGAGTGATTAGTGAAGTGTGTTGATAACCGCACTGAGGGGGAGACATGCACTGGGTTTCACCTGCAACCTGTCCAGCCTGCAGCCTGGGTGAGCTGCAGACTTCTGAAAATCTCTGTCTGAAAAAGCAAGTTGGATGATGACTCCTGAGAAAGAACAACTGAGATTTTTTTCTGGCTTACACACACACATGCGCGCACGCACGCATGCATGCACACACAGCGTTTCATAAGTACTCTCACATAACAAGATGCATGCAAAGTCAGGCATGTGAGCACACCCATGCTTTCCCAAAGGATTCAAGGCCATTTTATTAAGGTCTATTTAGTCATAAATTTGTTTACATTCTTAATAAAAATTATTTCCATTATCATTAGGTCAGAATAATTGAAATCATGTTTTTGACAAATATAAAAGTAGAACATAATTATATTGAAATCAATATTTGATTGAAATTTTGGCAGTTTTGCTGCTTGATAAGCAATGTGAGACTACTTATCTGCTAGAACAGGAGCTGAGCCTACTGTCCGGGAGGCCTGTCTGAATTTCTTCCAGGGCAAACATAAGTGATTGTTCTTCACTATTCCTGCCAACTCTTTTATTATGAAAGGCTCATAGCAGTTTACAATTGTACCACCACATCTTATGCTCCTTTTTAAAACTATTTTGTGTGTGGTGTATGAGTGACTGCACATATGCATATGTCTATACATATTATGTCCACGAGTGTACAACTGTATGTGTGCATTCAAAAGTCAGTCCTCTATCATTGCCAGCCTTATTCCCTTAATATAGGGCCTCACAATGAACCTGAGACTTGCCATTTTGATGACACTAGTTAAACAGCAAACTGCTCAGGACCCACCCTCTCTACATCTGGAACAATCCCAGGGCTAAACGTGTGTTTCCATAGAGGTCAGGGTCTCATGGACAGCAAGATCTCTTTCTCACTGAGGCATCTCCTCAGGCAATTCCCTCATTTAAAATTAACTTATAAAAGAATTGTTTCAATAACTCCTTTGAAGTTTTCTATTAAGTAACAAGGAACCAATGCATACAACTAAAGGCTCAATAGACACATCTGGAGTTTGTGACTGAATTCACACTAACACCCTAGTACAAAACTAATCTACAGAAAAATGTACACATGAAATTTTGGGTCTATGAGAAAGGCATGCAAAACATGATAAAGTTGACATTGCACTCCTATTAAGCCAATTTTGAAATGCAAAAATATTATCATATTATAGAATAATAGAACCAGTTCAGTTTTTGTTCGATCCTCATAATAAAGGATGTAGATTAGTGAAGAACTGAAAGTTATTGCAATGCAAATTCAAACTTCTTTTTAGTTTTCATAATGCATAGTTATTATAAAATTTAAATAATTAAATATACACATTTTTATGGGTTCTCTGTATATACTTGTGTGCTACCACTGCCAAAATTCAGGAAAGAAACAGATCCATCATTACTAAAACCTAAGATTCTATAGATTTTATTAGAATTTCCTTTTGTTATTTAAATATTTACTTATTTAAATGCTTGAAGTATTTACTTCAAGCATTTTACTTCTTCAATTTAATTTATAGTTTCATTTTTTTTCTAAAGAACAACACATAATTGTTTTTAACAATTTAACTCTTTGCAAACTTTTTTTGAAAGAATTCCGTAAGATCAAATATATTTTGGTAATCTGGAACAAGTAAAGAGCAGGAACTGTTTAAATGAGGAGCTGTGAGTGCTCCAGTTACCTCGATGTGGTGAAGATGCCATACACCAGTGTTGTCCTTGGATTGTCAGTTTCCAGCAGAAAGACATCCTCTATACAAAGGAAAAGGACATTCTTTTAATCTTTCAATGACATTTTAATTGCTTAGTTTTGATTACCCCAAGACACAAATTTCAAGTATGAAAGGGAGTCCTCAGGATGCTGTTTCTGGAATCAATACAATTTGGTATAATGTGATGATGCATACTTAAATAAAATGCTAGCCTGGCATTGGGGGCATTTATGTAGACTATATCTCTATGAAAATGATGATGTATAAATGCTAAGAGGAAAACCCCAAATTGTACATAATGTGGACATTTGAAAACCTTACTTCTACAAGACACAAGAGAAAACATAGTTGTCTATGGTGGGAATGACACAGCTGTTCTCCTGTTGCTTGTTTCTGTGTTTTCTCAAAATCCTATACTGATGAAACAGTAAAGGACTTTTTTTTTTTAATTTTGAAATAATGAAACTGTCAAATTCCTCTCAACCTATGATTTAAAGTTATAATGCTGAAGATAATATTTTTCATAAGGCCCTTCCTTCATAAGACATAGAACTTTATATAGGCTTATGATTAAAATTTTCAGGAATATCTTACCTAATACAATTCCTCTAACAAGACTTTAAAGGATATTATAAGGCAGAGTCATATGTTTTTATAATATAATAAATTCACACATGAATTTTGACTCCTGAACAACCAAAGATTATTTGATAGTAAGTCCCTTTTAAGGTGAGCAACAGTCTCCTTAGGGTTTATAACATTGGATTTTGTAACAAATATTTATATTTCAACTCATATTAATCAAAATCTGAGAATGAATGTCTCATACATTTCAATGGACAATGTTTAAAAAGATTTGCTTCTTAATGAAGCTTAATTACCACAGCATTATGATATATAACATATCACATTAATATAGAAAGTTATTCATAGCTATACTACTAATCCTTATTTGATATGGAGACCATAAGCCTTCTGTCATAGGAGGAATACTTAGTCTAAATCACCAAGAAGAACCAAGCTAGGAGCATAATGCTTGTAATTTATAATTGACCATTTTCCTTAAACTCTACTAAATATTCTACTAAATGTAGTAGTTATATAAATATACATGCATGTCATTATATAAATTGATTTAAATCATATCAGAATATAATTAAGGATATTATATAATAATCTGATTTAAAATTTTTAAATTTAAATCAGAATATTACATATATATGTAATATTGATTTATATATAAAGAAGTAAACATATTACCTATATATAAATTATACAAGTCCTTCCACCCTATATTCCTTCATGTCCAACAGTATACTCAATGGTAAAAGAAATTATGAAAATACTAAATATACTGGTGAGCAGTGCGTGATTTCCCCATTCAAGGTGAAACACCTTTTACACTGTAAATATCCAAGGAAGATGCATCCTCTCTGAGACTTCATTAAGCCACTAGATGCTCCTAAAGTCTTCTGAGGAACAATGTGAATTCTTACATCCACCCACCTAGTTCATCAAAATGTGTCTCTGGGCCATCTTCATCTGTGACTGAGCATACAAGTCTTGCCTTTAAGAATGTGGTCCACTTGTTGACAAGACTACGTTGTCCACCAGTGTCATTCTGAAAACATTTTATAAACACAATTCAGATGATTGGAGTATTAAATTTTAAATTTAAACTCTAATTCATAATTTATTGTAATATGAAGATTAGAAAATACAGTCATTGTACAGAAAGAGTAGGCTATATAATCTTTTATAGTACAATGCCAGAAACAAATGGACTGTGTGGAGATACAAGTATATGGCTCAAGTGTTACAGTATGTTACATAAACTCTCATATGTGATGAATAGATAAATATTTGCCTCTTCCCAAAGCAAGTATTTATTCTCTTAAATATAAATGAAAATATGTTTAGCTTTCGGAGCTTACTATATTCAGAAGAATAGGTATATTCCATATCACATGGCTATATATAGTTCTACTTTACCTCTGTTCTCTCAGTATTTTTACTTAATCCTTAGTATTTCTGAGTGGGTTGTTTATTATATACATTTTCTTGGCTAACACACAGAGCATTGGATTTGCTCTTTCATACAGTCTACTGATGAGTTTTGTCTTCCCCTGTGTCCAATGGCCTTTTCATTTCTGTGAACTTTGCTATTTTGATGAAAATTATTAAGAAATAGTTGTGTTCTAGTCCACAGAATATTGAGGTAATAAAAGATAAGTAGGAACTGGACACTTCAATAAATACATCTGACAAATTATCATAAATAAGCCAACAAAAGTTTATAGTAAGCCTATAGAAGATAAAGTCATGAATTTTAGACAATATTTTTATATACACTGCCAATATACTGATGATTTGCTCTTTAAAAGTAGAAACGTATTTTTAAATTTTCCACTGGTATATTCAGTTCCACCATAACTACGCCTTACTGAGATTCAAGTGTCTTTTATTTACAAGAATTATTTTGTTTTCTTTGGTAATATGCAACGTCCCATTTGTGTGAATGCAGCACAGTAGGAAATTACAAAACTAGCCAAAATTAGTTTTATGTTTAGAACAATAATCAAAATATTTCCTTGAATATTTCTACTGAGATGTGGTACAGTTGTCTCACACACACTGTAAAATGCATGATATACTAAAAATCTTCTTTCTATAGTTTACTCATTGATAACGTTAAGCAATAAAAACACAAATAAATATCGGAAAGCATATAGATTATTTAAAATCTTTCTTTAAGTAGATATTCTAGCTCACTCACAGGGCATATTCTTGCAATCATGGAATGAATCTGTTTTGTGCTCCTATTGTTGTCAGTCAGTCTTTCTTTGAAGAAGAAATAGACCTTAGCATCATTTGGATCAGTGCCATCTGGGATCACATGTGCGTCCACAAACATGGGTTCTGCAAAAGAGATACAAAGATAATGTTCTCATGATTAAAAACCCACATACCATTCTTTGAAATAGACACAGACCCATTTCAACATTAAATAATCCACTGTATATAGGCAAGATTGCAAAAAGTAGTATCAACATACCTCATGGAGAGTATCACACATGCCAAACTAGAACTCTAGCTTGACAGATGTTTGTTTTCTTCAAGGAAGTCAAGAAGCAAACCACTCTTAGAGGCAGGCCCTATGCCTAGCAGTAGATGTCCAAAAATACCAATTCAATGGGATTTTTGGAGGGGCTCTATCCCCTAATGTTAGGTCAGGGAATTCTTTTGGTTTGTGTCAGTTTTACCTTATAGGTCTTTGTTTATACTTGTTTCATTTTTTTTTTGTCCTTTATTTTTTTTTTTATTTTTTTTTTAATATTTTTATTACATATTTTCCTCAATTACATTTCCAATACTATCCCAAAAGTCCCCCATAGCGCCCCCCACTTCCCTACCCACCCATTCCCATTCTTTTGGCCCTGGCATTCCCCTATATTGGGGCATATAAAGTTTGCAAGTCCAATGGGCCTCTCTTTCCATTGATGGCCGACTAGGCCATCTTTCGATACATATGCAGCTAGAGACAAGAGCTCCAGGGTTCTGGTTAGTACATCATGTTGTTCCAACAATAGGGTTGCAGATCCCTTTAGCTCCTTGGGTACTTTCTCTAGCTTCTCCATTGGGAGCCCTGTGATACATCCAATAGCTGACTGTGAACATCCACTCTCTTCAGTGTGTGTGAATGTGTTAGTGTCTGTGTCTATGTGAGTTTGTTGTGCTTATCTTTGGCTCGTTTTCACGGTTGGTTGTCTTGTCTTATTTGAATTCACTTGTTTTTCTTTATATTACAGTATTTTATTTTACTTTATTAGTATGACTTCGGTGCCTCTTTGTCTCTGATAAGAGATAGAAAGGGTGTGGCTCTGGATGAGACGAGATGGAGGGGAACTGGAGGAGTAGGGGAGGGAAAACTATAATCATAATATATTGTATAAAAAAAGTCTTTTCAATTAAGGGAAACAAGATACAACTTTAATCAGAAGAACAGGGAGAAGGAGGAGAGAGAGGAGAGGGAGGAGGAGGAGAGGGAGGAGGAGGGGAAGGATGGGGAGGGGGAGGAGGGAGAGGGGGAGGAGGGGGAGGAGAAAAGAGGAGGTCATAGTAGTGATGGGGCAGGAGAACCCTAACACTTTCTTTCCTTAAATGACGGCCAATGAAGTGAAGAGTAAACTTCCCAAGGGAAAAATTGTGGTTAGTGCAGCCATAGAAGCTTTCCTTGTTTCAGGAACAAAACAACTTTTTAGAACATTCTATTTCTAGATACACTGACAGAATAATGTGAAGAAGTAAAATGACAATCAGTGCTTTCATAAGTTGTCCTATCAGTGAAATAAAATGTTTAATTATGGTGATTCATGGTAAACTGCATCATTAACTAAATAGGCAATTTTGAGTGAGCTTGCAGATTCCCTGGGGGTTGAATGGCAAGCGCTCAGTGGTTTCCTTCCCCTCTACATGACAGAGACTGATTGTAATGTTACAGGAAAATCAAATTATTCTCCTTTCAGTGTGTAAATTCTTTGTGGCCCAGAGAATTTGAAACTAAACAAGTATTAGCATAAAATCATTATACCTTTGACCTATATTTTATATTAGTCACTTTTTTAAAAAGGAATTGTGATGGTTTGTATATTCTTGGATCAGGGAGTGGCACCATTTGGAGGTGTAGCCTTGTAGAAATAGGTGTGACCTGGTTGGTGTAGGCATGTCACTGTGGGTGTCAGCATAAAATCCTCACCCTAGTTGCCTGGAAGTCAGTCTTCCACTAGCAACCTTTGGATGAAGATGTAGAACTCTCAGCTCTGCCTGTGCCATGCCTGTCTCGATACTGCCATGCTCTCATCTTGATGATAACGGACTGAACCTCTGAACCTGTAAGCCAGCCCCAATTTTTTATAAGACTTGCCTTGGTCATGGTGTCTGTTCACAGTAGTAAAACCCTAACTAAGACAGTAATATATAACCCAAAATGGACAGGGAATCCACAACAGAGTCAAGTAACCTGGACCTTTGGGGGCTCCCAGAGACTGAACCACCAACTAAAGAGAGCAAGGGATGCAAATATATAGCAGATGTGCAGGTTGGTTTTCATGGGGTTCCCCAACACCTGGAGTAGGGGCTGACTTTGATTCTGTTGATGATTATGGACCCCATTCCCCTAGCTGGGACACCTTGTCTGGCCTCTGGGGAGAGGATGCACCTAGTCCTGCATTGACTTGATGTAGTGGGGTAGTGGGGAGCAGACACGATGATAGGGGATGGGGCAGGACAATAGATGACGACAGGAAACAAACAAGAAGTGGTTCCCCTTCTCAGAAGAGAAGAGGAGGTGATAACCAGGACGAGGATTTGTGTGAGGGGGTACTTGGAGGAGAGGGTGGCTGATACTAGAATGTAAAATGAATGAATAAATTAAAAATAAAAATTGATAACTAATTCTCTATCACTATAGGTTCTTAGTGTAAACAAACACAAACATATTACCATTTAACAAGTAGAAGTATTCATGATGGCTATCACTGACATTTGTATTTACACAGCTCTACAATTATTGTATCATTTATAAATCAATCAATTGGAATACGAATGATGGCTATTTATTTATCTTAAATATTGGTCACTTTGAGTATAGAAGTATAACTGCTCATGTAAGATCCTAATATTTTAGTTTTGAATTTCTTTTTCTATTACCAACATATAATTAAATATTAATTTAAAGTAAGATATAAGAGGAGAAAATGGAGTAAATGTTTCTTTACCACTCAGCCATTTTGAATTATGCTGATCAGTTCGAACTGCATTCCTCTTAGTTAAACTTCGGAAAATAGCAGCATCTGTTCCCATGAAGTCTATATACATTCCTGAGAAGAGTTCCTCATCTAGGAAAAAGGAAAATTTGTCAGAGAAATTCTAATGCATTTTGAGCTCACTTTAACATTCAAGGAGCTTTAGCAAAATACATTGTCCCAATTATTAGTAGAGGTTTGTAGTTATCAATTAGTTTCTTTTGTCTACAATTTACAAAACACTTGGTTTAATATGTTCTTATTGTGATAATTCTATATGGTTAGAACAAATTCAAAAATTACTTGTTCAAAATTTTAAGTAAGGAACAAATTTGGATGTAGGGCCATGTCATTCAACACACTGAATCTTAACGTTTTTATTCATAAATTATCAGAAATGAGCTACAATCATAACAGTACGCATCACATGTTAAACTTAGGATTTTGCCTAAAAGATGGACATAGTACTTTTATTACCTGATGACACAGAAAGTACAATAATATTGTAATGAACAATATTGGTGAACAAACTAATCATTTAAATCCTACATTTTGATCTTCGGTGGTACAAGGCTACTGGTAATGTAAACACAGCTCACTTTTTCAGCCATAACTCTGTTGTAAAAAATAAACCAATAGGGAAGAAATAAACAATTGTCATAACTGGCCTATTCAATTAGTTTAATATACATCTACATATATATGTGTGTCTACACATATGTAAATTAATGTATATGATATATTTGTCATTAGAATAAATATATATGCACATGCAAATATACATATATATCATTAGAAACTTTGAAGATTAATTTAAATTTTTATCCTAAGTATGGAGCTGTAAATATTGATTTGGTAAGAAGCAACATAGCCTTCTAGTACTAAACAGCTGGACAACATTTGGAGCGAGTGTCAAGTCCTCATGTTTGACCCATTGACCTGACCTGCTTCTGTGCAATGCTCTAGATTGCTCTCAGGATTGGGACATTTGAGCCATTCTCAATAATCCTGTTGGACAGGACAGACTACAGAATGAAATGTTTCTAAAATGATCCCATCAGGTTTTGTATGAGAGCCCCTATCAGTTAAGAACCTAGAATGACAGGCCTCTTGATATCCATTTCTTCTTCCCAGGAGGAACAACAAGCCCATGATGACACTTTAGAAAATGACAACGAAAATAAGAATCAAGCACTTTTAAATAGTTCAGCTGTTTAAACATTTGTTTGAATATTTGTTGTGTACACAGATTTGCCTATTAAGTCAATATAACACAATATCATTTCCCATTTTGTTATAGCTTATTAGTCATAAAAGCAGGGATTGTAAATCTCCACTGTTCAATAATATTGATGAACACAGCTTTTGGTTATATATACTTACCCGAGAGGGAAAGGAAAGAAATTTAGAAGTTGGCTTACAAATTTCAAACCCCATTTATCAAATATCACACTATCAATTATATCTAAAACCTTACAAAAGCCTAATTGTCAAACTGACTTCATGTCTTTCTTCATATCTTCAGTGCCTCTAGCAGCAGACAGATTATATATATGTATACATATATATGTCCTAAATAAGAACCCTAAATAGCAAAAGACCGCCAGGCTTGAGAGAGCAGATGCTTTGTGTATTGTAAAAAACAGAGTTATTCTAATTCATAACATTGATCATCATTTAACTGATAGACATATTTGAAACTTCTCTATTATTTTGTGACTTCAATCAAATGGACATAGCAAATCCTTACAGTACATTGAGAGATCCACACAAACAATGAGATGCAATTTTATGGAGATAAACCTTTGACAAGGCAAATAAACACACACCGATTCATGATCTTCTCATGTACATCAATAACTAGTTCAAACATATAAACTAATTTATAAGTTGTGTGTTCTCTATTCTTTAATCCCCTCTCCCCCTTCATTTCCTACTTACTGATCATAACAGACACAGTGTTCACATTCGGGTTGAAAGAGCATCGTCCTTTGCCAGATTCACACTTAGAGTCGATCATGAATACCTGGTCCTTTGTAGTAGAAAAATGTATCAGATGATAATATTACATTATCCAGTGAGTAGAACGAAACATAATTATAATTAATTTATTTTAAATGATTGTTATCAAATAAAATAAACCATCTTCAAAAGATGCTTTCTACCTCTATGTTTTCAATGTGCTATATTAAGACTTAATTGCCCTCTATGAAACAATCCATTTCTAAATTACTATGCTCTAATATCAGCAGGGCTAACCCTCATCACACTTTATAGCCCTAAGAACAACATTCCTGAAGTCAACATCATTAAGCCACTCTTGAAAATGTAAAATCATTATACAGATAGTTGGATATGTTTGTAGAGCCTTATCCAAAAGAAGAAAAGGAACAACAATTAAATAATCTAAGCAATGATTATAATGTCTCTAAAATAAGATATTTTAAAACTAAAGCTCCCTTAAGGTCTGCTTTCCCACCAAGGCAGATCATCAGCCAGATAGGTACACTCTACACCCTACAGTCTGCATGCCTCTCAGCAGATCCGCAGTAACCAGACATAGGTGAGAATCACATCCAAATACCCACAGAGTCCAGCTGACATAGGACCTATCCACCCTGCCAAGTCCATCTTCCTTCAGGTCCACATTTCTCCTGGGCCAAATCAGTGGGCCCAATACTCTCCCACCCCTTATAGCCTGTTTGCCTCTCTCAACAAAACTGAAGAAGAAAACTTCCCTAACCTAAAGAAAGAGATGGTCATACTTGTACAAGAAACCTACAGAACACCAAATAGATTGGGTCACAAGAAAATACTCTAGTCATGTAATAATCAAAACAATAAATGCACGGAACAAAGAAAGAATATTAAAAGCTAAGTAACATATGAAGGCACACCCATTAGAATTATGCTAGACTTCTCAACAGAGAATCTAAAAGCCATAATATACTGGACTGATGTCATCCAGACCCTAAGAGATCACAAATGCCAGCCCAGGATGCTATACCCAGCAAAACTCTCACTTACCATAGATGAAAAAAAACACATTTAAACAATATCTTTGTACTAATCCAGCCCTACAGAGTATACTGAAAGGAAATCTCCATCACAAGGAGGGTAACTACACTCAAGAAAACACAAGAAACTATACAATTCACAATAAACCCAAAAGAAGTCAATAATATACACATAATATCACATCCAGCAACAAAAATAACAGGAACTAATAATCTGTCTTTAGGATCATCTGTCTTTAGTATCTCTCAACGTCAATGGACTCAATTCCCCAATAAAAAGACACAGGCTAACAGACTAGATACATAAACAATATCCAGCATTCTGTTGCATACAAGAAACACAGCTCAGTGACAAAGACAGACACTACCTCACTGTACCAGGCTAAGAAAAAGTCTTCCAAGCAAATGGTCAAAAGAAATAAGCTGGAGTTGTCATTGTAATATCTAATAAAATAGACTTCCAACAAAAAGTTATTAAATGAAATGGGAATTCATCAATGGAAAAATCCACTAAGAGGAAGTCTCAGTTCTGCATATCTATGCCCCAAGTTCAAAGGCACCAATATTCATAAAAGACACTTTACAAAAGCTTAAAACACACATTGAAGTTAATACAATAATAGTGGGAGACTGCAACACTCCACTCTCACCAATGGACAAGTCATTGAAACAGAAACTAAACACAGACACAGTGAAATTATCAGAAGTTATGAACCAAATGGAATTAACAGACATCTATAGAATATTTCACCTCAAAACAAGAAAATATGCCTTCTTCTCACTACCTCATGGAACCTTCTCCAAAATTGACCATATAATCAGACACAAAACAAGCTTCAACAGACACAAGAAGATTGAAATAATCACATGCATCCTATCAGATCACCAAGGACTAAGGCTGGTCTTCATTAACAACAAAAGCAACACAAAACCCATATAGCATTGGAAACTGAACAACTCTACTCAATAATAACTTGTTCAGGGAAGAAATAAAAAAAGAAATTAAAGACTTCCTGGAATTCAGTGAAAATGAAGAGATACCATACCCTAACTTATGGGACAAAAATGAAAGCAGTGTTAAGAGTAAAATGCATAGCATTAAGTGCCTTCATAAAGAAAGTGGAGAGATTCCATACAACAGCTTAACAACACACCTGAGAGGTATAGAACAGAAAGAAGCAAACATACATAAGAAAAGTAGAAGGCAGATAATAGTCAAACTTAGGAGTGAAATCAACCAGTTAGGAACAAAATGAATGATACAAAGAATGATAATAATAATTTAAAAACCCCTAGATCTGGTTCTATGAGAAAAAAAATCAACAAGATAGATAAACCCTTAGTCAAAATAACTAAAGAGCACAGAGACAGTATCCAAGTTAACCAATCAGAACTGAAAAGGGAGGCCTAAGAACAGAAACTGAGGGAATTCAAAATATCATCAGAAGGCACTACAGAAGCCTAGTCTCTAAAAAACTGGAAAGTCTAGATGAGATGGATGTTTTTTCTGGACAGATACCATGTACCAAAGTTAAACCAAGGTCAGGTGAGCTGACTAAACAATCTCTTATCCCCTTAGGAAAGAGAAGTCATAAAAAAACATTTCAACCAAAAATATTAGCCCAAGGCCTGATGATTTCGTGCAGAATTCTAGCAGACCTACAAAGAAGACCTAATACCAACACTCCTCAAACTATTCCATACAATGGAAACAAAAGAATCACTACCTAATTCATTCTAAGAAACCAGAGTCCCTATGATACCTACACCAAACCAAGGTTCAACAAAGAATAAGAACTGCAGACCAATCTCACTTATGAATATTGATGCAAAAATACTCAATAAAGTTCTTGAAAACTGAATCCAGGAACACGTCAAAACAATTATTCACCATGATCAAGTAGGCTTCATTCCAGGGATGCAGGGATGGTTCAACATACAAAAATCCATCAATGTAATACACTATGTATACAAACTTAAGGAAAAAACTCACATGATCATCTCATTAGATACTGCAAAAGCCTTTGGTGAGATACAACTCCCCTTCATGTTAAAAGCCCTGGAGTCATCAAGAATTCATGGTGCATACCTACACATAATAAAAGCAATATGCAGCAAACCAACAGTCAACATCAAATTAAATCAAGAGAAACTAGAAACAATCCCACTAAAATCAGGAATAATAAAAGGCTGCCCACTCTCCCCCATCTACTCAATATAGTACTCAAAGTTCTAGCTAGAGCAATTAGACAACCAAAAGATATCAAGGGGATACAAATTGGAAAGGAAAAATTCAAAGTATAACTATTTGTAGATGATAGGATAGTGCACATAAGTGACCCCCCAAATTCTACCAGAGAATTCCTACAACTGATAAACAACTTCAGCAAAGTGACAAAGTGGTCGGACACAAATTAACTCAAACAAATTAGTAGCATTCCTTTATACAAATGATAAGCAGGCTGAGAAAGAAACAAGGGAAACAACACCCTTTACAATAGTCACAAATATTATAAAATATCTTGGTGTAACTCTTTCCAAGCAAGTCAAAGAACTGTACAAGAACTTCAAATCCCTGTAAAAAGAAATTGAAGAAGACTACAGAAGACGGGAGGATTTCTCATGCTCATGGATTGGTAGGACTAGCATAGTGAAAATTGCCATCTTACCAAAAGCAACCTAAAGATGCAATTATTCCTCATCAAAATTTCAACAGAATTCTTCACAGACATGGAAAGAGCAATTCACATGGAAAACCAAAAAACCCAGGATAGCCAAAACAATTTTCAACAATAAAAAATGTTCTGGGGGAGTCACAATCCCTGACCTCAAGCTGTACTACAGAAGAATAGTGATAAAAATCACATGGTATTGGAACAGAGACAGGTCAATCAATGGAATAGAATTGAAGACCCAGAAGTAAACCCACACACCTATGAACACTTGATCTTTGACAAAGAATCCAAAATCAGACAGTGGAAAAAAGAAAGTATCTCCAATAAAAGGTGCTGGTCTAACTGGCAGTCTGTATGTAGATAAATGAAAATAGATCAGGATTTACTACCTTGCACAAAGTTCAAGTTCAAGTAGATCAAGAATCTCAAACTAAACCAGGCATACAAATCTATTAAAAAGGAAAGTGGGGAAGAGCCTTAAAGTCATTGGCACATGAGAAATTTTCATGAACAGAACAGCAGTGGCTCAGTCTCTAAGATCAACAATTGATAAATGGGACCTCAGGAAACTGAAAAGCTTCTGTAAGGCAAAAGACATAATGAATAGGACAAATTGGTCACCTACTAGGATATAAATAAATAAAATAAAATTTAAAAACCCTAAAGCTCTATGTTGCTATTTAATTTTTGTGGAACATGTTTTCAAGATTTATTTGTACATGAAATAAAAATAGTTAAATAAAAGGAGGCCATAAAATTGAGAGGTTGTAGCAGAGGGGAAGATGGGAGAAGTATCAGGAAGATGAGAAAGAGGGAAATTGTGTCATTATATTTTAATTTTATAAAATCTGGGTAGTAGATGACAATCATTTGACCTTCGTTGACCTCAATGGTCATGGCAAAAAAAATTTAAAATATAAGAGAATTTGCATCATGGTAATCAGAGTTGAGAGGCTAGTTAGAAATGGCTTTATTAAATGAGGACAAAATACATAGCCAGAAGTTTGCTTTACTTATAGAAAATATTAGTTTGCTTTTGATAGATGAAGTATGATATAGTGGGAGTTATCCCAAGGCAATAATAGCTAAGTGAAGATAAAAAGAGAATGCAAATTCAGCCTCCTGACACCTAACACATCTGCTGTATGAAGAAAATAATTATAAAACTGAAAGAAAGCAGGAAAATTGAATAATCTTGCTTGTGGTCCTAGAGGCAGGAGCTGATTTCCCTGGATAAGGCAGTGTTGGCAGAGGAGGAACTGATAAAATAGCCTAGATGGTCTCTAGTGGCTCATTCCTTCACCACTTGGCATCATCTCCTCTCCATGATCCTGATTACAGTCTAGTTACAGTCTACAGTGGTGAAATATGAATAATCTACTTCAAGAAGAAATAAGAAATAAGACTCTTCATCTACTTCCTAAGAATTCAGCACTATTCTTCCCTGGTTCGTCAGTAATCCTTCTTTTCTAAGTTTTTGTGCACTTGACTTTGTAATATTTGAGTCCTAACTTTGCATTTTAATAACATTTGAATTAGCTCTTCTATGGCATTTATATACATACTTTGTTATACCTCCCTTGACTCCATCCACCTGTCCCTCTGCACCCACTGAGCACTCTCTTCCCTTCCTGCTATCATATCTCAGATATTCCATCACCACCCACACGCCACTGCCCCCCTCGCACATAAAGTTAAACTCTATGATGTGCATGTGAGATGAAATATGTAGTGTTTTTTCTCTGTCTTTGTCAACCTTTCTGTGACTAGCTGTTTCAGATACAGCTGCTGTGATTTCCCTGTGACTCGGGACTGTGAGCTGACGAAACCATTTCTCTCTCTAGTTGCATTAGGCAGAGTAGAGTATTTTACCTCAGCAACAGAAAAGAAAGCAAGGCAGTGTCCTCTCTATATACTCAGAAGTAGAATAGCTGGGTTATAGTGGTGCTGCCTACATCTTCTTTTAATCCATTTTTATTAGATAGTTTCTTTATTTACATTTCAAATTTTATCCCCTTTCCTCATTTCCCCTCTGAAACAACCCCCCCACCATATTAATCCTAAGCAGCTATGCAGGAGCTCTCATCAGCAAGGAGTACAACACCATTCTCATTGTGTTCTTAACAGCATTTTTTTCTGTACACAAACAGCAAACTTGCTGAGAAAGAAATTAGGAAAAGTATTCCATTCACAAAAGTTTCCAGCCTACCTCGAGGATAAGCTTAACCGTGTAGGCAAACCCCTCTACAGTGAAGACTAGTATACTCAAGAGAGAATTGTACAAAGACACTAGAAAATGGAAAGACTTCCTATGCTTACTAATCCACAAAGTTAGCATTGTTTAAATGGCTTTATATCTAAAAGTGGTTTGCAAGTTCAACAAAATCAAAATATCAATAATGCATTTTTCAGAATTAGGAAAAACAAACTTAAAATTCATATAGAAACAAAAAGGTCCTGAGTAGCCAAAGCAAATGAGCAGAATGCACAACTCTAGCGGCATACAATTGGTGACAGTTAATTATACATGAAGTCACAGTGACAAAAAGAGCAGGTGAGAGTCAACATGGCCGCTCATCAGGTTTTCTGACTGTGTGGAAGAAGAGCTCTATGTAAAATGTTTGACAAGGCCTGGATAACTGGAAGAGGAGTTGTTAGGAGAAGCTACATGCCTGAGAAGTTTATCTATGGTTAGAGGAGGAGAAATCCGAGAAGTTACAGTACAGAGATAACTTAACAAAAGGAAACAGTTCTGTCTGAAAATGGAAATGAGATTAAATGGTGAGAAAAAGGAGGACCATATGACTTTTATTCATCTAATTGCATATGAGTATATATATATATATATATTTCATATATAAATTATATGAAATGTACTAGACAGTAATCTCTGTCCACCTATGTTAGCAGTAAAGGACATTGCTGCTGACTAAGGAAAAATAATTTCAAAAAGAACACGAACAGAAATATCTGGAGCTCCATATCCACAATTCTGATCTTTAAAAGCCACTTAAGACATGACTTAGGAACTGGACTTTCTAAATTTAAGTTAAATAACAAACTAAAGATCACTTTACGTAATTCAGTTTCTAAAAAACCGTGTTATGGGAAATAAAGAATCAAAGCTGGGTAAGGCTCCATGCATGGCTTTTTTTTTTCTGCATGGCTTCTACAGTCTTCTGCTGTACTGGGCAAACAAACCCAGCCTTTGATAGCACAGTTCAAATGCAGCCAGCCTTCTGTTTGACTATACATTAACTGACTGTTTGACTAGTATTACGCAAACACCACACCATAGTAAGTCATATCACCTTAAGCAATAAAAGTGTGAGGTGAGAATGAATGAACATAGGGTAATGTTAGTTTTAAATGAAGGCATGGTTTATCGATTTAGAAAGTTATTTTTCAACAAAACATGTAATATCCTGTTTCAAACACATCTTAAAATATATATCCATAAGGGTGAACTGAAATTAAAATATAAGTGAAATGAATATATATTTAAAAGAAATAAGAATAAACATGGTATTTTTTGCTTCTGAATTTAATACTTTATATTTAATACAATATGAAATTACAGTTTTCCTTTATTTTAAAGTTTGTATGTTTAGAAAATAGTAAAAACATCTAACTTGAAAGTCCAATAAACACAATTTAGCTTCCCTTGACAGACAACATCAATATAAAATATATTTCTGTGTTTAAAAATATGAAAATATTTTTATTATCACTGATAACCCCAAATCTTTAATTCTAAAATACTATCAAGTTTCTGGCAGTAACACCAAAACTGACAGTAGAAACTGTCAGGCTTACCTCTGACCTCCTTCCCCGGTTCAGGTAAGTGCACACTGGGCTGAACGCTCCACTCCCACAGACATATAGGTGAGTACGGTTGAAGGTCTGAATAACCCGGACGAAATTTCCACAGCCATGCTGGCAAAAGAAAGCCATTTAGTGAGTCCACATCTTCCTACTGTCTACAGCAGCTCTGCTAACCTGAGCTCTGCTGTGGAAGCTGACCTCTGCTGTTATCAAATCCTACAGAAACTGTATACAACTTGAAAGGCAATCTGGAAACACCCATCTAACTTACAGAAGAAGAAATCAGATGTTGAAATTTGGCAGCTGAAAAGTCTAGCTGCTTGTGGATGGCTACAGCATTAGTACAGAAGGATACCTCAACTGAGATTTACCAAACCTAAGCTGGTGATCTCAGGACACCAGGCGTTTTCTGTGACTAGAACAGACAAAGCCTCTCTTACAGAGCTCAGGTGGAAAAAGGAGGGATTCATACAGTCTTTGCTGTTTCTACTTCATCTTTCCCAATTCGGGGAATTTAGGTGAAAATGCTCTCGAGTTTATTCTCCACAACATGTTAATGAGTCTAAGTTTGGACATGTTCATCTGCACATTTTCTACCTGTTTAATGCTATTGTTAGGGGGCATCTTCAAAAAAAAACAAACCAAACAAAAACAAAACAAAAAACCAAAAAACAACAAAGAAACAAAAAAATCCAAAACAACAACAACAAAACAATAAGAGAACAACCTGCTTTATTACAATCATCTGTGTTGTGAATAAGCAGTATCAATTAAAATAAATCATTTTTACTGCAATGCTTCATATGCTGTATGAGGTTACATCATACATATGTGGGAAGGTGGTTGTGTTGATGCACAATCATATATGTGTGCTTGTTGTGTATGGAGACTTGATATTGATGTCAGGAGTCTTTCTCAATCACTCTTCAACGTATTCATAGAGTTAAAACTAGAATTCACTAATATGGATAAACTGGCCAGACAGTTTATTCTGAAAAATTTATGGTCACCATCTCAGCACTGGAATGACAGGTGACTCTGCCACTAAGTCCACCCAGCATAGCATTTACAAGGGTTCTCTGGACTTGAACCCTGGTCTTCACACTTGCTGCTTACATGCTAAATGCTTTAACAGCTCATCTGTCACCTAAGCTGAACCTATGTCAGGTTTTATGCTGAACAGTTTTACAAGCTCATTCTTTTATATGATCAAGTTCAGAAATGCAGGCATACAACATCCAGTCAGCAAGGTGAATCAACAGCAAAGTTTATTTTCACCAAGCCCGAAGCCCTGAGTTTCATCCCCAGAAAGTACAGTGTAAAAAAAGAAAAAAGAAAAATAAAAAAGAAAAGAGAAAAAAAATACATTCTCAGACTTCCACTTCTGTTTTTTTGTACTTACAGAAATCACACACAACTAGATAGATAGATAGATAGATAGATAGATAGATAGATAGATAGATAGATAGATGATAGATGATAGATAGAAAAATAGATAGATGATAGATAGATAGATAGATAGATAGATAGATAGATAGATAGATAGATAGATAGATTCAAAAGAGTAATGCAGACATACACTGAGCACGCGCGCGCGCGCGCGCACACACACACACACACACACTGTATAAACATGTTTGAAGTGAAGTTGTGCTCACTCATATTCCATATTATCATGAGTTCACCATGGTAGCCATGGCCACCTTTTCTACTTAATACATGAAAGTCATCTTAGAATACATGCAAAGCTGCAGCTCTCTATAAAGGATGGTGGAATCATTCTGTCTGTCCAGCATCCCCACTAAATAAGCTTTTCATTTCCTGTTTCTCACTTGGTTCCAGTTTAAATGGGCAAGGGTGTCATTGCTGTACTTCTAATTATCTGTGACCTTTCAGGAGTCTGTAAGTTCTCCATGGCCAAATTAATCACTCCAAACTCCACAGATGATAAGCTCATTACTTTTGCTGATTATAAATTAATCAAGCCTGAAACAGAATGATATTCCCTCTACAAAGTCATTTTTCTCTCCAAGAACATTATTGAAAATACTTTTATCATCTGAGGTGAGTATTGTGTAATAAAAGCTATAAATATATCAAATTTAATGGCATTGTCTCTCTGTATAGTTTATAATATGTGCTTCTCTTTCACTGTTTCTGGGTCCACCATATAGCTAGTATTTATGTTACTACACAGTACAACAAAGTGCTACAATAAAAGCTAAACTTGATTAAAAATTTATATTGTCTTATATATTCCATCAATTTTATATTCATTTTTACTTGTCAGCAAATATATATTTCTTTTTGTGCATGGGAATTCTAAGCAAATATTTCTACTATAAATTATTAATAAAACTTTAATTCTAATGTCAAAGAAATTAATCCTTAAAACCCAGACTATACACTTTATTTTAAAGTTAAGACAGTAGTAGGCTATGTTAAATACACAGTGTTATTTCTTGACCCCTGCTTTTAGAGGTACCCGGAGGTTAAGTATATAACCAAAGATGATAACATAATACCTGGAATAAACTGCCTCACTGAAGAGTAGTGTGTGTGTGTGTGTGTGTGTGTGTGTGTGTGTATTACATGTCTGTGTAAGATTGTGTGTGTATTACATGTCTGTGTAAGATTTGTGGGCAGAGACATGTGGTTATCTTTTTCACACTCAAGTTTAGTCACTCTGGAATTCTCTATACATTAACTTCCAACAAGACATGCTTCAGTGAAAACTTAGAAAGGGGAGTCTCCAGCTGCTTTGCCTTGAGCTCTGTAGACAACTGACTTGGATAAATCGTTGCTATAGTAAAAGGAAAAAAGTCAACAATACATTTTATATTTTCATTCATAGAACTATACTTATTTCATCCTATGCATATGTCTATTTATTATCGATAATACTTTCTTTCTTATGTGATAGGAGGCATGGGAGTAATTATTTCCTCTACTTTACTATTATGATTTCCTAGAACACTCAATGTTTCACTTTATAACAGATATGTATTGAGCATTTTGTATATTTTTCTTAAGGAGTTTTCATGATTCATTATTTTTTTCTTTTTGCATCTCAGTTTCCTTAGAAAAATAAACCAAAGATACTTTGGTTGCCTTTATTCATATAGATAGCTACAGTAAGAAAGGTTTCAAACACATGTATAATAATTAATCCATACCTTTACCCATCTTATCATATATCACAGATTAAGAACCCACATTTTAATTTTACAGTTATTAATACTTATGCAACCTTAGCATTTTTATATTATTAACATTTTCAGGCTCCTCTATCCACATACTTTGATTGCATTTAGTCTCACAGCAATGCTTCAATTAAGTAGCTGAATTTCAATTTACTAATAAAGAAGTTTATCTCCAAAAGAGATTAAATGGAGTCTTCCCCTTGGACTGGGACTCTGGCCACTACTATTGTCTATATTTTCTCCAGCATTTTCACTATCAGCAGACAAATTTCTACTATGTGATACTCAATGCACCTCCTCCTTCCTCCTCTAGAGAATACTCAAGTGATGCTGAACAGGTGAGGCAATCTTGAGAGCTCTGCTTTTCCCTTGTACAGCATCATTTTTTGACCTTATCAATTCTGACATAAACTGCTGTGTAAAATCCTTTTCAGCAAATATTTATTAAGACACTGTATTTAGGGTTAGGAACACTTGAATGCCTAATCTACTTTCTGCCTTCAAACAAAGAGGAGAATATATCAATCCTGTGGTAAGATCCACGAAGTCATCATAGGGTTCTATACTAGTACATACATGCATCAATATATTCATATATGAACTTAGTATAAAGCTTTAGAATAAATATAATTTCATCTTGGTCTGGTATAATAATGTTAACAATCAAGATACATAATGAAAGAATTTTCCAAATGAAATCAGTACAATCAATCAACGAAGTCATGAGTCTGGAGAGATAGCTCCGTGGCTTGCCTAAAAGATATGTGTTTGGTTGCCAGCACTGACATTAAACGGCTCACAACCAGGTGTGTCACCAGCTCCAATGGATTGGAAATCAACTTTTAGCCTAGGCAGGGAGGCTCTCACATGCACATAACCACACACTGACATAGACACATATCTATAATTAGAAATGAATAAACAGATAAAAACAAAGCAAGTGCATGCATTGGTGGGCTTTTCTTTATTTTGGAGTGAATGTCCTAGGATTACATTGAATTCAGAGTCCCATGCCATGACATAAGGAAGTCATGGGAGTTGGTCTGTCATTGTGTCATTGTCTTCACATACACAGAATACTGATAGGATTTAATACTGATAGGATTAAATCTAACCAAATATGCAGATCACAGAACAGAACCTGGTTTTAAACTCTGGCTTTAAGTTTTTCCAAATGTCATTAAGTCCATTATATAGGTTTTCTATGGTTCAAATTTTGTAGCAGGAAAATGACAGTAATAACATTTGTTTTGAGCAACATATTAATAAAGTAGTATGAACATTTTGATTTGGGTAGGCCATGTGTCCTTTAGAGATTAGTACTAGTCCTGTTCATAATACTAATATGGAAAAGATTTGGTATTGAAGACTTTAGTATAAATAAATATGAACTATTCCATTTTAATTTTTTGGTTTTTTAGAGATTAATATAATTACATCATTTCTTCCCTCCTTTTTCTCTCTACAATGCTTCTTATTTATCTCTACCTCCATTCTCTTTCAGAATCATTTTTCTTTATTTGTTGTTACCTGTGTGTGTCCATGTCTCTGTGTGTGTGTGTGTGTGTGTGTGTTTGGTGTGTTACATGTTTTTTTTTTCAGGGCTGTCTCATAGGTATTTGATAATCACTTGGTGTGTTTTTTGACTTGAGTTGTTTTCTCAAAAGCGTTCCCCCATTCACATGATTTGTTGGACAGGGATGTCTGAGAGATTCCCACAACATTATGGGCTATTCATATATATGGGCTATTCATATATATGGGCTATTCATATATATATATATATATGAATATATATATATATATATACACACACACTTTGGGGGGTTTCATCATGATATGAAAGCATGGCAAAATGGTGCTGTGGCTCTGTGGAGGTGGGAACTTGTAGCAAGTGTTCACACAGCCAGGACCAAGAAGCCGACTGAGAAATTCAGAAGCAAAAATGCTTGCAGTTTTCCAAGGCTAGTATTTATTGTGCCAGTTTGGGCCACCTCCTAAATGTACTTTAACCTTTAAAATAGTGCCGCATAATGAATACTGAGACATCAAAACAGAAGCCTGTAAGGAGCATTTTAGAGCCAGACCATTAACACTAGGTATCTGCTTACCCTGGTTCTTGCCAGGTAATGGCCTGTGTCACTTATCATGCCTGATGGGAATTCCATTATTCATGCTAAGCCAATTCCAGCACTGTGCCTGTGTGTGTGTGTGTGTGTGTGTGTGTGTGTGTGAAGAGGATGAACACAAACAAAACGTGTGAAATTCTTAAACAACTAATAAAATAGTCAATTTCTATGTTCTAAAAGTAAAATAGTACATAATTCAGTAGCAGGTATTTCAACACTGTGAGTGTATTTGCAAACACTTGGTGTCATTGAGAAGTAAAACACAATATGTTGTCTATAGAACATTCATTTTATCTATTGCCGGTTGTTTTATATTCTCTAGCCTTTTCTCTTGAAGTCAAACTAAGAAGAGGTCTCTGTAAGGGCTGCACCCATAGCACACAAGCTGTATTTGTTGGATTCTCTCTTTTCCTACACAGGTAGTATAGGTAGCTGAAAGAATTTCATAGACTATTGTTTCCAAGGTCTTAATAGTTTTATCTGCAAAATCAAAACCCGTTCAGTTTAGTCATCAAAGTTCATAGAACAGATCTCTCCATGGATGACCTCCCAAGTGTATCGCTACTGGCTATACAGAAGAATTAACAATATGCATGCTTGATACTACAGCACAGTAGAATTGTGGGGAAATGCAGGCATGTATTGATTGAAGATTTTATTAAATAACTTTTAATCATCACAAAACATATAACAATAGGTTTCTATTTCACCAAAGGGGGAAAATGGCCAAGTGAATTGGCTAAGACACATTAGAAAAACATCAAAATCACTATTTGGAAACTGAATGTGCAGTCTACATAGTCTCCCTGTAGCAATTGCTGTGAATCAGAAATGAAACCTTCTTGAACAAAGTACCAGGAAATTCAGTAATATTGCCATGGGATATTGTTGTGGTGAAAGGCACGACATGATCAGACACGCACCAGTGAGAAACTGTTGTCACGAGGAAGTGGAGGAAAATTGTTCACCACATGGGCAATTTTGGAAAGAATACCCCCAGAACAGCACCTTTGTCCATAGCACTGCCCCACATTCGGTTGCTTCCCTGGATGGCCAACAAAATGTCCAATTTTTCTCCTGGATTTTTACCCACTAGGCTTCCATTACATTATAACTATGTGTTGTCCTGTTTCTTCTACCTCTTTTCTGTTTCTGTTTTCTGGATGAAATATAAATTGAAAATGTAAGACTTAGGCCTGGGTCATGCTTGGAAATGGTTTGCAAGAACTCTTGTGGATTATTACTGTGAGATCGTTCACTCTAGAGCTGCAGTTCTCAACCTTCCCAATGCTACCACCCTTTGAAACAGTTCCTCATGTTGTAGTGACACTTCCACCTTAAAATTGTCTATGTTGCTACTTTATAACTGTGATTTTGCTCCCATTATGAATCACAATGCAAATATCTGCATCTTCCAATGGCCTTATGGATCCTTGTGAAGTCTAACTGCTCCCCAGAAGGTTGGGACCCACAGACTGACAGTCATTGCTCTAGAGCCTTTGGTTGCCTGGACTTTCCTCAGTCTTTACACAAGCTTTTATCTGTGACTGTCTTCAGAGATTGTCACACTGAAAAAAGTTCCTCTCATTATGGATTCATTTTGATGGTGACTGGCCTATCCCAATACCTCTCTGGAGCACTTCCTTTCAAGGCTCCATATAGACATCAATCCTTTCAGCACCTCTTGTTTCTACTGCAATGTGCTCAGTCAGACTTTTCTAGACAAAAAGTTAATGCTAATACTTAATATGATCTCAAAACCAGATGCATAAGTGTAAGTATATTAGATTTCCTACACAATATTTTTTTTCTATTGCATTCTTTAATTTGCATCTATTTTCTTGCTTATTTAAAATAGGTCAAAGTTTTTCAACTAGATATGGGGAAGAAAAGCAAAAATAGGTCCATGTTTACACCAATTATGTCTTTCATAACTAGAATTATGCTAAATATACAATTGGTTCTTTATCAAATGTACTTTATCAAATGAAAAATTGAGAGTAAATATAAATGAAAAGAGAGAACTTTTATCAAATTATTTGTCAAAGGGCATTTGTATCTTTGATACTAATCTCATCATGGTATTTGTCATGATTTGAAGCAAAAATGCATATATATATATATATATATATATATGTATATGCATGATTGTGTTCATCAAAGACTAGCTCAATGCATTTCTTATGCAATATTCAAGAATAATTTAGTGTCAGTGAGAGTAAGTCATGCACAGAGATCAATACAGGTTCCTTACTTGACTCTCTACTGAAGTCCAGTTAAGGGAATCCATTTTGCACAAGTGTTGAGCTGCCCATTTGTCAATATTTGCTTTGATTGTGGTTTGCAATTGTTTTAATTAACAAATGTACTATTCATCATTGTTGACTTATTTATCTGGAATTTGCAGGCTCATGACTATTTTTCTATCAAGAATCTTAAGAATAGTTCCCATGGTATCTGGGAGTTACTCCAGACACTCACAGCATCATTATTTCAGCAGCCTGCTGAGAGTTCTGTAGGTTGGAGCCACTTGGTACAAGATTTATTGGTGAAATCAATCATGAAAAGTGTCTGTGTTAAATAATGAAGCATGGCTGGAAAGTTTAAGCAGTCAGGAATTCTAAAGTTACAGATGGTACGAGAATTCCAGTCCCACCACATTTACACTTTCAACATTAGTCCTGCCAAGGCTCCCTAACACCACTAATCTCAGATTCCACTGTTCTCTAAGTATGTACATCTGAAGACTAATTATCTCTGTGTGTAAGTGTGTGTGTGTGTGCACATGTGTGCATGTGTGGTGTATAGTGTGAATGTGTGCGTAGGTGGGAATATTTGTATATATATGATGTATCCAAAGAGGGGCTCTGTGTTTATATGTATTGTGTGTATGTTTGTGTGTGTGTGTGTGTGTGCATGCTTTAACTACTTACTGTAGGATCTTTGCCAGCCATTTTGCACTCTTCAACTTTGATTGTTGATGCTGGCCAGAAAACCTGCTCAGAAAGAAAAATAAAGTTTGTATCAGGTCCACACTAACAGCATATTCTTAGTTTGCTTTTGACTATCTGATTTCTTTAAGGAGTTACTATTTTTGATTTTCAAAATTCTTCCTATACCTTCTGAATTCAAATTATTGGGCTATTGTGTTATTATACCATTTATGTTTTGCTTATCCAATCCGTTTTTATTTAACAAAACCTTTTCAATAACACATGAGAATTTGTGATTGTGTATTTAAATAAAGGTATTAGAAAGATAAATGTGCAAAATACAATGCCCATTTGCCCTTTGGACTTATAGTTTTACCAACTGCTGATATCATTATGGGTCAGGTTTATGTGGCTATCTTAGTTCAAGGCTACCTTTGGTAAAGCACACAGCTAGACTGACAGGTTTAGTTAAAGTGGGCTTCCATATACCTTAACAATGAAACACACTAGTGTAACACATAACCACAGAGTCTCACTGAAGCATTGTTCTTGCATTCTAAATCACTGCACTGGGTCATGTGTGGCAGAGAAAAATACTTTTTGAGTTGTCAGCCGTTAATAAAATAAGTGTGCAGTGTCCTGTCTATAATAAATTTAGATCGTTTTACTCTTTTAAGAGTTAACACAGTTTTGCTTTTATTCCACTGATGGTTAATTTTGCTTTTTTACTGGAAAATTAAATGACAAATGTAGGTTATGATTATTCAAATATCCATGCAGTTGATAGCACTATTCCTCACACTCTCTGGATACATATCGATGATATGGTACTTCTTCCTTTATCTGAACCAGGCCTTGCATGGGAAACTTCCCTCAGCACATTGCTTTTTCTTTTAAATACATAAATATACAGGACATGCAAGACATGTTTATTTTTTTATTCATCAGCAGTTTAAATTGATTTCTAAAACATTTTAAATGAAATGGGAGGAATTGAACTAAACATTTGTTTCAGTTGTGATGTAAAAAATAACTTAGAGGGGTGTGTTTGTGTGTGTGTGTGTTACTCCATGTGTTTAGTAGTTTCTGGTTTTCTAATCCATTACATATTATATTCATTACATTGAATTTTTTTAAATAACTATAATACCAAGATATCCTTCAAGAAAATGATAAACTTACACTCAAAGGTTCTTGACTGATATTGTTGATATTCAAAGACAGGATGTGGTCTTTGCTCCCCACGTATATCCGGTCTTGATCTTCATCCATCAGTAATATTCTGTAGTCTAACTGCTGGTGGGACAGACTAAAGTATTCAGAGGTTTTGGTTTCTCGAAGTTCTGAAATAGAAAACAAGGAATGATAAGAAGGTGTGTTGGTTCTATAATTCTATGATTATACTGAAAATTCTTAGAGAAACCTTTACCAAAAAAGCAAAAATAAACATAAACATATCTTCCACAATACTAATGTTTCCACTTATTACTAACTTTAGCATAACCAACAGCTGTCAAACTAGACTTCAGGCCTTCTGAGGAAATGGGAATTCATACCTACTTGTGACTGAAAAAGTCATGAATTAAATAGGAGAGCCTGGTGATTTCCCTAAATTAATACAATTTCTAACTCCATTGTAAATAGTGTAATTTTTACTCTATTTCAAATAAGCTTTCTGCATCTGATGGAGACTACTACAGAGTTTTCCAATTGGTTGAAATGCTGAGGATAAGTGTTTGTTTGGTGTCTAAAACCCCTGAATACAGCAGCAGTGCAAAGTCTCCACCTAAAGCACACATAATACTAGAAAAGGGGAGAAAGAAACATTGTAAAACCATAGGATTAGGATGCCTGTTACTGGAAAGTTCCCTCTAGACAATGAAAAGGCACCCATAGACTCTCAACAATAGAGGTGCCTGAACAGGCTTGATGAAGAGCAGCACAAATTGACATTTCAACATGAACTGAGGAAACTCCACAATATCCTCCTGCTAGATGAACAGCTACTGATGGTCAGTGGCTGCCAAGAAAGGAAGATTCAATTTCCTCTAGCTACAAGTACCCACATAGTTTGTCATTCCTGGACATATACATACAAGCAACATTAAATGTGTGTATGCATATCTGTGTGCATACACACACACATAAGATTAAAGAAGATAAGAACATGAATTTGGAAGTGGAGAACATGGGGAAGTTGGAGAGTGAGGAGGGAGGAAAACAAGTGATATAAATGAAATAGTCATATACAAAGGTCTTAGAATTAAATTTAAAAGTAATGTTTGTTAACATAGATTTTTAGTTCTTGACTTTCTGCTGAAATAAATCAGCAAATTAAAGTTCATGCTGACTCCATAAGATTCACAGATTATTCTCATTTACAAGAATCTCATATTTATTAGCAGAAGCCATCAGCCAGTTAAAATGTAAATATCTACAGTGAGTAGGAAGAGAAATCAATAATGTGAAGAGTATGTTACTTATTCATGTCTTGCTCTCAAATGCAGTACATTGGCCATTTTAGTATCATCTCCAAATAACTGAATAACTGACACATGTCCTCAAAGCAATTTCCATTGACTTAATATACTCTACTTGTAAATGATTATTTTCCTGTTTCTCCTTCAAGAGACAACATCATTTGAATGATAATGTGTCTATGAATATGTCAAAAGGAATGCATGGATTCAGTTACTTGCATCCTCAGATTTATAACCTCCCAATGATCAGTGACTTGGGCCCTTTAATCTGCTCCTTGTACATTGAACATCTTTCTGTGAGCTGAACACTGAAAGCAAGGAAGACACTGGAACAATAAGGAAATCAACACTCATGATGCAGGCAGCTTTCTCTGCAGGCACGAGGCTCAGAGGCAAAACCTACGACTGCTTTTTAGTCCTTAAATTCCGTTGCTCTTGTGCTGATGATCTTAAACAGTGGTGATCTTTGAAAGTAGATTTTCTAAACCTTTCTAAGGTTTCTGATTTCATGACATATTGATTTTTCATTTGTCGGCATAGACCATGTGTCATATTTCTAGAACAATTGTTAATGGCCACAGTTTGGCTTACAGCAAAATAAAACAGAATAAAGATTGCTATAGGAAGCAAAGGATCCCATCTGTGTGCATCAGACACACCTTGGATGGCCGAGCAGACTCATGTTTAGCCAGGTTGTTCAGCTCACCACTTCAGAATGGTGCCATGATATAGTCACACAGTGTTAGCCAATAACATGGAAGGATAATGAAATAGGATATATGGCTGTGTTTAAAAATAAACAAACTAACTTTCCTGTGCCTCCATTTCTTCTTCAGTAAATGAGTTGAGTTTAGTTTTTATGGTATGTGTGTTTGTGTGTGTGTGTGTGTGTAAGATTACATATTTTGCTTACACTTCCATATGACAGTCCAGCATTAAGAGAAGCCAAAGCAGGAAAAGTAAGCCAAGATCTGAGGCACAGACCATGGAGAAGCACTGCGCAGTAATGGACTCCCCGTGGCTTGCTTATGGATTGCTCAGCTACCTTTCTTTTTAATTTTTTAAATTTTTTGTGTCTTAATTAAATATAATTACATCACTTTGTCCTTTCTTCTTTCTGTGTCCTCGTACATCTGCTTCAAACCTTTTCCATTCATATCCACACAATAGTCTTTATTTTTGATTATTGTTGTTAAATATGTATATATGTGTATATAATATATGTGTATGTATAGATGTATATATACATATGTATACACATACACATGTTGCATCAGTAACATCCCATGACTAGTCCCATGGAAACAAATGAATTAACATATGAAGAGATTTAAAATGAGTAAAAATGTTGAAGTTCCAGTCATTATGAAATTAATAATATTAACTCTGGATGAGTAGTTTCAGGCAAAACTTGGACTAGCACAGTTGCTGGGCTAATTCAGAGCCAAAGCCTCCGTATGTTTGTAGAAACCTTGACTAGGCTCTTTTGCTAACAGTTCTATCTTTTGTATTTACAGCTCCTGTCACCTTCTCAGCTGCCTAACACAACAGTGTAGTTAGATTCTCAAATGCTTCTCTTTTCTTCTTCATTCCACCACTTTCCTTCCTTCATTAGGTTCTTTCACCATTTGGTTGCCCAATCTGCATTAAAATAAAGCCAAGCATGTGGTCCTTGGTAGGAAATAAATACTGAATGGAATTTGCAGGTATTCTCTACCTATTTCATCAGAAAACAAAGTTGGTGCCAGACTGGGCAGTAACCACATCAACTTAAAGACCTTTTTTATCTGGCTTTTCTGACCATAAAGCATCTTCAGATTTAATTATTTATAGCCCATTGGCAGTTGACAGTTGTTATCCTGGAAAATTTACTTCACAACTGTCACTTCTGTGATTGAAGCCCTGGGTATTTTGTTAAAATGCTACTTAAATAATTGTGAGTAGTGATAGCTGAACTTTGGAACTGTGGGCACGAAAAAAGGGGGAGTTCAAAGCAAGGAGAATTTCATTCACAAAAAGAACAACCCAAGAAACTGTTTTTTTCTTCTATGTGGCTCCAACGTGAGGAGCCATAACAGAGTGGCTTTGTCACACCAACAAATGACTGGTCTAATTATTGGACTACCAGGAAGGGAAGACATCACTCTCTTTAGTAAGAACTGTCTCTATAGCTCTCTCCTGAGAGGTTCTGCCAGTGCCTCACAAATACAGTGGTGGATGCTCACAACCATCCATTGGACTGAGCATAGGATCCACAATGAAGGAGCTAGAGAAAGGACCCGAGGAGGAGCTGAAGGGGTTTGCAGCTCCATAGAAGGAGCAAAAATATGAACTAGCCAGTACCCCCCCCCCCATGAGCTCCCAGGGACTAAACCACCCTCCAAAGAGCAAACATGGTAGGACTCATGGCTCCAGCTGCATATGCAGCAGAGGATGGACTAGTCAGACATCAATGGGAGGAGAGGCCCTTTGTCCTAGGAAGGCTGTATGCCCCAGTGTGGTGGATTGCCAGGGCCAGGAAGCAGTGGGAGTGGGTGGATTGGTGAGCAAGGGGAGGGAGGAGGGGATAGGGGGAGGATGTTTTTCAGAGGGGAAATCAGGAAAGGGGATAAGATTTGAAATGTAAATAAAGAAAATATCCAATAAAAAGAAGGAAAGAAAAAAAAAAAAGAACTGTCTCTAAACAAGGCCACAGATGAGGCTAGCCTGTACTTCTTTTAAATGTCAATAATGATAATATCGTTTGCTCAGAATTATGGCCATGGCACTGTTTTCAGGCAATGCTGACATGGTTGAGAAGGAGCTTGGCTGAGGACACAGTTTGTAGCACTAGAAAAGTTAGAAAACTCAGTGGCTCCACCAAGGGCAGTATAGGTCTTCAAGGTCCTGAGAAAATCTCCTGGGAAAGAGCATTAAAAATACATATTCCTGCCCTGATAGCCACATCATAGTAGATGTCTATGATGGAAAATTACTGTAATGTATTCTAGGCAAAAGCTGTTTCAGGGAAATTTTCCAGAATAATATGCTTACCTAACATTTGCATGCTCAGATGAACATTTCTATAATAGAAATCATTGTGAGCCCTGACTCTGTAACTAAAACTGGGAGGACAACAGGGTCCCTAGCAAGAGAAGCTCCCCAGACTGCAGTAGTTAAAATATCATTCCTGCAATGAGAATATGGGTCAGTATGTAATATATTATGTCTGTCAGTAATGCAATATACCTAACCACATGAGAAGCAATTTAGATCAGCAATAGTAATAATTTAGTGTTGAGAGGCTGTGCAACTATATTGTGAAGAGTGTTCTTCATTAAAAATGTATTTATATGTTCAGATATGTGATCTTGGTTGAATGCATGGGGATCCTTTTATGAATGATAAACATTACTCAGGGAAATCATTTACTAAGAATACTACACTGTCTTCTGTCTTTTAGAAAAGTCCTGATTAGGTAAAGAAATATTGCAGTGAAAATCAATTCCCAGGATTCTCTCAGTTAGAGGCAGATATAATGGTTACTCATTAATTATATTTAAAGCTCAGGCTGTGCTATCAGTTTATTTATTCAGCACATATTTATGGCCTGCTTAGCACTGTAGGCTAGATGCTTTGCTTAAATACGTGATGCAGGTAAGAAGATAAGCTCTCGTGACAATTTAACCCCGCCGCCCTTTGTTCTATTACTTTTATGGAGCTAGCCTGCAGAAAGTCTTGGGAGAAACGTCTTCCAAGCCTCAGGCAGAAAGCACACAACAGATAGCAAAGCTTTGGTGCTTTTCACTTCAGAGGTAGTGATTTTGACAGGATAATTTCCTCTTCCGGATGTCTTGTCTTAGAAAGGTTTTTAAGTAGAGAAGGCTCCTTGAGGCTCACTGTTTGGAAACTGGGTTAGAAACTGAATTTTACCTGTCCCTTCAGGGGAAAAAAAAAAAAAAACATTAGATAAGTAAGGAGTTGGAAGGGCAGCTCAGTAAAATTATAGCGCTTAATTCCCAATGTAAACAGAGAGCAGCAGGCAGGTTGTTAAAATCACATTTGCTCAAAATTAACAGCCCCAAATAGCAGCCACATGTGGGCTCATCAGGAGAGCAAGGAATGTAGCTTTAAACACTCTCCTCACTCAGTTTCTATTCCAAGCTTCTGTATCAGCCTTGGGACCTCCCCCAAACCCTTACAATTCAGTGAATTTCTCTGGTCATCTTAAACCAGGTCACAAGACTGGAATATCTGCAAAGCAAAGATGGTTTTTAATTTGAGAGCAGAACCAGATAGCTTCAACCCCATTTTTCTTTTTTTTTTTTTCTTTCTTTCTTTTTTTTTTTTAATATTTTTATTACATATTTTCCTCAATTACATTTCCAATACTATCCCAAAAGTCCCCCATAGCGCCCCCCACTTCCCTACCCACCCATTCCCATTCTTTTGGCCCTGGCATTCCCCTATATTGGGGCATATAAAGTTTGCAAGTCCAATGGGCCTCTCTTTCCATTGATGGCCGACTAGGCCATCTTTCGATACATATGCAGCTAGAGACAAGAGCTCCAGGGTTCTGGTTAGTACATCATGTTGTTCCAACAATAGGGTTGCAGATCCCTTTAGCTCCTTGGGTACTTTCTCTAGCTTCTCCATTGGGAGCCCTGTGATACATCCAATAGCTGACTGTTACCATCCACTCCTGTGTTTGCTAGGTCCCGGCATCGTCTCACAAGAGACAGCTATATTTGGGTCCTGTCAGCAAAATCTTGCTAGTGTATGCAATGGTGTCAGCGTTTTTCTAAACACAAAGACACAGCACCCTTGAAGTTCTGGTATGCTCTTGCCCTGCACATGAGTCTGTGCAGAATGAAAGAAGCAATGTAAATGCTTCAATGTCTTGAATTTTCTTTGCCCCTTTGGAAAATGCAAAGACCACACGGCAAGCAACTGGCACCCAAGAATGTCACAGCTTAGCGGTGCCATTCTTAATCTGTGCCAGGGCCTGGAGGCTTGGTGCAGAGAGTATGGTCATGCATGGTTCATGCAGAAGATAAAAGGTTCTTTCTTCTGCTTGTTGATGGATGAATGAGATTACAGCAAAGGAACGAAAGTAGCACATGGATAAAAAAAGGACCAAGGGAAACAGCTCTATTCAGTGAGTCTGGCCAGGGAAAGGCAACTGTGACGCAAAATGGATTTCCCAGGCATTGCATAAGGGAGAAGATTAACAAACATACAGGGGCCTTTATGAAAAACGAGTCTCACTCCCGTTGGCCACAGACAGACCCAGTCTGTGCCTGTTTTTCCAGCCTAATTGCCAATAATGCCCCTTTGATTCTCAAAACACTCATGGTCTAGATGGTAAGTTATATGCTCACTGTACTTTAAAGCTCCCACTTAATAACTTTCTCAAATAGCATTCTATTACATATGGAAACAAGGCCAACATTTTAACCTGTCTTTCAATGCCTGCTATGGGTTAGCTAGCATTTACTTCAGTAAAAAACCCAGTCAGTGCTACTAGTGTAATTTCTGGCTTTTTCTTTTTTCATCTTTAAACTTGCCTTACATTTTTGTGCCTCAAGGCCATGAGATACATTATTCTTCTGGATCACAAGATTCTTCCTGCCATTCTCTAACTATATGCATAACTCAAGTAAGAATTTAAACATAATTTAAATGGGGCTGAGTTGTTAAAAATGGTGTGCGTTTTCAGATCCTGGCAGGTCTTCTGTCGCTGATATTTGCTTTTTTCCCTTTGGGCTTTTCCCTCTTTTGAAAGTTTTGCAAAAGTTCAGGTTGTTATGTATGAAAGTCAGAAGATGAAGTAGACTCCATTGCTAAAACATATTTTGTTTTTTTTTTTTAACTTAAGATTCTAAACATGAGACTAAAGTATTTTTCCATTTATGTTGTGTTTCACAGATCTCTGTCTCTCTCGCTCCCTCCCTCAGGCTCTCTGTCTCTCTCACACACTGCTTCTGTGCCTTCAAATCAGCATCTAGAAAACTTAAGAGAGGATGTTGTCATTTAGTGGGATGGTTGATGTTCTCTACTGGCCACATTCTAGGGACCAGTGGAAGACAAGCCTCTTTGATGACTGTGAGGATTTATACAGACTAAGTTAGCCTCTGGATATGTCTAGGAGGGATTATCTAGGTTATGTTCATTGAGGTGGGCTGACTTGCAGTACGTGTGGTGCTATATTAATTAATATCACTACTCAAATCACCTTGCCTGTGGTGGTGTGCATTCCTCACCACCTGCCAAAATGCTCTGGATTCTTGAATGAAAGACACACACATGCAGCCTTATTTCTAATATGTCCTTAGCAGCTCAATGGCAGGGCCCCTCACTCCCAAATTTTCATGGTGCTAATGCCTCTCTTCCAATACCCCTGAATTATTACTTACTAAAATCTACACTCCATCTTTGCTAGCCAAGACCCAATCTGGGAGGGCCCTTGGGTCTGCTTTTCTTCAGCTCTTACATGACTCTTACTCTGTCTTCTGCAGCTCTCTTGCCTAATCCTCCTGCTTCCCTAGCATGGCCATACTCAAGCCTTCTTCCCAAAGTTCCCTTGCCCTGGAAATCTAAAGTCCTGACTCTGTCTCCCTGACCAGCTATTGGCCACCAGCAACTTTATTAGAGTCAACTGGAGACAGGGACCCATGGTGTCTTGGATGTAGATGTGCGAATTCCCATGTAATTGAACCTAGTTAACATTATATAAGCCATAAGCCAAATCCACAACAATGTGGTAGTAGCAAACTAGGGCTGTGTGTCCCCACTGAAAGAGGAGAAAGCAAGCTCTGAAGAAGTATGCCTCATTCTGCTTTCCAGCTGTGGGTGAATTGTGCCTACTCCTGCTGCCATGTATTTCCAGTGACGATGGCATATTTCCACTCCAGGTATAAATTGAACTATTTCTCTCTCCTTTAATTTTTTTGTCGTAACAGGGACACAGCAGGCTAAGGAATTAAAAACTAGAATGAGCTCTTATGTTTCATACAGCAGTAAAATATCTATGAAAAAATTACTTCTATATTGATTACAACTGTCATCCACTACAAATGTTTCTTTATATCATTATGGAATATCCCTAGGTCTGATATACTTTATATATTCTTTTATGAATCTTAAAAGAATAAAAATTATCTCTAAAACCTTTTCTTAGACATATAGTTGCATCGTTAATAGTGTGTATTCTTTTCAAGATAGATGGTGCTACACCAAAGAACAAGATTTTTTTCTTTCTCTATCAAATTCATGTTGCATTTCTGATGAGTGCTTTAACTCAATAAGAAATCTTAACTTCTGATTTTTCTTTTAAGCTCATTTAGAATGTCTGGGCACAAACAGTAGGATCCTTGTTGGGGAGTTAATGGTCAAGATCACTTGAGGTAAAGAAGATTTGGTTCTCAGATGCCTTTCAAGACTCTGAAATGGAAGGAAGTAATTTCTGGAAAGAGACTCAAATCTGAAGCTATTCCTAAGCTGTAGGAGGATAGCATAAATGTACTGAGTATGCATACTCATGCTGCTCCTTGCTCAGAAGACACCTCCTTCAGCATTCCCATTAGAGATGTGAATACAGAAATACACTTGTGAAACAGTACACACTTTCCCCTGACCGCTCTGGACTCCTCTGGTAAAGATACGCTGGAGCAAGATGTTCAGCAACAGTGGTCCCAAGGTACCCAGTGTAGCAGAAGAGGCATGATTACAAAGACAAAGAGATTATTAGAAACTTCTTTAGTGTGTGTGGAGGAACACTCTCATAGAAGTAGTGGGAGGGGAGATAGAATAGAATAGGGGGGATAGAATAGCAGAGGGGAAAGGGGATAGCATTTGAAATATAAATAAATAAAATATCTAATAAAAAAGAAACTGCTTTAGTGATTAGACATCTATTAAATATACTACTTTCTTAATATATTTGATTACATACAGTTTTAAAGATTTGTAGGCTATTTTTTTCATGTTGTTGTTTTTAAAGGAATTAATTAACAATTTCAAATAAGATCAGGAAAGGAATAATGTAAAACATGAATATTCACAGACTTTGAGTGGTTGAACAAACTTAATGACAAAAAAAAAAATACTTCAAGCAGTGTGTGTGCACTGGGCAGGGCTGAGGACTGGACCTATGTTTTCTGGTGAGCAAATCCCTAGAAAAGAAACATGAATCTATTTCCTACCACCTTCCACTGTAACAGCATCAGCAATGATTCTAACAGTGACATTTATCACTTGTCTATTCCACATTTCCCATATTTGTTTGTTTTCCATTAAGTTGGACCTTGTAGGACACGTGGTAATTTTGGAGTGGAACTTCTAGAGAGTAGAATTAATAGACATGAAAGGAAGTGGTCTTACATGTTGGTTGATGTCTTCACAGTTGACTTTTATGAACATCTTCAGTACTTCTAGCCGTGAGTCTCTCTACACAAAAAGCCTACATTTATACATAATGAATTTGGCTCTACTTTATAAATTATTATTTGAAGCATATCTATTTCACCTTTCAACAAATATTTTAGTCAATGGATTAGTACAAAACAAACAAACAAACAAAAACCCCAAACAAAAAAAGAGAAAGAAAATCTTGGTACCCTCAAAGAAGGTCACCTGAGGGTAGATACACACACGTGTGTGCACACACACACTGAACAAGATGACCCTGTAGTACTAGAGAAAAATGACTAAGGCTTCCTAATTAGACAGAAGGAAATACTTGACTTTTTTTTTTTATTCAACAAATATTAGCTGAGCCATTCTCAATGATAAAGCTCAGTGTATTAAATGCATAAAATGAAGTAAAGGGGAAAAATGGTTAAAGCCAAGGATAGCTGCCTTTTATCAGGGCTCAAGAAGTGTCTAGCAAACAGTGACCCGAAGACAAATAAAGTCAATGAAGTGAAAGGCATTACCCAGAGAACACACTGAGCTTGCATAGAAAACTAGACCGGCTGAGGAAGAGTCAAAGGGTGGTTTGGCATATTTGGGATTAACAAAGGCAATTTGGATTGATGCTCTGAGTGGAAGCATCTCCCCATCAATGTGCAAAGGGAATGCTACAAATTCCTTGACTCTCACAAACAGACTTTAAAGATGCAAATCTTAAATAATTGCCAAACTTGAGTTGCCAGGTTGTTCCCACATCACTAGAGATAGCAACAAATAGCTTGAGAAGGTGCAAGATAATCATGGATGAAGTTTTGGAATGGCAGTCTTAGCTAGTGACAACAGTGTATGAGATTGTTTTCAATGAAATATTAAGAGCATACAGAAGAGACTGTGTGTATGCCAGGATTATTGCATGCTTCCACAGATAAAATACACATAGGAAGGATCTGGGAAATATTGACCTATAAATAATTTTCTTAATGATTCATTCGCCTGGAAATGGGGAGTACTGATAGGTCTCTCAGTGTTTTGTAAGTTCATATACATGTAATTACCGCTGGTTAATGCTCAGGGTGTGTGAGCTTTCTGAACAAACCACTGTGGTGCATATACAACCTCAAGCAGGCTTTGCTTGTATGGTACCTAACAAATGAGTGAAGTATATGAAGAGGGAAACACAAATTACTAACTGGGAAGGAGCTGCACACTGCCAAAACTTCTCTATCTCTAATTCCTTCAAAATAAGACCACCCGGCTTTACTCAGGACTGAACAACCTGGCTCCCCCAACCACTGCGAGTTCTTGAACTACCCTTTCATTTGATGCCTTTTAAAGCCCATTTTTAACTTGAGAACAGGAAAAAATGTAATAAACTGCATATTGCACTACCTCAAATTTAAAGTGTCAGATATTATGAACAAAGCGATATGGAGATATTTACCCTAAAGTGACAGCCATTTTATCTAAATATTATTTTGTTCAATGTGACTCATTGTTTAGCCAAGTTATTGCACTTGGCTTTAAAACAAGACACAAATTTGGAGAGCTACAGAGGACAAGTTCACTTGTTTTAAACACATTGGTCAGTCTTCAGCGCAGGACCCTGTTCTGTTTTCCATGTGGTCTTCTCTTTGTCTCTTGAGACACAGTCTAAAACATAAAATCAGTCAGTACGGTGGGGTCTACTGCTCAGCTATTGGGAGTGTGCTTCACTGCCTTTTCATTATTTTCAAGAGAATAACAAAGGATCCACAGAATAACAATGGAACCACCTTTGTTCCGTGTGGATTTAAATCATATATATTTCCTTACTTTCATACTACACTGGGAAAACATTTGATTTTTCTCTTTTTCAGGATGATATCTGAGAATGCATCACTCAGTGTCCCACAAAAAACCCTTCAGTGTTACACTTCTTTATTTTTGCTCTGAAAACATAACATTTATCATTGTTTTCATGCTCTTCAAGGAGAGAGTCAGAAAGTAGAACTCAAAGTTTATTTTACCAAATGCTTCTGCCATCATGGCGTAAACATTAACCATGGCCGTCCTTTTCATTTTCAACGTACAAAAGGGAACAAAGCACATTCATAAGTGGTGGAAACAAGTGTATGTAAAAGAGGATACAGCAAGTGTCAGAAATATTAAATTTAATCTGAATATTGATGAATCAGGATCATACTTTAATGTATGGAAATGTTTTATTCCATTTACTTATAGCCATTTTAAACTGTGAGCCTTAAAAGCAAAATCTATTTTATTGATCAAATGCTGGTTTTAATAGCTGTGATGAGGTGAAGGACTGTTTCCTCAACCATCTAGGTGGTTTAATGCAATTAAGTCTGGGCAGCCGTCTTGCTGTACAGGCTGAAGAATAGGCAAGCAGGGTTCCTGTCAGGTATTTGCCTCTGGTTTATTTTCATCGCAGATGAACACATTGTACTTCCCCAGATTAAAATACGCTGCAGCCTTTGTTACTTCAGCAATAATTAACATAAAAATAACAAAGGGTGTATTTTTAAAACTTTGCAGAAAATTACATTTTTAGACAATCCAAGTTTAAAATCAACTTACTCAAAAACCATACAGATAAATGGATTTTGTTGCTAATTGAATCCATTTTCCTGGAACAAAGTCTGGCTTTGGAAGATAGATCTATCCTTGGATCTTGGCTCTGCATTTGGCTAGCAATGCTGATTTCGGCAAGTTATTTAAACTGCTGGTGCTTAAGCATCCCTATCTGAATAATTATAATACTGCCTGTCTGCTGGGACTGTGGAGCTAACTGAGTAAGGAGATAAGTGTGACGGACCCCAGTCTTGTAGTTGTCAGTCATAGCTGGGGCTCCTCACATCAAAATGGGAGTTTCAATAAATAAAGTATTGCTGTACTCTTCAGGCTTTAAATTATGAATCCTGAGTTGTCTAAGTACTAATTGTACTTAATAAAAATTGATGTAATATTTTCTTATCTTTATTATGGTGTAGTCTATCATACAAATGAGTTTAACTCCTCAAAATTTTTACAAAAATAATTCTTATTATCAATATAAAAGTAAATGATAAAATAGAAACAATTTCCTTGATTTTGTCCAATTTGCCTTTTTAATCTACCATTCACACAACAAAATTTGTGCCAGCATTGTATCAATACAAAATACCTATATATTCTATTAATATTTGACAAGCAGTGTCTTGTCTAGCCACCACAACAATCCTACTAATTTGTTCTTACAAAGTGCAGGTGTCTGGAGGAAGCGAGTCCCCTGGTTTTTTGTGGAAGGTGAGATTATCCTCAGTCGAGGGGCTTGGCTTCCATCACTGTCCCTGTGGGAACTTTGATTTTTCATATTTCAATGCAAAAATGATATGCAAATTGCATGTAAAATTTCTTAGGGATAAAAATGGCTCTTTTCACAAGGAGTTACTTACAGGATCTTCGCATCAATATCTGTTAACCTTATCAATCTAGCCTGAGGATCAAGGCCACTCCCAAAGTCAGCCTACGTTCTCCCAAGGTTGTTTTCTTTATGAGATTCAGAAATCAGGGCTTTCGTTTTAAGAAGAATCATCCAACATCTCATGTAAAGAAACAGTGCTGACTGATATAGCTGTCTCCTGTGAGGCTCTGCCAGTGCCTGGCAAATATAGAAGTGGATGCTCACAGTCATCCATTGGACGGAGCACAAGGTCCCCAATGAAGAAGCCAGAGAAATACCCAGGGTGCTGAAGGGGACTGAAGCCCCATAGAAGAAACATCAATATGCACTAACCAGTACCCTCAGAGCTCCTTGGAACTATACCACCAATCAAAGAAAACACATGGTGGAACTTGTGGCTCTAGCTGTATATGTAGCAGAGGATGGCCTAGTCGGTCATCAATGGGAGGAGAGGCCCTTGGTGTGTGAAGGCTCTATGCCGCAGTATATAGGGGAATGTCAGGACCAGGAATGGGAGTGTGTGGGTTGGGGAGCAGGGGGAAGGGATAGGGGATTTTCAGGGGGAAACTAGGAAAGGGGATAACATTTGAAATGTAAATAAAGAAAATATCTAATAAAAAAAGAAACAGTGCTGATAACATTCTCTAACACAGTCATATCTCACAATCTTCAATTATTTCTGAACTTGTCTAAAATTCCTTTTACATACATGATTTGAGGCAGAACTGGTGTCAGTACCTAACTATCCGAATGTGCACGGAAGTCTATGCATCTGTGAAGAGTGCTAACAGTGCCCCATATTTGAAACCAAGATCCATTAGAACTCATAAAGATCAGTGGTAATTTACAGCTGCCATTTCCCCCGTTCCCTCAGGAGGCTAGCAAGAGCCTTGACAATGTGTGAGATGGAAACAGGGCAGCTCCAGAAACCCTGCCGACAGTGTAAACCCCTGCACTGACAAGCTTCCCCCTACTTCCAGGGCTGTTCATAAAACTCTACATAGAACAGCCATTGAAAAGTTCATGATGTGATCAATTATTTGAGCTTCAAAACTGTTTTCCTACACAGTATTTCATGTTTATATTATCCTAAGACCCTCAGCTCTGTTTCCAAAGGCCCATCTGGCAAATTTTCCTCTAAAAGTTACCAATAACACTAATGGACAAAATGTGTCCCCCACATTGCTGTGGAAAACTCCAGATGAAATAACATTTACCTTATTATCGTCTTATAAGGTATTGAAGAGTCTACAATGTGGGCCCTGTGGTAAAGGTGCACACACACTTGTGTAATTAGTAGTTACTCTGGTCTCTGGAGCCTAATTTGCTTATTGATAAATTAAGGATACTGATATTCTCCATCTCTCAGGTCTCTTAGGCTAAAGTCAACAGATTACAGCAGAATAGGTGGATTTGTACTGTATCTCTCTGAGCACTGTAACTACTGACATCATCTTCATCTTCTGGCCAGAGTGTTAATCATCCTTAAAGTAGCCATACATTTTCAAAGTCACCTAATAACAAAACCCTGCTGAGGGAGAAATGGAAAGGATGTCTTTGTAGCACTAGAACATATGATTCGAATGTTCTAGAAGGGCTGTGCAAACCCATTGTGAGCTCTCAACACTGTAGCACACTCCTGTAGAATTCCTATACACTGAGTGGGTCTCATAGGCTCTATATTAGGCAAAGTAGATTCACTTATCCATACTTGTGGGCACAGCTTAAAATGTTACTGCATTTATTTTAGAAAGTCTCAAATATTTTAAGAGACTGGCTGATTATGTGTGTTTAATGACAATTACTTAAACTGACCTTGGTAAAGACTTTAATTCTCTGTTCTATTTGAGAGATAGGAAAGGAAAAGAGAACAGAAAGAGCTGTTTATCACAAGTCTAAGTGCTGTGTGGCAGTTTTCATTTACCAGGCAGGAAATTTAAGTTGGAAGCAGTATAGACTGCTCTCAGATGGTCTCTGGGGAAGGGTAAGTGCCTTAGGGTATTCGTTTCAATTATGCAACACACAGTAAAAATAAAATTTTAAGGCAATGGAAAACTTAAAATTCACCCATCCAAATACAAGCCAGAATTTCTTTAGTTTGGAGTTGGTAATCTTGCCAAAGTACTATCCATTTTCTGAAGATACGCTCCCCTTACCTACACTTGCATAACTGATACAGTAGCTCTAAGTAGGAGCTACTATTGATAGAAGTGTGTATCCTTGAATAAAATGTTTTACATACAAAGAAAGTGAAGTTTCCTAAGTTCCTCCCCTATTTACTCTATAGCAATCCTGAAAGTCTACTCATTTAAAAGTTAATTTTACATGATAGTTCTATTGCCTTCAGGACTACTTAGACAAGGAATAAAAGCAAGCTCAGTCATGTCAGGGGCAGGCACTCTGTTCTACTCTGCCAAATAATTCATGCCTTTAGCATGTCTGTGGAAACATTCATTTCCTTCTTTAGACTAAAATAAATTCTGAATCCCCTGTTTTTATAGTTAATGACATTTCTATTCTTCAAAGTATTAAGATTTTTATTTCTCTGAAATATATTTAGAAAGAGACATAGTTCAGTGAAGTGTAAAATTTCCCCCAAAGTTAGCTTTGTTTTCTTTATCCTTTCTTCGGATTCTTATTTAGTGTTTCTTCCCTTTTCATAATTTATGCCATCATGTACTCTATAGAAAATTGTCATTTTACATGCCATATTTGCATTCAGTTTTCAATGCAGGGTGGGCGTGTTGATGACACTTATGCTGTAGAATGTAGATCAAGGAGGTCTGTCATTTTCTAAGTCTGGAAGTTCTCCCTTGGAACTAAAAGCAGTCTTTTACACAGGAGTTGATAAGTTCACTCAGAAACCCACTTCAACACCCTTTCCCCATCATGCTTCACAGCGACACATTTCTTAATGCAGCAGATACTACTGCCTTTTAATCCATCTTTTGAATGTTATCTGCAGCATCATTTTGCAGCTAAGCTTCTAAATTTAGCCTTCAAGTGTGTCTACCTAATTGTACCATGAGTAGATAATTGCTCAATCTTCTATACTCTGGAAGAATCTACACTATTATTATTATTATTTTTTACTGTTCTTTAGGGAAAAGTATCCAAGTTTATTTACTTGACCTTCATTGTATACCACTTATAATGAGATTTACTTGACCTTCATTGTATACCACTTATAACGAGATTTTTTTTCCACTTGAAATTTCACACCACAGAAGTTATAAACCTAGCTTTTCATAACTGCTGAAATTAATTACATTTGATGCTTTTGCCTGGAAGATATATAAAAAGTACCATGGCTGAAAAAAATATTTTCCTTGATTTTAAAGTTTTAGTATTTCCTTTTTAAATGAGTTAACTGTATAATATCATATCACAACCTCTTCCTCATGAATAACAAAATGCATTTTCATAATTGTAGGTGCTATTAACTGCCGCAGAAATCATTCCACCTTTCCAGGAGAGATACTCAAGAGAAGGAAGATAAACAGGTGTGAGGATACAGGTGAAAAAAGATGTGTTGGTAAAAATACTGATTAGAATTTTGTTCCTGCAAGACATGTATGATAAAGACAGAACTGTGAAAATTCATCTCAAAAAATATCTAAACCCATGATACAGAAGACCTTTGTCATGGTCTTGAGATAGAGAAAACATGGCACAGGGAAAACTTAAGGCAGAAGGAGACCTTTGCCCACTTTCGTTTGACATGACTTGCTCTTTCACACACTTAAAGCCCAGAATGCCTCTGTTTATCACTGTCCTGTGGAGATGCAAGCACAATAGATTGTGTGGCCAGAATACAGCATTTCTTTGCACAGCCATCAACAGACCTAGGCACATTGTTTTGTCAGTAGATGAGTCCCTTCATCAGAGCTTCTGACTGGATGTCTGCCAGAAGTTCCCATGGAGAGGCAAGACCCTCTCCTGTACCAGTTTACCACAGCATTGTTCTACAGAAGAGTTTATTCCTGTCCTTACTCCTGTTACTGGGTTGAAATGCCTTGTCCTATCCTTCTGTACATTCGCTTTGGCCATTTGCTATTCACAAATGTATTTGGGGCAATAAAACAGATTAAAATAAATAAATAAATAAATAAAAAGCCAGAAACTAAACTTGTTTCTGGCATCCTGTCAGTGAAAAATAATGCTGCATTATCTATAATAAAAACTTTAGTGTACTTTGAAGAAATTATTTTGCTGTCCCTCATATGGTGTGATAATAACTTAGAAATTATAAAGAAAGATTCTGAAGGAACACATTTGTGCTTTTAGAGAGGTTTTTGAGATTAAAAAGAATACACTCTTGGCTCTCTTACTATTATGCAACATTGTATCAGCCCAAACAAAATGCTCTGTACTAAAGCAGCAAAAAGCCTTCAAGACTTTCTATCTGTCTTTGGCTGAGATGACTTTTGAAGCAGACCTGACATGAACTTTAAAAAAAGTAGATTATTCGTGTGCATAAAAAGGCAGAGCTTATATCCCTTCTTATGACTGTCCTCTAGAGAGCAGTCATTTCCCTTTGTCACTTTCAAGTGATGATGTTCAAAGATGGGGTAGGATCTCCCCTGAGAAAGCCTACAGCCCTGGCTTGTAACTGACCCTGTACTGAGCTAAAAGTGAACCTCTTAAGTGTCAGCTCTGTGTTAGCCCAAAGTTCTTGGCAATGGCTGAGAGTACCAATATGGAAAAAAGTCACCTAGTATGTTTCAACCTAGATAGTTCTTTATATCTTGAAAGAAGGTGGGCATCCATTGCATTCTGTTTTTCACTGATTAAAATATTGTTAACACTTATCTAGACAATAAATATTTAGTCCAGCAATTAAAATGAGCTAACTAATGCCTGGTTCATAGCATGCCATTTACCTAAAATATGCACTTGAAAGATCAAGACAAGCAAATTTTCTACCAACAGTATCACTTCCTATTTTCACATTTTATGACTGTAGTGCTATGCAATGTTTGGAATGTGGGCTCACTGAGAGACCACAGGGTTTTAAATGCAGATAAATATGGCATTATCAGATGGCCTGTATGCAGATAAATATAAGACATTATCAGATGGCCTGTAGATACTTTGAATGCCTCCCATATGCTCATGCTTTTCCATTGTCTGTTACGTCTGCTTCAGTGGTCTGTGACTCTAGAACTTCCTGTGCAACTTATATTTCTTTGCACTGGAATTATAATAAAAATACCATGTAATCAATACAATTGATTAACAATATTTCTGTATCTCCTTGCTTACAAATCATGTCATTTAAACATTATATTAACATGCAAGTAAAGTATGTATACATTAATCTCAATAGAACATATCACATGGATCATTTTCAAGTGTATGGGGAGCCAAAGTTGGGAATAAGGACTTCTCAACAATTAGTACAACTAGGTACGGCTGTTCTTGGTAAGCTACAATGACTGGTTACTCTCAGGTGAGAGATATATTTCTCTTGCTACAGGTGAAGAAGGTGAGAGCACAGGAATTTCAATAGTGTGTCCACATTAAAAGACACACAGTTTGACAGTTTACCTTCTATGAGATGCTAAGTACTACTTTGAACCAGGACTACAGCAGTTTTTGCTTGTGTAAAATTTCACTTCAACATAAAAGTCTTGAGAAAACAAAACCAAACAAAAACCAAACAAACCTTCAATCAATCATGCTAAATTTTAATTAACTTTGGTATGTACTTAGCAGTGTCATTATCAGAAATGTATGTACAAGATAAGTTTATAATCTCTTCCTTGCTTCTTAGGAGAGGGCATATGTAGAGAGGTGTCTGGACTATACACAATCACATAACACAACTTCAATGGCCTTCTATTAGTTAGCAAAAGAAATTCCCATCAATAGTAGTTAATTAAACTTAAGTTGTTTTTTTTAATTATTTTTATGATTTCTTAACAAGCTAATTTTTATTATTTCTTAATAAGATCACCATAAATGTTCAGGGAAATCTCAACTGTTGTAATTATATAAAAGTGTCAGGATTATAATGACTTTGACAGAGCACTAAATCTTAAACTGAACTTTTCAAAGTCGTATTTTGGGATATTTGATGATTTTTTTCCATTTTCTTTTAAAGAGCAAGTGAAGCATTTTTAATTTTGAGACAAGAAAATACACCCACACAAGAACAAAAAGGACAAGAAAGATTAATTAATAATCAACCAGCAAAATTATAACCCTGGGTCAGGGAGGATTAGTAAAGGCAGAGAGGGTGGTACTGCCTGGATGCACAGAATCAAAGCTGTGCTGATGGCCCTACATGGGGTTTGCAAAAGGCAAGCAACCCAGTGGTGGGGAAAGCCGGTAAGAAGAGGAATTTAAGCTGAAAATACTCTTTGTCCTTCAGGCTTAGTGTTTAAGGGATTAATAAACAAAGGGACATTGTGAATGTAATTTTTTTCTATAAAAATGTTACAGCCTTCTCTTATTTATCTTCCTGGAACTTCTGTTCCCAGCAAAAACTCAACTGAACCTAACTGTACTGCTGAAGAGAATTTGTATGTGACCCTTTATCTGACCGAGGCCCGAGTGTGGTGGGAACAAGGGGCAACTCAGCCCTTGCATGGTGAGTCATGGCTGAAAGTCAAAGTGTTATCAATCGAAATGGCCATTCCATTTCTCCTTCACAGCATGGAAAATCACGACCCTTGATTGAGCTTCAAGTAAAAGTCAATACAATCTCTGCACTGTGTCCTTCTCTTCTTCCTCCCTCTTATTTCATCCTAACCACCACATGCTACCAGGAAGTGGAAGGCTCTGTCACTTTGGTGACCCTCACCTCACATACTTCTCCACCATTCGGAGTTGAAGAGAAAATCTCTGCACCTCCACTTCGACCTTTCCACCCATTGCTCTTGTAATGGAAGATACTAGGATTTCGCTTTCCCTTCTTTGTATATGTATATTTCTCTGTCAGGGTCATATCCTTGCCATAAACAGCACTTCTTAGAAAAGTTGGTAAATGCTTCAAGTAATGTAGGTGCTACATTAATGACACAGGGGGTTTAAATATCAGGACAGCTCATGAATCATATGTTATTAATCCCTTGAGATAAAAATTTCTCAGGGAATTTTTAGACAAAGAGAAGGAAAAAGACAAGCTTTTGTTGTTGTTATTGATGATGATGCTGTTGTTGTCGTCGTTGTTGTTGTTGTTGGTGGTGGTGGTGATGGTGGTGGTGTGTCTGTGGTTCTTTTCCCATAAGGAAAGTCCCCTTCACAATCCAGAAACCCAAGACCTAAAGTGCATTGCTCCTGGCTAAATTATGGAGGCTATGTTAGAATTATCCATATTTTAAAAAGTATTTGTATCAGGCATTGAAAGCCAGGGTTACTTTGTAGCTTTGGAGCTGGAGACTGCATCTTGGTCATTGTGCATCTTAAATTAGAGCTCTACCAACGAACTGCACACCACCCCAGGATTGGTAGCTTTAATTAGTAGTAATTACTTGATATAAATAGTTCTCTACTCAAGAAATATTCTTACAACCTGATATCATATATGTATAAACATTCAGATCTATCAGAAAATAGTTTTAGAGTATAGGTGTAAATTCTTGATATTTACCAATACTTGAAGAAAATGTTTTGATTATGAATAGGAGTAAACTTGAAGAAAATAATAAAGAACTCAAAATTCATTATTAATTGCACTGAGGTTTTTCACTAACTCAAAAGTGAATTGTAGTGCCTTATTTACCTAAGTATGCACTTATTAAATGTGATATTTGATACTATAGGTATGAATAATTTATGGTCACAATATGTACGTTTTAGTAAATAGGTTTTTCGTTCAAGATGTCCATAATGCTTTAAAACTGAATCATAATATGCACAGTTTCGCTCTGCTCTATAATATTACTTTTACCTTAATCACATTTACAGCAAGCCATATTGAAGGAAAAAAAATCCTTCTTCTCAAAGATGTACTTCTCAAAATAACTTCAGATGAAGAGAGCTTCTAAAAGAACTTCCTATGAGGGTAGGTGCTTAAATCTCTTAAACAATAGAGTCACAATTCCTTTGAGTGCACATCTTCTAGATTACAGTGAGACTAGAGCAGCTTGGAGAAACACTGGATTGCACGCTGGTGGAATAGGGGCATTCGTTTGCAGAGCTTCCACCAGGACTGAAAGATAACAAGGCACAAGACTCCACAGGAAAATATCCGTTATATGGACATGTATATAAGCATCTTCCAAACTGAGATATCTCTGTAAATAATGTATAGGAAAATAGTATATTTCAAGGCCGGGCGTGGTGGCACACCCTTTAATCCCAGCGCTCCGGAGGCAAAGACAGGCGGATTTCTGAGTTCGAGGCCAGCCTGGTCTACAAAGTGAGTTCCAGGACAGCCAGAGCTATACAGAAAAACCCTGTCTCGAAAAACCAAAAAAAAAAAAAAAAAAAAACCAAAAAAAAAAAAAAACCGAAAAAAATAGTATATTTCTGTTGAAATTGCTTAATATTAGTGTTTGAAATTGCAAATTCATAAACCAACATAATTTTGAATGTAGAAAATTCTTATTTTTATGTGTGAGGAAAGCATTAAATAATGATGGACATAATCTCTCCAAGCTTACAGTTCGCTCATGTTCAAAGAAAAGCATACAAATCAAATGCAAATGAAAGCACAGCACGTGAGAACAAACAGACATAAGAAGGCAGAGCTGCAGTAGGCTGAACAATCAAAGCTCGGAAGATTTCATTTATCAGTTATGCACTGGAAAAGGTTATGGAAATGGTCACCTCCTGAAGCCCAGGGCCATTGCTTAGAGAAGAAGCATTTCAGCTCTGCCTGCAGGTAGCACTTCACAGAGCAAGCATGGGCTAGAATAGCTATCTATTCACTATTCTCTCTTCTCGCTTCTCATTTCTCTCTCTCTCTCTCTCTCTCTCTCTCTCTCTCTCTCTCTCTCTCTCCCTGTCTCTGTCTCTCTGTCTCTGTCTCTCTCTCTCTCTCTTCATTCCATGTTTTTACTTATTTTTAGAGTCTTATTCTGAAGAGGAAGGAAATCTTTCCACTCTACAGGTTTAGTGATGTTCCTAGAGAGAATATGATGGTCCTTAAAAAGGAGGAAATTTGGGCTCCTCAGAGTTGATTCTTCTCATCCACACCAAGTCTGAAAAAGTTCTTAGTTATCCGATTTTTAAATTTACATTTTGACATTTTTTTTATCATTTTAAAATTATATCTCAAGATCTTTCTTGATACAAGCATTCATCACATTTCATTTTAATTTGTATATTTTTAAGTTAAAATTGAATTTTACAACATATTTTTATACGTTCCCCTCCATAACCTCCTTCCATAACTACTCTATTCAACCAGCTCTATAGTATTTCTTTAAAAAAAAATCCACAAATCCAAAATGATAACAAACAAGCAAAAAGCAAATGAGATAAAAAAATGTCCCCCCAAATTAAAAAGTTCACACCTCCCACAAATGTCTACTGGCATACTGCTATACCATAGATCAACCTCAGCAAGCCCTCATCAGGGAACCTTACTCTTGAACTAGAAGAGAATGAACGCAGAGACCCACAACTAGATATGATGCAGGGAGTCAGGGACTTCGGAACACTCAGTCTTAAGTAGAATGTCATCATCAACCCCACATCCCAAGACTTATATGCAGAAGTGGAGATAGAAATTGGAAAAACTAGAACTGATAAATGACTCCAAGAAACAGTGTCTTTTATTCATTGGGTTTTAATTTTAAATGCGTAATAAAAGAGAAGTGAATAAAAGCAAAGGGAAAACTTTGTATGTGTCTTTGTCAGGGTTTCTATTCCTGCACAAAACATCATGACCAAAAAGCAAATTGGGGAAAAAAGGATTTATATTCAGCTTACACCTCCCACATTGCTGTTCATCAGCAAAGGAAGTCAGGACTGGAACTCAAGCAGGTCAGGAAGCAGGAGCTGATGCAGAGGCCATGGAAGGATGTTTCTTACTGGCTTGCTTCCCCTGGCTTGCTCAGCTTGCTTACTTGTAGAACCCAAGACTACCAGCCCAGAGATGGTACTATCCACAAGGGGACCCTCTTCCCTTGATCACTAATTGGAAAAATGCCTCACAGCTGGATCTCATGGAGGCATTTCCTTACCTGAAGCTCCTTTCTCTGTGATAACTCCAGCTTGTGTAAGGTTGACACAAATCCAGCCAGTACGGTATGTGAAATTAGATGTGATGGTGGGCTTGCATGTCTTCAGTCAAAGCAATCATTTCCTCAAGTGACTACGTTTGGTAATACATGTTTCATAATTAGGACTCTTTTAAGAAAATACTCCATATCTGTCCTATTATTTCTAAAAATTTCCTGGAGATTTTCTTCAAAGTATGGTAGCTTTGGGGAAAATGATGCCAGGGATGCTTGAGAGAGCCTGTTTGAGACAGGGGAGCAGCTCAGCAGCTCAGGCATGGTTTTGTTTCATCTAAACATCCTTGAGAACTAAGTTCTGTGTGTAGTAAATGGGGAAACCAAAGGGAGTGACATCAACCATGAAGCTCATGTGGCTGCTTGTAGGAGCGTTCACATTTCCCAAAACAGCCTCTGCTCCTGGCACCTGTATTAAGTTCCCCCACTTAGCTTCCACTGGGGTTCCCTGACAAGGCAAGAGTTGAGCCCCTTATTTGGTGATGAGAGCTCACTTTCGGCTTCATGGCTGGCAGCTAATGTTCCTGCACGAGACCTCCATGGGAAATCTATAACGCCTCTCACATCTGTTTTGGTTTAAGAGATCTTTGTATGTCTGCCAGACACAAATTATTATTTTGCTTTAATAATTGGGTTTCAAGAACACTTCATTCATTGGGCTACAAATCCATATTTAACCTTTGTAAACAACACTTGTAAGTATAAAAAACAAGTGTCTATTTATGGAGCACATGCTAAGATTTTGCTTGAATATCTTAGTTCTACTCACATAACCCTGGAATTACCATGTGAATATAAACTGTAATGTTTTTTTATTTATTTATTTATTTATTTTTTATGACAGGGTTTCTCTGTGTGGCCCTGGCTGTCCTGGAACTCACTCTGTAGACCAGGCTGGCCTCGAACACAGAAATCTGCCTGCCTCTGCCTCCCGAGTGCTGGGATTAAAGGCGTGCGCCACCACTGCCCGGCACTGTAATGTTTTAAAGTAATTGCTACTCACTATCATTCCATTTCCTAGGACATATTAACTATTGCTTAATGTTTACCTCAGAAATCATGACCATTGTCTGACTATATAAATTTATATCTCTAAAACAGCTTTTTATAAAATAGATTATTTGTGCTTTCAATATAGTTCAATAGTGTAGCACCTGTCTGTCATTCCTAAGTCACTGTATTGAGTACCCCTACCCCACCAACACACAAACCTACATGATTATGAATTTTTTCCTGAAGAGTATTTCTGACTATTTCATTTTGACGTTGATAATGTATAATACATTTCATTTCCTCCCCAAATATATCACCTTCTTAATATATCTCCTTTTCATGGAAGCACAACACTATGTAGTTAATAACAAGCCTAAATTCCTGCACATACAATAGATGAAGCCATGACCAGGAAAAAGCTGATGTGACTAGGAAAGACGCCAGAGTAATATGATGAAGCCTATAGCACTGGGTTCAGCTGCTGTAGCCACGGAGGCATTGCCCTGTGCTCATTTGGTAGGCTTGAAATAATCACAGTCAGAAAGAAAGAGGAGAAGAGAGGGAGGAGGGCTCCAAGTTTAACTTGCAAAAATCCAGGCTAGATGTTTCAGATCCCAAATTGCAAAGGTCAAGGGTCCATGTCCATTATTCTTCTGTGGTGACAACAACAAAAAAGGCCCGAGAGCTCAATCAAAGTAGAGGATGAGCAAAGAGCAGGCCACCCATGCAAGCAGTGCTTTGCTTATTTGCTCCTTTTCAAAAGATACAATGAAGTCAGGTGTTCTGTGGTGTGGAAAATTCTGTTGGGGAGATTGAGAGCTTTGGTCACTGTTGGGGTGTACTTCAGATGCATGGATGGCTTATTGCTTCTGGAAGAGATATTTGCCACAGTGTCATACCTTTCCATGTAATTTTAAATCAAAGGCACACTGAATGTGATACGGATTTTCACTTACTTCACAATGCTTTTATCTAGTTGACTAAATGACTTCATGAGCACATGAAAACATACAAATAAGAATGTTACTTTGCCATTTGCCTTCTGGAAATAAACATTACAGAACTAATTTTTAGTATAATTTGCAAAAAAACATAAAGTTATTTTCTGTATAGCAAGACTTTGTTGTTAAAATCTATTAACAGAACCATTATCTCTAAATTATTAGAATGCTTGTCCTTGAGAGGGATCAATCTGTCCATCTGTCAAATTCTTTTAACAGTTAATGCTTCAGAACCTGTGAGTTTTGAAAGATTGTTAGCTGTACAGAATATTATGTAAGCCTTGTTAACCTTGTCACTCAATATCATGATTTTCCATACTTACTTTCAGCTTTCTAGATTGTGATTTCAACATACATTACACAGTCCAAATCTTAAAGGTTGCTTAATTTTATGTATCCATAATGTTTTTACAAGAAATATTTATGGAAAAATATCAAGTTAAACATATAACAAGCCAACTTTAGAACAAAATCTTGCTCTTTCTTCACATATTAAGTATCTATAAATTTAGATAATAAAATAATTTAAAAGAAGATCTACAAAGTTATAAAACTGAACGGTTATTGACATAGATGTCAGTGTTTCAAGGATTCCTCTTGGATGTATTATGTGTCAACCACTGTACTAGGCTCTGAGATTACTGTATTGAATTAAGCAGTGTCCTTTCCTTAGTGAATTTCTACTCAGAGCTTAGTTAAATGATGTAAGGGTATAACAGTACTGCTAACATAATTGTACTGGCTAGTTTTGTGTCAATTTGACACAGGCTGGAGTTATTACAGTGAAAGGAGCTTCAGTTGGGGAAGTGCCTCCATGAGATCCAGCTGTGAGGCATTTTCTCAATTAGTGATCAAGGGGGAAGGAAGGGCCCCTTGTGGGTGGGACCATCCCTCTGCTGGTAGCCTTGGATTTTATAGGAGAGCAGGCTGAGCAAGCCAGGGGAAGCAAGCCAGTCAGGAACATTCCTCCATGGTCTCTGCATCAGCTCCTGCTGCCTGACCTGCTTGAGTTCCAGTCCTGACTTCCTTTGGTGATCAACAGCAATGTGGAAGTATAAGCTGAGTATACCCTTTCCTCCCCAACTTGCTTCTTGGCCATGATGTTTGTGCAGGAATAGAAACCCTGATTAAGACAATAATGTTTGAACATTATTAGGGTTTCAATTATCTAGAGATTCAAAAAATATATTGAGGAAGGTGAGACACAATAAAGGAGGGATATAAAGATCAAAGTGTCCTAACACCTTTGACTGCATCCACCAAACACTCAGGCAAAGCTGCTTTCATCCCCATTGATTTGCATAGACCTGGTGCTCTAGAGTCTCCTTCTTTCCTGAGCTATTTAGTTCCCACTCTCCAAATGCCTAAGGATTTTTTTTCTTGACTTTTATACGTGCAACTTTTCAATGTAGTCTAATTGGTAGATCACATTATCTTACCTTTAATCTCTCATTTTGGTTGTGAGCTTAGCCTTTAACAGCTGAGCCATCTCTCCCAGGCCACATCTATACGTTTAAGTGAGCCTTAATTCTTATGCATATCATCAATCATAGTACTAATGGGGGCATTCATTTTTACATGGAAGACCCCTACTTATTTAGTTTACCAGCACTTCTGAGAAGGAAATTGATAAAGATTCGAACTTTCCACAGAAGCAAATCTTGGTTCTTTGCAGCTGATCCCTGTGCTTAGAGAATGTGCAGGAAGTTATATGAGGGTGAAATGCTAGAAAGAAATTTGGGTGGGTTTCAGATCACAGAAGAAAATTCAGAAAAGAGAGAAATTTCAGAAGAGGACGAGCTGGTACACTCATTGGGGCAATTTTATACTTGGAATTTTCATTCTTTAATCTATGCAACATACAACTAAATCACAAATTTACTGTTATTATGGGATTCATAGTAATATCTTATAATTAATGTTTTATAAAATATTTTAAATAAAGTATCCTTTAATAATAGTCAGAAGTCACATTTTACTGAAGTACCCATAAGGTAGATTTCTTGATCCTACTGAGACCCACCCATTAAAAAAATGTATTTAAAACAATACGGTGTGGAAATCCCTAACCATAGCATTATAAGGTTAAGCATGTCCTCACATCTTTCTATCATGTTGGATTCCTGACTCTTATATAGTAGGCTGTCTTCTCCCAAGAGTTCTATAAATTTAGACAGTAGTCATAATGGTGAATGCTGAAAGGGAATTGAGCTACAAAGTAGTGATACAGTAACAAAGCAATCTTGTTTTATATATATATCATAAGATATATATGTCATCTGATACATATGTATGTGTATATATACATATATATGCATATATATCATAAGATATATATGCCATCTGATATATATGTGCATGTATATATATATATATATATATCAGAAATAATACCATATGCATGAAATGCATATACATATTGCCTGTTCCTTGAAGAAAAATTCATGAAAAGGAAACATTGTTTACCTTCAATCCTTTAATTTTGACAATCTGTTATTATTTAAAATTTTTTAGGGCTGGTGAGATGGCTCAGTGGGTAAGAGCACCCGACTGCTCTTCCGAAGGTCCAGAGTTCAAATCCCAGCAACCACATGGTGGCTCACAACGATCCGTAACGAGATTTGGCGTCCTCTTCTGGAGTGTCTGAAGACAGCTAAAGTGTACTTACATATAATAAATAAATAAATCTTTAAAAAAATTTTTTTTTCTACAATATATTTGGATTATAATCTTTACCCTCCCTCTGAGTGCTCCCAGACCTTCCCAATACCCTACCCATTTAACTTCATGCTATTTCTCCAAATAAAATCAAACCCCACTGAAATCCAAAGAATAAAACAGCAAAAAGCTCAGTAATAAAAAATACACCCCAAAGGAAGACAAAAAGCATACCGAAACCATGAAGTATTATTTTGTGCAGCCTGCCCAAGAGTATAACTGATGTCATTTTGAAGGAAACTGGTCTCTTTCCCAGTAGGTATAATTTGCAAAGAGCTTCTAAGTTAGGAAGCATCCTTTGAATCTAAGTAAGTACATTAATATTTCTGGACTATTTCTTTAAATGCTCTGTAAATTTGTGATCTCTCAAAAGGGATACAAAGTACTCATAGTTGACACTGTTCTACTCTGCCCTGATGTAACCTTGGACAAATAGACTGGTTGTTCCTTACAGTCTCCATCTGTAGAACAGTTTGTCTACACCAGAAAATAATGATGAGAATTCGATTCATTTAATCCTTATATGGAATACATAGGAAGGTACAACAGTAAGTGACAAGGCTTTGTCTAATATTTTCCATTGTGTGTTGCTATAGTAACAACTGGACTGTCACTCAAAGTTATCTGTTCACCACTATTCTTTTCTTATTATTTCTATATAGTTTCTATATACAGAGCCAGATTTACTAAGGCCAGAAATAATCCAGTCCCCAGCCATAAATGAAAGAAATGGGTCTCTATCTCACAGATCTTGTCACCCTAGTCCTGTTTCTGGTCCCAGCTTCCTTGGGTATGAATGGGGTGATTCATGGCCCATGCTCCCATGCTGTGCAACCACGATGGGCTGTACTCTCTCAAACGTGAGCCAGAAAAAAACCTTCCCTCTTCTTTTTCTTCTTGTCAGATATTTTTTTACAGTGACAAGAAAGGTAAAACAGCCCCTCCTCTGTTTTCAGCATTAACAATAGCTAATTACTGCTTTCTCATACCACACCACTCTGAAACTTCCTCCATTTTTCTCCCATCTTAAGAACTTTGTGATTATTTGGGGACACTCAGATAGTACAGGGTGTCACAGTTTTCTGGACCTGATTAGCAATTTTAATTTCACTGAAGCCTTTTACCCACACAGATCTCGCCCAGTCACATAGCATATTCAGATTTTGGAGAGTATGTGATAGGTTTTAGAAAATCTCATTCTGCCTCTCAAACTCCTAAGAACCTCTTCCAGGCTGAGTCAAAAAAAAAATCTGGTTTTCAGTTTTAGTGTTTTCCACATTTTTTTCTTTGTTTGTTTGTTTGTTTTTTGTTTTTTCTTTTACCACTTTTTAAAAAGAATTCTTTACCTTGGACTTGAAAATAGCACCATTTCTACTTCTGATTCCTCTGGTTGTTTTCTTGCCAGCCTTTTGTTTTCCTTCTCTCCTGCCTGACCTGACCTCCAGGGTAATTACCAACAGGCTCACTACTCTGCTACTCTGTCAAGCAATACATCTTTTTTAAAAGAGGGAATAACATATTTCTGTTTTCCCAAATCCATATCTCTGACCAGACTTGCCATCACTTTAGAATATCCTTACCAGTGCATGTGCCTGACTGCTATTGCTCCCATTCCAGCCTGTGCCAGATAGACATCAACTGTACCTGCTACGGGATTCACTGCTTCGTTACTAGGTGGGCAGTTTTATTGACACAGGTTAAGCAAGCCAAGGGAAGGTGCAACTGATGTCAAATAGGGGGTGTTTAACTGTTTAGAAAATGGCAGATGATGCCAATGAGAACACAGTAGAACTTAGGAAGCCTACTTTATCAAACAAGACTAATCATTTCTTGGTTGTTAGATTTTTAGGGAAAATAGATGATGTATTTTTCACAATGAAATCTTTATCATTTAAAACTACTGAAAGCCAAACCATTGGTCTTATCCTGTATAGGCCATGTAGACATCTATGAATTAATCTGACCAACTTTGGGTTTCCATGCTAGAGGCTGCTGCACACTCTCTTTCAATAACAGCAAAAGAAATGGAGACTTGGGAGAGCAGCAGCGCAAAAGACAATCCTTCCTGTCCTGGCTTCCTGTATTGCAAAACAGAGCTTTGATTTATTAACATAACTGCTAATCATATGTTCATAACCTAATGATGACCAAGTGTATGCTCTGAACATAAAGGCTGTTCATAAAATTTAAACAAACCCCATTGTTTGTGTCATGAGGAAGGGAGGCACTGAGAGTCTCAGGGAATCCCCTACGGAGCAGTCATAGCCAAGAACTGAATGGTTTCAGTCACTGCTACTGTGAAAACCCCAGGTATCATAAAGTACTGAAGCTAACAGTCAATGATACTCTGCAAACCACACATCTATAAATCAGGAATGAACCTTACGTATTTCACAGCAAGTTCTTTCCTCAAAGCAAAATCTTTTGTGTAATATTTTTAATATTACACTATTTTTATATTAAACATAAATATTAATAATACTAAATATAAATATTAAAATGTACTTTTAAAACTAGACATATTGAAAACATGGCTGACTACTCCTAAAAGCCAAGTTAAATTCCTATTTAAAATTTCAACATCTCCTGTGCATTTTAATGAAATAAATTACAAATATCTACAATTTAATTACAATGAGATAATGACAATTTTTCAAAAGCATGCCTTTTTTTTTTTTTATACAAAACTCTAGTGTTCCAAATTATCACAGTACTCACTAACAGGCATGAGTGAATTTGTATAGCTCCTTCCTCTTTATCCACACATACCAATTTGGCAGTGCTACAAGCAATCACATATGAATTTAATGTTCACAATTAACTGTAATTAGCTAGCAAATGTTAATATGAGACAATCAGCATCTCATTACAAGAGTAGCTTGATATGCATACCTAGGAGTTCACAGCTCAGTTCTTACACGTGAGCAGCTGTGTCTCTCCACAGATTTTTGGCCACACCAAATTTCACAGAAGGAAGAATAATGTGGAGTTGAAGGTATTTTTCTACATAGCTCCATTTCTTTCACAACATTCTGGACCTTTGCAGACTCCACACCAAAACAATCAGTATTAAAGGGAAAATAATGATTGGTTGGTATCCTTTTCTACACTAAGCACTATAAATGGATCAGAGGAGCCTTTGGCAACCAAGTATATCTTGATGGAGGGTTTCCGTCAGATGATGTGGTGGTTTGAATATGCGTGGCCTATAGGGAGTAGTAGTGTTAGGAGGTGTGGCTGTGTTGGAGGAAATGGGGAGGTGGCCTGTGTTTGTAGGTGTCTTCCTATCCTCAGGCTCTACCCATTGTGGAAGGGAGCTAGCTGCCTGAGGATGTGAGTCTTCTCCTAACTGCCTTCAGATTACGATGTAGAATTCTTGGCTCCTCCACAACCGCATCTACCAGGCCACTGCCATGCTTCCTGCCATGATGAGAATGGAGTGAACCTCTGAAATCTGTCAGCAAGCCCCAATTAATGTTGTCCCTTATAGGAGTTGCCTTGGTTATGGTGTCTCTCCTCATCAATGGAAACCCTGACAGAGAGAGATGGTATTTAAGATGGGATAAAATTAAAGAACTGTGTCAATATGTGAGTTGTTTCCTTTCACAAATAGCCTTTCCTTTTCCTCAAGCATCCTTAGTTTCAACTTTAACACGTTATTCCTTTTTTTAAATATCGTAAGAGACAAATACCTTATGGACTGGAACCTGCCGTCCGGTCTTTAATGGCCACTGCAGGCACCTGTACTGCCTACTTCCTAAGTCTACCTTTATTTCCCTATATGACAAAGGGAACTAGCACACTCAAGAGTTTTGTGTCTTCCACTTTCTTGCAGAATAAAAGTCAAACCTGTATGTGTAGTGTCAGAAGTTCTAATATATTCTCCCCTGAGTCTCCTCTGCACCAGTCATTCCTTGCTGTCATGATTGAAATGACCTCAGCTGCCACAGGAAGTGGCAGTGTTCTCCTTGTGAGTCCAAAATCCAACTTAAATGTGGTTTCTCTTCCATGTTTTGTCTGTTTCCACCAATGGAAATCATTGTTTTCTCTACCACGGCATCTTATCAGTGCTTCTTTGAGGACTCTGAAGAATGAGTATACTCTCTTAGGCTGTACTAATTCCTTTTTTGTAAGATTCAAAACTGCCTAAAACCAGGAACCCTATTACCTCATGCAAGGAATCCCTTTGATAGAGATTTTTATCAGTTTAAGCACAAAAACTATACATTTATTTTCTGCTCTATTTTTTATACAAAGATACTAAATCTCAGACACAACCAGAGTTATCCAGGGTCCCTTAGCTGATAGTCCATGACAACAACCCCTGATTCCTCGTCCTGTCTCAACAAGAACCACTAATATCGAAGGGGATATATTTCCTATGTGTTCAGGGTGGTTTTTATATTTCCATATGTTATTTATTTCTCACAACTAGATATGAAACCCTGTGTTACAAATGCAAAAACCTAAGCACAAAGACTTGTAGACATTACCCAAGATCATGGAGCCAGTTAAATATAGTCTCTTGGCACCAGGTTCCAAATTCTTAATACCCTCTATTATAGGATTTGTATTTCAAAAGCAGAAGAGAGAGAAGCACTTGGGAGAGTGGCTCACTAATGACATTCTAAACTTTCTAGTTACTTTAGTCACTCCTGCCCCTGGGTGTGAAGGAGAAAGACCTCCACAGAGCAATTTACTCCAGAGCCCAGGCAACTTGCCTCCTGGCTTTACAGTTAGGGCTTGCCTTAAAAGGGTATGTGTAATTTTGCCTCAGTGAGCTCAGAGTTTAATATTGGATGTCTGAATAAGACTTGGCCACCTTAAATTTATGTTCTCCTGTAAAAGTCAACCTACTTCTCTGCCTATAAATTTGTGGTACTCAACTAATGAGCTAAATTGTGTTTTCTGTCAGTGTTCCACTTAATTAATGTGACCTCAGTCCTTAGCACATAATGTATTTATAGTTGGAGGGAAAAAAAAAACATCACTAAGATTTCAGAAACATCCATCTTCTCAGAATGTCTGTGAGGAAATGTGATGACTGTGAAGGAGAGTGGAAGAGAGATGGAAATGGGAACTTTATGTCATCTGCCTTTCGCTATAGAGTAATATTTCTAATATACCGCGTTAACCCTGCAACTTGCCTTTTTAAAGATCTTTAACTTTTCTGCATTGATTTCACAGTTTCATGTTTGCTGTTATGAATACAAAGCTTTCTACACAGCCAGCTCAAAGTTATGTTGCTCATTAAAGCTCCCAGCGAGATGTCTTGATTGGCTCACTCCCATATCCTCACTGTGGCTCTACGCTTCAGGTGCTCTTCTGGATGTTTGTGGGTGCTAAGAAGGTAGTGAGCACTCACAACCCCTTCCCTCATAATGCTTACATTATAGAGAATAAACTGAGTAAAGAAGTAAAATGATTTTAGGATCTGATTTTTTTCCATAAGGTAATTTTCAAATGTTCTAGTCTCAAGCCTGTTTATAGTTTGAATGTGGTAAAGGAAAATTTTGAACTACACCTGTTGAATATTTTTAAGCATAATAAAAAGTTAAACTTGAAAGGCGAAGTGAACTAAAATAATCATTTTTTACTGAAAAATAAAATTTTACGAAAACTGACTTTTAAATATCAAGAAGGCTGACAATGTTTTGTGTCTTCATCGATCTCTTTGACATCTGGCTTAATAGAAGTCTGAATTCCTTACCATGTTTTTATTCAGCCTGTCTCAAGGTCAAGTGTGTATCTTTTCTGAACAATTCTGCATTCACAACAGAAGGAATGGAAACAGAAAAAAAGCTGTATCTCACTCGCTCATGAAACCTTTGTTGGTGTTTTCCATGTCTCAGAATTCGGAATGCCCAGAAGCACAAACTGCAAACCACAAGCAGGTGATAAAGAGATTGAAAGCAAAGGGTGGCAGTCATTTTGAGCTAATATGTGGGTTCATGAGGCTTCACATGAAAGAACTGAAAGATGAGCTGAGGTTTGAGAAATGCAAGGGCCCCAAATTTAACCATGGAAAAAGAGCAGCAATCAAGACCTAAAGTGGCCAGGGGCTTGAAATATTGGAGAACATGAAAAGAGGACATTATGGTGAGAATGTGGAGGGCAGGGGGCAGGCCAGCTGGAACTATGGACACAACACAAGCAGAGTTAGACTGCACAGGACAGAGGCCTCAGCCAGCAGCCTGAGTTCTCCTCTGACATCTGTCTCACATGTTGGGTGCTGAGTCTACACAGTCCCTTTGCTACTATTTTTATAATGATGATGTGAGTCAACTTCTAAACTTTTTTTGCACAAAAAAATCTGAATCCTCTTAAGCAAATTAGAGTGTCAGGCCTAGAGCCTACTGCATAGGAGAAAGCTATAGTATCCACCCACCACCCCTTATCGCCTAGGCAAAGTTCAAACTCTCTCTCTACATAGCTACTCTCCCTGGAGACCTTCCTGTCCAGCAGAAATGCTGTGAGCAGTGGTGTGTGTGTGTGTGGGGGGGGGGGTGTTGTAGCATTTGGCTTTTCATTCCAATTCAAAGTCCTTGAATTATGATGTTCCATGGAGTGATAAACTGTTGTGTTTTCAGGACTATCAGCTGAATGACATGTGAACAGAAAAGATCCATGGGAACCAATCTTGATTCAACATCACGAGTGATATCACCGATAGCACAGTCACTGTCTTGCTTTATGTGCTGCTAAACCCTTCACATACATCTGTCTTTCTCTTTCACCGGCATAGTGGTGTGACAGTAAATATCACTCATTATGAGATGCTCTACAGAATAAGTGAAATCATCCACAGAAACTACAAAGTTCTTGTTGACTGGGGAGCCTATACATGCTAAGTGTCATCAGTAGCCTCCTGGGTATTTCTCCTGCATATAACAGTAATGATAAGTCATCTATATTATGCAAAATAAGTAAAAAAAACATACTTTGAGATTTTCACAAATATCCTCTTCATTAAAGGTCACCTTGAGCTATATCTTCTTTTATGTGTATTTTCATTAATTAGATGTTTCTAACACACACAGCTACCTATATATACACAAATATATGTGGAAAAGCATAAGCTATTAAGTCCTATATTAAAAAGCATTCTATATAGTATTTTTCTGGTGATCAATAGCTTAGTAACTTTATAAATTTGAATTCTGTCTATCAGGTTTCATGGCATATAATCAGTCCTTGTTCTATCGTGATGAGCAGGTGGACTAAGACTTAAAAGATTATGCAGGACAGCATGGAGAAAAGAGACAGGACTGAGAATGGAGTCTCTGGAAACAAATGGTTGTTTTGAGCCCTGAAACATCTCCCTTGTGTGTGTGTGTGTGTGTGTGTGTGTGTGTGTGTGTGTGTGTGTGTGTAAAACAACCTCTACCCAACCTCCTTGGGGTTTACCTCACAGCTTCATTCACCTATATTCATCTGCATATGGGAAGTACTAAGAATGTCTAACTTATGGCTTTTTTTTAATTAAGGAATTCTAGAGATGCATTCTAATTTTTGTTGTGAACTACAAAATGTATCACTTAGTAAATTATTAAAACATAATTGATGCTTTCTAATCACTGAAATACATGTTCAAATGTATTTTGATCATAAAATGGGTTCCTTTACAGTATAAATTAAAACACTTTGATAATAACTAGGCCACACAAAGTCACACGTGTTTTTCGGCTCCCTTGACCATTTGGTGTACAATTTGGAAAATCCACACTCCTGAAGTGTGAACACACTTCTCAGTACAGTGCACATGCTCCTGTCTCCTAAATCCACATTCCTGAAGTGTGAAAACTCTTCTCAGTACAGTGTGCATGCTTTTCCCTTCTAAATCACTCTTTTACAGCTCTCTGCATCTTGCCTTTCTGCCAGCAATTCCTGAGACGATGCTTTGGGGACATGTAAAACTGGACCCAATAGACTACAGTCATTGTATCCCACTATTGCTGGTGGTCAGCTTCATCCCAGGAGCCACTGAGGACAGGCAGGGTGCCATCTGTCAGGTCAGATGGCACCACTTAGCAGTAGATATTGTCAATGCACAGACTACTTCCAGTCATTCCACAATTGACTTCTGAGTAAACCTGAGCAGAAGAGCACAGGAAAAAATATGTGGGAACACACTTAATTACATACAAACCTTCTCTACAAAGAGGAATGTGTATTTTTTAACAAGACTCCCAATTTATTATGTTTGTGACCATTGGATATGTGTGAGCTATGCCTAATAAGTAAAGTCTTTCTCATATCTGAATATTTGACTCCAGTTTCCAAACTCCTTGGAATGTAAGTTCTTCAGTGTTGACAGAAAGACTTCATATGGAAAGACAATATTTCACCCTTATAGCATAGAGTATAATGTAAATTTTAGTTATAAGAAGTCCTCGTCTGATCTTGTGTCATGTATCTGCATGCTTCCTCACACATGCACGATGTAGCACACATATTTACATATGTGTGTAAATTCATGTCCATGAGGAATTGAGACCAAGAAAGGCCAAATGTAAGGAGATGAGAAAGACCTGAGTGCGGGTAATGGGAAGAAGTTATGAAAAAGGAAATAAAAGTTCATTGATTTTATAGTTCTAATTCTGTCTTGGATTTTTTCTTTTGGTGGTAGATAAATGCATAAAATATATAATGTGAGGCTCCACAGCTTCTATTCTGAATGGCTATTCTAACTGTATAAAGGATCATTGAGATGTGTAGACTTTGGGATTGGTTAATTTGGGTGTTTTTTTAATTATCTTCAAAAATATTTATAACACAGTTTAGAAAAAATAATTAACCTTAATATGGGTTTTCATGCCACTTGTCTATAGTGAGCATTGATATTTTAAACAGTATTTACACTCTTACTAAATGCAAATATTAGTTGTCAGATGCAACAAAAAGATATATTTACACTATTTTTCTCTGTTCACAAACAGTACATTTACACATATTTAATAATTATATAATTATTTTTATCTGGATTTTTATGCATTGATATTTTTTATGCCACAGTATTTAAAAAATTTCCCCCAAATGTGTGTTTGAAATGTAAGAACTAATTTATATGTAAGGTGGGATATAATATACTGGAAGCAATAAAACAAGAAAGAAAAAATTTTTCCTCAAAACATTGCATATTAAGTCACACACAAGGGGAAACCATTTTCTTACCTGTCATGTAATTTTTCATATACAATGAAAACCTTAAAATGTTTCTCCTTTATTTTACTTTAACTTCCTTTTATGCTCTGAGCTATTCAGATGAGATTGAATAATTTAATAATGGAGTTTATTTTGTCTCTAATTATACAAAATGAAAATTGATATAATTTCCCAAATTTGATGACCGAGGAAGCTTTCAGTTGTGACTTCTCAAGGGCGGGTGTGGTGGGGGAGAGGAGCAAAGGCAGCCACTCAGGTGGTAAGGTTGACAGTATTCAATGTCCAGGTTCATGTCAGGCACAAGCATAAGGATAGATATGAAGACATTGATACATCCAAGACATATACTGGTGATAATACAAGAAAAGACCTTGATCCTTTCAGCAAAATCTTGCTAGTGAATGCAATGGTGTCAGCATTTGGATGCTGATCATGGGATGGATCTCTGGATATGGCAGTCTCTAGATGGTCCATGCTTTCGTCACAGCTCCAAACTTTGTCTCTGTAACTCCTTCCATGGGTGCTCTGTTCCCAATTCTAAGGAGGGGCATAGTGTCCACACTTCAGTCTTCATTCTTCTTGAGTTTCATGTGTTTAGCAAACTGTATCTTATATCTTGGGTATCCTAAGTTTTGGGCTAATATCCACTTATCAGTGAGTACATATTGTGTGAGTTCCTTTGTGATTGTGTTACCTCACTCAGGATGATGCCCTCCAGGTCCATCCATTTGGCTATGAATTTCATAAATTCATTCTTTTTAATAGCTGAGTAGTACTCCATTGTGTAAATGTACCACATTTTCTGTATCCATTCCTCTGTTGAAAAGACCCAGATATAGCTGTCTCTTGTGAGACTATGCTGGGGCCTGGCAAACACAGAAGTGGATGCTCACAGTCAGCTAGTGAATGGATCACAGGGCCCCCAATGGAGGAGCTGGAGAAAGTACCCAAGGAGCTGAAGGGATCCGCAACCCTATGGGTGGAACAACATTATGAACAAACCAGTACCCCGGAGCTCTTGACTCTAGCTGCATATGTATCAAAAGATGGCCTAGTCGGCCATCACTGGAAAGAGAGGCCCATTGGACATGCAAACTTTATATGCCCCAGTACAGGGGAACGCCAGAGCCAAAAAAAATGGGAATGGGTGGGTAGGGAAGTGGGGGGGAGGGTATAGGGGACTTTTGGGATAGCATTGGAAATGTAATTGAGGAAAAGATGTAATAAAAATATATTAAAAAAAAGAAGGGACCTTGATAAGATCATGTCATGGGGGCCACGGCAGGGTATAATGCTGCCCAGAAAATACAAATAGGAGGAACAATAGGATGATTTTGAAAAGACTTGGAAGTACATTTAACAGCCAGGTATGATGATGCATGTTTGTAATCCCAGTACTTGGGAGGCAGAACCAAGAGGACAGAAAATTTGCAGCCAGTGTAAGATTCATAATGTGACTTTAACACCCATAACCCCATGAGATGAAGCAACACCATCATTGTAGCTCTAGAGAAGATTTTTTTTACAGTATTAAATGTGATGAAAAAATTCAAATCAGACGAATGTGAAAAGGAATTGTAGGGAGAGTAGTGACTCTTCCAATGAGGTGTTTAGAGAAAGATCTTAACTACCAAGGACTGAAAAATCAATAAGCTAGAGAGAGGTTCACAAATATCACCCACCAGAATGTGTACAAAGAATCGGTATATCTCAAAATGCAGACTAGCTGCAATATTGGGCCTAGGAGGGCTCTTTTTTAAAAGGAATAGATGTTATATGAACACATAGAAATGAAAATGATCCTTTGAGCAGGGCTTCTTGAAAAAGACAGAGTGATGGAGCATATTTCCCCTAATACAGAAATCATGCTTGTTTCCAAGGTACAAGTAATTAAGCAGCCTAAGCAAGGAGAGCACATGATACATGATACCTGGCTCCCAGGGAAAGCAGGAGGCAAAGGAAATGGAAGTAGGGAGACTGCAGACATCTGATTGTCCTATCCAAAATGCTGTAGAGGTAGAAGAATGATGGACTCGATTCCAGACACAAAAAGCACTCTGAGAAGACTTTTTATGAGAGGATCTTACCATAAGTCCAAGCAATAAGTAACTATACTTCATGACTAACTCAATTCATGGCCTGCTTTTAATATTGTAGCTTTCCTTTCCCCATAATAGTGTTAAATGCTATTATTCTACCCACTAATTTCTCTCTCTCTCTCTCTCTCTCTCTCTCTCTGTGTATGTGTGTGTGTGTGTGTGTGTGTGTGAGAATACCTATCATATGGAAATATTTGCTAATTTATATGCTATTGTTGTCTATCCATCTGATTTCATAAGAACATAAGGCCCTCTATGATAACAGTACTGTGCATCAGTGTTCTTCACATCTGTATTAATACCAGTGGGACGTGGTGCTAAACAATCAGTGTTAAATGTCCACAGTGACACTGTGTTGAGGGAGGTGCAATGCTTAACATCATCGCAGTTGCTTAGGTTAGAAATTCATGCTACATTATCTGCGAACTCTTCAACATGTCTAAGCTTTTCAGTGGTTTCTCCTTTAGACCAGAAACGCAACCTCATACTTATCTGCACTTACACACTCTTCTAAGACAGGAAGAAAGCTGTACTCCATTATAGTTTTTTGGGGTGTTCTTTATGCTCAAATTGTTCTGTAGAAATCATTCTTGCAGACTTATTACTGGGTAGCATTTAACTGAATATAACTTGTTCCTAGGAAGTGTCACATCACTTATGATAAATATAAAGATGGCTCAATGAGTACTGGGCTTGACATACAAGTAGGGGGCCCTCCTGAGTTTAGATGTCTCTGTATTTCTTGTGAAAAGTGATGTGTGATGGGGGGGGTCTATAATCCCAAGGATGAGAAGGCAGAGACAAGTGGAGTCTCATAGCTCATTGGCCAAACTGATCTGGTGATTTATAGCTTCAGTGAGAGACCATACTTCAAATATATAAGGTGGCAAATAACTGAGAAAACAGTCAAAATCGACCCCTGGCCTACACACACACACACACACACACACACACACACACACACACATTCTCCCAAGTTTTTAGATGTTTCAGGCAAGAGTTGATAAGAATGACATAAATATGTTTTATAAATGAACTTCAAATATAACTTTGCCTGCAGTTTCATAGCTACTCTTCTATCATTATATGTGAAAATAACTGTAAGAAAGGGGGAGGTTTGAATGCACATTAAGTTGAAGTCATTTTTACTACTAGCATTGCACCACTAGCTTCCAAGAAAATCTAATTGATACATCCTCTGAGTGCACTCTGTGATTTATACAATCCCTACAAAAAATAATGGACAATTTTGGCACTGCTAAAGGCCTTTACATGTGTAGTTGATTAGGAAAGTGAATGCCAGGGTTGCTACATTCAGCCTGAGCTTATCATTTGTAGTGTGGAAAAAACTAAGCCTCTTTCTCCCACATGTGATGTTTATCTTAGCGATCATGGGAACAATTAACTGCATTTGCAATTGGCTGCATAGCAGCAGAAGTGAGTTGAAATAAGGATACTGAATTGTATTCATATTGTCTCTTGAGCAGATAACCAATTAGTAGTGCTAAAACCCTCTAATCAGCCAGTGCATGAAAATGAAGACAGTGTGAGGGACAAGATGTCAAGACACAAACCATTTGTCATGGAAAGAATGGTATCCAAGTATCTTAACACCCTTAGGGTGTCTATTTGTGTGTGATTTTTATTCTTTATTTGTGTGTACAAATGTGACTTAAAGAGGAAATGGGGTCTGGAGAGATGGCTCACTTGCTATTCTTCCTAAAATCTTGGGTTCAATTCCGCGCACCCACATGTCCGCTCACAACTGTCTGAGATTTCAGTTCCAGAGGATCTGACACCCTCACACAGACTTGCAGGCATAACAGCAATGTACATAAAATAAAAATCAGCTTAAAGGAAAATAAACAAATAGTAATGAATGAAGCTATTTATTCTAGTATTTTGCTATTTAATAGCACATATTCTGAATACATTGTATGTACCCAAGTGGAAATATTCTAATAAATGAAAAAATGCTGCAGCATACAGATTATTAAGGTACAGAAAAGTAGCTATGTTCTATTCAATTCTGTATATCCAATGCAGAATTTCCCCTGACCATTCATGAAAGAGTCAGAATAAATGCTGACTTTGATCAGTTCAACCAATAATACAATTCACTACATTCATGTTCCAAAATGCTACTGATGCTCCTGATGCTAGTGTATGGACTAGATGACTGAAATGTCTCTCTCCAAGAATTAAATATTCTCCATTGAAGGAATTTTCTGTATTGTTTCTGTCAAAACAATGCTCATGTTCTGGGAGGCAACTTATAAGACTGAAATATAACTCAAGTTGATGCAATTGTTTTTGTTTATTGCAGACTATATTAAAGCACACATTTTGAATTAGTATATAGTAGTCCTTTTTGAATGTGGCTCTGGATTTCTAAGTTTTAGTAATAGGCAGTCAACCAGAGTTGGAACTTAGAAAATTTTGAGATCCAGAAGGAAATAATTCTTATTTTAAATTGTATGCTGTTCTAAGCAGCATGATGAAATAACTCATTATACCTATTTCATCTTTCCTATGATATAAATGATCCTTTTGTTCAAAGTATCCATGTTGTGTGTATATTGCTACCTTAATTTTAGTTATTAAATAGCCAACTGAGTTATTGTACTGTCTGCTTTTGTGTCAACTTGACACAACCTAAAGTCATGGAAGAGAATGGAGACTCAATTGAAAGAATGCTTCAAAAAGACCGAGCTATAGCCAAACCTGAAAGATGTTTTCTTAATTATTGATTCATGTTGGAGGAATCAGGCCATTGTGAGTAGAGATACTCCTTGGTCCTGGGTTCTATAAGAAATTTGTCTAAGCAAGTAATGGAGAGCACCCGTACATGGCCTTTCCATTAGCTTCTGCCTCTAGGTGTCTACCCTGTTTCAGTTCCTGTCTTGATTTCCTTCAGTGATAGGCTATGATGTGGAAATGTACCCAAATAAACCCTTTTCTTCCCAACTTGCTTTTTGCCATGGTGTTTCATCACAGCAATAGTAACACTAAAACAGTTACTTTTATTCTATCACAGCATTTGTATTCATACAATCCTAGTTCTTCTTGACAGTGATCTCATAGTGCAAGTGCGGTGACTCCAATGCCTCAGCACAAGACAGAGATGTGGAGATTTAGTCTAGTGTTGACTGGCAAGAGTGCAGGAAGCAAAATATGTATGTAGTATGTAGTATTCAATGGAACAGTGGTACCAGGCATGCAATTTGTGGTCTTACAAATAGATATGTTGGAGCTACATTCTAGAACTTTTAAGGAGTACATTTTCTGGTATTTCATATGGGGTAAGCTATACCTCATATAGTTTCCATGTTTGTTAAAATACAATCATATAAAAAACCACTTAACAAGCATAGAAGTGCTTGTTGGAGATTTGGTTATCAGCTAAGCACAATGTCAGTGAACAATTTCATCTCAGGAGCTATGCTAGGGCAGACTAGAATTGGTGTTACCCTGAAGGAGTCACGATTACCTCATATCTCATTTCAAACAATTTATTTTTCTTGCATGCATGGCTAAGTTCAAGAGTTCTTTTCTTGTTTTAATTGGATGTATTCTTTATTCTTTTTGTCTAAACCATAGAATAGAGTAAAGACATTCAATAGAAAACTGAGTGTTATCTGGGAAAGTTTTATACATCAGTGTTTAATTTGGATGCATTCCACATAAAAATGGATATACACATATAAAATTTCTTTAAAAAGAAAAAGCTATAAAGGAAAGACCTAGACCAGGAAGTGATGTTCTCCTAATCCTTTTATACAACAAAGAAAGATGGAAGATAAATACATCTATAGGAATTGAATAAGGACACACAGCACAAACAGGGTGGTCCAAAGTTCATGTGTGAACTGCTTGAAACACATTCTTCTATTACCATAGGTTAGATTTTTTTTCTCAGTCATCTAAGATGCCTCTTATCACTTTAAGTTCATTGTTTTACTTAGTAATGAATCAAAAATGCATGAATGGGCAAACATTTCTAATACATCATCCTTTTCCCATCTTTTTCTGGGGTGATATAGATGGCTCAGTATTAACAGTGGTTGCTGCTCTTTTCTCATACAGGTTACAACCATGTCCAGTTCTGATTCCAGGGGACATAATAATTGTTCCTGGATTCCTTGGGCACCTGCTTTCACATGCACATATCCCTACACAGACAGATATATGCACATAATTATAACAAAGTAAACCCTAATTTAATAAAAAATAAAATAGTTGATTCTTAATACCCAGTATGTGAACATGGAGTTTAGACTCTCTGGCAGGTCGCAGAACACTTAAGCACACACATGGCAAATCCCAGCTCCAGGAATAGCTGTCCTTGGTCTCCACTAAACTGGAGCTATTAAAAACTAAATCAGAGGCAAATCATTTGAATATTCAAGTGACAATAATTTTATAATCGTTCAGAATAGGCTTCTCAGGGGAAATTTTGATGCATTCTTTATTTCACACACCTTAGAGTCAGTTCTTCTTATTACATGCAGCTTTGATTCAGTTCTTATTATACGCATCTTTGAGACCAGTCTCTCACTCACTCAAGGCAGCTTTCAATATCCAGACATAAGATCAACATGTCATTTTGAATGACAATTCTGCTTCTGTCTTAGCTCAATGTTTTTCCCACAGAGGACACCTGTGCAGGGTCAGGGTGCCCTCAGGACTGTTAAGCAGGACCTTTGCAAGTACTTCTGCTCTGGAGTCCTTCCCAACATCAAAAAAACAACTTTAAGTCACAAGGAAATGGTGCAAAGTATCAACTCATCATTTATGCCATCAGTTTTCCCTAATTCAAAAGAATCACCTCTTTCTTCAATTAGGCATCATTAATTCCCTTCAAGAAAAGTTTCTAAAAAGTCCTCAGTATCAGAGTCATTGTCATATCTAAACCCAGGGCATTCCTTCCTGGAACTCTGAGGTTTCTATCACTGCCACTGATTTTCAAGGCCACATTGGGAGAAGAAATTTTATTTCACCAAATGTTCTTAGGCTTAGTATGTTTATCTTGAATTTATTAAATTGAATAATATGCCAGAATAAATTGATAAAATCTAAAAGTATTTTATATTGATTTTATCTCTAGAAGTTATGCCAAAGAAATTTATCTGCAATTTCATGTGTATGCAAATACAAGTAAAGTTTCACTGTTAAATGTATGAAATATTTCAATTATAACTCTACCTTTGAAGTACTGTAATTTACAGATAATATTTAGAAAGAACCCTAAGATAATGTTGATTTCACCTCTTATTCCAGCAGACTCTGTACCTGCAAAGTTAGTCATTAATTGCTACAAAAATTTAAACCTCATCATCTCAGTTTTCAAAATAAGACACTCTAGAATATCTGATGTATTTATTTAGTGTTGCTGTATTTGGGGATGGAAACTTTGGATAACCAAGTATACATGTTACAATAATAATTAGAGCCGGGTGTGGTGGCACACGCCTTTAATCCCAGCACTCGGGAGGCAGAGGCAGGCGGATTTCTGAGTTCGAGGCCAGCCTGGTCTACAAAGTGAGCTCCAGGACAGCCAGGGCTATACAGAGAAACCCTGTCTCGAAAAAAAAAAATAAGTACAATAATAATTAAAGCAAAAAAGAAATGGATACAGATACTAAGGCAGAAGGAGAGACTAGAGGTACAGGAAAGGGAACAACAGAAGAGGAAGGAGGATTTGACAATAGGGGATTGAAAATTATTAAAGTAATGAAACTCATTAGTTTATGCAATTATACAATAATAAAATAAAAGAAGAATATCTAATAAAAGATGGAGCACAAAAAAGACTACTGTGCGGCAACATGGAAAATAAATACATGCCTCGCATGTGTCACAGACTTCTGTGTGACAAGTCTATGATGAAGATAAGCAGACAGTATTTTTCATCCATGTAAACAGGAAGGCCAGGCAGTGAAACTGCTTGGGGGGAAAAGTGTTGATGCGAATATAAGCAGTGAACCCCTTACAAATGGCAACACTGTTTTCCAAATAAACTAGAGGGAGGTACTGCAGATGTAAACCCTGGCCACATGTTCCATAACAACTGCGAAGTGAGAGCTTTTCTGTGCAGAGGAATGTCTTTATGTGTTTATGACTGCTTTGATGTCCACCATAAATATCTGCTGAAAGGTGACCAGATTGCGATGACACAACCAGAACCCAGGTTGTATATGTTGATAATACAGGAAAACTGTCTGAGGCACTGGAGAATAATAAACATTAAGACCAGAATATGGAGCAACAATGTAGCGACACACAGAAGCAAACCTTTGAAAACACTTTAAGAAACCCTGTGTTCCCAGGAAGTGTCAGCCTAATGTTTTATGTTGTGCTGAAGTTACCCTATGTATGAAATCCTTCCCACGCAAGGCTTCCATAAACTGTACTTCCATGAAAACATTGCCTTTGCAATAGGACCATGGAAAATTCTCAAGATTAGAAGATCAGGAGTGCTAATTGGCTTATATCCTTGCAATTCAGAATTATTTCTTATATTATTTCTGTAAGAGAATTGTACCTGGTGTCTGAAAAAGATACATAATGTCTTTTTTTTTTCATTTGAGACATTGGTATATACCTCATCTCCCATTTTATCTCCATGCCTACTATATAAACAAGAAAGAGGGCTATATCAGCCCCTTTAAAGTCTCTAAATATTGGGATGTTCAAATAGCAATTACTGTTAAGAATGAAAAATGAAGAGTCTCGTTGAGATGTGATATAAACATGTAGATTCAAAGCAACTGTTGCATTCATGTAAACTTGTTATATTAAAATCCATTAAGATGCCTATCTTTTTTTTTTTTTTTTTTGGTTTTTCGAGACAGGGTTTCTCTGTATAGCCCTGGTTGTCCTGAAACTCACTTTGCAGGCTGGCCTTGAACTCAGAAATCCACCTGCCTCTGCCTCCCACAAATCCTATCTTAAGCAAAGGCATTAATGCACTCTGTCCTGTGCCTCCATCCCAACCTAATTCCCTCAGAAGAGGGTTTCTTTGCCCCAGATCAGGGAGTCTCCTTACCCAGTTCTCTAATCTGTCATGTCTTTGCCCAGTGTGCTGCTAGTTTACACAAACCTGCTGAGCTAAGCATCTACTCCAACAAACCTCCTGAGAATGGATTTCTTTTTCTGAGCCAGTTTTTTCCCTTGAGACTGAGCAGCTGTGTGTTTATAAGATTCTACCAAGTCTATAACATACTCAGATTATCAGATTCCTTCAGACAGAGGTATACAACATCATTAGGGAATGCTTATGTTAGTGAAGATATGAACAGTAAAGACCAACCAAAAATATATAAAATATATTTTGTTTACTTGTTTGGGTTTATTTCTAGTATTTGGTAATATGTTTATTATACAACGATGGTCAATGTTTATATGTATATGTATATGTATGTATATATATGTATATATATATATATGTATATATATATATATACACACACACACACAATCTGTGTTTTTACATATCCACAAATTAATGGGGAGAAAAAGTTTGATTGGGTTTTTACATCTTGAATTAAGTTTCTTTCTCTCTCTCTCTCTTTCTTTCTTTCTTTCTTTCTTTTTTCTAAATGTGTTACTGTGTGTGTATGTGTTTGTGTGGCTGTGTATGGTGCCACAGTGTGCACGTGGAGGTGAGGGGACAACTCCCACCATTTAGGTTCTGAGAATGAAGCTAAGATCACCAGATATGCTGACAAGTGCCTTTACCCACTGATTTATCTCAACAGCCCCATTCAAATTAGATTCCTTGAAGAACTCTGCCATCCACTAGTCTTACTATGCCAAATGATTTAGACGGTTGGTAGTTTAGGGTTCAGATAGCTAAAGTTCATCTAGTCACAGGCAATGTCATAAGATTTATGAATTTTTTTCCGCTAAAATCTGTCAATGTGTATTCAGTCCCTAAAAATAAAAATGGTAATAGAGTTTGAATGTGGAACTAAAAAAATTGAATTTATTTAGTGAAATTAGTCATTTCACTAATTAATTCTACAATTTAATTAAATTAGTAATTCCACTAAATAAGTATTTTCAATACCAAAGTCTGTAAGACAGGAAATCTTGTGTTGTTGAGTAATAAATAATGATTAGTAGTTCTTTCATTCTAATATGGCTTAATGGATCTCCAGAAATACACACACACAAGTGTAAAATCATTGTCAGGTTATATTAATTAAGTAAGCCATGTATTTCTTTATGTCTTACACACACAGCTATCAACAAGTTAAATAAAAACACTCCATGACAAAAATTCTATTTTAACGTGTTGTGATTTCACAGAGCATGTCTAAAATTTAAGGTATGATATACCAATTGATTTAAAATACCTTAGGTTAAACATGTATTTAAAAATTCAGTGTTTCTAATCTTGTTGTAAATTTTCTATGAAAAATTATCACCAGTGGTAAGATCTCATTTAAAACCATTTTAATGTGACGACAGAAACAGAGACTACCTGGACAAGAGTAAAAAATGCTAAAGTCGTTTCATAGTAACTCTACCTTCAGAAACTGAATTTAAAATAAGGCAGAAGGATTAAACTGACGACTAAATGGATGAATCAAATCCCTAAATCAAAACATTGTATGGCGTCTAACAAATTATAGTTTTAAATAATACAGTAACCCGAGGCAAAGTTTAAACACTAATACCTTTAATCTGTCAATCTCCTTATAAAGATGTTAGTTATGGGTTTTGCTTGTCTTAGAGGTAATGAGAACACGAATATATTGAGTTACTAGAAAGACCTGCTTACCTTAAATACAAAGTTCATGTCAAAGTGGATATATACTAGCCATTATATGTTATAGAAAAAAGTCTAAAATCCTCTAAGTATATTAAACTCTGTAAGGAAATAGTCTAGTGTTAAGCATGGTCTAATAGGGTTTTAAACAATATGAATGATGTATGTGTGTCTGGTATAGGCCTACACATGTAGACCTGTACACATTAGACAATTAAAGGAGTCAAATGCTCTTCTCTATCATTTTAGGTCCTATTTACTTGAGGCAGGTCTTCCTTTTAACCTGAATCTCATGTTTTGATGAATCTGCAGGCAGCCATCAAGCAACAGTGATGGATTGCTCCTACTACACACAGTGCTGAGCACAGGCATACAGTGCCCTGTCCAGCTTATTAGCTGGGTTCTGGAATTTGAACACAAGACTTCAGTATTCCACAGCAAGCAGTGTAACCATTGTGTCATCTCTCCAGCCACAATATATAGATTTTTGAAGTGTTATCATTATAGATACCCAGGCTTATATTTTTAGGCTTTGTGTATGTGTGTGCGTGTGTGTGTGTGAGTTCAGGTTAATCATATGTGTGCAAGACCTTATGGAGGACAGAGAGGGTGCTGTATCCCCTGAAACTACAGTTAGAGAGATTTGTGAGCAACCATGTGAGTGCTAGGAACCAACTTGGATCTTCCGAGATCCAGGTATCTGTTTTTGAATCCTGTAGAGTTTTTATTCTATAACATTGCCTTTTAATATTATTTAAAAAACTACAAGTTACTGGTATTTGCATGTGATTATACCCCTATATTCTTTTTTGCATTAAATTCTGTGACAGAATTTTCAAATCATGCATAGTAGAGGTTCTAACTTGTATTTTAATCTTTAAAATATCTTTTGCGAAGAAGTATGGATACTACATTGTTTATAACAGTCTATATTATTTTGTCTATGATAAACTCAAAACTGTGTGAGCACACATTTTGCCAAAGAATGCTGTATTTTAAAAATGGATATGTAGCTCATCTAAACACCATTATAATTGTAAATATAACAATAAGTTAAATATTGTAAAAGTGGACAAAGATTCATTTGTAGAACTATACAATAATAACAAAGTTTTCACCCAGATATTTTTTAATAACTAACTAAGTAATTACAAATAACTAACCAAGTCAAGTATCTAGAGTTAAGGTGGGCAGACGTGTAAACTGTATCTTTGAAACCTGTAGGCACTTTTTGATTAAATAATTCAGTTTTGAAATCATCATTTTCTGAGGTGTAGTCTATTATTATTATAACTGAAAAAAATTAAACTATGATGGGATGAATCAAAGTAGATATACTTTAATAGAAAGCATTGGTTTTCAGAATTTCCATACATGGGAGAAATTAACCTTGTTGCTAAAAGTCTATCATCTGATAGCTGTGCCCTCTACCCACTTAAGGTATTACATTTTTAATAGAGAAATCTTTAACACTGGCTGGCTTGACTTTTTGATGATTTTCATGAATAAATTGAGAGTAGAAAAAAGAATCTTTTTAAAAGCTCTAAAACACCCATGGAAGGAGTTACAGAGACAAAGTTTGGAGCTGAGACGAATAGAGACTGCCATATCCAGGGATCCATCCCATAATCAGCTTCCAAATGCTGACACCATTGCATACACTAGCAAGATTTTGCTGAAAGGACCCAGATATAGCTGTCTCTTGTGAGACTATGCCTGGGCCTAGCAAACACAGAAGTGGATGCTCACAGTCAGCTATTGGATGGATCACAGGGACCCCAATGGAGGAGCTAGAGAAAGTACCCAAGGAGCTAAAGGGATCTGCAACCCTATAGGTGGAACAACATTATGAACTAACCAGTACCCCCACCCCCAGAGCTTGTGTCTCTAGCTGCATAGGTATCAGAAGATGGCCTAGTCGGCCATCACTGGAAAGAGAGGCCCATTGGTTGTGCAAACTTTATATGCCCCAGTACAGGGGATCGCCAGGGCCAAAAAGTGGGAGTAGGTGGGTAGGGGAGTGGGGGGGGAGGGTATGGGGGACTTATGGGATAGCATTGGAAATGTAAATGAGGAAAATACCTTATAAAAATATTTAAAAAAAAGCTCTCTTGACTTTATGAGTTCAGATTAGCTGAAGATGAGGCCCTACAAGGCTGCCAGGCTGTCAGAGATTACACCCAGATTCTTCTCTCACACATCCCTGGGCTATTAATGGAAAGCCTATTGTTAAGGCTAAAAGTATGGAAAATAAAAGGAAAACAGATTCAGAAAGCTGACTGTTTTCAAGAGGCATCTGGAAAAACAAGACAACAAACAAAACAAAACAAAACAAAACAAAACAAAACAAAACAAAACAAAACAAAACAAAACAAAACAAAACACCTTCAAGAATACAGTTCTAAACAGCCCAGGGTCCAGGATGAACAATGCTTCTTACTTAGATTAGGCTAAATTACTCTATTAAATGTCCTTTCTACTTTAAAATCTGCTGTTCTGAAAGCTGAACGCCTGCACTTTTTTGAGACTGGACTTGCCCAATGATATTGACACATGAGAAAATACAAAGTTCACGGAGTTCCAGAAACACCAAAGCAGAAACAGAGCTTAGAACGAGTTCTTCAGAGAAATTGAACAGACTGGCAAGATTCTTAAACATTTTGTTCTAGGTCATGTGATATCTGTAGCACAGGATTGGTTATCTCCAAAAACTAAGGACATTAAGCCAATGTCCTACACATCAAATGCAGGAATCATCTACTGCGACACCGTTACTTTACAACTTTGCAGCATGACACTTTAGCCCTTTGAGAAACACACACTTGTAATCTCCACACTGCACTTCAGGCTTTGCTGCATTAACAAGATTAACATTTAGGAACAGCACACATCCGTCCTTCTTATGTAGATTGTTTTATCCCTTGGCTCAGTGCTATCTGTTTGATAGAAGATGGGTTAAGACTTCATGTTGGTTTTCATGGAAATTTCTGATGTACTCAGAATTTTGTGATACTTGGCTAATTTTTTGACAGTTCATGAATAAAATAAGAGAACTCAAAACAAGCATCCAAGCCCCATTACAACTCCCTTTCTTGAGCTAAAGATCCAAATCTATGTACACCCTCTCCATGAAAAGTCTGTTAGAGAGTAAGCCCCACTCCAGTGCTCTTACCCATCCCTATTCATGGCCCACAGGATTTCTTCTGCTTCCTTAATAGAAACAAGACAAAAACACCATATCTTCTCCCACCCCTGCTAAAATTTACAAAATTAAGCACACTTGTCCAAAACTCTTCAATAATTTGAAAAGCTTGGGGAGATATGGGAAAATAGAACAAAAGGAAGAAGAAAGGAAGAAAGGAAGGAAGGAGAGAAAGAAAGAAAGAAAGGAAAGAAAGGAAACATATGTATCCTCCACTCACATTATTATCTTCTCAATTTATGTAATAAAATGCTTGGGAGACATTGAATGTGGTGGTTCATGCTTGCAATCCCACCTTCAGGAATCTGACATAGGAGAGACATCACAGATTGGAACTATCCAAGAATACATACGAACCTCAAGGTAAGACCATACTATACAGTGAGTTCCTATCTGAGAAAAAAAAAATAAAAACAAACACAAACTACGACTAAAGGAAGTTGTTTATTGATTTAAAAGTCATTTTAAAGGTAACTGTGAACTTTAAATTGGAAAGCAAACTATAAATGTCTTGAGTTTGTAGAGAACATTCTGCCCTTCTTGCAGAATTAGTTAGAAGCAAACTTGGGAAAATCATTTGTAAACCTCAGAGATTGTGAAATTAGGTTGATTCATTTGAAAATTCATTTCCAAAAAATAATTTTTATCAGTGTTAGAATTTGAGGACCTCATAAAAATGAGAAATCACACATAGTATAGAATATAATATACTATTGCTTTCAAGTTCAGTACATCATTTTGATATTTGTATTTACAACCATTTTTTAAAATATATATGAAGGTGGTTGGCCTATAAGACAGGTGGATCATGAGTTTCTTAATCTCTTTGGCTGTCATTCAGCTATACCATAAAAGGCATAGATTAGATGGAATCCAGTATTTCTGTCAGCAACAAAATTCTAGTTCCAAATACAGGAAAGTGGTACATATTCCTTTTGGGTACCAGAAATACTGTTTAGCATTTTGCCTCATATGAACTGTTAGAAACAAGGCTTCAACATAAAGCATGCCCCATCATTGGTTTTAATTACCTAATACCAAGTCATTTATTTGTCTGAATAGTACACAAACAAACTTGGATCCCATAAACCCACATTCTCTTTGAAAGGGACATTTATTTTAGTTAAACCATTTCCTACCCCATTCTTTACAAATAAACTGTAACCTCCATGTGGTTTAAAGTAGCACACTACAGAGGGTGTGTGGTACACTTGTGGTCATGAATGAAAAAAAAAATCTAAATTTGAACATCAGAAAGCAATGAAAGTAGAAGCCAACTGAGTTTTGTTGTGGTGGTGGTTGTTGTTTGTCTTGATATGGGTTTTGTTTTTGTTTTTTAGCTGTTATACTGACAAATAAAATAAAATGTCTTTGCTTATCATCTCATTAAATCCTTCTATTTATATGGACAATATAGGATCCTATGAAATGTGTCCCAAGGCCCTACACAGTGATGTCTCAATTTTTATAACACACTTCTTGGCACCAGAAATTCAATAAGTGGAAACATTTCATAAAGGTGCTAACATCTGCTGAAATTCAAACCTCTGATAAACAAAACATATTCAGGTTCTTAAATATGCACATCAAACTATATGACTAGCACAGAAAAACATCCCAAACATTTCAGAGATTATGAGCTGTAAGGAAATAAATGGTCTTTAAAAATGTAGTCCATGACAAGAAGAATAGACTCTCCTGGAAAACACATAGTAGACAATGCCAAAAACCCTGCTCTTGCTGGACTTTCTAACACTTGTCCTAATCTCAAATATAACACTGAAATGTTGAAAAGTCAAGGTGATGCTTCAATTTAAAGCTCAATAAAGCCAAAACCAATATGTTATATAGAAAATGTGCTAATGACTCTCATTTTGAAACCTTCTACAGTCTACCACAGCATTTCAATTATCTCTAAGCATGTAAACACAATTTGAGGAACTTCTAAGATGTCATACAATTTTCTAAAAGAATATGACAAAAAGGGAAATTACAGAGCACAAGAAAAGAAATTGCAGATTCTGGTTTATTTTTGTGTTGACTCTACTTAGTAGCAGCCCCATCCTATAGCTATCATGATCTCAGTGCTGAAAAACACTCTGTAATGGTTTCTATGTGCGTTAATTTTCAAGTTCCCCGGGGGAATAGACCCTTTCCTTTAAAACAGCTTTTCAATTCTTAGTGTGAGATATACTTATTATTCTTTAATAACATAATCCAGTCATAAAAAAACTTATAACGTTTTGAACTTCAAAGAAAAGGTCATAAACAAATGACGATGGGTGCCTCTTTATATAAGCATTTGTGTCACATCAAGGTAATAGAAAAGACTTTGATGTCTACACACAACCATTACTAAAGCCAGAAAATTTCAGATATTTCACTCCCCATATTCAGTATCATTTTGCTAGGCTGCTACCTCAGTCAATCCTACCGTCAAGGATAGGGACATCTCAGATTGTCTTTGGTCAAAGTTATATGTGCATGTGTGTGTGTGTGTGTGTGTGTGTGTGTGTGTCTGTGTCTGTGTGTCTGTGTGTGTCTATGTGTGTCTGTGAGTGTATGAGTGTATGTAAACATGCATGCATGCATTTATGAAGTAAAAAGAAAATCACAAAACCATTTCTTCAGCTTCTTGGATCATCTGGCACTCTACTAGACTAAGCTCCTGTAGGAGCAAAGGGTATGTTGTGACTCTCTTTCTCCACCCTACCTGTTACTCTTCAGAAGTGGCTGCTACAGAATTTATTGCTAGACATTAGCTTATGGCATCCTCTAATACACCTAACCTACACTTTGGCCTGTCTGCTGACTTTCTAATTTTTCTCAAATGGAACTTCCCCTTGCTCTGACCATCTAAGACTAGTTTCTAGTATCTACTTTTCTCCTAAGGTAAGTGGATTTCTTCATCTTTACCAGTGCTCATGCTAAAATTTGAAGGAAAAAAAAAAAGGAAAGAAAAAGAAAACCCAAAGAGTCTATGTGTGGTGAATGGAAAGGCTCTGTAGGGTCTGAGTATCAATGAGAAAAATCCACAAACCCCTCTGTGTTGCTGGGATGCTAAGACTAACCACAACCCTACTGTAAGGCTATGCTAAACCCCTCAACCATACACTCAGAAATCAGCAGCCTTAAAATCTAGGCTGCTCCCCTGACCTACATGTCTAAAATAGAATATCCTCTTTTCCACCTATAAGTCCCCTTTAGTAACTATTAGAAAAACAACAGTATAACTCTATGACAGATAAAATTATTAGATTCAGTATTGGTTGTAGGCACTGTATGAAAACAAAAATGGAGGAGTTCTACCAGAACTGTAAGACAAGTAAGAAAAAACACAAACCAATACTCATTCTCTCTCTCTCTCTCTCTCTCTCTCTCTATATATATATATATATATATATATATATATATATATGTGTGTGTGTGTGTGTGTGTGTGTGTGTGTGTGTGTGTGAGAGAGAGAGAGAGAGAGAGAGAGAGAGAGAGAGAGAGAGAGAGAGAGAGAGAGAGAGAAAGAAAGAGAGAGAGACATGGATATCCATGGGCACTTCATATCTCTCTCTGAGGATGGAAACGGCAGAAACAATGTTGTAGTAAAAGGGCTACTGATGTAAGCTTTAAGGAGTGGCCTTGCATCTGACAACCTCAGCCACTTTTATCCTCCTTCAGGGAGCCCAGAAAGGAAAATGATAATTACAATGAAGGCTGCAAAGATAATCAAGGACACAGAAAAGATTTGTTCATGTGAAAGAAGATAAGAATATAAAAATGAGATTCAAAGAGACATAACTGGTTGAGGGAAAATGAAGATAAAAACCCGTGTGGCATTGTGTGGTGTGGGTTCTCCTCTACCTCCATACAATCAGGAAGATGGCATTCTTACCGGTACTACCATTTTATTTAGGTATTAACTTTCTGTTATTGTGTGTCACTACAAAGAATAAAACTGTATGCTGCAGGATGTCAGAGAGGTCAGAGAAAGGAGAAAGGAGAAAGAAATCTGGGATAGAAGCTATGCTTAGATCTCACCAGCACCACTATCCACTGGCTCTTCAAGAAAATGAGAAACCAAGATTGCCCATTAACATCTCTAGCCCTGTCCGTGTCAGTTGTTAATTTGATTTCAAATAGTATAGAAGCCAAGAACACTCTCTCTACACCAGCAACTATTGTCTTCCCTAAGTTAGTACTTCTTTTAATTTCCGTATTTTATATCAAATAATTATGTTCAGCATTTTCACTGTATGTCATTTGTTTTATAAATACTACAGCATTTGATATTCACAATTACAATATCGGGTCAGAATATATTGATATCATTTACATTTTATAGACTAGTCAATGAAACTTACAAAAGTTACATGTTGTTAAATGGCAGAGAAATATGAGCCTTGTGTAGTGGCTCTGTGCTTGCCTTAGCTAGCAAAGGTTGTGCAAAGCAGAATCAATTGTTTGTGTTTTGGATCAATTAACATAAGTTACTGCCATGAATACTATTTCCTTCTGCATTATAAACCATCTATTAAATACAAAATAGAAAAGTTTCTTTGTGTGATAAATGGAGATATGAATGAAATCATTTAATGATTAGCTCTTCCCATTGCACGATTAACTCTGCACTGGTTTGCTTGTGAGCTTTTTGGTTCTGGTTCGGTTCCATTTTGCTTTGTTTATTGAGTTTCTGTTCCTTATTGCTGACATGACATGGAGGGAAAAAAAATGAAGTATTCATCTATGTGTAATTTATGTTTCAGGGTATGTTGCTTAGGACAGAAGATGTTGTATAAACGGTTGGCTGAGTGACTGAAAGATAAACGGGGAAATACTGCAGCAACAGATCATTTGTACACTGCCCTTAACAGATCTGCTCTCATTGGGTGGGGGAAAGTGAGTCATAGATTTGCCTACTTAGAGGGTGGTACAGGGAATTATCACGTCTAATTTAGATGGATAAACTCGAGAAATAAAAGTAGAAAATGGTGATTATAAGAAAATCACACAGATTTCCAAACTGTCAAATTATAGTTAAAACTGATTTAGCTTGGTCAACAATGTTCCAATCTACAAATCAGTCAACTATTGTGTGAAACAGTATAACTCTCTTTATCTGCACCATTGTAATATACTAAAATTTCTATTTGAGCAGAATACCTTCTGCTGAGAATGTAAATTTCCCTGTGCTCCATTAAAAGGAAGTATAGTTATTCAATTCACATTTTGATTTTTTTACAGTCTTTAATAGAGTTTACCAAGCTGGATATTGACATTTTAATCCTAGATATGTCTTAAGCATTTTTTATTTGTCTATTGCTTCTCTTTGTCTACCATCTGTGCAAGGTTTCCTGAAAACCATATGTCTTTTGAAGGTGAGGAATACATCTTTTTATTAAATATCAAAGCAACAAATACATGGATGGAATATTAGAAACAAGATTGTTTTATGTGATATAGTTTCAAAAACATAGTATCCTAAGATATCACCTGTTGTAAATTTAATAAAATTACTGTCATCTTTTCTTTTCCACCTATACTGTGTACAATGAGCAAAATAAGCTCCTGATCATGTTCTCTGTTAGGGAATGTAACGGCTATTCCTGGTTGTCAACTTGCTATGTTTCTATTGAACTATAATCCAGAACTGGAGGGCTGCAACACACAAGTTTCTGACCTGGATCATGGTATTGAGATCTTAAGGCATAGTGGCTAAGAAAAGCTTAGGCCCAGGCAAGGTAGTATACACTTTTAATCCCAGGAGACCGAGGCAAGGAGATCTCTGAATCAAGGTCAGCCTGCTACAAAGCAATCTCCAGATCCATGTGTTGTGGTATACACGTTTAATCTGGGCCATACCTTCTGCTGGAGGCATACATAATGGCATTGAAAAAAAGAAAATTCTTGCACTTACTAGCCAGCACATCTGTTGGAACCTACTTCTACAGAAGACCAGCTGAAACAACTAGCCTGGTGGGAATGAGCAACTACTAGATTCTTGGACTTCCCATTCACAGCTGACTGGAGTTGGGTTAGTTGGACTTCAAACTGCAAGTCATCACAATAAATTCTCTCAATATAGAGAGACATTCCATAAGTTCTGTGACTTAGAGAACCCTAATATAGGGATATTGAAGATAATGAAATATTATGTTTATATCATCAACTAAAATGTTTCATATGTGTTCATTTTGTTGACATGATACTCAGAATGGCATAAGCTTTTAAGAAAACATATACAAATCTTAATTAATGTTCAAAATTTCAAGATGACAAGTCTGCCATAGCAAATACTGACATTTTCATAGGCTCAATCAATTTGCAAGAAGCTATCCATTAGGCTACTTTAAATAAACCTGAACCTGCCTATTATACTGCTTAAGTAATTTCTACTTCATAACTCCCTTTTTCAGAAGTAAACATACAGCTAAGTTTCATAAGCTAATAAAAACACCTTAATTTGCTTGTATTGTAATGAATTAATTTCTCACCAAATTGTATGCAATATATTTTCAAAGTCTACATAACCAACTGATCACACAAAACAACTCTAAGTTTCTTTATTGTAACCCGTTTTCACCCCACACCATACCACACTCACTTTCAACACTGTTGATTCTTCACAAAGAACATGTAGTAATGACATCATACTATCATAGAAAATTTATGTATAATTATAATAAGAAGGGTCATCTTCCTTTCCAATAAAATTTTGGGTAATTTTTAATGGACTCCTGGACCAAACTCCGACATATCTTTGAACAATGATTCTTTACAGTATAGAATCTACTAAGGCAGAAATCTGGTCCATTACGACAGGAATCTGTTACTCCCTCCACAGCAGTAGTAGCACCCAAGAAGTGACCTATGGCAGTAGAAGCATTGGTAAAATGATTTAAGACCTAAGTCAAGATAATTTACTAAGAAGGATGAGAACACATTAGGGCAGACTTTAGAATCACTTACATTTTATGACCTGAAGGAAAAGCCAGGATAGGATGTGATCCACTAATTTCTTTCTTCATTACTTGATGAGCAATCTCATGCTGTCACAGAACAATAGCTAAGATACAGTCATTTTAAAATAAGAGAAATATACAGCCTCATTCCCTGGGAGGAAAGGGAAAGGAAATGGGTTCTGGATAGGGATGGAAGATGAGGAAGGAGACAGGGAGAAAAAGGTGGAGCTCAGAGCTGCAGGACTTTTTACAATAAAACAAATTACCAGTTAGTCTGAGGTGGATCTTGGGATTAAGATTTTTAACAGCCTTGACGTGAGAGCAGTCGGTTGCCATGGTTTGGAATCACTGTTCTACAGTCATAGTTCAAACCTACCTGTCATTTTCAAAATTCACAATTATAGATTTTTACAGGATTTACGGTCTAATTTTCTTCTAAGTCCACGTGTTATATTCTTACAGTGATTGGCAAAGAGCCAATGAGAATAAAGCTCACAGAAAAGAAACATCTGAACTCTGGGCACAGAATTTGTCATCAAGTATGAAAGATGTTTCAGTTCATCTTGACAAATTCATTTGAGGTGCCTGATATTCACAATATCATGACATCCCCAGGTTCTCAAGGAAGCTGAGGTGGGGAGGTGTAAGTTTGTGCAGCATCAGCCCAGTGGTAGGGAGCTTGCCCAGCAAGGACGGGGACCTGAATCAGATCCTGTGCTCCGAAGAAGGAAAACAAAGACAAAGGCAAGAGCACCAGTTCAGTGAGCAGATACCCTTCTTGATTCAATCCTTAAACAAAGCTGTTATAGGAGGAGGTAGAAGAAAGACGGAGGCCTTGGGCATTAAATGATTTGGGTATTTAGAGTCAATTTTGCAACCAGAATTTAACTTTGTCAAGGATAAATCATGCAGATATAATGACTACAGAGTTACAAGCACTGGCAGGAATTTGGAGGTAAAATCAAAACAAAGTCTAATAAGAGCAATTTGGCTTGGACTTTTGGAGCCCTTGAGCTAAGCAATAGCTTTATCTTTGGTATTCGAACTTATGCACTATTTCTGTCTACAACAGAGATACATCTACAGGAATGCTATAGACATGACTATATCTATAGTCATGGGGTATGAAGCTAAAATTCAGAATTCATTTAAGATGTACATTTTTCATAAAACACCTCCTCTGTATGGTCTCTTTGCCTCTTTTATGGTACCCCCCCCCAGGCTTTGGCTGGTGTAGCAGGTTTTTGTGTGGTTGACTCATTCTGTTTACTCTAATGGGAAGCCTCCCAAAAGACTGTTGTGTTGCTTCTTTGTATATATAGATACAAAACATAACATTGGACTAGTATACCTGAAAAACTAAATGTAGTTCATCTTGTCTTCCTTTTACGTATTTACTAGACGATGTCCTCACATAAACCAGGTAGGAGAATGAGTGGTACGGAAAAGAATGAGACAGAAGGACATACAGTGGCTCATGAAAGAGGACAACTTTTTTCTCATATTGATCTTTACGTTTCTGACAATCTACTCAATTGTATTTTCTAGTCTCCAATTTGAAGTGAATGAGATCTACATGGATGTGCCAGACTATTAGTACATTACCTGGAAATGTCTGGGCAGTGAGCTTCGGCAAAGTTACCTGCAGGTATTAAAATTCTAATATCCCCTTTCTCTTTATGTCCTTTTCCCCACCTCAGAATCAGTATTAGAAAGTGTTTTAAATTCTGTCTTAGTTGCATATATCGACTGTGAAATTTGGAAACCAGTCATCTTAGAGGAAATTTCACTGAAATGCCACTTGGCACTGATATTGATTTCCAAATGTGACTAAATAGCACATCTTAGCACATAACTTCCTCTAACTCCATTCCTGCTAAAAGAAGGGAGGCTGAGATTTTTGTGATCCTAAAAATAATGTCATGGTCAGCATGATCATCTTTGTCTCCCATTATGTCAACACTCATACACAAATAAACAAAAAGCTATAGCAAACCAAGCATCCTTCATTACATAAGTAAGTGTACATTGCATTTAAATGTCTACATTTATAGGCATGTCTGTGCATGGATGTGTATGCATGTTCCCATGTATATCCAGTTGTACATGTCTATGTTGGTGTGTGTTTGTGTAGGCTAGAGGTTGTTGGGAGCTGTTGTCCTCCATCACTTTCCACCTTAGGTAATGACTGTGGGTCTCTAGCAGAATAGGTTGTCTAGTCTGTCTAGCTAGCTAGGAATAGGAATATCCTGTCTTTGTCTCCTAAATGCTGGCATTGCTAACTGATCCTTCTACATACCCATCATTCTTATGGATGTTAGGGGACTAACTCCATTCCTGATGCTCATATGGTAAGCTCTTCACCCACTATACCAAACAAACGTGGCTTATGACCAAGTTTCTAGGAAGCAAATGTGAAAGTAAGCAGATCTAAAGGAGACACAGACCTTATGAACATAACCAGAAAGAAGGTAATCATGTCCTTTAGTTTCTGATTCAAATGTTTCAATGCCCTGCAGCTAATCCACGTGTACCATTTTTATGTGTCCAAATAAAGCCACCAAGTGCATTTTTATTCTATAATAGACAAGTCATTACACTACTGCTGTCAAAATGATTAAATGAATAACAAGGAATACAAAAATGGCATAAACAATTATTCTTTATCCTGTTTAATATATCAGAAACTCAAAATATAGCTATATCATGGGTATTAGCAGACTGCCTTGAAAAAGGTTTTGTATAATTAGATTTTCACACAGAGGCCTTGCAACTATAGTAGCAGCAGGTTTGCTGGACTAATGGAAATTGGAATTGAGGCAATTATGTAGAACAGTGGCAGGAAGCATGGCTTTTAGGAGAATCAGCTTAAAGAAGAAAAGCCCAGTGGCATGTGCATTAATGCTGTCAAAACTCTAAGCAAGATTGGCTCTCTGTGCCAGCTAAGCCCCTGCCTGACTCTGGAAAGTAATTTTCTGAAGCCATGCCAAGCTCTTTGCTTGAAAATAACATCTTAATTGGTTTCTTCTAATAAAATTCAAAATGCTCTTTTGGTGATGATAATACACTCATTGTTTTATTCCAGTTCAACGTTCTGGTCTCCTGAAATGTCCCCAGTATTACTGTTGAGGGAAAGGGAAAGGAGCCCATATGCTTATATTTATAGAGCGACAATCTGGCTAGAAGGATCAACAAAATTGGAAGCTCTTGAGGCCAGAGAGACTGACTCTATAAAGAATGGTTATTTTCAAACTCACATTCCTGTAAAATGGCAGCGAGACTCCAATTTCTTCCCATTCTTTTTCTACGACTTTTAGATACAGATACACAATGATGGTGTTCAAAGGATGGTGATGTGTCTGATTGCCCAATGACACAAATTAAATCTTCCAATGATTGTTTTCAAATTAAAGAATAATTTACATCATTTTCCTCCCATGGGCTTACTGTAATTAGTGTTTGGTTGTCAGAATTTGTTTTTCTCTTTATTTTCAACAGAGTATTATTGTTCTATAAAGATTTTATATTACATATATTTGTGTGTGAGAGAGAGAGAGCGAAAGAGACAGAGACAAGAGCACAGAGAGGCACACATGTGTCACTGGGAGAGCACAGAGTGTACAGATCAAAGATATCTTGTGGGAGTCACTTCTTCTCTTCCACCATGTAGGTTCAAGAGATTGAGTGTCAGGCTTGACAGGAAGTGTCTTTACCTGGTAAGCCAGCTCCCAGATCAACAGTCTGTTCCTGGGTGCTAAACTAAAATGTGTTTTTTCCCCCAGACTCTTAATTTAAACCATATCATTTATGTTCGGATACAGAACCATTCTCCAAGATTCATTCACTTTTTTAGACAGTAAAGATTTGATCTTAAGAAAGATGCTTGATGAAATAATCTGTCAGGCGCTTTTTTAGTATGGTTAACCTGACACTGAGTCAAATTTTTATTTTGATAGGTCAATATTCTGCACTTCCTCTTAGATCATAGATATTGTTTTCTGTAAAATCATATCCCTTTAATTTCTTTGATCTCTCTCTGCCAGAAAGACCTTGGGCACTGCATTATATAATACTGACAAATACTGAGGTATTTGTCATTTTTATACTTTATTATTAGTGCTTCACCTGCTAGTCCATAATACTTAGCATTTACTGGCATCACTTCAAGTCAGTATGGAAGATGCACTTAATATGTAGGAAGAATCATCTACAAACTGGTGATGGGAAACCTGAATTCTAATACATGGAGCACATCAAATTAACCTGATTACAAGAGCAGCAACATGGAAAAGACAAGCGAGGAATTCTAATTAATTTCCACAAATTAAAGAATATAAATGTAAATAATTAGCATGTGTAAGGTTGAAGCCTACATGACATACACAGACTGAACATATTTTACTTTGAAATTTAGGACTATACATGGATATGAGTGTTTGGTGGTGTCACAACAGTTAACCAAAAAAGAGGCAATGAATGTAAAAAAGGTCAAGGAGAGGGATATGGGAGAGACTGGGAGGGAAGGAAATGGAAAAATAATGCAATTACATTATTATCTCAAAAATTAAATAATTTTTAGAAGGGCATATGATATAAAAGAATGATTAATCTTTTTAAAGTAATGAATATGATAGTTGATTTGTCTCAGTCTTAGAAATCTCTTTAAGAGAAATATGTTTGCTATATAAAATTATTTCCAATGTTACTGGCCTGGGTCTATGGGTACATAGGTCAGTTGTGTAATGCTTCTCAAGTCAACTGAGACTCTGGGTTTGATTTTAGTACTGTAAATAAATTAATTAGATAACTAAGATAAAAATCTGTTGTGTAGTTGCCTTAAAATATAAAAATCAAGATCTAATTAAAATTTTAATATAATTAAAGTTAATTTAAAAATTAAGATATAATGAAGCTAAGTGTTGTGTACACTTTAGAGAAAATATCATGAGTTAAGCTTGTTAACATTCATATTCATGGTCTGCTATTTCTTTGGATTTAGTGCCTTGATTTGTAGAGTGCCTCTGCTTTGGCTCATGTTCTGCTTATGATTAATCTTCTTCTTATGCTTTTCCATCCTCTAGTACTCTCAGAACTACTATCAAGCTGTGTGAGGTGAGCAATGACTCAGTCTCTTAGGGCCTCTGTGCAGAGAAATTCTGTAACAGAAGAGATAACATGGAATTCTTCAAAAAGGAGAATGCACTCTGCAGAATTCATGCATTAACCTTGAGTTCTCCAAGGCTGTAAATTCCTACTGGATAAGAAGGGAGGCTTGAAATGATGGCTGAGGAGAAGCCTGCCCCTTGGATGTGAAGAGAGGACTTGCCATTTTTATAGCTCAGCACATTGCTCCCTGACCTAAAATAGCACATAGCTAAGCCCTGGGCTCTGCCTGTCCTGGACTTTTCTTGCCAGCTGGTCCTCTGTGTTAGCAACCGTCTCACCTCTCTTCTCTTCCCTTTGTAGTGTGTTCTCTTTGACAACTGAAGCAGCCCTAATCCAAATATAAAAGTTCAGAAAGCAAAGGAGTGTTGGGATCTTCTCGGGGATGTGAAGCATCTTCACCCAATCGTTTATGAATCATTTTTGTTCATAGTCATGGGATGAAAACAAAAAGGATAGTGTTCTTAGGGGTCCTCCAATAAAACATGTGGAGGAAGTGGGAAAACTAGGCAAATTCTGGTTCTTAGGCAACGCTGCAGGTCTGTGAAGATGGCATGAGCATCACTATTTCTTTACGAGAAAGCATAAGACGCATGACCCTCCGGAATGTCCCTTGATCACTCTCCAAGACAAATGATGAGAGTAAATGATACGTTTTTCCATAGAGTACTTTCACCTGAGCTCTGCTTCCTCTCCCAGTCACAATACCAGATCTTTCCCACAGCAAACAAACATCTATGTTCTGGAGAAGGATTCACAGGTACTTCATAGTGGTTTGCCATTTCAAGGAACAGCAAAAACCCTTTAGCTCTCTTCTTTTCTGGCTCCCATATCTCGGTAGTTTCTGCATGCAGGGTCATTTGACTTAATGATACAAATTAAACTCAGGCTCTTTGGCACATGCTTTTCACTGAACTGTTCCACAGGCCCATCAGATCTGTGTATTGGAATACTTGGAATAAATAGGTTACTGTGATCCACGACTACCCTCTGAGCTGTGTAGAGCACTGAGCAATTTGCTCACACTGTATGCATAATATTTTTGATCTTCCTATCCTGACTTTCTCTGTTCCACTTCAACCTGTTGGACTCTGCAGTGGGCTGTGTTATTCTCTGACGTAATGGGAGAGAGCGAGTTTTATGAAATGCCATCTTCGTTTTGATTTTAGTAGGTCCTGGAACTAATTCTACAAGTGTTTGTAGAAATGGTTCCAGCTCTCCAGAGCTCTCCAGTCTGACATGACAACTTCTATTTTAATATGTTCCCTTTGTATTCCTAGGATATCAAGCCAGGTACTTAATTTTCTGATCTGCATTTTGAGGCTAGAAATATTGCTTACCATACAGTATTTTTAGAGTAACACGAAGTACCACACACTATATAGAATATTTCCTGCAATAGAGACCACGTTAATGATAGCTGCTATAAAATAAATACAAATTACTAAACAGTTTTTTATCAACATAGAAGACAAAAAATTCAGAATTAAGAAGAAGAGTAAAAGACAAAATTCTACCTGTCTGATCTGAGACACTCCCTCTCCATCCCTTTGGGGCATTATGTACTTTTATACTGGCATAATATCATAACCTCATATTTTGATATCAGAACAAGATTTAATAGAATCTGAGGAAATTTGCCAAGAATAAAAATAATGCTTTCAAGAATAATACACAGACTTTCAAATACATCCTAAGTATTTCTGAGAATATATAAATAGCATATCATAGAAATTATTTCCATTCTAATATTTTTCAAGTCATCCTTTGTAATACCTGAACTTAAATTTCTTCTCTTCAATTCAGGCTTATGAATGAGATTGACTCTATGTGAGCTTGCCAGACTCCTATAGTCATAGACAGGAAAAACTGGGTTTCTGCTCTTTTTCTCTCATCTCCTCATCTTTTAATTGATCTCAACATGCTGTTTTACATTAAATCCTAGAGTTACCCTTCTCAGTGTTCTGTCTTAGTGACATCTGACCCACATTTGCATTTATCAGTAACATTGTCATGAAAGAAAGAGTTAAGTATTTTTTTTTATTTATTCTGGGCCCCTTGTTGAGTTTGGGTTCATTACAAAAATTGCAGGTGAGCAAGATCCTTAAATGGCACTTAACTTAGGCTTCTGGAAGGAGCCTACAAAGGCACCGCAGTCCCCTGCTTTCCTGAGAAGGAAAAACTTCAGATTTATTGCATCCACAATGAGCATTCTCCGAATGAATGGAGAAATCAGGAACAACCGGCTTTATTTTTATCTCTCGGGGTAACCACAAGACAATCTGTTTTCAACAACTGTGCCTGCTAATGTCAATGTTAGCGGAGTTCATGAAAAACTAATTCATTATTTTCAGTTTATTATCCAATAACAGTTCTTCCAGCTTTGCATGTGGCTCACTAATTCTCCAGGGTCCTTTTATGTGTTGCTTAATTAACTGAGGTGCTTGTCAAACGAGGCAGATAGTATAAGATAAAAGATGTTTTGTCTTTTTTAATCCAAAGTGAAATTCTCTCATTTGCATACTATTCATGGCCTGAGGACTTTCACAGCTTATTACTGAATATTCAGCAGTGGATAAAAAGGCAAAAAGGAAGACAGAGTGAAGAGTAAATCAAGGGTCCGAGGCAAGGTTTGTCCCTACCCTTTATGCTCCTGTTTCCAAACTCTGAACTTGCCTTCAATCACCTCTGTGCATTGAAGCCAGTTGCATTCTTATCTAGTGGTGAGACTTAGGCTTGAGCTGGAAGATTTGTCAGTGTTAGCAAAGAAAAAGATATGAAATAGGAAATCCTCAGGGAGTTTCAATCCTGTGAGTGCCATTTCCTTTCTGAGGTCCACGTAACATAATCAGTAGCTGATGTTTAAAAAGCAATCTTCCAGTGGGATGTCTGCTATTCTAGTGAGCAGAGACCAGCAATGAATTACAGACTCATATAGTCAACTTCTCTACCATCTGTTTTTTCATGAGTACCTTGATAGTTATGAATTTTAAGCCAAAAGAAAATGTGAAGAGACAGCTAAACTTCAGCCAATAGAAGGAGATGACTGACAGACAGAATGATTTCGATGGCTTATTTAGACCAACTTAGTCTTATACTATTTAGTTTAAGATATTATTTCCTTGACATAAGAATACATTCAGCAAAAGAGATGCCTTAGCACTTAGTATTATGTTTTAGGTAGTGCTTGGTAATTTACATGTTTTCTGAGGCCAGAAAACCTCCATGTGAGTAAATTATTTCTTTTTCTTTTGTACATTTTTCAAGACAGGGTATCACTATGTAGTCCTGTTTGTCCTAGAACTCATCTATAAATCAGGGTGGCCCTGAATTCCCTCGGATTTACAAGCTTCTGTCTTAAGAGTGCTCAGCGTAAAGGAGTGGGCCGTGACACAGGGCATAGTGATGTCTTTAGTAAGAGATTGTCTCTACTGAGCCACCTTAATAATCTCAGCTACCCCTCAGTGGTAAAACATAGCTACTTAAAGTTTGTTATTTTGATGTAACAATAATACATGTCCCCATAAGCTCACATCAAAGTCATTATTCTAAGGACTAAGCCACAGTGAGGCTGAAGCTGGATCCCTTTTCAGTTCTCTATACTGAACGCATTCCAAAGGCAAATATTTCGGGATTTCAATATATTCACATTTGATATGAAAAATATCTAAAACTTTAAAACCACATATAGCCGGGCAGTGGTGGCGCACACCTTTAATCCCAGCACTTAAGGAGACAGAGGCAAGTGGATTTCTGAGTTCAAGTCCAGCCTGGTCTACAGAGTGAGTTCCAGGACAGCCAGGGCAGGGCTATACAGAGAAATACTGTCTCAAAAAAACAAAAACAAAACAAAACAACAACAACAAAAAAAAAAACCCAACCCAAACCAAACCAACCAAAAAACCCCCCATATATATATATTTTGCATAATATATATCAGAAGATATATATGAGGTTCTAAAGTATATATATGGAAATTTACTCATTTTTCATAGACAATTTTCATACATATAATTGATATTATCATGATGTCAGGGAGCAGCTCCTTGTTTGTGGTGAGCCCTAACTGCCACTCTAGAAACAGATATTCATGGTAATGAGTGAATCTTGAATTAAAATAAGTTTTGATATCTTTCTATCATACAATACCTTAGCTAAACTACAGCCATCTTTAAAGGAATTTGCTTAAACTACAGCCATCTTTAAAGGAATTTGGCTATTAGTATATATATGCATATGTATATATACACATATATATACATATATGCCTATTTAAATATATGTCCAAATATTTTCATATTATCAAATCATAGAATGTATAATGAATATCCCTTACTTAATTATAAATGAATTATGGTATTTTTACTTTATACAAAGGTAAATGTCATACACATCACAACTGTATGTGATACTTTTACTAGAGCTAATCAGAGATGCTTCATAGTAGAAATGTATTCAACAGTTGAAGAGGACAGTTCTTCAAAATATGTCAGTATAAAAATGGAAACAAAAGACCTGAAACAAAACCTGACAGAATATGAAGGAGAAACACACAGATACATAGTTTAAGAGTCCATCTGCTTCTGCTAGCAATTGAAAAACAAATAGATAGAAAATAAATAAGTATATAAAAACATTATTAACCATCTAGTTCTACTTGTGTTTCTTCATATACCTTGTGCAGTAAAAGCAGAATATACATTATTTTCAATATAGACCAAATTCTGTTATAAAATGTTTAAATAAATTTTGCATAATTGTGAACACACAATATGTGTTCTTTCAGGAAATTAAGTCAGAAATCTACAAAAATATTTTTTAAATGCAAATATTGATGAATCACCAATATAGAGGTAAAATGAAGAAATAGCTAAGCAAATAAGAAAAAAAAACTGACTGAATAAATGCACGTTAACAAAGTCTGTGGTAGACATTTAAGAAAAATATATAGCATGAATAAAAATACTAGAAGAAAGAACTAAATTCCATTAGGTGAGCTTCTATGCAAGGAATTTTCCAACAGAAAAACATATTGAACAATGTTCAATATGAAAAAAATAATTCATAGTAAATTTTAGTGGATAAATTAATGATTATTTAACAGAAAACATGAGAAAAAAATTTTAATTCTGCATATTTAAAGAGATAGCTAATCAACTAAGACATACTATGTGTACACGGTGCTTATCTCAGGAATGAAGTGGAGAACATTACTACAGACCCTACAGACTAAGGAAAGATAAAATGAAATATGATAAATAACTTTTATTTTTAAGACTATATTTTGTTTTCAAAAAGAAATAATATTTAAACCATTTACCACAATAATTGGATTTATATAATTCAATATGGAAACATTATCTGAAGCACAGAAACATTTTCTTAAACATTTAAAGATAGCTGATTCATTTTATCAAGTCACTAATTTCCGGAAATAATATATAATAGAATACCTCTGGGGAGAAGACAGAACTTTTTACAAGGCTTTGCCTAGTATACTAGGCTCTCTCCTTGAACACGGGTATTTACCTCTTTCCACAAAATCCTTACTGATTGTAATATTTTTGATATGGACAAAAAAGGATCAACATAAATAAAGCAAGGAAATCTGAATCTGTGTATCTTATTGGTTTTTAAGGCAACAATAATCAGTCCAAATAGCACTGGCAGAACATTTCTATGTGTTTCAAAGATATTCAGAATAAAATAAGAATTGTAAAACTTACAAAGTATCTAATAGAAGTCTCCATTTAATAATATAAAGGATTCATCTAGCAGGAATGTAAGTAATTTACATCATCTGACATACATTCCAGGTAGGACTGATAGCCATCTCCTTGACCTGCACTAGATCAACATAGAAAGCCAGCCAGTCAATCACAGTTCTCCAAATGTTATCACTCCATCACTCCACTGCAAGGAGGGACGGAATGTGGATGCTGAAGGTAGTTCTTTTTCACACACCTTTACATTGACACCAGTGTTTACTTGGAGTTCAAGTATGACAAGTCTGAACAGTTTTTAATCATGTTTTAGCCAAGAAGAGACGGACAGGAGACCCAGGTTCAGGGAGGGAGAAGATTAGAAGACAAAAGAGGGAGCAGACAAGGTACTAAAGAGGGCTTGCAGACACAAGACCAGTGAAACAACTAAACCTCTGTCTGATGCAAGGATAGTTTCCTCGGATTCCTTCCAATTCCAGACTTTAGGGTCAAAAAATAGTGCCAAAGATTTGAAATATAAAATAAGACCTAGGTTTGTGTTTAAATAAATATGCAATCATATACCCCACAACCCTGCATCTAACATTTATACCTTGATGTTAAGAATGAACTTTTCAAAGTTAGTGGCTGTAGATCAAGGCTAAAATTACAATGGTCATAATGCTGCATCAGGAGAATTATCAGAAGTTCAAGACTAGACTGGGCTACACAATGGGTTCCAAGCCCACATAGCTACAGTGTTAGACAATGTCTCAAAAAATACCTGAATGAAAAACACTTTGGAGGAAACTTTGTAACTTGTTTTGCATTATTCTAAAATAGTTACTAAAAGTAATGGAACTCTTAAATAATAAGAAATTTATCCATGATAATTAGGTAAATGGTAAACTCTCAAGAATTTGATCTTAAATTAATTATTGAAACTTGTACACTTTAACTATTTTTCTTTAAGTTATTTTTCATAACATATTGATTAATATTTATGACTTTATTTTAGGAATGTTTGAAGCTATCATCTTAAAAGTTAAGAATTTAATTTAGATTATTCTTGTGGGTATATCTTTTCAAATCAGTATTGGAGTTAGAAAGATGGCTCTATGGTATGTAATTCTATTCTAACTGTTGAGTCCTAATAATTTTGAGATGAACAAGTGTGAGGAACTATTTATTTATAGGTTGATTATTTTGCCATGCCATAGTCTACATAACTCCCACATTAGGGCAACCTATCTTTTGTGGATCTGTTTTGATTTAAAACTGTTTAAGCAATAGACATACAATATAAAGTCTATAATAACTTACATTCTCTATAGAGTACTGACACTGTTTTCTAAAGACACAACTTTTTCTGGAAAACATAAATTGTACTTGTTTCTTTAAAGACAAATTTGCTGAAGTATCTTAAGTGACTAATGACTTGTTGCAATGACTCCTGCATTTACACAGAAAGTCTGGGTTAGTGTTAATGACATAGAAGGGACCAGCCTTAGATAACTGGTCTACCAGACCATGTCATCTCCTTCCACTGTAAGAAAAATATAGGTAATTATACTTTTCCTTGAGGTTTCTTTCCTTCTTTCTTTCCTTCCTTCCTTCTTTCCTTCCTTCCTTCCTTCCTTTCTTCCGTTTTTCTTTCTCTCTTTCTTTCTTTCTCTCTCTTTCTCCCTCTCTTTCTCTCTTTCTTTCTCTCTGTCTTTCTTTCTCTCTTTCTTTCTTTCTTTCTTTCTTTCTTTCTTTCTTTCTTTCTTTCTTTCTTTCCTTTCTTTCTTTCTTTCTCTGCATTGATAATGTCAACTTCAGAAACAAAATACAAACAACTGTAAAATGTTTCTGTGATTCAAGAAAAGTAGAAAGATTCCAAAGCAGTTATTGTTGCCCCTGTTCTTCACATCTAAACAGCATGACTATGGTTTCAAGGGTAAATGTCAGGCACAAAGGTTAAAGGTGCAATTAGAAGCTCACACTCAATAAGCTCTAAATATGGCTTCTCTGTTGCTCACGGTGACCTTAGGGGAGCACTTAAGAACGTAAAAAGAAAGGGAAAAAAGGACTGGTAAGTGTCAATCAATGTGCTTTCTGCAATTCCTCTGTGAAGGCCTTAGAGTACCCTCATCGAAAGCAACTAAGCACATGCAATGACAGGGTTTGTGTAAAACTTGGAAACGTAAACACAAATGGTCCTGAAGACATTTCTCATCTAGTTCATATTTTATCTGCCAAGTTAATATGGGTTACATTACTAACCCAACCACCCATCTAGAATGGATGAGAGCAGTATACATTAACCTCATGTACACATTTGGTAACCACACCCTCAAAGCACCATATGGCTTTTTATATAAATCACTATTTGAAATTATTACTTTTCTAAGCTTAAGAAAACAATGTTTTATACAACAATAATCAATGCACTGTCCCGAATATTTTTATGTAATTTTCACCTCACTAGGAAAAAAATACCAACCATGGGGAATAGAAACAAAAACAAAACCAAAAACAACCCAAACTTTAGAACAACTCCAGTTTTGAAGCAAAAACTTGGAACTTACTGGAGTTACTACAGTGACAAAGCCCATGTAGCCCATTCTATTTATGAAGTTTGTCGAGAAGGGGCTGCATTCCAGCACAACCAGATGACATAGAAGATGCTACACTTTAAGCTCTTTATTATCTCCCTGGAATATGCGTTCAACCCAGATGAAACTTAAGGGGAAAACGTAAGGTAGCACACGCATTTCATAAATGCTTCCTCCAATGCAATGTTAACCAATAATAAATATCATGGCATTTAAAGAGTAGCCTGGTAATATTTTGAGAGCCAAATAATGTGATTTGAATCTCTTCAGTATGTTAAGCTTTCATCTGAGTAAGAAAGAAAAAAGAAAAACAAGACCTCCAACAATGTTTTTTGAAAGTGTTATCAAATTTCTTACCATCAAATGTTAAATAAACTCTTGCTTGGGGCTGGGAAGATCCTCGTACACAAATGGAACAAATAAATACTCCAACCAACACACAAATCGCCCGGAATGCCATTTCTTCTGATTTGGGAATTAATATCCAAGGGAAAATACCTTTAGAGGAAAGATAAGAAGAGATTTGTGGAATATTCTTTAACTTTTTGGTAAACCAGAGATAACAGCTTTGAGAAATGCAGCTTAAGGTCTGCAGTCAGCAAGCAGTAGGAGGTGCTATGACTTTACTTCTCAAATGGAAACCTTTGAATTTATTTGTGTCTGAAAGTCTTTGCAACAGACAATTCTTTTATCATCCCATAAAAATGATGCTGACATCAAAGCAGAACAAAGCATCTGAAAAAACTTAATTGATTCCCTCCAACGAATCTCAATACCTCATCTCTATAGAACCCATTCAATTATACTGACAGAGTATTGAAGATTGAAAATACTCTCCCTAATAAATACAGTAGATTCCACCATCCTATTCATGGGTACCCATTCATTCCATGCTCACTAATTCTTCTGGATTAATTGCCTCTGAAATAGTGTTTCCATACATAAATCTACCTGTGCTCCATCCCTGATTATTAAATCACCCCAATCAGTTATCTGCCAGTGTATGCAGATGACCAGGCAGTGGTTAAGTGATGCAGATGAGGTAACCATGGACTCCTGCCAAATTTAAACCAATGACCTCGTGGTGAGTAATCCACTGGAGCCCCATATCCATCAAGGCATATTTTACATAAATCAGCCTCATATCCACCAAGGCATATTTTACGTAAATCATCCAAGAGTGCGCCATCAAAATTTCAAACAATGAATCAAAGAGACAATATTCTTGTTTGAAAATTGTAGCTATAAAATTAATATAAGCTATTAACTAATGTCTAAGTATAAAGGGAGGCCAGGTACTGTTAGAACAAACCTATATGAGCCCCACTGGCCATCACAAATCCCATCACTTCTCATGTAGTGTAATTATACAGTAAAATGACAAGCAGGTCTAGTCTGGAAATGCAACCTTACAGATCTTGTGCTATATAGCTTTTTAAATTGAAAATACATTATTGATTCTATTCAATAAGGAAGTGAGGTTAAAAATTGAAAAGGCTGTTTCTCTGGCACAGAAGGAAAGGACAATTAAACAAAGAATGCAATCTCAAAGAAAAATCTAAACTGGTCTCATTGGTAGCACGTATGCTGCAAGAGTGCAACATGAAACTCTCTGCCTCTACCACACAGATGGAGGAGACCCTAGAGATGTTTGTGTTGGTAATTTTCAAAAGAAACAGTTTCTTCCTGCTTCCACAACCTCTTCACCCTGTCATCCCTAAATTAACTTAGAAGAAAATTGATTTTTATGGGTGACTCTCCCTTAGAATTTTACCCCTGGGATTTGTTGACTTAGTAGTTAAAACCAGGGGGAAGGGATACTATTAATATGTCCAACCTTAGTCTGTTTATTAACCAAGTTAGAAACATTTGTACATTTTTAAATATTGCTATTACCAGTACATAATCCGGTATGCCTCTCCTAAAAAAAGATATGCTCCATAAATTGCGAAGAACATCGCCTAGATGACATGGAAGATCAGACAGCTCTGATCTATCAGAATACCCTAGTTTCAGTCCCACCTAGTGATGGGCTGTGACTGCCATCCCCCGCCCAAATCCTTACAACTTAGTCCCTTTAAGTCGCACACTTAAAAGTGATGGCTAGTGCTTGGTCATCTATTATGAGTAAATACGAGAGTATAAATATGTTATGTAGCTTCCACCGATTTTTTCCCCTTAGAAGACACTGGTGCAACTTAAAGTCTTGGCAGGTGCCACAGCCTCCAGTCAGGCTCAGCTCCTCCCGGAGCGCTTTCCTCATGAGCCGCGTGGGCTCCTAAGAAAATACTCAGACTTGAGCACACCAAAGGAAAAACAAGTCAGTACACAGACCCAGAAAAGTTCTATTTCAGTAACTGAGTAAGACTGAAAATCTGAGTCCGGCTTACCGAGGTGGGAAAAGATCCAGGAGAAGTCAGCCACTTGCTCCGGGTTTGGATTTCCAGTCCCCTAGGTCCTTTCCCCAGAAGACCTTTAAAGACTTAGTGAGTCCGGAGGGTGGAATTCCTGCCGGCCGGTGCTGAGTTTCTTTGTAGCAGAATCCCGGGCGGCAGAGCCGGGGCACCCGGAGCCCTTCTCCACGTCGCTCAACCCCGCACCACGGAGTGAATGGCAAGTGGCCGGGCGCCGGGGGCGAGCGCTCGGTGTCCGATTACAGCGACGCGGCGCGCGGCTGAGGCTGCCCGGGCGCACCGCCCAGCCGGCTGCAGCAGCGGCCCCGCGTGGCCCGCCGCATCTGCACGGGCCGCCGCCCCACCCAGGGAGCGCCTGGCCGCCGGTGGCGGCGAGCCTGAGGGCGGAGCACAGGCTGGCCTCGGCGCGGGAAGGCTCTGCTACAGGCTAGACTCTTCTCCGTAGCACTGCCTTTCGCAGTGAACAGTCGCTGAGCGCGCTCAGACAGTTTTGCTATGCGCGCCTCTTGAAAAGCATGCAGGCTTGGCTAGGCTGTAAATATCCGAGTGCAAAGCAGTTGTTTTGCCAGAGGAAGATTCCCTGCATCCTTTTAAGGCAAAGAGTTACCGTTTTAAACCGGCTCGGATCTTGTCTTCACCCTGAAGCAAAATTTCTAAAGCTAGAGGAGAGTAACCTACCTCCCTTTCCCAGAAGTGTAATCTGTTGACTATTGTTTCCTGCCGCGTTTCCCTAAAGTCCTGAAATCAGTAATTATGCTGACCTTTCCACACTGAATCATATCCAGCACCTTCCTCTCCGGGACACTCCCAAAACAGAAGTTGTAAGAATTTTCACGTTTTTGTTTTGTTTTCAAGAATGCTGTTTGGGACTCATAAATCTACACACAGGCGAGTTATTTGCAGCTCTGCTTTCAGGAAAACTCGTTAAGCTGTGCAACTGACTTTGATGTGTGTGTGTGGAAGGGGGGTTCTTCTTCTGACTAGAGTGAATTAAATGATTGAACATCAAAAGAAAAGACTTTCACTCCTTGTAAACTGAGCAGAGCAGGCTTAAAAAAAAAAAAAAATCACTGTGCGCTTCAGCCCAGTAGGTGTCACTGTGTGAGGGACCCTTGAATGCAATTTATTTCCTGTGTACTTCCTCAGTTGCCTTACTAAATGAAGTAGAATCTTTACATTCTTATCAAAGCTGTCGCGGGAAACACCTCTAAGATTACAAAAGAGAATCCCCGCTCAGTCGGACCCAAGAAGGAGAGTTGCTGGAGTTAGTGATTAGAGGGCAGAATCTTCTTTGTGTCTATGTAGACACCGCCTCTGATGTTCAGTAGATAGGATTGTCTGATTTTTGCCATATATTTGAGATATATGAAAATCAAGTTAAAGAAGTTCATAATCGTTGCAGGATTCACCTGACTGTGATGGTCTGCATTTTAAGGTGGACTATCTCTGCGGTATACACCTAAGTACATAGTGGACAAGGAACCTAAGTAGATTCCCTCAAAAGAACAAGCATGAATGGGCAAGAGATGCTACAAAAGGCTCCACATCACTCATCACTTGAGCGATCCAAATGAAAGCCACCGAGAGATAACCCTTCAAAGCTGTTGAATGGTTAATACCACAAAGAAAGAAGAAAAAACTTGCGGACAGTTTGCACAGACTGTGGGAGATGATACGAATTAGGGCAACTATTGTGGAAAACGGTATGAAGTATCTTTATAAACTAAAGATAAAATTAGCATATAACCCCTCAACCCCCCTCTGAGTATTACCCAAAGTACGGGAGATGAGAAGATCTACATCTCTGTCTCTTCATGTCCCTTGGTCCAATGTTCATAATAGCCAGTGAGCCTGGGTGCCAGTTACAGTCATCGTGAACCAACCCAGAGATGGTGCCTGGATTCGGGATACCATACCATAACTTCCACTGTATATACTTTCCAGAGTTACAGAAGAGAAAACGCCTACCTTTTTCACAAACATGAAGAATGCCATGGTTGAGTGGAATAGGCCTAAAGCAAACAGGCAAATGTTCTGTGTCTTTATTTATCTATACAATTAACAGCCATTTTCTCAAAGAAACAAAGATTAGAAAGGAGGCTACTACAGGGGATGTGATGGAAACTGAGTTAAACCAGATGAATAGTTTGACTCTCATTCAATGGCACAGTGTGGTGCATATGGATAACTGAATTGTATGCTTTCAATATTGGTAAAAGAATAAGTTTCTACCATTGTCACCTGAAATATTAAATGATAATTAGCAATTGTTCCTTATTAAGTTCAGATGTCATGCCACTACACGTTCCAGCAAATACAACTATCATTTGACTATGCATAATTAAATTAAGTCTACTTTTTTACACAGTGACAAGTTAAACTCCACAAGTCAAAAATAATATTTCATGAATTATCTTCCAACTTATATGAGATCATTTTGAAAAAAGCTTCTATTTAACAGATGTATTCTTTCAAAAGTCAATATAAAAAGGATTAAGCTATCTTTTAGGACACAGATGTAATTAAAATGTGAGCAGCTTCTTGACAGAGGTTTATAAACCACGGTGGCAAACCAGAAACATCTGACTATATTGAAAAGCAATCAGGAATAAACATTATGTGTAGTTAATGTTTTTAAGAAATTAAGGTCACTGTTAAAAGTCTTCTCCAGTTGTTTTCATATGGATGTAAGCAAAAACGGAATCTGTATCTTCAAGTGTATGCAATTCTAAATTGAATTAATAGGAAGATGATTAAACTATCAATTGAAAACTGTGAAGCTATTTGACACTAATTAATATACAAACTCAGGTAAAGTAGAATTTTCTTACACATTGTTATGTAAATATCAAGGAGATGAAGACAAACCACAAGCTGAATAAGAATCAAATGTTGACTTAGGAGGGATTTTAACTTAAAACTAGGTATACAAAATCCCAGAGTATCAGTTCTGTCTTTCGTGACAACTCACGCAGCTTTGGAGGGTCTGACGAACAGCTTCTATTTAATCATAGCCTGTGAAACTCGCACCAAGTTCCTCTCTACCAAGCCTGAGTACATAGTTTTCAATGTGAGCCTGGGGTTTAATGGTATTTACTTAGCCGTGAAACATTTGCAGTTTGGACACACCTCTAAATGAGTCATAGTAATACTGATAGGCACTAGCCAGGAAAAGTTCAAGCCCAAGGACATAACTGGGGCCCAGGCTTACCTGAACATGAAACAATAGTGTAAAATGTTTAGCTATATCAGAGATTGGCTCCAAGCTGCCCAGGAGTCTGGAACGCTTTGACTGTACAGGATCCAGGTGAGATTCATGTGTTTTAGGCAATTGTCTATTACTCTCTCCCTACAGATGGGAAAAAAACATTAATTTTAGAAGCTGTTTGGAGAAAGTGCTCCAAAAGTGGACATGCAGGAGCCACCCCCAAGTGAATCTGGAAGGTGCTAATTCCCTAAGGTTTTCTCATTAAAACGTCTTAGGGAGAACCAGTCCCAATTTGAAGCACCATCAATCAAGGACCACCATATATCTTGGAAGTATGAACGAGACAAACAAGCTCTGAGACCAGGCCAGTCAAACAAACCTGTCCTAGAAATCTGTAAGTGGAATGGCTATCTGATGGGCTTTGAATTTCCTTCATCAAAATCATTCCTGATTTGTTGTGTTTTGTTTTAAATAGGATGAGTGTATCTCCACCTTCTTTCAATTCACTGCCATTCGCTATCCGTGACTGTTGATATTTTCATTTTCTCTTCTTATTTCTTTTTCTTTTCCAGTTTTCTTTTGTTTTTTTCAAGACAGGTTTTTGTTTGTTTGTTTGTTTTGTTTTGTTTTTCCGTTTAGTCCTGCCTGCCTGCCTCCCTGCCCATCTTTTTCTTATGTCAATCTTTCTCTATGACTCTAGGGTTTCAAATTTCCGGATCTCAGGGAAAAGGAAGAAGAACATGAAAAAACAAGGAGGAGAAAAAGGAAAAGAAAAGATGATGAATTGCCATCAATGACAGCAGTTTTCTCTAGGAAAAGACTCACTGGGAAGATACTTTTATTGTTGACATTACAGTTTGAAACAAGGTATATGTATTGTACTGGCTAGTTTTGTGTCAACACAGCTGGAGTTATCACAGAGAAAGGAGCTTCAGTTGAGGAAATGCCTCCATGAGATCCAACTGTAAGGCATTTTCTCAATTAGTGAATAAGGGGGAAAGGCCCCTTGTGGATGGGACCATCTCTGGGCTGGTAGTCTTAGTTCTATAAGAGAGCAGGCTGAGCAAGCCAGGGGAAGCAAGCCAGTAAAGAACATCCCTCCATGGCCTCTGCATCAGCTCCTGCTTTCTGACCTCCTTGAGTTCCAGTCCTGACTTCCTTTGGTGATGAACAGCAGCATGGAAGTGTAAGCTGAATAAACCCTTTCCTCCCCAACTTGCTTCTTGGCAATGATGTTTGTGCAGGAATAGAAACCCTCACTAAGACATGTATATAGAGAATTTATAGTTTAGGGAGAGAGATCAATGGCACAATGCTTGTCTAATATGTCTGAGGCCTCAGAAAACCCTCTGGCACAGCAAGTAAATAAATATTAATTAAAATTACCATGCCTAAATTTCCAATACTTTTTAAACACTGTTAAACATCTCAGATGCAGTTTAGTGTGTGCATCTAAAGGACAGTGAGAGCTACAGTGTTTATGTTTAAGAGTATTTAGTTTGTAAGGTAGAATGAAAAAAAAATGACAGTAGAAAGACTGTGTGTGTGTGTGTGTGTGTGTGTGTGTGTGTGTTCTGCTTTCAAAAATGTCATACGTGTCTGACAGCAATGGTAAAAGAATGTTGCAATCATCCACAAGTTCATCACAGGGTGAAATGTGAACTCTTTGTCTTTATGGTACCTACCAGGCAGGAAGCCCAGTGAGACTGATGTCTGCGCCTCTGGGATTAAGTGGATACAACTGCAGTTACAGGTGTTTCATAGTTAATGAATAATGTTTCTTTTGTACACATGCTCTTGGTCTTAGTCTTTTGAGAAAAGCAACTGCTTTTGTGGAACTGCTGTAGCTAAAGCTTTCTCCTCACCCTTTCCCACATCCATTTCCCTGGAGTAGCTACGGGAGGCCTGTGGAAGTGCATCTGGTTGTCAGGTATGAGGAATGAGACTGAGGCATACGAACAGCTGGAGAAGTAAGTGCTGAACCGTTCGTTATAGCTAGTTGAGTCCCATCTATAACCCTTCAACGTGTTCCAAAGCCTTTTCCATGAAATCTTCAGAATTCACTACTTTCCTACTCTTCTTCAACTTTTAATGCTCGACTAGAAAAGAGTATTAAATTGCACAAACAACTTTTGCCCTGGCAGACACATTCTTATAATGAATGGCATATGACAAACTTGATTGTGTTGTCTAGCAAGGATTTCCACTAGACAGACTGGTGAGAGCAGAAAGCTTGAAGGGCCTGAAGCATTGACTTAGTTTAATTGACCTGCTTTTAGTCGCAATACTTAACCACCTGAAATTCAGGTGGCCTTCACCAGCTCTATAAACATGTGCAAAGCTCCCTTAATCTCAAGAATAAACATTAAAAAAAAAGGATGGAAGTATATCCGGCATGCAAAAAGAAATCTGGTTCAGAGATTTAAGCAGCCTTCTTCTACCTGGGCCCCAGGTAACAAATTCAGTTGTGCTGTACAAAAACCAGTATGCTTCCTGCCTTCAAGACTCATGGTGTCTGTGTTTAATAAAGAAGTACATAAATAGATTCAAAGCCTTTACTTTCTTCTTAGTTTATTAAGATCTTGAAGGATTTATTTTACTTTGGAAGATTTTATCTTGAAGGATTTTGTTTTGGATACTTGTCCTATTGTCTCTCCAACTAGACTAACAAATATAAACAATATATCTTTGCTATGGAAGAACAAGCAGGCTGAGAGAAAAATCAGTGTCTCATTCTCTTTTGGATTCCTTAGGAATACCTAAAACATACATGGGAAACAGGAAGCTAGAAATGTAAGAAATATGTTTAGAAGGGAAAAGAAAATCAGTCAGATGTTCCCAGGTAAAATACCCCACCAGTAATGAAAGAATACAAATAATATCATCATCCATTCAAGTGCATTCATAGTTACATAAATGCAGTGTATTCCTTGCAAACACCTAATTTGTTGCTTTGGAAGATAGGTTTAATCGCTTCTCGGCCTTTTGGCTAAGATCAAGTGAAGACAGGTTTAATTGCAATCAAGAAACCAGCTTCATGGTCCATGCAAGCCTAAGTTCATCACTGTCAGGGCTAGGCTGATTTAAAACCGTAAGTCAGAATGGACCCAGTCTGAAAATTGTCAGCTGGGTTGCCTAGAACTCTTGTGTTCATAGATTGAAAGGTGGTTGTCCACCTCAGTTGCACAGTTCACATAGCCCTTCCCAGTGTTCTGCCACCTCTAACTCAGTCTTTTGCTGTCACCTTTCAATTCCAGATAAATGTACTTGGTGAAGTGTGTTTTATTTCAGTTTTTTACTATTCCATGACTCCTCCCAGTTCTGTGACTGCACATGTGCTTTTCTCTACCCTCAAACCACCCTCAGGCAAACCAGCTCACCTCAAGTATGGATCTCTCTGCAGTCCTTTCTTCAACCCTCAGCAAAACACATCACTTGGTGTTAGTTATAATATAGTAACATATCAGTTCCGATATATCTCAAGTATGTTTGACATTTATTTCTAATTCTTAACCTACTAATTATGTATTTGGGGAGTTGTTTGACATTAAGTTTTGCTTGAAAATATGAATTAAATCTATTGTTAGGTTTATTGGTTAATTAAATACAATAATGTGCTAACAGTTTCTGTTTTCTGTCTTACTACTATAACATTAGTTCTTCTATGTTCTTTAATGTTACCATGATGTGAGATGTCCCTTTTGAGTTCTTGGGCATTTTACAGCTAGCAACAGAGTGAATTTTAGGCACACATCGCCTCTTGGTAGCTGGCTGCTAAATTCAACTAAACATTTGTTTAAAGGATGTTTTGTGGACTTTTGAAACCTAAATAAAATATTTTGTTGTCTTTTATAGTAGGGCAATTCGACAAATGCAGATTAGGAGAGACATCTTAGGTAATGTATTTATGAGGGTCACAATTTTGTCACCAAAAGTATTTAGTTTGTATTTCCACCTTTAGAACACATTGGAAGTTTATACTTGTTTTGAACAAACTTCAAGAACTTTTTAATAGCTGGCAATCAATTACTAAAAACAAATGGTATGAGTTAATTTTTAAATTCGTCACTGAAATATTTTTAAAGCTAAAATTCTAAAAATATTCTTGATTTCTCAGATTACAATTTTAAAAATATTTTATAAAAATCATATAACATAAAGAGAAAACTAGTTATCCATTCTAGAAATTGAATATGTTATTTATTCTCATACTTAAGTTTAGTTTGTTTCATTTTAAATTTATTTTACTAGAATCTTAATAAGATACAATCTTCTAAGGCCTGGAATTTTATTAATTTTACGTTTAAATTTAATTGATTAAATTATAAAGGTTACTCATCATTTTATTTCTTTATTTAATTTTTAGATAGCTATAGGTTACTCCAAGAACTCATATAAAAGTGTAATTATCTAATATATTAATAATCAATGATTTTAAATTGTCCTTTAAAAAGAATTCTTCAATATGTCTAAAGAACTGTAGAAAGATAAATTTACGATATTTTCATTCTTAATGTAATTCTTTAAGGTCAGGTGTTTGTGTTTAGTTAATGTTTACAAAGTAGAAAAGAAGTCATTAGTGCTTTATAACTGTGTATAACACTTGTCACCTATCATTTTGCAAGAGCAAACCCTGATGAGAGTGACTGTTCTGTGGCTATAGAGTCAAATACAGTTGGAGTTTTCCTTCAAGGTCCTCTAGAATAAATGTGTGCCTGTAACCCTAGAATTCTTACCTTTTATTTGCTTCATGGGGGTAATATTTTATCTAGAGAACTTCCCTTTTCAAAATCATTTTTTTCCTGGCTTTAAAAATCTCAGCCTTTACAGTCTTAATATGCATGTTTTGGGGGAAAATAAATGTTATTTTCAAGATTTTAAACAAGATTTTCTCTTTGGAATCAAAATGGTTACAAACATTAATCGACTGTGATTTTGTGACAGCAGAGACACATCAAAGTCTTGACTGTGGCTGCACAGTATTTAATAGCTCTGCATACCCTTCTATAGTTTATCAGTGTTAGCTTTTGTCTGTGTGTCCATAAGAAACCCACTGGAAAGGATTCTCAATTGCTGCAGACCCCAGCACTGAGATCAAAGTTGTTTATGGGCTCACGTACTCCTGGAATATGGGAGGCTTAGATGCATGAGATATTTATATAAGCCATACAAAATAGTTTGTTTATCCTTGAGTTTTCACTAGCAGGACTTGAAATGCACACCGATAACTTGCTTTTATCTCATGTCTTCCAAACCTTTTCTTAAATCTAATGTAATAAGTTGAGTGCACCCAAAGTATGAGGAAGATGTTTTCAAAGTAAAATGGAAAAAATTATTAATATCAAAGAAATTAGGCATTAGTGACATTTTAAACAATGGCAGCAGTGAGCAATGAGCTATAATCTCAAGCATTGGATCATCTATTCATAAACTAATGAAGTTGTTAAATATCTTAAAGAACAAACAAATGTCCTCTGCATTGAAAGTCAAACATGTCTTCCTATGTTTAGCCTAGAAAAAAAATTCATTACTGGGTTTCACTACAATAAAATTTAGATCCCAAATTCCTCGATTTATGTATACATCTACTTTCTACAGGCATGAAAGTCCTCTTCAAGACCCAGTGTCTTCTCAGTCTTGTTGAAGCTGCTAATTTATAGGGCAGCTTAATGCATGCATGCGTACATACACACACACACACACACACACACACACACACACAGAGAGAGAGAGAGAGAGAGAGAGAGAGAGAGAGAGAGAGAGAGAGAGAGAGAGAGAGGACAACAGTACCCAGTGTTTCTTTGATATATTGTCCACAGATGCAGTCAGCTCCCCTGGAAGCTACTGTCTCTTTCCTCTCTCACTGTTCTGCCTCCACCCTTGCTCTGAGACAACCTTCATCCAGCTGTTGAAGTATGGATGCCTCCAAGGATCAAAGGTTTGTTTTCTATGATGCCAATTGGGGTAAATGAAGAATACTTTGCATCCTAATTGTGTTACTTCCAAGCAGAGATGTATTCAAGCAACTGTTTTCAGTTGACTTAAAGAAGCAGTTCTCATTCCACCTCACACCAGTCAGAATGGCTAGGATCAAAAATTCAGGTGATAGCAGATGCTGGCAAGGATGTGGAGAAAGAGGAACACTCCTCCATTGCTGGTGGAATTGCAAGCTTGTACAACCACTCTGAAAATCAGTCTGGGGGTTCCTCAGAAAACTGGACATAGTATTACTGGAAGATGCAGCAATACCTCTCCTGGGCATATATTTCAACAGGTAATAAGACACATGCTCCACTATGTTCATAGCAGCCTTATTTATAATAGCCAGAAGCTGGACCCAGATGTCCCTCAACAGAGGAATGGATACAGAAAATATGGTACATTTACAAAATTGAGTACTACTCAGCTATTAAAAACAATGAATTTATGAAATTCTTGGACAAATGGATGTATCTGGAGGATATCATCCTGAGTGAGGTAACCCAATCACAAAAGAAGTCACTTGATATGCACTCACTGATAAGTGGATATTAGCCCAGAAACCTAGAATACCCAAAATACAATTTGCAAAACACGAGAAAATCAAGAAGAAGGAAGACCAACAAGTGGATACTTCATTGCTCCCTAGAATAGGGAATAAAATACTCATGGAAGAAGTTACAGAGACAAAGTTTGGAACTAAAACGAAAGGATGAACCATCCAGAGACTGCCCCACCCAGGGGTCCATCACATAATCAGCTACCAAATGCAGACACTATTGCATATGCCAGCAAGATTTTGCTGAAAGGACCCTGATATAGCTGTCTCTTGTGAGGCTATGCCAGTGCCTGGCAAATACAGAAATGGATGCTCACAGTCATCTATAGGATGGAACACAGGGCCCCCAATGGAGGAGCTAGAGAAAACACCCAAGGAGCTGAAGGGGTCTGCAACCCTATAGGTGGAAAAACAGTATGAACTAGTCAGTACCCCCAGAGCTCGTATCGCTAGCTGCATATGTAGCAGAGGATGGCCTAGTTGGCCATCATTGGGAAAGAGGCCCCTTGGTCTTGAAAACTTTATATGATCCAGTACAGGGGAACTCCAGGGCCAAGAAGTAAGAGTGAGTGGGTAGGGGAGCAGGGTGTGGAGAGGGTATAGGGGACTTTTGGGATAGCATTTGAAATGTAAATGAAGAAAATATCTAATAAATTTTTTAGAAAAGAAGCAGTTCTCAGTATTTACAGCTTGGGTTTCCTACCTCGCATCCCTTAACCTGGAGTTGAAGAAACTAAAGTTGAAGCTGCAGGAAAAGTTGTAAACAGCACAGACTCATGGGAAGGACTAAGTGCTGTGCTTAGGAACTACAGTCCTTTTCTCCCATTCATAGTCACAAGTAAGGAATCTAGCAGTTGGCACAGGTCACAGGCTGTCACTATATAGCCCTGCTACAGACTTGGTATCTACATGTAGGCCAATGGCATATCATCTTAATATAGAATTCAATGGCCCTTGGGATGATGCCTGCATTTGTCAAAGGAATTTATGGGATGAAATGAGTTCCCCTTAGGAAAGAGTGACAGAGAGAGAGACAGAGAGACAGAGAAAGAGGGAGAGAGAGAGAGAGAGAGAGAGAGAGAGAGAGAGAGAGAGAGAGAGAGACTGAACTTCTAGCACCTTTGTTACTCTGATGTGAACCTACTGGGAAAATGGGATCTTTGTAGACGTAATCAAATTTGACAATAGGTGGGCTGCTTAATGCAACATGATTGGCATATTTTTAAAGAAGGTTGTGTGAAGAAAGAAAGAGTAAAAGACGATCAGAACCCAAGGAAACACTGAAGTAAGTTTAGCTAGTTTAATCAAATAAGCAGCCTCTTTGCAATGTGAGGGAACATAGCCTGCTATCACCTTGGATAGACTTCTAACCTAAGACACACAAGAGGATATGTTTCTGCTGTCGAGTCCACCCATTTGGTGGTGTGTTGTTACAGAAAACAGATACATTTATGTAATATTAATTCTGTGGCTTTAACATTAGAAATTTGGCATCTTCATTCTTATGAAACACACTCCTTATTATAAATTAATATTTTACAAGAACTTGGACAAATATTTTATTTTTCTCTGAGTCATAGACTTCTGGCTTCTCAAATGTTATTGAGTGTGTATACAAGTTTTGTTGTTTCTGATTTTTTAGAAAGCCCTTTATAATACTTACATACAAGTTCAAACATATACAGATGCATACTCATACAAATACATATACATGTATATATTTTTATCAATTGCATATTCATAGAAGCCAACACACCACACAAACAACAGTCAGTCCCAACACCACAAATATGTATAGATTTTTAAATATGTTTTTACAAATATAACTTGCTGAGTTATATATCTATGTATAGATATATCACATATAACACTATACACATAATTTGTTACATGTGTATGCTTGTAGGTCTGATCATTTGGTGTTGAATAACCTATCAGGAGGCTCTTCTCTAGAGGAAAATGACTTGCCCTATCTCGTTAACCTATAGCTCTTCAATATTTTGAGACTTCTCTCATCCACATTGTATGTCAACTGGTATAGTCATTGTGCAGGTTTGTATAGTTAAGATTTCACGGATGAAATGCCCAGTCATATACCAAAGGCACTATCTCACAGCATCCATCCCGGTGCTCTAGCTCATAAATGTTTCTTTCCCTTTCCTGATTTGTTTCCTGAGTCTCAGGTGTAGACACTGGATTGTAGATATATCCCCTGGGAATGTATGGGCACCCTATGGAAACTTGTTCTTTATATTTTAACACTTAACAATTCAGTAATGGTTTCTGCCTGCTGTAAAATAAGCTTCTTTAATGAGAAGTAAGAACTATACCTATCCCAGAGTACAAGAATAATTGATTATGTAATTGGTTTCGGGAAAACCACCATTTACCTCATCAGCCTTTGGTAGGTTAAAATAAGGCATAAATCTCCTCCTGTTGAGCAATCTTCATCTCTAATTAAATGATCATTGGTTACATTCAACATATAACCATTACCATTACATCTTTGGACATCCTCTATAGGTCATTGCTATGGTCCATAGACTTTAAAGCTGGTTAGGAATTTTAACTTCTCTTTTCCCTTAGAAGCTTGAATAGCTCTGAGCCCCATTTTTTAATGGGGTTATTTGATTTTCTAGAGTCCACCTTCTTGATATATATATATATATATATATATATATATATATATATATATATTGGATATTAGTCCCCTATCTGATTTAGGATAGGTAAAGATCCTTTCCCAATCTGTTGGTGGCCTTTTTGTCTTATTGACAGTGTCTTTTGTCTTGCAGAAGCTTTGCAGTTTCATGAGGTCCCATTTGTGGATTCTCTATCTTACAACACAAGCCATTGCTGTTCTATTCAGGAAGTTTTCCCCTGTACCCATATCTTCAAGGCTTTTCCCTGCTTTCTCCTCTATAAGTTTCAGTGTCTCTGGTTTTATGTGGAGTTCCTTAATCCACTTAGATTTGACCTTATTACAAGGAGATAGGAATGGATCTATTCACATTCTTCTATATGATAACTGCCAGTTGTGCCAGCACCATTTGTTGAAAATGCTGTCTTTTTTCCACTGGATAGTTTTTGCTCCCTTGTCAAAGATCAAGTGACCATAGGTGTGTGGATTCATTTCTGGGTCTTCAATTCTATTCCCTTGGTCTACCTGTCTGTCGCTATACCAGTACCATGCAGTTTTTATCACAATTGCTCTGTAGTACAGCTTTAGGTCAGACATGGTGATTCCACCAGAGGTTCTTTTATCCTTGAGAAGAGTTTTTGCTATCCTAGGTTTTTTGTTATTCCAGATGAATTTGCAAATTGCCCTTTCTAATTCCTTGGCTCAGAGCTAAACAAAGAATTCTCACCTGGGGAATACCGAATGCCTAAGAAGCACCTGAAAAAAATGCTCAACATTTTTAATCATCAGGGAAATGCAAATCAAAACAACCCTGAGATTCCACCTCACACCACTCAGAATGGCTAAGATCAAAAACTCAGGTGACAGCAGATGCTGGCAAGGATATGGAGAAAGAGGAACACTCCTCCATTGTTGGTGGGATTGCAAGCTTGTACAACCACTCTGGAAATCAGTCTGGCAGTTCCTCAAAAAAGTGGACATAGTACTACCGGAGGATCCTGCAATACCTCTCCTGGGCATATATCCAGAAGATGTTCCAACCGGTAAGAAGGACACATGCTCCACTATGTTCATAGCAGCCTTATTTATAATAGCCAGAAGCTGGAAAGAACCCAGATACCCCTCGACAGAAGAATGGATACAGAAAATGTGGTACATTTACACAATGGAGTACTACTCAGCTATTAAAAAGAATGAATTTATGAAATTCCTAGGCAAATGGATGGACCTGGAGGGCATCATCCTGAGTGAGGTAACCCAATCACAAAAGAACTTGCACAATATGTACTCACTGATAAGTGGATATTAGCCCAGAAATTTAGAACACCCAAGATATAAGATACAATTTGCTAAACGCATGAAACTCAAGAAGAATGAAGACCAAAGTGTGGACACTTTGCCCCTTCTTAGAATTTGAAACAAAACACCCATGGAAGGAGTTACAGAGACAAAGTTTGGAGTTGAGACGAAAGGATGGACCATCTAGAGACTGCCATATCCTGGGATCCATCCCATAATCAGATTCCAAACGCTAACACCATTGCATACACTAGCAAGATTTTGCTGAAAGGACCCAGATATGGCTGTCTCTTGTGAGACTATGCAGGGGCCTGGCAAACACAGAGGTGGATGCTCACAGTCAGCTATTGGAAGTATCACAGGGCCCCCATTGGAGGAGCTAGAGAAAGTACCCAAGGACCTAAAGGGATCTGCAATCGTATAGGTGGAACAGCAATATGAACTAACCAATACCCCAGCCCCCCGAGCTCGTGGCTCTAGCTGCATATGTTTCAGAAGATGGCCTATTTGGCCATCAGTGGAAAGAGAGGCCCATTGGTCTTGCAAACTTTATATGCCTCAGTACAGGGGAACACCAGGGCCAAGAAGTGGGAGTGGGTGGGTAGGGGAGTGGGTGAGGGAGCGTGTGGGGGGCTTTTGGGATAGCACTGGAAATGTAAATGAAATAAATGAAATAAATACCCATATATATATATATATATATATATATATATATATATATATATATATATGAAGCTTGCATAGCATCTTTATCTGCAATCAGAGGTAGGAGTAGGAGGAGGCTTCCAGGTCATTTCCACTCAATTCCTCCAAGTACTCTATCTAAAGCATGTTGTATCTTCAGCAATTAGGGTTTAAATTTCAGCTTAGACAGACAGACAAGTATAATCACAATGTGGTGTTTGTTTAGTCTTTACTTGTTGGAATCTATGAGCCAACTTCCTTTTGGATCTTCCTGAAATAACTCATCCTTCTAACCTATATTCAACATAATATGAGCAATCACTTTTGCACAGTTCAATTATGACTTCAATGTTAAATTTAATGTGGTTTGTCTTCTTTGTCCATTCTTCTTCTTCTCTTTTTCATCTTCTTCTTTTCTTATTTTCTCCTACTTCTCCTCTTTCTCTACATTTTTCTGCTTCCTCCTTACCTTCCACTTACTGTTTTTTATTTCTTTCAAATTATTTCATCATTATTTTTTTAGTAGTGTCTATAATTCTCACACTTGGAAAGAAAAGTGATAGCAGGAAAGTCATTAGGTCAAGATCATCCTCTAGAATATAATGAGTTCAAGGCCAGGCTAAGTTACATGAAACTATGTCTCAAAATAAGTTTTGAAAATAACATTTGTATGTTATTTTTGTGGCTGTTTTCTCCTCTTCTGTGAAGTAAATTTCTTCTAGGTAATTTACTTATTTATGTTGGGTTTTTATTGTTTCTAACGTTCTTAAGTTGTCCAGTCAAATTAGGTTATCCAGTTATGTTGGTCCATGACTGTGGTTCAGTAGTATTCAGTCTCTGGGTTATGCTTCCAGATGAAGTAAATCAACTGGAAGGCTGAACAATTGGTTTTACAGAATTTGCAGATGTTCTATAATCAGTTGTGGGAAAGACAAGATCAATAAACAAGTGAAGGATGTCTGCAGTCCTGAACTTCTCTGTAGTTCTGCAGTGCCTAATGACCCTCTGCCCAGGTGCTAGCTTCTTCCCTTCTCATACCCACATATATCTGCCCACTGATTTCTGTCTTTTAAAGATGTTGAAAGCCTATGAATAGCTCTACTCTGTCTACCTTACTGTTGTACATTTAAATACTTCAACAGTAATATATGATAGCCCTCTGTTATTGAAAACAACAAACTTGATTCAAATGGTCTGCCAATAGTTTTAAACAAGTTTCCTTCCTCTTACTCACACCTGCTCCTTTTTCCATGAAAGGGCTGTTACATTGTCTTGTCATATTGGTATTTGTGTTTGTTTCTTGCTTTCACGAGGAAGATTTGCCCATTAAGAAGCAGGTGCTCACACGTGTTCACAGTAGAACTTATTTAAATACTGGCTGTTCTAAGAGGTTGCTGCACATGAGAAACTTGAAAATTCCTTAAAATGAACAACATTGTTTGTCCAGAAAAGCCATTCACTTTTAACTCTGGGTACTTCTTCCTTATCTACAGAATGAAAATTTCAAAATATAATCTCCCCTTTGATTTTTGTGTTTAAAATTATTTTGTTTGTTCTTGAGGGATGGTCTTTTGAAATAACCCAGGATGGCCTTGAAAACATACTTCCTCTGTCTCAGTCCCTGGATGCTGGCATTCTGGATTACTAAATCTAACTGGACAATCCTGTTTAGTTGGATGTACTGAATTTTACTCATGACCCTTTGATATTATTTTGTATTCATCTGCTTTCATAAATATCAAAATTATAAGGAAACATTTAAAAATCATTTTAAAGATTCACTCCAAAATTTTTCCATAAGTGATTGTGCTAAGTCAACTGAAAAAAAAAGTCCCAGAATTTGTTCACACACTGTTTCTATTTAAAGTCACTCACAGTTTTTTTTTTTTAAGTGCTGTGCTCTTTCATTTAATAAATTAACAAGAATGTAGGTATTCAGTGTTAAAACTTTTCAATCATTCACTAGTCTTGAACTTTCTGTCAACAAGCTTCTTTAGGAATATTTTCCTTTATCACCAGGCAGTATAATGACCTTTCAAGTGCAGTGGATCAGTAGCTTTGATGGCATTTTAATGGGTTTTAAGTGGATCCTGACCCTGACCTTATCTTATTTGTATGTGAATTTCCGTAAACCATTAGGCCTATGTGGAACAATGTTGGTTCATTATTCACCTGCCTTTCATTGCTTTTGCCATATGATAAACTCATACTTGTAAGTATCTTTAGGTCAAACTATAATTTAGTATGGAGACTGAACACTTCTTTTAATTATGGCAGAAAAACATTGGTGAGTTCATTTTAGAATTGAGCATTTGAACATTCCACTTCCAGTTTCAGGACTGGACTCTATCTAATGTGTGGTCATTTCACTGGGGGTGTGGGCCACCTTATCTTTTTCTACTGGAAGTATTTATGGTTTCTTTATATAGTAGCTGGTCTGTAAATAACTTATTATAAAACGCTGCCCGTCTTCATTTCTGTATGCACAGGAAAAGCTGAATTCAAGGCAAATGCACGAAAGCAGAAGGTTTGTGTTCATTGTTTTGGTTGTGATAACTCATAACTTGGCAACAATTATAAACGGTTGTTTTGCTTAGTTTAGAAGATAGTCTTAATTTTCTTTTGGATGGAAAACAGTATTATCTTCTAAACATGTTTCTGTTTGATTACATTAAAATCTGGTTGAATATTTCTTTACTTTAAAATTACCTTAACATTTATAATCCTAGACTTAGAAGGAGGTCGGGACTCCCACAGTCAGCCTAGAAAATTGTAAGTACAATAAGGTTAATGTCCAGCAGAGCCTCAGAGAGAAAACGTATCCGTTCGTCACCTGACTAACACTCCCTCCATCGTCATTTTATGTCTCTCTTCACCCCAAAGCTCAGTGAGCTGGATGAATATTCTCTCCTCACTGCTTTAGAGAACTAACAACATGTATCAAAATAAGTATTTGTCATTTGACATTACGTAGAAATTCAGGGAGTCCTTGAATTTATTGAGTAAGGACAAAGTTAATAGCCATTCAATTAGCCATCTAGCTCCTGTATTCTAAGTGTGTGTGTGTGTTATGTATTATTGCATCTGATTAATATAGATTTAAATATGAATTAAATCTGTTTTCTCTTTTTTTTGTTCCAATGGAATGTCAATTCCATGCAAAGAATACATAGTTGTCTGTCTTCTATGATCTCTAGTCAAATAACTATATAAAATGGCTCACGAAACATAGAATTGAATGAATAAGTACATTTCCTAATTTTTAATACCGTAAGGATATTCTGTGTAGTGTTAAGCTCATCATACATGCCAATAAATATCTTTAAACTATGTATTTCCAATGATACCATATTTATTTCGTTAGTAGATAAATTGTAATTTGTTGCATAGTTTTCTATTCTTTTTTATTTGTTTGTTTGTTTGTTTTTTGTTTTTGATTTTGTTTTTTGAGACAGGGTTTCTCTGTATAGCCCTGGCTGTCCTGAAACTCACTTGGTAGACCAGGCTGGTCTCGAACTCAGAAATTTGCCTGCCTCTGCCTCCCAAGTGCCGGGACTAAAGGCACGTGCCACCATGCCTGGTGTTTTCTATTCTTTTAAAGTCCTTCTTTGCTTCAAAGGTTTTGTTTCTTATATCTGAGCTTCTCAGATGAGTGCTATTAACATTTTTGTGTGGCTATTTCTTTGTTGATTGCTATGCTTGTCATTCCATGTCATGTAAACTTTTTACTACTCTGACAGTATTATGTAACTTTTCATCCCTGAGCTGTTCAAACTTCTCTCCCTAGTACCTGAACTGGGGAACTATATCTCTAAGTCGCTCCATAGTAAATATGTTATTCACATACATGATAATATGTCTAACTATAAACAATTCTAGCTCATTTTATAGATAGAATGGAGATGCTTATGGAGTAAAACACTTATCTAGACTATAAGGACTATGTGCTTATGAAATTCAAATGTTAAAATTTGTTGTTCAATGAGTTTACATTCAAGGCTTGTGCTTAAGCAGCTTCAGGCCCCCCATACCCAGACTGTGGCCCCAGATTTGAACTATTTTGACTATTGCCCCTTTTGAACCCTGCTGCCACATACTGTAGGCCTTTCTTCCCAGTTCACCTTGTGGTCTCCTAGCCTATTTCCCTATGCTCTACTTTTCCTTCTCAAACTACTAGTTGTGCTTCCCCCATTCCCCAGTTTTCATTCTCTTCTCCCTTGTGGTGGTCAGGTTAAGCAGAAGCTCATGGTGTCAGATTTACTAAGGAGGTACCTCTGGAGGCTACTATTCCAACAGTAGGAAGAAGTACGAGGAGGTAGGAAGCAAGTAAAATGATGGCACAGGGGCTTCCTCAGGAATAAGACAGACAAGTTATCTGTAGTGTGACTGCATGAGCTCTTTAGTGTATGTTTCTCCCTAGAGCTTCCCCAACCAGAGAGAAGAGAGTTAGATCACAGGGAAGTTTATGATCTTTTTGGTCTTTCAACACTGTTAAGTGGTCATAGACAGACTCTATTTCAAGCCCTAAAAACTCTCCCCTCAGTTCCCAAAGGGGGAAAAAAATCCACTAAAAAGGATCTGTAAGAAGTTCCTATAGAGTATACTACAAGTGTGTAATGTACTGAATCTGGACTCTCCCACACATGCCACTTTCCACGAGTTTTCCTGTCATTGTCATAACCACTCGACTAGCTAGTAGACAAGGAACACTTAATACAAGCCCTGTGGGTCAAGAATGTCAGTACAGCCTCCTGGAAAATGGAAAAATGAATAAGAACCAGTCCATGTGTGTGGAAACACCAACTGATACTTGGATGACAAATCTCTCCACCCAAAGTGATTTCTAGAACACTATCAATTTCAAAGCCCAAACTTATGTAGACTTAACTAGAATAGGAATGCTTAGCCTTATGAAAATTTCAATTGCCTGTCTCAGCTGGAAACAGCTGTCACCTTTGTGGAGGTTGAAATTTAGGTTTTCAGTTAGCCACTGACCATCTTCAGCTTCATAAACATGACAACATTGTTGAAATGAATAACTAGTAACAGAAGTAGAGACCCAGAAAACACAATTGTAGCACTGTTTCAGAACCATACTGAAATTGTCCTAGGAGTCTTGATTCACTTATTTCCACAACTGAGGACTGTACAGCTGTTGCTCAATAAAGTAAATACAGAGACTGTGCTTTGACTCAGTCACCAGTTTTCCATTGTGAAAGAGAGATGATGAATAACACAGACATTCATTTTCAACAACATTTAAAATCTATGTACAACAGAGACTGTGGCACACAAGTCACAAATAAATGTCAAATTTTCAAGTTTCCCATCAACTGCATATCCAGCATCACTTGCTAGGATTCACACTATCAGTTAAATGCTGCCTGGGCTGTGGCCTTGGATGACTCTCTTTGCCTGTTTTCTCACTCCTATTCATTTGTCCATATCATATCTAGTATCTGTTTCTAAAGAAACAAGTTAACAGGTCTGTCAACAGAATATTCTTCACTTTTTATGGGAAAAATTCCATAATTTTACTAAATATTTAATGCAAAGAGGAATGCCAATGCCTAGAAATTAAGAGTTGGCCTCTAGGCTTTTTAAATCCGTTGACAGCATTGGTGAAAGCTGTAAGCACAGAGCAAACTTGAACTCATTTTAATGCTGCTACACTGACAAAAATCCAAGCATTTATAATCACATTGTTCCCTAAGAGCCCCAGTTCTAATTAACAGATTCATTTTTCTCGTCCACAGTCAGCATGGTCAGCACACACACACACACACACACATACACACACACACACACACACACACACACTGTTCCTTGCAGCCTGCCTGCCTTTTCTTAGCTGCCCCAGACAGTCTGTTGTAGAAACCAGCTGAGTCATGTCTCTCTGCTGCTACTCAGTAATGAGTCGTCTCTAGGCACGTTGTGAAGACATGCCAGAGATGTGTTTTTGATCTCCACCTAGTTTTTAGTCATGCCTCAGGCTGTGGCCACATTACTGAAATTTCCTGTGCATTGCCATGTTCAGTAGGACAAAGGGAAATTCTACAGAACTGCTACTTAATGTTACTCAATAAATCAGTAACAGAAGCAATGAGTGGAATGGAATGAGAAATTCTTGGCTCATAGCCTTAGAACCACTTCCTTCCTGCAATCAAAGAGTGGTTAGTACATTGGCTTGCAGGGGCTATGGTCAAAGGATAGTTTTAAGAAATTAATACGACGATGAAAACTTGAGCTATACGTAGAGTTTTCAAGACAAGAAATTGCTACTTTTCCCTTTCTTGGAGATTCTATTATCCATCTTTTCAGATTTATCTCATGACTAAATATATGCCCATGTTTAATGTTTAATCAAAATTGTTCATGAAATTAGTAAGTGAACATAGAATTAATTGGACACCATAACTAAAATAATAATTTACATGTAAAACACTAAGTCGGTAAATACTATATTCATTTAAAAATAATAATATTCTACTCTTTTGTCTAAGGAAAGGGTTGAGGGGAAAATTGCTGCTGCCAAGTTAAAACATTAAGAAATGTCCCTGGCAACATTAATTAAATAGTAGCAACAGATACTTGAGGAAAATGAAGATTATTTAGATTTTCCAAACATAATATTTTATATATTATTTGGAAATTTCTCATAATGCACCCTGCTCATATTCAGCTCTCAGTTCTTTCAGGTCCACTCCACAACCCTGTAACCTCCCACCAAAAAAAAAAAAAAAAAAGAAATTACCAAGCCCCATACATAAAATCCCTGGAATATGCTCAAAGTCCAATGGCCAGTCCCTTCCAGAAATCCAAGTCCTTCTCCACCTCCACCTCTGCCAGAAGCCATCAACGTGAAGAGCTCCACTTCAGTGTCCCTATCACAATTTTGAAGAGTTCTCTTCAATGGCTTCCTGTCTAGACTGTTTCTTTTTTGGGGGGGTTGGGGGTGGGGAGTTGAGGTTGTCACAGAAGCCTTCTAAGTCTCTCGTTACCAAATGTGACTCTTCAGTCATCAATAGCTCTGCAACAAAAGCTTCCTTGTCCACTTACAGTCAGTGACATCCCAGCCATGAACTTCCACATGGCCTCGGGTAGCAAGGTCCACCTACCTCAGCATGGTCTCCTGTGGCAGAACAGAGCACAGAGATCAACAAAGCCCTGGGCCACAGCATGTACCACAGACATGTACTACAGACACCACCATATCCCTCAGAGAAAGCACAGCCCACGAATAACATGACCCGGGCAGCAGCACGGCTCATGACCCTGATGATATCATGGACATCAACACTGATTCAAACAGAAGTACAGACCGTGGACCACCACATAGACCTCAGGCATCAACACGGCCTGTAGTGGCAATATGGACCAGAACACCAGCACATTCCCCAGCTATAGCACCGACCATGGATACCACAAGTCATTGGGAGCAGCAAGGACCATAGAGGTCTTTCCAGAAGGCCCAAGTCGGAAAATGAAAGTTTTTCCATCTCAGACATCCTGTTGATGCTCAGAGAGAGGGCAATCTTGCTGCTGGGCAACATATTCAGTGGCAGAGCCCGGTGGCCCTAATGTCCCCCTGTCCACCAGAGTTCTACGCCTGTCACGTCTGTTCAGTGTTCACACAATGCTCAGTTTCTACCTCTTCCCCACCTCTCCGTTGCATATTTGTACATCTAAGTGGCATAGCAAATGGCAGCGTCACACAGTATATTTTGGTTGCTCAAACAGCTTTACTTGCAAATATTCATTGTAACCAGTCATTGTTCTAGCTCAAGGTTTCTGGTTTCTGAAACACCATCAATACTGAACCATCACTGACACTATTCTGCTGTTGACCAGAGTCGGGGTGATCTTCTGGCTAAGCAGGGCATCCCAGGCAGGATCTGAGCAAGCTCCAGGACATCACACACCTTCTAACTCTCAGCACTGGTAGACCTAAGGTTCACTGGCACAACCAATTGACCACTGTGCTCACCGCCCCAAGCTCCCTTCCTCCCAGCAGGGTGAGTAGCAAGGGCTGCAGCAGTAGCAGCTCCATGCTTCCAGCCTGCTGAGAACCAACCTCGTTTGTGCTCCTATACTGCTCCTATACCTACGTTGTCACTTAATATCTAGTATCTCCATTTTCCACATACGCAGCTTTCTTTCCAGCTTCCTGAGACCACTTTTTAAAAAGCATCTTCCCATAAGACATGCCATCTTTTAGTAATTCTGGAGATCCTGCAGATTCTTCAGCACTCTGGACTAGGCTTGGGTTCTATAGCTCCTGCAGCCAAGGCTTCTCCAGAGTAGGTGGAGGTGCTGATAGTGAGGGAAAAGAATCATTTCTTTTTCTTTTTTCTTTTCTTTCTTTTCAAACTTCAAAAATGGATACTTTCCTTTCAGATAATAAATGGGATCCACATTTTTGTACCCTAGTTCTTTATCCGTGATTCTATGCAGCTTCTGATTTCTGGAAGATTATATCCATTATCTTAAGTGATATATATTTCCAAATATCCCAGTGCTTCAGATCTGATATCCTGCTCACTCTCTGCCACTATCACCTGTCCTCTTACCCATGGCCAAGTTCCTGCCTACACACAGGTAGTTATTGCCAATGAATCACCAGAGCTTTCTACAGAGAGAGAGATCTAAAATTATTATTATTATTATTATTATTGTTACTTTAGTAAGTATAATCAGCAAGCCATGGTTCATGGGGAATGGTTAAGAAAGCTATAATCTCTTCTTTTATGGAGTCATTCAATTTAGTCCATTATTGTTACTTTGCATAAAATAAATCTGTATTCCACTTCCCTATTTAATGTTGAGTGTTTATTTCCTATAGGATAAGAGAGAAGTTTCTAAGCACAGTAATGTGCTTTCTATTGTGACCCTAGTTATAAGTTCTTCCTGGGTTCAGGCTTTCAGTACACCATAGCTTCTCATGCCTCAGTTTCTTCCCTTTGGTTTTTCCATTCACGAAATTCACTCTCTCCTACAGTCACACTTCTTCCTAACTTTTAATTTGATGTGATTAGACTTGTTAAATAAGTTAATTACACTTTCTTTTACTTCTTGCTGTATACTCCTTCTGAAACTCAGAAACTTTTTTTTTTTTTTTAAGATTTATTTATTCATTATATGTAAGCACACTGTAGCTGTCTTCAGACACTCCAGAAGAGGGCACCAGATCTCGTTACGGATGGTTGTGAGCCACCATGTGGCTGCTGGGATTTGAACTCTGGACCTTCGGAAGAGCAGTCGGGTGCTCTTAACCACTGAGCCATCTCACCAGCCCTCAGAAACTTTTAAAGGTGAACACTCATGGTTTATTTCTATTTGTAATTTTGAACCTGTACCTTAGGAAAAAGTAACCCAATTCTAAAAGCAAATGATCATCAGAAAGGATCTACGAATCCTCAACCTTCTCATGGTCTTAGAAGATGCCCACGAAAGCGTCTGAAGGAGAGAAGCAAAGAGGAGTTGAGCCACCACAAAGGCACGGTAACCCTAAAGGAGCAATAATGGCACTTATATCTTGGTGGTAATCAATGGCTCTTTAAGGAATTAAGGCCCACTTTACCAGAGGGGAAACCCAGTCTACTGCTCAGAGATAATAAAATCCTGGATGTCTAGGGAGAAACTGCCACTCTACAGCCTAGTCTCTAACTACATTCTAAATATTTATCTTTATTCCCACATGTAAGTGTAATTCTCATCACTCATGAAGAAAGTTTCTCTTTGCAACAGATGGAGATAATCACAGAAAGATATAACCAAACAAAATGAATACTTATGGAACTCAATCATAGCTAATAGAGAAGGCACACAACTTCTGTAGCTAAGGTTCAAGGATCAAGGAAGAAGGGGCAAAAAGATAGGAAGACTCAGAGGAACAGGAAGTTTGTGTGATATACTGTCTCCTAGAATTGTCAGAAATAACACCAACATGGCTGCCTGAACAACACAAATAGATTTGCTTATGTGGAAGGAAAAATAATCACTCAAATATCTTGAACCTTAGACAAAGTACAACATGCAAGTAAGTAGTAGTGGGAGCATAAAGTTTTCCTTTAGGGATAAGCACATAAATTGATCAGCTAATAACATATTGGCAGCCCTGAAAACATGTGGGCACTGAGCAGATTATGTATATGTATATGTGTATATGTACATATATTATGTATACAGATCTATAGATACATATATACATATGTATAGTATATATACATGCACACATATGTGCTAACAACAATTTAAGAAAAAGAGGCCAAGACTTTGAAAGAGGGTAGGGTTGAGGGTCCAGAAGAGGGTTTGGGGTGAGGAAAGAGGAAATGATGCATCATTTTTAAGTTGCACAGGGCAAAGCCAGGGAGAACATCAACACTTCTACTTGAGTATGGGTCAGTGAGTTGAACAAAAGGAAGTTTTGTCGTGCCAGCTGTCCAAGTGACATCACTTTATCTCCCTTTACATTTGTTGTAATGTGTTGACAGCTGCAAACCTGCCTGGGAATGCCTTGACTACTAATTATACTTACAGCAGCATTAGAAGAGAACCCCAAACATCAGATAATTAAAGAAGATTGATTGTAGACATAACTATTGGAAAACAGACACGTGATTAGCGTTTCTCTGTAGCAAAGACAGCTCTTTTACAAGGATCACATACCAGACCAGACCTCACTGTTCATCTACTCATCATCTCTTGAGAAATGTTTGCTGATGACCTTCTTGGTGTAAAATACTATGCAAGGAAGAAATGACAAAATAGATTACTGTACCTATCCATCCTGGGGACAAAAAATAAATAACACACACACACAAAGAAAACTATGGTTTCACAAAATTTTAAAACAAGTATTTGTTGTTCAGTTATAATCTGAACTTTGTGCACAAAAAATTAATCTAAGTTTGTCTTCAGGAAAGGTTTTTTTTCCCATGTTTTTTTTTTTTTGTGTGTGTGCTTTTTTTTTTTAAATGAGGATCTCGTGTTTACTCTAGATATAAAGGAGGAAGTGGTTATGCAAGTGAGACTGGAAGGCCTGACTCTAGGTTCAGGGAGGAACTTCATCAAAGGCCCTATGTTTATGTGGTACAGTGTATAGCCTAGAATAGGAAGAAGGCGGGAAGGTTTGGGTTGATGATTAGGCTACTCAATTTGACTGGATTTGGCATCAAAGAAGATAAGCTGCCAGGCGCATCTATGAAAGAGTTTCTTGATCATGTAATTTAAATTGAGAAGATCCACAGCACTGTACGTGGCCCTTCTGATTGTTGCTCAGATAAAAGGATGTCCAAAGGAGGTTTGTTTTGCTTCATTGACTTTACATGTAACTGGGAGTTTATCTGTCCTTTTTCTGTTGCCACGGCTACCTTCCTTTCTGCTATCAGAATGAAGCTTCTTTGTGCTTTTGATGGAGAACTGAAAACAAGTGTCTCTCTGGGAATCTTCCAGGGCTTCAGCATCAGGCTATGAGACATGCAACTTCATGGATTTTTCAACTATCTGTTCTCATCCTTCCCAATATGAAGATAGCTATTGCTGGATTACTCTGACTGTGTTACATATTTGATCTAATAAGCTGTTTAGAATATACTTGTTCTGTTGGTTTTGTTCTAGAGAAACATAGCTCAGAAAAATATGTTCAAAAGTAGATTAAAATGATGAGAGATTTAGAGACTGGCTAGATTTTTATAATACTGATATTTTGCATTTAATTATGCAATACTGAGCAGAACTTTTCAGTAGTCTATGTTCAAAATAATGAGGAGCTTGGCTGACAAAGGGGGGTGGTATTCTCTGTATGTGTTATCCACACAGAATGAAGCCATTGAAGGAAATCTGCCACAGGTGCAGACTTTTGGACAGAAAGGAAATGACCAAGGGGTCTGGGCTAACAAACTACACACTGACATCTAAGAGAGGAAGCAGAATCAGGTAATCCACCTAGAAATAAGTGTGAAGCAACTGACCATCTGGAGAAGCCTGCATACCAGCAAACTAAGAACAGTGTTTGAGTTGATTGGATTGAGAATACCTAGGGGATGAGTAAACTACACGACATTCTGAGTCTGGGAGGGAGGTTCCGGAGAGGATTAATGAGGGAGATAAGACTGACTCAATGGAATCACCATCCAGTGTGAGAATGCTACATGGGAATAGAAGAGGGAGGAAGGCAATCTGTCCTACAGGCTTTTCTCTGCTCTATGGCCTCTTCAAAGTGTGCTGCCCTGACGGCTGTATCTTCCCCTCTGTGATGAACTAAAATCCTGGAAAGGATAAGAGAAAACAATCTGTTCTCTGGAAAATAAATAAATAAAAATAAATAAATAGGCAAAGTACTTTTACACAAAAGTATTTGCTAAAGATAGATGGTTTTGTTGAGGACAATTTCCCAAAGACTAGAAAAATGTGTCTTATCACATTCATTTCTTTTAAATGAAGCTGAGAAAAGAAAGCTAGTAGACACATAATTGATATAAAAGTAACCATGGGTCACTATAAATACTATAATACTATACTAAATACTATACTAAATAATACTATAATATCTAAAATGGGTAAATAGTAGATAATATTATTGTTTATTTTTATGGAGTCAAAAACAATTTCTTACTGAGTCACAGGAAAATCACATTGGATTACAAGGAATATAATCATATCTATTTACTATTATTAGAAGAATTAAATGTTTAAAATGCTTACTGCCAGAACTAAGTTCAATTCTTAGATTCCATTCGGCAAAGTAGAAAATTGCCTCCCACAAATTATCTCACCACGCTATGTAAGCTATGATGTATAGTCACATACACAGATACACACATGCACGCGTACACACACAAACACACACATACAAACTCAAAATAATCAGTAGCTAATCTATGCACAAAGGACAAAAGGATGCGGATAGACATCAGGGAAACAACACCCTTCACAAATAGCCTCAAGTAAAACATTTTGGGGTAACTTGAACCAAACAAGTGGAAAACTTATAGGACAAAACTTCAAGCCTTTGAAGAAAAAAAAAATGAAGATATCAGAAGATGGAAAGATTTTACATGCTCATGGAACAGTAGGATTATCAGTATAAACAGCCATTTTACCAAAAGCAGCCTATGGATCCCAGACAATGCTCATCAAAAGTGCAGAAAAACATTTCACAGACATTGAAAGGACAATTCTCAACTTCATATTAAAAAAACATTCCTGAACAGTAGAAGAGATATCTCAGAGATATTATGGTCCCAGATTTAAAGCTTTATTACAGCACAATATTAAAGGCATCTGATTTTTGATAAAGAAGCCAGAAATTCACAATGGAGAGAATAGCATCTTCAACAAATGGTGATAGTCTAACTGAATGTCGGTATGTAGAAAACTGAAAATAGATCCATATCTATTACACTGCACAAAGTTCAAGTGGATCAAAGAGCTGAACATAAAGCCAAACACACTGTACCTCATAGGAGAGAAAGTAGGGAAGAGATTTGAATACATGACACAGGAGACAATTGAACACTGATAATACGAGGAATAAAATCAACAACTAATAGGAAGTATTATTGAAACTGACAAAATGGCAGCCTATACATTGGAAAATGATTTTCAGACACCACACCAAATAGAGGGTTAATATATAAAAAACTCGAGATACTAGACATCAACAAACCAAACACTGCAATTTAAAAATGAGGTACAAATCTAAGTAGGGAATTAACATTAGAAGACTCTCAAATGGCTAAAAGACACTTAAAAAAAGTTTAACATCCTTAGCCATCTTGGAAATACAAATTGAAACTACTTTGAGATTTCATCTTAGATCTGTCAAAGTGGCCAAGATCAATAACACAAGTGACAGCTCATGGTGGTGAAGATGTGGAATAGAGGAAGACTTCTCCATTACTTGTTGGAGTATAAATTTGTACAACCACTATAGAAATTCATATGATGGCTACTCAGAAAACTGGGTATTGATCTACCCCAATATCTAGCTATAACATTTTGGGCCATATATCCAAAGGACCCTTCACTGTACCACAAGGAATTCACTCAACTATGTCCATAGCAGCTTTATTCATAATAGCCCAAAACTAGAAACAACTGGAGAATGGATAAAGAACATGTGATATATATTTACACAATAAGTATTGCTCAGGTTTAAAAAAAAATGACATCATAAAATTTGCAGACAAATGGATGGAACTATAAAAACAAAATCTTCCTGAATGAGGTAACCCAGGCCCAGAAAGAAAATCATGGTATAAATTCACAAGTGAATATTAGCTGTTAAGTAAAGAATCATGTTACAATCCACAGACTCAGGACAGCTAAGTAATAAGAAGGCCTCTCAGGGGTGATGCTTGGATCTCCATGGGGGGGGAGGGGGGATATAATAGATATCTCTGGTGGACTGGGGGCAGGTGGGGATGGGAACAGGAGGGATCAGGTGAGATAGTGGTAGAGGGAGAAAGTACAAAGAGACAACTGGATTGGGGAGCATTTGGGGGACTATATAGAAATCTAATGCAATGTAAAGACCCTGGAATCTATGAGGGTGACCCTAGCCAGGTCTCCTAACGATTGAAGATTCAGAGCCTGAACTGGCTAACAAGGCAAGAATTTGGGTAGGACTAGGGTACCAACTCAGCCAGAAACCATAGATATGCCTTTGCAAGATATGCTGGGACAATTGTTGGGCAGAACATGTGGGAGTGGCTAACCAATAACTGATCTAAATTACCCATACCATAAGAGTCCAAGCCTGACACTAGATGGCCCTGAATCCTAGGACAGAGCCAACCAACCAACCAACCAACCAACCAGCCAGCCAAAAAATATCAATGAAATGTCCTAATGTAATTATGTTATACTCATATATTTCTGTCTACCCTAATTGTTTAGAGGCTTCATTCAGCAACTAATGGGATGAGATATAGAAACCCACAGCCAAACAATTAACCAGAGCTCATGGAACCCACCAGAAGAGGGGATAAAGGGTCATGGGAGCCAGAGGAGTTGAGGGTATGAGGAGAAGATGGCCCACAGAACCAACTAAGCAGGGTTCATAGACACTCACAGACTGAAGATGCAATCACGGAGTATCTGCATATATGTTATGGTTGTTTAGCATGGAATTCTTATAGGATTCCTAATAGTGGGAGTGACTGGATATCTGACACTTTTGCCTTCTCCTGAGATCCTTTTCATCCTACAGGGTTGCTTCATTCAGATTTGATATGAAAGTTTGTGCCTAGTCTTGTATCTTGCTGTGTTGTATATGGTTTATATCTCTGGAAGGTTTGCTGGTTTGTGTGTATGTGTGTGTGTGTGTGTGTGTGTGTGTGTGTGTGTGTGTGTGTAAACAGATAGAGGAGTGGATCTAGGGAAGAAGGGAAGTGTAATGAATGGGAATGGAAGGAGTCGAGGGATAAAAACCTCTGGTTGAATAAATTAAAAAAAGAAAAGAAAAACAGCATGTAGAACTTCAGGAGTGACTGTTTCCAAAGTGCAGTAGGGAACATGGCTTCACAAATGCCTGCCATGTGAAATGTCCCCTTATGAGGCTCTGTCTTCTAGGTCTCGGTGAATGCAACAGGACTTTCAGTCAGTAACTAAGAGAACATGTTTATGATGAATCTCTTCTTAATCTAGGTGACCTCATTTAAGCCTCTAAACAAAAGATGAAGTTATTTTCTACAAGCCTTTCATTTTCTATCCCTCCCCCCACCTCCCCTTCCATTTTCCTCTGAGTGTGCATGTGTCTGCCCTGCCCCAGGTATCCTCCCATCCTGGCACTTTAAGTATCTGAAAGGCTAGGCATTCCTCTCCCAAATGAGGACTAACAAGGAATCCCTGTTAGAAGAACATAGCCCATAGACAGGCAGCTTTTGTGATAAGCCCCACTCCAGTTGATCAGGACCTACATGAAGACCAAGCTGCACATCTGCTACAAATCTGCAGGACAGCCTTGATCCAGCCTGCACATGTGTATGTTCTTTGGTTAGTAGTTCAGACTCAGAGGTCCCCAAAGGTCCAAGTTCATTTCTAATTGGTTTTAAGCACGCAGAGCTATATAAAGAGAGTGCCTCAAGGATAGCCTGAAATTTGTCTCTTACCCTTTAAGGATCAATCATTCAGTTTTTCATTTTTTTCAAATCAAAAGCATTCTTTTATCTATGACCTCACTTAAAGAAAGTAATAAAATGTTCTACCACTCTTCTTGGAGACTTTGACAAATTGAACTATCCATAGTATAACATTTCTGCTTTTGTATTATTCGTATTTCTTGTATTTCTTGGTTTAGATTCTCATTGTTTTGCTTTCTAGTAGAAAAGGGGTAATGCATCACTTTTCCTTAATCTTGAAATGTCAGTTTTTGTATGTTTAAATACTATTGATTTGGGATGGATAGTACAATTGCAATGACTCACACTACACATTTTTTCATGAATCCTATTATCAAGTCAAGGATATGTCTGCAAGAGTTAATATCTTACAACAGACAAAATGTGCTAATTAATGTCTAGATATGATGAGCATTAACTTAGTGCCTGTGAAGCACTGAGACTATTGCTTAGACTATAAGTGCTACTCAAATGTCAATTTTTACTATAAATGTCATCACTACCGTAGGTTGTAATGGTACAATTACTTGGGAGTAGACACATTTAACTTCAAATCTTTCCATGTGATTTATTCCCATGAATAAATGACGTAATTTCTCTAAGCGTTTTGTTTCTCTTGTTAAAATGGAGATTTAAGACCTTCAGAAAATAATGAGATTAGCTGATAACGTGTTTTATTAGCTTATCACAAAACTGAACTTGCATCAGAACAAGATCTTCATAGAGGACCTGTCCCTTCTTCTCCACTGGCTGTGCTAATAATAAAAGCATTTGGCATTCTGAATCCTGATCAGTGTTCTTAGGACTACTGTTGGCCAGAAGGTGTTTCCAGGAAAGTTATACAAGAGAGGGTATGTGATGTGTCTGTCCCTGGCCGGCGTCCCTACTCACACTTGGATTTAAACCTGATGACATCTCTGGCATTGAAATGACAGATGGCCACAGCTCTGCTGCTGTCTTTTATAGAAAGAAAGATGAAAATGTCACAGGATATCCTGACGATGACCTTGAGTACATGTTTTGGCAGACTGTGACAGTGACCCTTTGTCATCTTTCTGCAGAACCTCTAATTTGAACTTATGTTGTTTTGTTGCTGTACAGAACTGGCAGAGATGTAGAAGACAGGGGAGTTCTAAGAACTTGAAACAAGATTGTACTAGCCTTCTAGAAATAATTGTGAAATTTTCAGAAATTTTGCTACCATTGTTAAGCAGTTTATTATTAAAAAATAAGTTATATAAATTTATAAGTAAAGATATTGTATTATAGTGAGCAGTGATAGACATACCAAACAAATACTTTTCTAATTGTCTGTTACATGCTATTGCTCATGCTTTTGAAACTTGATCTATTGTCTGTGCATTGTGAAATGCTACCCTGATTATGTACTCTTATGCCTAACTTCTTAACTCTAATGATTGATAACATGTTGGTAGACTTAAATTAGTCATGGTGGGTATGTGAACTATGAATCAAGACTCGGTCCCTATGATTCATAAACATGTATCAGCATACCCCAGGAATTATTAGAGCTGGATGCATTAGACTACAAAAAATGTGGTTAAGGAAACATTATGGACAAAGGTTATTTGCTGTATTTCCATAAATATATTTGATAAGTAAGTGGTGATATTTTTGAAATTTTGTGCTCATGCATAAGCATATGTGGGTGTCTATCTTTGGGGGTGAAATGTTTGTGAGTTCACAGTGAAGACTAGGATCAACAGACATGAGTGTTAAAAATTCCTGAAGGATGATGACTGGGTAGCAGACTACCAGCCGTTATATGAGTAGGTAAAACTATAATTGGGACACTATGTACATAGAAATTAAAATAGAACTTTGGGTTTCAAGAGCTCATTTGTTAAGACCCTGCTCCAAATCATTATCATTGTCTCAAAATCCAACAAAGTTCATCATCCAACCTAGTTCATCATTACACTTGCCATTTGGACCTGTTTATATTCAGCATTTCACAATACCCCCCAGTGACACTCACACAAACACACAAAAACTCCACCAAACATTGAAAACATACAGTGAACATGGACCCACAACAGAAATAAATCCATGCAGAGACACAGCACATGCATTCACCAAAAATGTTATTCTCTGAATTATTCTGGCACCCCATTCATTGGAAACCAATTCTGTATATACAGGAAAACCTTACCAGAAACCCTTTCATTGGGGGAACTTTTTATCAAAAGATCAGTAACTTTAAAAAATAAGGATAAAAGTTCATAATGCATGCCTTTTCTCTGTTTCCTAGACACTGTTTATGAAGTTATATTTAATAGAATTTAAAACAGAACTTTTTACATCCTAATGTATGTAATGATACAAACCTTAAATATTATTATACAAAAATAAGTATTCAAATTAATTGCTAGAATTTTTTCCTTAGCTGTGTCTTTGACTTAAGAAATTTGATAATGATTACATTAATCTTTTGGAGTTCTGAGTTTTACTTATTCATTGTTAACATAGATAGGAAAGCTCCTTTAATTATTAATTATAGTGACAAAATTCTAAAATGTCTAGAAATGTTGTGAAACCTGACTACTTTTAAATATATTATAGGAAACCTGGTAATTAAACTAACATTTAATAACAATTATGGCTCCAGGGTTAGCTTTAGAAGACATCGTTGAGAATTAAAACCTCTTAGATAAGAATGACAATTTGATAACGCCTAAGCTCATCTGAAACAGAATTTAGCATTTAAAGCACCCAACTGTAACTGGTTCTTCCTCGCCTACTCTGATTGCTGTGTACCAGTGCCAAGATTTGCTAGAGCTTGTTTAAGTCTTTTGAAACTTGATCCTTAAATTCCAGAGAGTCTATGACAAAACCCTTTTTGACTTTGTATATCTGTTAATTCAATGCCTGTCCAGCTGATGCTACTAGGAAAGAAGCAGGGGACTCATAGTTTGAATCTTGGTTCATTTAACCATGTAAGAATTAAATGACCTTTATCATGAGACAAAATGGATCTAAATCTTACAAGGTGGCTACTTAAAATAATCTTAGACTCTTTTCTTCTTTATGAGAATAAATTCTATTGAATAGTTAAAATTTGTCACCCAGTTTTTTGGATGAGCTAATTTGGCATGTTAGAACTATGTTACATTATGAAGAGATGTGAATTTATAATTTATCTTCATTCTTATTTAACATCTACTTTTCTGTATACCTGAGATGTCCTGGATATTGAGTAGGCTCTGGGAAACAAATTTTAAAACAAATGTATACTCGGTTCTCAATAAGTTTATGCTATGGAAAATACAAATAAAGCAAAAATAACATGTATGGGGCTAATATAACATATCAATTTTCTATTGCAATGGCAAAATTCTACTGAAGAGTATTGTATGGATTAAAGTTAGTTTAGCTCAGAGTGTAGGAGTTCCAAGATCCACTCTGTCTTTTGGACTCTGTTCTATATCAGTGGACATAATGGTTAGAACACATAAGAGATCATATGGTAACAAAGGAAGGCAGAGAGATTGATGAGGTGGACTTTCTATTTTATAACAACCCATTTTGAGAACTCCTAGAATCCCTGAGAGTATTAAAGGTTCAAGTTGTACTAGAAATGACTAATCTAAGGGCCACTAGACCCAATCTCAGAACTTCTTCCATCTTTCTACACCACCACAGTGATCACCAAGCTTCTATCACTATAACTTCCAGGGCACACATCAAACCTCATCCAGGGGGTACATTCCAGAGGAAATATTTCACTCAAGTTACAAGGAAGCAAATAAAGATAGTTAACTCAAAAAGAGACAATTTTACAAACCCAGGGGCATCACATTTCCCAGGAACATTCCAGTTTCCCTTTAGCCATTTTTCAAATATTAGAGAGAATATGGTTGTACAAGTAGCTTAATATGGGAAATAAAATACAACACACACTCAGTAACATTATCTGAATCCTTACTCATTAGCAATTAACTTTCTTTCTACTATCTCAAAACATAAGTGAGATTGAATTTAGTTCAAGGCTATGAGGGACAACTGGAAGGAAAATTGATTCTGAAAGAGAAGATGAGAGTAATCACATGTGCTTCATTAATCTACCATTGAGTCCTTTGTTCCTTTATTCATTGTGTACCTGCTATAATTATAGGTAGAATTTTTTTCTCTTCATGTGTATGTTTCCATGCATTTCTCAATGGAAACCCATAGGCACTCATTTAATTACAAGACTAATAGATTTCTAAAGCAGAATCATCAAAGAAAAGGTTCAAATCACCAATAACATCTAAATGTTTCCCCATGTCTTCTTCTTATAGCATTATGGGTTCACTTAAAATCAGGGTTATATAACAGTATGTAATTAATGTTGGTGTAAAAGGTAACAAGTCAATTTTTCCTCTACAAATGTTAAAAAGTAAATATGGACATCATCAATTTGTGAGGTTCCTTTTATTATATATCATGTTCCTTATATGTTAGGTCTAATTTAGAGTACCTTATAACAATCTTAATGCATATGTGATTTTTATTATAATTTTTATAATTTTAATTAATTTTTGTCACTAAGCAAATTATCTTTCATTTTTATTTGTCTTAATGTGAGTTATTTAAAATTATTTTCTCACCTTGATAAAATCATCTACTGAGGAGTGATTTCAGGAATGTTCAATTTGCACATTCAAGTAATTTAATAGTTTTTACAAAATAAAACTTTCCATTCAGTGATCTAGTTTACTTCAATTCCATCTATGTATGTATGTATGTATGTATGTATGTATGTATGTATCTATCTATCTATCTACCTATCTATTTATCTATCTATCTATCTATCTAGGTATCTTTCTCTCTAAATATGCTATACAGAAATGTTGGATATATATTTAGGTGCCATTACAAATAGAATCATTTGCTAATGTTCATCCTGATGGTTAGTACTAGTTATTCATTTAATGTAACTATTCCAATTTAATCCACTTATTTAATTATTTTATCTAGTTTAACTCACAATTGGTGTATATTCTACATAATTTAAAAATTGTGAGAATATAAATTCTGTCTTGAAACTTCTGGCTACTTTGGTTTAAAAAGTAAAAAAAGCTTTGTTCTGTGTTCTATAGCACATTTCCTGTCTTGTGTATTACCTAGGTGACAGTTGACATCTTTGCCTATGTCTTGAACTTAAGGAAACTAATCTGATGTGCTTGAGCAATACTGAACAGCCCTCTAATTAGATCCAAGGAAAATCATATTCCAGATAAAGAAAATTGTCCCTTAGGATTTTCTTACCATCTGGGTATTTCTTTTTAAAATTAAACTATTTATTCTAGCATAAAATCAGATTCTGTGTTCTTAAATATTTTTTGATCCATCACATATACTACATGAGTCTAACAATGATGTATTTGCTCTTACTTAATTGTTGCTTTATATGTATTTTCAAAAATGATGCTTTTTATTTAAAACAACATTTCCTAACTTGGTTTTGGCTTTCCATAGTTCTAGCAAAACTCTAGAACTATAGCGTCCTCATATGTAAAAGGACATTAATAATACTTATTATTCATTCAAACACTTAGTTTTTTAATGTTTTGAAAATTAATGACCTAAAGTAAATCAGTTAGAATGCTTAGTGGATGTCACAATTACAATGCACAAGTGATAATTCTTGAAAGATCATATTCTTTTGCCTGCAATTTTTGTCCCATGTCTGTATACATTATGTTTCATTTACTCACCACAGTACTATTGGGAATAGTTTTGGTTCAGTTGTTCCTACAAGCATGCATCCTTGTGAGTCAGTGGTTAGACCTCACCTCTCTCTTTCATGGTTGGTGTCTTAGTCAGAATTTCTATTCTTACTCAAACATCATGACCAAGAGGCAAGTTGGGGAGGAAAGAGTTTATTCAGCTTACACTTCCATACTGCTGTTCATCACCAAGGAAGTCAGGACTGGAACTCAAGCAGGTCAGAAAGCAAGAGCTGATGCAGAGGCCATGGAGGGATGTTCTTTACTGGCTTGCTTACCGTGGTTTGCTCAGCCTCCTCTCTTATAGAACCCAAGACTCCCAGCCCAGGGATGGTCCCACTAACAAGGGGCCCTTCCCCCTTGATCACTAATTGAGAAAATGCCTCACAACTGGATCTCATGGAGGCACTTCCCCAACTGAAGCTCCTTTCTCTGTGATAACTCCAGCCTGTGTCAAGTTGACACAAAACTAGCCAGTACAATTGACCCCTTGTCAACTTGACACACAAACACATCACTAGTAAGCCTCAACACTTAGTTTCTTATTTATCCCCAAGATCTAAACAACTTTAAAAGTCCTACAGTCTTTGCAAAATCTTAAAATTTCAATCTCCTTAAAATATCCAATCTCTTTTAAAATCCAAAGTCTTTTTACAATTAAAGTTTCTTAACTGTGGATTCCACTAAAATACTTCCTTCAAGAGGGATAAATATCAGGACACAGTCACAATCAAAAGCAAAATTGATCTCCAACCATTCAATGTCTGGGGTCCAACTCACAATCTTCTAGACTCCTCCAAGGGCTTGGGTCACTTCTCCTGCTCTGCCCTTTGTAGCAGACACCTCGTCCTCTAGGCTCCAGATGCCTGTACTCCACTGTTGCTGCTGTTCTTGGTGGTCATTCATGGTACTGGCATCTCCAAAATGCTGCCATCTTCTGCTGTAACTAGGCTTCACTAATAGTCTCTCACAGGCTCTCTTCATGGTGCTAAGCCTCAACTCCTTTGCATGACCCCTTCAGTCCTGGGACATCAATTGCTACTGAGGCTGCACCTTTGCCAAGGCCCTCCATGGCCTCTCACAGTGCCAAACCTCAGCTGCTCTTCATGACCTCTTCATGCCTTCAAAACTAGTACCACCTGGGTGACTCTTACACATTACCAAGTCCAGTCACAGCACAAGGTACAACCTTGGCTATGTCTGGAACACAGCCACTGTGCTCTCAGAAAACACTTCCTAGAAGATTTTACCTCAATGATGCCAGTCTCTTCTTAATCGAAGATAATTTCTTAGCTTCAGCTAACCAGCATCAATAGTCAATAGCAATGCAAAATTTTTGCGTTAGTAGTTCTGGTATCTTGTTAATCACAGCTGATTCTTCAGCCCCAGCTAACCAGAACTACAGAATCTTTACAATCAAAATAGCAATGGCCCTGAAAAGAGTTTTTAATTTTCCCTCTGAAATTTCACAAGCCAGGCCTCCATCTTCTGCACTGTTCTCAACATTATCTTCCAAGCTCCTATACAACATCTGACAGAGCTCTTAACAATGACTAGTTCTAGCCTAAAGTTCCAAAGTCCTTCCACAGTCCTCCCCAAAACATGGTCAGGTTGTCACAGAAATACCTCACTATGCTGGTACCAATTTGTCTTAGACAGAGTTGGTATTCCTGCATAAACATCATGACCAAGAGGCAAGTTGGGGAGGAAAGAGTTTATTCAGCTTACACTTCCATACTGCTGTTCATCACCAAGGAAGTCAGGACTGGAACTCAAGCAGGTCAGAAAGCAGGAGCTGATGCAGAGGCCATGGAGGTATGTTCTTTACTGGCTTGCTTCCCCTGGCTTGCTCAGCCTGCTCTCTTATAGAACCTAAGACTCCCAGCCCAGGGATGGTCCCACTCACAAGGGGCCTTTCCCCCTTGATCACTAATTGAGAAAATGCCTCACAGCTGGATCTCATGGGGGCACTTCCTCAACTGAAGCTCCTTTCTCTGTGATAACTCCAGCCTGTGTCAAGTTGACACAAAACTAGCCAATACAGTTGGTAACAAGTATCATGAAGACAATGAGTCTTAGAACCTCAACATGTAGTAGAAGATACATAAGGAAAATAAGTTACACCTTGGAACTAAAGTAACATACAACATTATTGAAGTTTTATGTACATCATACTTGCTACTGGAGGTTTTGTTTGTTCCCTCTTCATCGTTCACACCTTCCCACTCATTCCATTCTTCTTCTGTTCCTTTTTATCTTCCCACAGTATACTCATTCCATCTTAATAAATGAAGACTGAGTGTGCAGTCTGAACAACAGTAGACTTTATTTCCAGATGCTTTTAATAAGATTTCAAGATTGAATACTAGTTGCTTAACACCATGCTCATCTGAGCCAATTAGAATTCCTGGTAGCAGAGTCCTGTCTTCTGGGTGGGTCAGGGATGCTTCAGAGAACAAATCACTCTTGAAGACTGCATGTGTCCCATGTGTCCGAGAGAAAACACCCCACGGTTCTCCTCACAGGAAGATTAGGAATAAATATGGATAAAGAGAATGTGAAAAGCACAGCAAATGAGAAATTATATAGAACATTTATCCACCTGCCAGAATTCTACACTCCTGGGCTTCTTGCTCCTCTTCCTAAATGTTCTTGTTTGTGTAATGATGGTTTGACTTTTCATTGATCTTCCTTGTGTTTCTCTCTATTCCAGAGATTCTTTTGTGTCTTATCAAATACTTATCAAATGCTTTGACAAGCCACATAGACCATATTTTCTTTACTTTGCAAGTCAATAAGTTAAGCCTATTTCTAACTTTGTGCTTATTTTTAATTGTACATAGTTTTAATTTAAAAATTTTTATAGTATATACAGCGATTTTGCCTAACTCAAAAAATATTGAGTTATAAGTCTATAAAAAAGAATTTCTGCTAATATATTTCAATTATGCACCTCAAGTTGCTTTAATTTTTTTTAAATCAGAATTTTATTTAAAAAAAAAAAAAAGGTTAGACGGGTTGGAGCATGCCAGAGGCAGGTGGATTTCTGAGTTTTAGGACAGCCTGGTCTACAGAGTGAGTTCCAGGACAGCCAGGGCTACACAGAGAAAGCCTGTCTTGACAAAACCAAAAAAAAAAAAAAAAAAAAAAAAAAAGATTACAGATGGGATAACAAGTTGATGATGGCAGAGATTCTTGTGAAACCAATTATATTTTTCTTTTGCCTAAAAGCCTGTGCAAATTATTTCCAGAAAACAATTGGTCAGAACGTGAGTTGAATTATGACTTGAGATTCCAATGAAAATAATAAAAACAAATTAAAATCCCTAGGGGAAAGTTGTTTACAGCAAGTCAAAAATAAAGATGCAAATGTAGAGTAGTAAGATAATGCTTCTTCAATAGGGATTGTCAGCAAAATGCAGCTTTGTGTTGGAAATCTACTGTTGGCTCTATCGGGAAATAACTCACTCGTTTCCTTTATGCAACCAAACATGAATGTTATGCTATCTCTTAAGTGTAACACGTTAACATGTGGCCATGTGTCTGAACTGTAATGAAAGCTGTTAATTGCTTTGTTAGAAAACTATTGTGCAAATGAAATTGATAGATTAGAAAGTGCATTGCTAAGAATTGCTGTGGTTTCTTTATTATCTTCTCACAGCCCATGTCATATACAGGGCAGAAATCACTGGTGACCTCATATTTTAGGGAGTGAGACAATATCACGGGTCATCAGGAAATATGTCAGAAGACCTGAAATCAATATTTGGAGAAAATATTGGAGATTTTGTAAAGTGCTAGAAAACTGCACTTCTGAGAAATTGAACTCATTTTGATTACCACAGTCTACAAAAGACAAACCAAAGCAATCTGGTGTTTGCTTGTTTGTTTGTTTGTTTTTGTTTTCTATTACCTGGCTTGTTCTACAGGCTTTAGACTTAAAAAAATAAGCAAAATATATGATAAACACTCATCACCAATGGAAAAACGGGGAGGATTTGCAACTTATAAAACCCATTTCACTTTTGCAAATAGCACTTTCTAATCCTACAACATTCCAGTCACATTAAAATCAGTACCATTTCCTGATAATGCCAGGCTTTGGAGTTTGTAATGCGGACGCGTGTTTTTCCTCAGATTTATATAACTTCAGGAAACAGATTTTTAAAAAATATATTTTGCTTTTCTGAATAGTCACAAGGTTAGAGTGGGTCTGTGGCTTTTCTTTCTATTGGTTTTACACAAGCAGCAAAATTCGGACTCCCTGGGAATCTATGTACGGGTCTCTAAAGATATGTTAGTGCATCTGTCAATTTACCAACGTACTTGGTTATCCTCCTATACAAACCAGGTAGCAAATGCATGAGGGTATGGGAATGAAGCCTTTGAGGGGGTTATAACATTATTTCCCTCTTTGGGAATGAAGTAATATTTCTTAAGTTACCCAACTATGATTTTGAGAAAGTAGTTTTTGATCATGGCTGTTTTCTACAAAGGCACTTCAGTAGTTCATTATTTCAAAGTTATATTTGTTTGCTCCTTACTTATTCTTTGAAAAATGTTTGCATGAATACAATATATCTTGATCAAATATACTCCCTAATCTCCCCATCCAACTTCTTCCATCTTCAAAACACCTCTCCACAAATTTCATTTATTTTCTCATCTCTCTTTTCCAATGATTGTTAGCCATAGGCACACAGATGAGGGGCCATGCACCTGCAAAGAACCACTCCCAGGGAAAGGGGATTCTACTTCTTCCACAATTTCTCAGCTGTTAATGATTCCTCCCTGGAAGTCATTCACTGTGAGCAGTTCCTTAGCTAAGGGTACAGACTCCCAAGCCCCTCATTCCTTTGCAACAGAATGTTAAATGGCTTGATCTCATAGGCAGTAACAGCCGCTGTGGGTTAATGTTTACAATAGGCATGCCATGTCCAGAAGACATCATTTTACAGCATTATTCTTTGTTTCCTTGCTATTATATTATTTCTACATTTTCTGATCCTTGAGAGTATTGGTATAAAATGATTCATCTTTAACTGAGCACTGACAGTTAATACTCTGAATAGTGTTGATTCTACATTAAGTAGTGCCCACTTAAGAAGTTTTTCTGATCCGGGCGTGGTGGCGCATGCATTTAATCCCAGCACTCGGGGATTTCCCAGCAGGCGGATTTCTGAGTTCGAGGCCAGCCTAGTCTACAAAGTGAGTTACAGGACAGCCAGGGCTATACCGAGAAACCCTGTCTCGAAAAACCAAAAAAAAAAAAAAAAAAAAAAAAAAAGCCTTTCTGACCATCATTGAAAGCACTATATATCTATGAATATGAACATAAGTATTCAGAGGGCAATTTGACAACAAAACACTTAGCATCATTTAATGATTCTTTGGGGGTTGTGGCTTCAGTGGCCATGACTTTTGGCCATGTTTTCAGTACCAATAAGGAATTTACCCCTGTTAAACAGACTTCCATTCCAAGCAAGAGATCATTTGGTTACTCAAGAAATCCTATTGCTGTTAGACCAATGGTCATATCTTATTTGGTAGATCAGAATTGAAGCATACAGAGATAAGCCCTGGCTATATAGTATACTAATATTTATTTTGCCCACCCTGTCCTCTGATTTGAAAGTATTTTTGTTTAGATTCTAGAAGGCTTTATTATTATTTTCTAAGATAGTAATAATAGTAATAATAATAGTAATTATTATTTTTATTACTTTTATTTTTTAAGTTCAGTCTTTAATCCCCCTCCCAGTCTGTTCTCCCACAGTTCCTCATCCCATTCCTCCTCCCCCTCTCTCCAGGAGGATGTTCCCACTCTCCCATCTGCCAGGCCTCCCCACTCTCTGAGGCCTTGAGTCTTCTGCAGGGTTAGGCTCCTCTTCTCCCACTGAGGCTAGACCAGTTAGTCCTCTGCTGTATATGTGTCAGGGGCCTCAGATTAGCTTATACATGCTGCCTGGTTGGTAGCTCAGTATTTGTGAGATCTCAGGGGTCTCAGTTAGTTGAGACTGCTGGTCTTCCTATGGGGTCACCCTCCTACTCAACTTCTAGCCTTTCCCTAATTCAACCACAGGGTTTCCCAACTTCAGCCATTAGTTGACTGTATCTGCGTCTGTGTCAGTCAGCTGATTGTTGGGCCTCTTAGATGACAGCCACACTAGGCCCCTGTCTGTAAGTACACCATATCATCAGTAATAGTGTCAGGCCTTGGACCCACCCCTTGAGATGGATCCCAAGTTGGACCTGTCACTGGATTGCCTTTCCCTCAGTCTCTTTTTCATATTTGTCCCTCTAGTTCTTTTAGACAGGAACAATTCTGGGTCCGGGTTCTTCCGCTGTGGGATGCAACCCCATCCCTCCACTTGATGCCCTTTCTTTGTACTGAAGGTTGACTCTACAAATCAACCCTCTCCCCACTGTTGGGCACTTCATCTAAGGTCCCTCCCTTTGAGTTCTGAGAGTCTCTTACTTCCCAGGTCTCTGGAACACTGTAGAGGGTGCCACCACTTCCCACCCCCAAGGTTGTATATTTCCATTCATTCTGCTGGCCCCCAGGGCTTCTCTCCTGACCCCACCCCCCTGCACAATACCTGATCATATTCCCCTTTTCTCCTCTCCATCTCCTCTCCTACCCAGGTCTCTCCCTCCCTTGGCCTCTTGTGATTGTTCTCTTCTCTCTCTCAGGTGGGATTGAAGCATCCTCACTTGGGCCATTCTGCTCATTAACCTTTTTTAATTCTGTGGATTATATCCTAGATATTCTGTACTTCTTTGGCTAAAATCCATTTAGTAGTGAGTTCATACCACACATGTCCTTTTGGGTCTGAGTTACCTCACTCAAGTTGATATTTTCTAGTTCCATCTATTTGTGTGCAAAACTCATGAAGTCCCCATTCTTAATAGTCAAGTAGTATTTCATTGTGTAAATGAACCACATTTTCTGTATCTAATCATCTCTTGTGGGACATCTGGGTTGTTTCTAACTTGTGACTATTGCAGATAAGGCCGCTCTGAACATAGTGGAGCAGGTGCCCCTGTGGTATGGTGGGGCATCTTTTAGATATATGCCCAAGAGTGTTATAGCTGGGTCTTCAGGTAGATCTATTTCCTATTTTCTGAGGAACATCCAGATTGACTTCTAGGGTGGTTGTACCAGTTTGCAATCCCACCGGGAATGGAAGAGTGTTCCTCCTTCTCCACCTCTTTGCCAACATATGCTGTCACTAGTGCCTTGTCATCTTGGGTTTTCTCGGGTTTTACTTCCTTTTCTGAATGTGTGGTAATTTCACCTGGTAAGTAATGTTTGCTGATTTGATTTTTCTTCTCTGAGAGATGTGATTTGAAAACTTACTATACTTTTACTTCATAATGTAATTTTGAATAACTCATTGTGATGAGATGTTAGAGGATGGCATGAGAAATACTGAAATTGTTTTTACTTGCTTAAAATTATAGAAACGTTCATTCCTATTGCAAAATTCACTTATACAAAATTCACTTATTCACTTATCTCATACTGATATTGTGTAACTGACTTTCCTCTAATTAATTTGTTAATTTTTCACCAAGAAATATCTGGCACACTATGCTTAGTGAACAATGAACTAGACAATCTCAAGCCTGCCTTCTGCCAAATCTTAGATTTCAGTTAGGCAGAAAGATTGTAATCCATAATGAACATGACAGGACATAAAGAGGCACAGTAAGAGCTGTGCTAGGCCTCTGACCTAGACAGACTCCCTGAGGGCAGTGTCCTGCACTCCAACACTTCAGCTCCAGACCTCCAGCAGGGCCAGGAAGAGAAAGAGGAGTGCCCACACACAGCAAACAGCACAGACAGGGGATCTTGTATTAAACAGAGCCAAGGCAGCCAAAGAGCCAAGGGGTCGGATGAAGAGAGTTAGGAGTGCAGACTGGTGAAAGATGCCCCAGAGAAGTACTGGTACTGATAATGCCAAGTCGGAAGGCTTCTTGCCAGCTTCAGGGCATGAGGAAACTGAAAGGGGGCTGTAACCAGACTAAGTGGTATATGTAGGAAACTAAGATGCCAACTGACAGCTAAGAAAATAGAATACCCAGCATTTACATGTTAAGCATTTACAGTAAAGCTATGTTAGTAAACATTTACAGTAAAGATTTGCAAAGTGCCTACAGTTTTGTTTTATACAAAGCACTTTAAATTATAATTTAAAAGTACCTTGTTTGTTCTTCTATTGGGAGTCTGTATTATATGCCTGATAAAGATGACAGCTGAAATTCCAGAAGGAAAAAATAAAGATGAAGACAAAAGCTATTTGCGTATGGTATTTTGCCTCCATGGATTCCTAAGCAACTTTGCCCTTGTGTCCATAATTTACTTGTTGCCTAGGTTAGATAGAAATTTAAGTTATTATCAACTGCCAGCTGCTGACACAGCTGAAGTTCATGGAGTTTCATACAAACTCCCAGAGCAGGTAACATGGTAACACAGCATCCTCACTGCATCCAATTGGTTTCTTCTTCAGCAAAGTCTCTGAGAAGGCCAAAGATCATGTGGTTTAATCACATTAGGCAGAAATGGAGAGAGATGATTGTGTCATCCCTCCCTTGGCCCCCAGGGACCACAGCAAACCCACTTCCTGTCTTAGGTCCTTCAGTGTTTTGCCCAGTTTGGTTTAGAATAAATACATTCTCTGCTTCTATCAAGGATTCTCTAAATAAAGACCCCATACTTGATTTCTCTCCAGTTATTCTCCTCTTTGCTTCCTTCGTAAACATGTTAAACATCTGAATTCCCAGGACTGAGACAGTAATCTGAGTTAAGAGAAACTGGGGAAGAAATAAGGAGATAGGAAACTGACTTCGTAATTACCTCAGTGGGTGGTCTGAATACGAAGATAAATTTTAAAATTTATGGCAGGATGGGATTGTACTAATTATGAGCTATGCCCAGTACTATAACATAGACATAACACATATTTGATATTATGATCGAGTATCAGCTGAGAAAGTTAAGGTGTAACTGACAAACAAAATGCAGAACATAGTGGATTAGGAAAATGGAGGCATGTCCTGAAATGTCCCGTTTGCTGTATATTTTATAGCCAAGTTGATAACTAAGAAAGACATGGCTTTGACAATCATATCTTAAAATGTGATAACAGGCAAGCAAGGTTGAACGCAGTTACTACAACTTTGGGTTCAGAAAAAGCACTTCTGTTAATGAACACTGGTTCTTTCATTTTAAAAAATGTGCTATCATAGGAGATGGCCTAAAGGAAGGACTTGAGAAACAACATGATATAATAATTAAAAGGAGACAACTGTTGCTACAACAGGAAAAGAAGAGGTGAAAGGAAGTACCTTTTATATCAGTGTGGAATAGGTTTTCCTTGGTCGGATTACTGACAAGCTAAAGAGCATCTACAGCCTGGTTTGCCTGTCTGCACTCATGGATGCTGTTAAGGCTTTGTTTTGTTGAACAGTCAGATATCCAACTCTGTTGCCTTGTGGACGATGAGTCAATGCAGTACTTCTTAAAGGGATCTCTTCTCACTGACTCACAATCTTCTTTTACTACGATTTTGGGAAGCCAAAAAAAGGTTAGTAATTGACCAGAAAACAATTTTGTGGAAATTTGACCTGAAGTTAGTGAAATAAAACTTTTAAGAGTGAAAAAAAAAAAAGTAATTTCCAAAGATGCCCATGGTCTTACACTTGGACCTTGTAAGATTTCAGTGCCGCAGTGAGAATGAAGCACATGAAGACCAGGATGCAGGGGGGCACTTTTTCAAATAATCCTCATTTCAACTTTACCATCCGTCAAATTCTCCCGTTGAAGCAAAGTTTTCATTACATGCAGAGGACAAAACAGAATGCTCTGAGCAAGGACAAAGAACTCTTAGAGTAATGAGGACCGTGGCAAGGAGATCTGCAATGTGTTTTAATAGTTTAGTATTTCACACATGGAAAAACTTCATGGGACCAGCTCACACCTGTTCCTCCAGAGCCTCATATATTTGCCTTAAATAGCTGCTTTATTTTTCTTTTGATGTGAAGAATTTTACTGGTAAAAACCAGGACTGTCTATTAACAGGTTGTCTAATAACAGGTTTTTATTTTTTAAGAAGCCAAAGGTTTAATGCCTGATATCCCCCCTTTAAACTCATCTGTGGGGCTTTATCAATAATTCCAAATAGATCCCAATGACAAATTTCCCAGAGGAACGGGGGTAAATGATAAAGAATTAATGCTCATTTTATCTGCCCACAGAAGCATGGACTGGTTTTACATTAATGTACTTGATTAACTTATAATTAATTATTTATTTTAGTTGAAAAATTGAAATAATAAAAACAGAGACAAGTTCAGGTTCTAGCACTCATGGGATCAGGAATATGAGATGTTGATCAAGAATTGTAAGCCTACAATTAGAGATAGCACGTTTCAGAAACCTACAGTAGTTACTAGAGCCAGTAACGTGTTCTGTACTTGAACTCTTATGGAGACTTCATTATATATCTTCTTCTTTTTTTTAATTAAGTATTTATTTCATTTACATTTCCAATGCTATCCCAAAAGTCCCCCACCCACTCCCCTACCCACCCACTCCCACTTCTTGGCCCTGGCGCTCCCCTGTACTGAGGCAGATAAAGTTTGCACAACCAATGGGCCTCTCTTTCCACTGATGACTGACTAGGTCATCTTCTGATACATATGCAGCTAGAGACACAAGCTCTGGGTGTGGGGGGGTACTGGTTAGTTCATATTATTGTTCCACCTATAGGGTTGCAGATCCCTTTAGCTCCTTGGGTACTTTCTCTAGCTCCTCCATTGGGGGCCCTGTGATCCATCCAATAGCTGACTGTGACTTCTGTGTTTGCTAGGCCCCGGCATAGTCTCACAAGAGACAGCTATATCTGGGTCCTTTCAGCAAAATCTTGCTAGTGTATGCAATGGTGTCAGGGTTTGGAAGCTGATTATGGGATGGATCCCTGGGTATGGCAGTCTCTAGATGGTCCATCCTTTCGTCTCAACTCCAAACTGTGTCTCTGTAACTCCTTCCATGGGTGTTTTGTTCCCAATTCTAAGAAGGGGCAAAGTGTCCGTACTTTGGTCTTCATTCTTCTTGAGTTTCATGTATTTAGCAAATTGTATCTTGTATCTTGGGTATTCTAAGTTTCTGGGCTAATATCCACTTACCAGTGAGTATATATTGTGTGAGTTCTTTTGTGATTGGGTTACCTCACTCAGGATGATGCCCTCCAGGTCCATCCATTTGCCTAGGAATTTCATAAATTCATTCTTTTTAATAGTTGAGTAGTACTCCATTGTGTAAATGTACCACATTTTTTTTTTATCCATTCCTCTGTTGAGGGGCATCTGGGTTCTTTCCAGCTTCTGGCTATTATAAATAAGGCTGCTATGAACATAGTGGAGCATGTGTCCTTCTTACTGGTGGGAACATCTTCTGGATATATGCCCAGGAGAGATATTGCGGGATCCTTTAGTAGTATTATGTCCAATTTTCTGAGGAACCGCCAGACTGATTTCCAGAGTGGTTGTACAAGCTTGCAATCCCACCAACAATGGAGGAGTGTTCCTCTTTCTCCACATCCTTGCCAGCATCTCCTGTCACCTGAATTTTTTATCTTAGCCATTCTGAGTGGTGTGAGGTGGAATCTCAGTGTTGTTTTGATTTGCATTTCCCTGATGATTAAGGATGCTGTACATTTTTTCAGGTGCTTTGCAGCCATTCGGTATTCCTCAGGTGAGAAATCTTTGTATATATCCTCTTATGATAGGATAAAACAACTGCTTAAATGACAGATTCATTAATGACTCTAATGACTCTTAATGACTACAGGATCTTAGTTATTTCTTTAAAGCACATATCAGAACTTCCTGTTGTATATCCTGAATATGTACAATTTTCAGTTGTTAATTGTAGTTTTATAAGGTCAAAAGTAAATAAGAATTTAAAGATATATGTTTCCTACAGGAACTGCTCATAGTCCCTGGTGTTCAGTTGTCAGAATAGGAAAGTTCAAACAAAGTTTAACAATGGCATAACATGAGAATTCTATACTATTCCTATTAGAATTTCATTTAATGGCCTTAATAAAATTTCCTTCATAGTGGATTTGGTATATTAAAAGGTCTCATTACCTTTCATGTATAAGGAAATATCAGGAAGCCACAATTTCAATTAAGCAGCACACAGGATACCATCAAAGTCTAAAGGTATCTAGCTAAAAAGGACACCAAAGTAACACAAAAATTATGGGCAGCTTTGTGAGGGCGGCAGTCAGTGGAGGGCTCTTCTTGTTCATCAGCCTTGTGGTACTGGGAGGATCACAGCTTTCATTTAGCATGCTGCTCTTGAGACTTGCTTTGTAGACCAGACACTGCTCTCAAGCTCAGACATCTTACCTTTGAGGCCTGAGTGCCAGGATTAAAGATGTGCAATGTCATGTCTGGCTAAATATTTGTTTTGTTTTGATTTGTAATTTTTGTAGTTGTAATGAACATTTTAAAAATAAATTTTGTCGTTTTGGCTGGCTGGCATATCTAGCTAAATACTATGACACTAAGGTGCAGTCCCAGATCTTTTGTTTTGTTTTGTTTTGTTTAAACAGGGTCTCACTGTGTAGTCCTGACTAGCCTGGACCTGAAAAAGATCTGCCTTCTTCTGCCTCTTGAGTGCTGGGTAACTGTGTAGCAAAATGCATAGCAGTGCACAATAGTTTTTAACAATGTTACATTGTGAGGATTCATTCATTAAAGGAATATAAAGACTTAATTACTTTGTGACAATTCATTAAATAATTCCTCTCAACCAAAGCAATGTGCTAAATATTAGCTTAAACAGCCACTTTTAAAACGCATTTGCTAAGTATTTAACATTAGAACCAGCACTTATTAAATATCTAATTTCCACTGAATGTGGAAAGGAGAGAGAATCACTTGTAATGTCTTAATATTGTGTATCTAAGCATAGTCAAAATCTGAGTTTACTTAGAAGATTAAACAATACTCTAATTTGAACAGGAAAAGTTTGATATGAGAATGTGTTGACTTTAATAGGGGATTCGCGTAGTAGAAGAACTTCAAGTAAACATGAGAGAAAGTTCAAATGTGTCTCGAGGATATTCGTGGGAGAGTCAATACTGTGGGGCTGATAGGTATTCATGGACTAGGGCTTCTTTCCCAGGCCTGACTCCAGGCTGGGGGAGAAGAAATCACTTTGACTTATTGAAAGCTAGAGAGCTGCTGGGAAAGGAAATTGGCCCTTTAGAACTTTCCAGAAAGTAACCTCTTGGTAGGTATGGAAATCTCATCATGGAGTCCACTATGAGCCTACTCATGGGAAGGCCTTGGGGAGGACCCTGTGCCATGCCGTAAGTGTTCTGAAAATGCATCTGCAAGAAAAGCTGCTTATGTGTGCCTTATTGCCTTCAAGCCCAGTGTAAACAAAAGACCAGGTGACAATGTGGATTGAAAGATAACTTGTCATACTCCAGATCCCCAATGGAGAGTGTGCTGCATCACAGAGAGCCACAGAGAAAGAAAAAGTAAGTTGAAATTACAGACAAAAACAAGTTTTGTCATTCTCAAAGAATTAGGCAAGAGGCTGGGTTACTGTATTTGTGATTAGCTAATGTGTATAAGATAGATTTGATTTTGAAGAGTTGAAATTTAATAAGGATGTTGATGGGCCCTATGGTTTCATTTGAACCCCTATAGCCAAGTACATTCAGAATTTGTAACTTATAGTATGGCTATCAACAATTGAAATCTTATCAGCATTTTCTACTTATAACCTTTAGATTTCTAATTTCTTTTTATCTTTTGTTTGTTGGTTTGTTTTATTTTTTGTAGAGTTTCTGCTTAAACACAGTTAAGGGTCCAGCCAAGGACGTAAAGAGTCTTTATTCACAGATTTATAACTGTTCTTATTTGTAGCCCTCTTATTTTCAAGTTATCTTAACAATTTCCAGCCTTTTCCAACCATAAACACTGACTTCTGACACAACATCTTTACCCAATACTGAGATCCCAGTTTCATAGATCCCAAATTCTAGAATTTTTTTCTATACTCTATCAACTAGGAGAAACGCAAGAAAAACATTTTATAAGAGAGATTTCTTTTCCTTCAAATCTCTGCTTGGTGTGTGTTCATCTCTGTTGTTTTGAAAGCTTAAACTTATTGTGGTTGCTATGTATGCTTTGTTTAGATCTTCTGATTTTGCAAGACAGTTAGTTTGGTTCCATCTATTATTACATTATAGATGTTGCATTATTATTATTATTATTATTATTATTATTATTATTAATTATATTGTAGGTGATCTTCTAAAATCAGGATTCCTCAAGGACATGTTGGACCACAGATATAGTTCATAGATAGCCACAAAGAGTATGGAGGAGTAATAGTGTGGAGGTGACCCTTCAAGCATCCTAGAGCTGCTTCATAATGACATGATCTCTTTTTTATGATTTAATTTATTCTTCAGCTTTGTTTAGTGTAAAACTTCATTTACAAAATAAAGCCTAGTTAGAAAATAGTCTCTGCAGCAAACCATTTATTCCACAGACTTTCTGGATTAGAACATATGCTTCACTAGAATTTGGAATTTGATTTCAGTTCATGAGTGATGCTAAGAGTCAAGGTTTTAGTAGTTTACAACTTTTATATTGCTTAGTCATATATACCATGACTAAGGCAAGTCTTATAAAGGCAAACATTTAATTAGGGCTGGCTAACAGGTTCAGATATTCAATCCATAGTCCACACCTCCTAATAGTACCACTTCCCATGGGCCATGCATATTCAAACCACCATAATATGTATTTTTTACATTTGTTTCCATGATACTGAAATGGATTTGGATATATATATATATATATATATATATATATATATATATATGCAATAATTTTTTTCTAAACATTGAAATATTGTGTTTTGATTATTTAACTACTGCTCCTTTCTTAAATCCCTATGTTATATAATATTCAGCTCAGAGATACAGTATTTAAATATATTTTTATATTTTTATCAGAGTAACATTACTGTGAATTAAATTTTTCTTTTTTCTTTTTGTTTAATTTTATTTTTAATTCATTCTTTACATTCCATTTTCCATTCCCTGCCTCCTATCCACTCTCTGACTGCTCCATATCCCACACCTCCTCCCCACCCCATTCTGTTTCCAGGAGGATGCCCTCACCTTCCACCCTACCTGACCTAAAACTCCCTGTGGCTTTCAGTCTCTTGAGGGTTAGGTGCATCATATCTAAATGAACACATTTGCCTCAGTCCTATTTAGGAGAGACAGGAAAGCAATCACAAGTTGGGAGGGAAGGATGGACCTGGGAGGGAAAGTAGACATGTAGGAGGAGAGTGAGGGGAGGGGAATCTGATTTGGTATTGGGTATAAGAAAAGGACTGAAGCCCTGAAGGCCAGCAAAAAGAATGTAAGCAGGCAACCGTATGAAATAGGAGACTGGAGGGACCTTCCATACTGCACCAGAGACCTGGGAGGTGAGAGACTCCCGGGACTCAAAGGAAGGGACCTTAGAGGAAAAGCCCAACAGTAGGGAGAGGGAACTTACAGAGCCCACCTCCAGCAGGAAGACAGGATATCAAGTGAGGGATGGGGTTACCATGCCACAGTCATATCTCTAACCCCATAATTGTTCCTGTCTGAAAGAATTACAGGGATGGAAATGGAGGGGAGACTGAGGAAAAGAACTTCCAGCAACAGACCCCAGATGGGATTCAGCTCAAGGGGAACCCCCAAGTCCTGACACTATTACTAAGGCTATGGAGCACTCAAAAAAAAGGGATCCATTATGATTGCCATCCAAAAGATCCAGCAAGCAACTCAAAGAGTCAGATGTAGATATTTGTTCCCAACCAGTGTACTGAAGCAGCTGACCCCTGTTGTTGAATTAGGGAAGGCTGAAAGAAACTGAGGAGAAGAGCGATCCTGCAGGAGGACCAACAGTCTCAATTAATCTGGACCCCCAAATTCTCTCAAACACTAGACCACCAAACAGACAGCATACACCAGCTGATATGTGACCCCCAACACATATACTGTATAGGACTTCAGGGTCTGTGAATTAATTTTATCTTCAATTAAATGGGATCAATATTATTTACTTATTACAAAAATGCTGAAATGGATAATGCATAGTTACTTATTAATTTGTGAATCAATTTATATTCCTTTTGGAAAATATAAGCACAAATAAATTAGAAAAATAAAATTGGACACTTGACATAAAATAGAAAATTTATAAAACTGACATTTTAGGTAGAAGTTATGAGGAGAGTGCTGCATGACTATAATGAAGAAGTAAATAGCACACATCAGATTCTTGAATGGCTGAGAAGCACTTAAAGAAATGTCCAACATCCTTTTTTTTTTTTTTTTTTTTTTGGTTTTTCGAGACAGGGTTTCTCTGTGTAGCCCTGGCTGTCCTGGCACTCACTTTGTAGACCAGGCTGGCCTCAAACTCAGAAATCCGCCTGCCTCTGCCTCCCGAGTGCTGGGATTAAAGGCGTGCGCCACCACGCCCAGCTAATGTCCAACATCCTTAATCATCAAGGAAATGCAGATCAAAGCAACCCTGAGACTAATACACCAATAAGACCTTATACCAGTCAGAATGGCTAAGATCAATAACTCAGGTGACAGCAGATGCTCGTGAGAATGGGAGAAAGAGGAACACTTTGCCATTGCTAGTGAGATTGAAAGTTGATAGAACCATTTGGAAATCAATCTGGTGGTTCCTCAGAAAATTGGAAATAGTTCTACCTGAAACCCAACTATACCACTCTTGGGTATATTCCCAAAAGATACTACAACATATAACAAGGACATGTCCTCCACTATGTTCATACTAGCCTTATTTATAATAGCCAAAAGCTGGAAACAACACAGATGTTCCTCAATGGAAGAAAGGATACAGAAAATGTGGCACACACACACACACACACAAATATTACTCAGCTATTAAAAATGATGACTTCATGAAATTCGCAGGCAAATGGATGGATCTAGAAAAAAAATCATCCTAAGTGAGGTAACACACACCCACCCAAAAGTCCAGATGGCCAGGAGAGAGAGTAGAAATATATAGCAGTGGGGGAGTGGAAGGAGGAACCACTAGAAAGTCCCAGATGCCAGGAATGTGAGAAGCTCTCAGGACTCAATGAGGATGACATTACCTGAAATGCCCAACATCAGGGAGAAATCTGAGGAGACCACCTCCAGTAGATGTATGGGGCCACCTATCCATCTCAAAAATTATTACCCAGAACTGTTCTTGTCTAAAGGAAAGGCAAGGACATATATAGAGCAGAGATTGGAGGAAAGGTCATCCAGAGACCACCGTCACCTAAACCTAAGGTTTTTAGGTTTGGGGGCTTCTAAAGCCTTGCCCCTAGAGAAGGAACTACAGACAACTTAGGATGCTAAGAACCAAGAGGGAGGACTGATCCTCCCCAGGGAAGAGCACAACATATTGATACGAATTGGTTAACACTGGAAACAATACATACAAATAGCATTATATGGATTGACTGCATTGTATGTCATATTTAGTAGTATATTGACAGGTGGGAGGAAAACTAGAAATGACATAATTATAACATTTAAAATACTTTAAATATTTTTAAGTTAAAGACAAAAATAAAAATAAAAATGTCCCACTGATGTATCTTTAGACCAATCTGAGAAAGTCAATTCCCCAACTGAGACTCCTTGTTCTCATATGACCCTATTTTATGTCAAGTTGACAAATATGAACAAGAGCAGAATTTAATTTTCTCAATCATCCTGAAATATATGTTATAAAATACTATCATCGGATAACTATCAGTTACCTTGAACTGAAAGAATAATTTTACCTTTAAATTAATAAGTTGTAGTCAATTAAAGTATTTATGTCCTATTATTTATCAAAATAACAGCATGTTTTAAAAAGTCTTTATAAATTAGTCTGAACACAATTCATATGTATGTGCAAATTATATAGTCAAAACACACACTAGAGCTTAGGCAACTTTTTAGAACAAAGAGCAATATTTCCTTAAAAGAACAGATGGTTATTGATAAGATCGGGTAGCATTTGATGACATTTTCTCTATTTATTTATTTGTTATATACATGCCTACCTTTGTATGTATGTATGAACATATACATGTTTGTGTATGTATGTATGTACGTATGTATGTATGTATTATGCACTTGGAGGTCATAGGTGACCTAAGATAATTTTTTATCACCCCACCACCACCTTTTTTTGGTTAAGACTAGGTCTGTAATTGAAACCTGTAGCCTACAGACTCAGGTCATTTACCTGTAGTGTACTCTATATACACCGCTACTTCTGGCTAGACTCAGATTACAAGCACATTGTTGTGTGTAGCTTCATAGAGAGTGCGGAGAACCAAACACAGGCTCTCATAGTACAAGGTAGGTCCCATACTGATTGACTATCACAGTAGCCCTGAGGTTTGTATAGTTTCTAGAAACTGACTTGTCTTTGGGAAGATACTTCTTTTCATCATTTTTATAACATTAAATCTTGCGCATTCAAAAATATATTTTAAAAGGTCATCAGTAATAATGCATAATAGTAGTGAATATTTGCAAATATCTATAGAGGATAATATCTTCACCCATTTTCTAAACCAACCAGGATGCTACAAAGTTGGTGTTTTGAGAAAGAAAATTAGCACAGGGCATTAAATTTACTGTACTTATTTGCTAGTGTTAACATGACTATAATTTGCAGCTCAAAGGATGTTTCTTTACACATCAATGCTTATTTGGCAGTTTTTAGACTTCCTTTTCACTGGATAATGCAGTTTCTGGATTTTTCCATTTACATTGGCTTCGAAAGCTCTGGAGAATCTGGAAAGCAAAGCAGGGCCATGACCTCCACCTCACCCAGGAAAGGAATTTTTAATATGAGGGCTTTAAAATGCCTAATGTCTGACTTTGTCATCGCTTTGTATTGCTGACATGGAGTGCTTGAGTTGTTTTTCTCCTGAAGAGCTTTAAGGAGCCATAAAGGATAATGAATAAACATGGGTGTCCAGCATCCATGAGAAAATGTGCCTGCCACATCAGTTACTCTTTTCTTCTTTATCTTCAAAAACTCACTAGGACGAAACTTTGCAATTCATATGAGATCCTGTGTGGTTACTTGGAATGAGCTCTCACTGGTGGTAAGTGAAATCCATTGGAAAGAGACTAGTGCTCAAGTAACTACGTGTGTGCAATAAAAATCTCCAGTTGCTTTATTTCCTAATGCAAAGACAGAAATTAGATGGCAAGTAGAGCAAAACAAGAGAGATAATTCAAGAAATATGCAAAGATTTCATCTTTGACTGTGCCAGCTAAAAAACAAATGGCTTCATCTTTTGCTTCTAACTTGGTGTAAAAGTGAAACATCAAATAAGAAATAGTGACTTTCAAGATACTTGACTAGAAGGGATTACTCTGTTTCTTCATTTGTTTTAGGGTTATGTTGTTGGTGGTGGTGGTTGTTTCTTTCTACAGGCTGAGTCCTTGAAGTTTGAAAGTTAATGATCACTTGAAAATGAGATGGAGTATCGATGGAGGGAATAGACTATTGCTGAGAAGGTCTAGTCTTGTTCCCTTTGTTGATCCTCATAATAATTACTTTTGCTTGGTTTTGTTTATTTGGTTGTTTAGTTGTTCTTTTCCAGTTTAAATAGAATTCCCTTACTAAGAATTTTTACCAGAAAGATTTGTGCCCACATCTCTGACTAAATAACACATAATGCCCACTCAAGAAAAATTCTCATTTATGAATAGAAAAATCATTCTTGGTTGGATTCATTGACTTGAATTCACTAAGACACAGATGAAATCCACAGTGAATTAGTAAACTTGTCTTGTTTGACACTACACTGAAAAAAATCAGGGGCTTTAGGATACCTAAAGGTCAAGAGATAGATGTTTCTATTAAAGTCCCTTCAAAATTACAAAACAAATAATAGCTAAATGACAGTGTACATGTAATACTGTTCTGTTTATTATTGTAGATAAACGTCAATTTCTTATGCCAATGTTCTATATATTTTATGTACGTTTAATTGTATCAGCTGGGCGTGGTGGCATACACCTAAAGGTGTACTCCCAACACTTGGGAGGCAGAGGCAGGTGAAGTTCTGAGTTCGAGGCCAGCCTGGTCTACAGAATGAGTTCGAGAACAGCCAGGGCTACACAGAGAAACCCTGTCTCAGGAAAACAAAAACAAACAAACAAAACAAAACAAAAACAAAAACAAAAACAAACCCCCCCCCAAAATTTTTTTTTCTTTTTTTAAGATTTATTTATTTATTATATGTAAGTACACTGTAGCTGTCTTCAGACACTCCAGTAGAGTGTACAAAATTGTATCAATTGTGCCTTATGGTCATTATTTTGAATATAAAATCCTTAAGAATTTTGGTACCCTCTCCCAGTCATAAGAAAACACTTATTAATCGCTTCAAAATTGCTGCTGATTAGTGAGAGACTAATGAGGGAGTGAGATCTCCAGAGTTGACATGAGGCTGAAAGAAAAGAGTTGTTTAAGGAGAGTGGCAGGAGGTTCTTTGACCTCTTTAGAAGTTAACAAATACGTCTATTTTCTTCAAATTCTGCAGTAGCTCTTTAAAAGCACAGCGGTTGGATAGCAAGCTGACTTTTTATGAGCTCCGTACAAATAATTGTGAACTTTTAATATGCTGAGGGCTTTCATTTTGATAACTGGATCTCCATTTGATATTTCATTTCTATAATTCATTTGCAGTCTGAATTTTTTTTAGTAGCAGTCCCTGACCTATCATGATAAGTTGGTTTTCTTTGCATTTTCAAATATCTAGATCATGAAGAAAAATTATCATAACAAATTAAAATTGAATTAAAAGAAGAAAAAAGGAAATTGGTGCATGGAATGGGGGCTCCTGTAAGCAAAATTCTGTGGGAAGAGGGATGTCTCTATTAGCATAGCAGAAGACCATCAAACTCTTCTGAAGAAATACTCTGATTTCACATAGATGCCCAAAGACATCTAAGAAGAACAGAACTTCAGTTTCTATTTCCCAGAAGGAACTGGATTCAACAAGGTTCATCTCTCTTGATGCCATAGTGGACTCCATCTTGGCCAAAGATCTGGGCAAGCCAAATGAGTTTGCTAACATCCAATTGGAACCTCCGTTATTTTTAGTAGAGCCTGTCTATTTGTCCTCACCCAGTCCTCATCTCACTCTAGAATGTTGTGCAAATATCTCCACTTTGTTCCAATTCATCAATTTATATAAAACAATTAGATAATTTCCAATGCATACTTTATAGCTGTCCACTAAGGAATCAAAACATGCTTTGTACAAGACCTCCCATCCAGCCACCCCTCTGGTAAGGCATTCTCACCTTTTTCTTACCTTTGCTTTCTAGCCTTCTATTTTGTGTATAGTTCATTTGAAATATGCTTCTGTTATGTCTTCACCTTGATAACTCACATCATAGTCATGAGAGTTTCTGTTGAGAAAATTTTGATTTTCATCTTTTTCAAAACTAGTAAGATTGAAAAGAACACTAACAATAAAACTGTAGTGCAACACAATGACTGAATCTATTCTCATCTGACATCATGACAGTCCATAGCTGCTGTATTAGTGACAGATCAAGGGGCCTTACACACAAAATACCTGGTGCCTAAAGACAGCAGAAAGAAAAAGAGGAAGAGAAATCTCCTCATATGATAAATTTAGATCAGTAAGAGGCAGAATTCCAAGATTGTCACATTCTCTTCTGTCACCAATGTGGGTATAAATAAGACCTATTTCAAGAGCAACAGTTGGTGGTTAGCTCAGTAAAGCCCCACTTGGTTTGGGTTTTGTTCCTTCTCCCAGTGTGTCATTTTTTATCTCTCACATTTTCTATCCTGGTAATAACATGCAGGCCCCATATAACTGAGAAGGATCTACCCACCCTCTTCCATATTCTAACCAACTGCGATAAAGCCATCAACTTTTAAATTATAAACAATTATGATTTACCCACACCCTTTCATATTCATTTACTCTCTTCCATAATCTAATTAGATATAGTCTACCCTTCCTCTTTCATATTATAACCAGCTTCCATCTACTCTTTCTCTTCCATTCTAACCAACTGTGATCTACATGTCCAAATGCTAACCATATCTGACCTATACAACCTTTTCTATAAGTTAACTAACTACAATCTACAAATGCTCTTCCACATTCTAACTGTGTCTATCTGTCCCCTTCCATAATCTAGCAGTCTTACAGCTCCAATATATTTTGTCCACATTTTCATATTTCTTACATAGAACTTTTTGCCTTTATCCCGTATCTCCTATTCTATACATACATCTAGTGTCTCAAATTGGAATTTTTTTCTATTCTACCCCCCAAAAAAGGATCCTCTTTACACAATGCCTTTTGCCTTCCATTTCATTTTTGCATTATCATTATTATTCATTTAAAATTATTTTTATTGTTGTTTATTAATTTTCTCTGAAATAAGAGTCTATCTGGGATGGAAGCTCCTAAATACTCAGTATAAAAGACAGGTTAAACATTCCAACCTAGAGAGAAGCTCATTAACACTCAGGAACTAAAGCACTCATTAACACTCATTAACACTCAGGAACTAAAGCACTCATTAGCTGCTGGAAGTCCCAGAAACTAAGCAAATACACTAGGTTTGTTTGTTTTCCTCCAAGCTTATGTGAAGAGTAAAGGAACTTGGGAGAAAGGCTTAGGCAACTCTACCTGCCTTGAAGAGTCTCAGGCAAACTTGGCTATATCAAAGTGATCATTTCTAACCTGCAGAGCTGCCTTCAAGGTATGTAGTGTGCTCCAGATTCTCAATTTTCATGTGCTTTCACCCGTGCTGGGTCAGCTTTTCGTGATAACTGTCTTTGAGTCATTTCTCCTTCCGGAGTAGGCCCTTACCCATAATCCTGCATATAACCCCAGCAAACCTCATTGTTTAAACCAAGTTGGACTTTGGTAGTATGGTGGTTAAAAAAAAAAAAAAGACCCCAGTAGGCCCATAAGGAGTGGCACTATTAGGAGGTATGGCCTTGGAGTGGGTATGGCTTTGTTGGAGGAGGTTAAATGATTAGGGGGTGGGCTTTGGGTCTCAGATGCTCAAGTCAGTGCACATCCTGCTGCCTGTAGATCAGGATGTAACATTCTCAGCTCCCTTTCCAGTACCATGTCTGCCTGCCCATTGCTGTACTTCCCCACAGTGATAATGGACTAAACTTCTAAAACTATACCCAAGTCACAATTAAACGTTTTTCTTATAAGAGTTGTGATGGTTATAGTGACAATTCCTAGCAACTAAGTGTCTCTTCAGTATCTCTTCACACCTGATTAAGACAGGTACTGTCCTTCCTTTGGTCCAACACACGTTTCTTAGCTGAGGAAATTTGATCTTTGTTCATGTATTCTCAGCAATAGCATCACATGATTCTCTTTACATAAAAACATTTGTTTCACAAAATTGGGATCTTAGGATTTTTGATTCATGCTCTTTGCCTGGCTCATAATAGCACTCTATAATTCTGGGAGCAAAAGACATTTATTTTACCAATAAGTATAATTATAATACTTAACTTTAGGTATGCATCAATGTTATCTACTTAAGCAAAGGAGTAAGTGCAACTAAATATGTACTTTATGCTAAATTAGAGGCATGTATTTCATATTCATCTATAATGTTTATAATTTATTTTTAAAATATTAAATTTAGTAAATAGCAGGATTTAGCTGAAATGTTCTGTACACATGCGCACACGCGCGCGTGCGCACACACACACACACACACACACACACACACTGTATTTGCCAGATGTAATTGTCATCTCAGATGCTTATGGCTGAATAAGCTCACCCCTTCTAGTTCTTTCTGAACTCTGACTGGTTGATACAATTCAGCTGTTATGGCTCAAAGTCCACTCCAAAATAACTGATTCAATCAGACATTCCCCAGCTCCTCTCTGAATTGCTCTGCTTGGCCTTGAACTAACTCAGGCAATTTGTTCTAATTTTCTGGCTCCTTCTTATTCTCTGTTTTCAACTGGCTCTTCTGTCCTGCACTGAAAAGCATGAACTCATAAATGAACTCAACTCCATTGCATTGCACCCACTACACTGATTCCCAATGGCTGAAGTGAACTTCATGCACAGAAGAAGTCTACTCACTCAACTGACTCATTCCCCCTGTGCTGCCCTTAAATGGTGGCTCTTTGGAGAGCTGGGAGTATACTATCTCTGACTCACTCTGTCATATCTTTGGCAGATTTATCATTTTGTCTCCCCCTGAATTAGAAGTCATTGTTTCGGATTAGAGGTGTATACTAAAGGATTATAGCCAGAGGGATTAAAGGTATGTACTATGGGCAAGTCTGCATTCCAGCCAAATCACACAGACCTAGAAGCTCTTTGGATATTATCAGAGCATCCATCTTGTTGGGTTAAAATTCCTCCTCCTCCTACACACATACACACACACACACACACACACACACACACACACACACACCCTAAAACAAAGTTCTTGATTCAGGTATCTTTAGAGATACATTATGAATCTCCAAGTTTAGCTGTGGCTAGCAATGCATTAAGCAAAAAAGAATATGTAAAATGTGTTTAGAACCACCAAGAACTTGTTCAGAATAAATTCAGAGGCTTTTGGGTAAATAGATTTGATTTGATGGTAATAAATATTAGTCTGACAGGTATCTCTGTAATGTTTCATAAGACAAACACATGAAAGTAGTCAGTGTATATGATATTATCAGTCCATATTAATAAAATAAGCATGTCTACTTTAAGGGATAAATTAATATTTTTAAAAGATGTTATCTATCTTTATGTAAATTAAGTACAATGACATTTTTTCTATGTTATACCAAATGAACTATTGCGATTTTCACCAAAATATATACCACAATACAATACAATATTTGTGGCCTCATTTACTTTTTCTTATAATTTATGTTTGCTTTATATGCCCCAATACAGGGGAATGCCAGGGCCAAAAGAATGGGAATGGGTGGGTAGGGAAGTGTGGGGGGGGAGTATGGGGGACTTTTGGGATAGCATTGGAAATATAATTGAGGAAAATACATAATAAAAAAAATTGTGGAAAAAAAAGAAAAGAAAAACAAAAAAAATAATTTATGTTTGCTTTCTTTTCCTTCCTTTTTTTCACTTTTTTTTTTTTTGAGTGCAGGCATATTACCCTCAGAAAAGAGAGCTGAATACAGATTGGCAAATTTTCCTAGCTAAATAACTTCAAAGAAACTCACTAGCTTGATCTTTGCAACCAACCTCAATGTAATTTATGAGTTATCTCGAAATATGAATGGTTCACTCTTTGAAGTCCTTTCTAATTTTCTAGATTCATTTAATGTATAGTGTATAGTTTTTAGACCTTTGTGGTTTTAAAAATGAAGATGGAAGTCAAATGCTGTATAAAAAGATTTCCAAAAAGATTTTTAACTTACTACTGTAATATATATAAATGTTGCATACATATACATATATATATATATATATATATATGTGGATTTTTGTAATAAGAAATGACATATGTATCAGCTGAAAGTATTTTGGGGTTGGGGTGTGGTTCACATGGTAGAGTACTGAAGTATTTGGCACTGTGTTCTGGGTCTGACAGCAGCACTTGAGAAGTAGAAGTAGAGGCATCAGAAGTTCAAGGTCATTTTCGGCTGTCTCCAGAAAATGAATCAAACATATAAAATAATACAGGTATGGCCACATTCAAATAGCTGAACAAAACTAGCTAAATGCATGATTACATTTACACAGTGACATGAGCTAACACACAAACGCTTAAAACCTACACGTGCTCAATGTTGAAATCAATGATTCCCTTAGTAAAGAATGAAGTTGTCTCTCATATAAGAATCATGGATGTATAAATAGACAAACAAAATATTATTATTGGATATGGGACAATGGTGTAGGTGAAATCTTAAATTCTGAAGTACTAAGAAAAATCATAGGAAAATGGTACCAATGTGAAAAAACTGTACCGACACTAAGACAATCATAATAGTTAATGTGTTGAAGTTTAGCTTTCATCTGTGGAGTATTAATGAATCCAACACTAAGTCTAACACTGTGTTTGGAGTTTAGAATAACTATATTCTTACAGGTATTATGACATTTAAAGAAGAAGGAGCAAATATAACTTTTTCACTGCCTCAAGTTCCTTTCTCTTTTAAAGATTCATACTAAAGGATTATATCAGTTATTTTAAGAAAGGAGTCAAAGTCTCCAACTAACAATGTGGCCCCATTCCCACCTTGCTTCTTAAAATACTTCTAGTCATGGCCTGCCTTCCCACATTGCTTTGCCTGAAATAATCTTAGAAGTCTTTTCTATTATTTTAATGCTCTGTGACCCAACCATGAAATAATACTTTTAAAATATATTTCTCAAGTTATATTTACACAAAAGTGTTTGACTCAGCAGTAAGAGCACAATGTGAGATCAACCCTGATAGGCAATGATAAATGTAAATACAAACTGTTGACTTTTTGTCATAATACAATCACTCTTTATGTATATAGAACATTTTTATGAAAGGAAACCTTAGGATCAGTGGCTGCAGCAATTTCTTTAATTTCTTTTATGCACTCAGAGGCCAGCACTATACTTACCTCTTGTATATTTGCTTTCTACATTTTATTTACACAGCTTTAGTTAAGAACATGCCTATAGTGGTGCTGTGCCTACTCCATAAATGGCTTCCTCATTGTCCCATTACTTTATTTTCCCAACCAATGGCATTCTTTTTATGAACCACATTAAGGGAAGATTCAATTAATCCTAGACTAAAGAGGAGAGGAATTTATCATTCTTCTGTCTTCATATATTTAACCTTGTAGACAGACTGCCTAAAATCTTTCTTTTCCTAATTAAGCATGACTCACAGACACTGTATTCTGGGAATGATGGCTTCTTCCCTGAAGTCTTACATTAACATTATGTTTTTCTCTGCTTCTCATATAAACATCACATTTCACCACTGATGTTTATAAAATAAAATAAAAATGGTTGAAATAAAAGATAAACCAAGAAGTCCCTTGTAGAATGAGTGCTATGCTATAAAAGAAAAAACTATTTGTTTACAGGACTTGGAGTCACTGTTTTCCCTGGTTACAACACCACCAAAGTTGACCTGTCAGAAAAGTTCATGTTTGAGATTGATCCAAAGATCTAGTTATTCTCTCCTTCACTTCTGCCTGCTTTCCTTGAAATAGCAGTTGGACAGAGAGAAGCTTTAGTATATTTTTCTGAGCATGAGTTTTTGTTATTTTGGTTTGGTGGTTCTGGTTTTTTGTTTGCTTTTCAGTTTTTGTTTTTGTTGTTTTTGTTTGGTAGTTTGTTTGTTTTCCCTAATTGTTGTGCCTTTATATGTAACAAGTTATAGACCTGGTATCCGAAAGAAATATGTAAAGCAATACTCAGGAGTTGTTTCTAGGACGTGTTCCTTTACTTAGACTCTAAGGACTATATGGTTTATATTTAAAGCTAGATGCATTCGTTGAACAATGCTACATCATCCCCTTAAAGCCCCAGAAGGCAAACAGTAGCATAATTAAACGATTGAACAGACCTGGGTGTAGCTATGCAATTATACACATCTTAGAGTACCTTCTGAATACCATAAAAGAAACACAATTGTTTTGAAAACATATAGTATTTAGATAGCTTAGACTTGTAATCCTAAGACTTGGGAGGCTGAGATTACAGGATCCAAATTTCAAGGTTAAATGGGTTACATAGTGAGACTATAGCCAGGAAGAATAACTTCATGTGACCATGTCTTAAAGTAAAAGCAAAATTAAAAAGTGCTGGAGCTACAGCTCAATGATAACACACTTAGCTTGCATGTGTGAGGACCTAGATTTTAACCATCAGTCATGGTGGAAAATGTTAATTATTACTAATTTTTAAAAAAAGGAGAACCAGCTATGGCTCACAGGGTGAAAATACCTTCCAACAAGCCAAATGACTTTAGTTAGTTGTCTAGAGTTCACAAAGTAGAAGGAGAGAAATAGCTCCTGAAAGTTGTCCTCTAATCTCTACATATGTATCTCTGCACCTGGTACAAGCTCTAGCTCTGCAAACACTAAGCTCACTAAATGTTAGAGGGAGGACAAGGAAGAAGAGGAAAAGGAGGGGAAAGAAGGGGAAGGGGAAGGAAGGGGGAGGGGAGGGGAAAAGGGAGGGGAGGGGGAGGTGGAGAGGAAGGGGAAGAAGGGAAAGGGGGAGAAGAAGGGGAAGGAAGGGAGAGAAGAAGGAGAAAAAGAAGAAGAAAAAAGAAGAAATAGAAGAAGAAGAAGAAGAAGAAGAAGAAGAAGAAGAGGAGGAGGAGGAGGAGGAGGAGGAGGAGGAGGAAGCAGAAGCAGAAAGGCAGAAAGGCAGAGGAAGGAGGAGAAGAAGAATAGGCAGAAAAAGCAGAAGAGGCAGAGGAAGAAGAAGAAAAAAGGAAAAAGAAAGAAAGAAGGAAGGGAGGTAAGAAGGAAGGAAGCAAAGAAAGAAAATATGAAGGGGGACAGAGAAGGGAAGTACCAGGGTAGTTCAAAAGGAAGTTAGAACTATTCGTTTGCATCTTCAATATTTTCACAATGTCTTGTTAATTCATTTGGCTAATTTAGTATTTCATATAACTACACCTACTATTTTATTAGCTTTAATAAACCTGAAGTCCAAGAAAATCCAGCTGGTTCACTTATTTTCCCATATAGTAAAATCAACTGAAATGGTTATAGCAGTAGTCTGATTTCATTTTTGAGTTATTATCTTGGTTCCCATTGAGTGTACATATTTTGAGTAACAGAAATTCATTTATATGCTTTGGTCTCATATCACCTACAAGTTGGAAGAGGAAGAGGAAGAGATGTCCTTAAATTTTGTTATAAGCATAGGATTATATCTAATGTAATAACAATGCCACCTTCTTTGTCTAGTCGGTTGCCTATGACTCCAATGGTCTTTCTTTTATTCATTTATTTTAACTTTTTGATTAAATTATTTTATTTTTTTATATTCCAAATGTTGCCTCCCTTGTTGTTCTCCCTACCAGAGTTCTTCATCCCATTCACCTTCCTCTTTGCTCCTGAGCGGATGCTCCCCCATGCCCCCTCCACCACTCCCTCATTCACCCACTCACCCCCAATTCACCACCCTTCCCCATATCTCCATTCCCTGGGACATTAAGTATCTGTAGGATTAGGCACATCCTTTACTGTTGAGGCCAGACAAGGCAGTCCTCTGCTACCTATGTGCTGAGAGCCACGTCAAGGTCCAGCCCATGTATGCTCTTTGGTTGGTGGCTTAGTCTGGGAACTCTGAGGGCTCCAAGTTAATTGATACTGTTGATCTTCCTATGCGATTGCCATCTTCTTCAGCTTCTTCAATCCTTCCCCTACCTCTTTCACAGGAGGCCCAGAACTCAGTCCAATAGTTGGCTGTAAGCATTTGCATCTGTCTCAGTCAGCTGCTGGTAGAAGCTTTTCAGAGAACACCCATGCCAGGCTCCATGACATCAGTAATAGTTTCAGGGTTTGGTGCCTGCGCATGGGATAAATCCCAAGTTGGCCTGGTAACTGACTGGCCTTTTGTTCAGTCTCTGTTCCACTTTTGTCCCTGCAATTCCTTCAGAAAGGAACAATTCTGGGTCAAAAATACTGAAGATTGATGGGTGGGGTCCTTCACTGAGGTCCTGTCTATCTGCTGGAAGTGATCTCTTTAGGTTTAATCTCCCCCTGTTGGGCATTTGAGCTAAACTCATCCCCATTATTTCCTGGCAGCTTCTCATATCCCAAGTATCTGGGACGTTCTAGAGGTTCCTTTTTTCCTCACCCCCCACAGATGCAATTTCCATTCATTTTCCTGGCCCATGGCCTTCTCTCTTGTCTCACTCCACCAATCCTGAACCTTTTCCCTCCCCCTCTCCCTCCCATGTCTCTCCCTCCCTTTGCTTCCCATGATTATTTTCATCCCCCTTCAAAGTGGGATTGACACATCCTCACTTGGGCCTTTCTTCTGGTTAAACTTTCATACTAACTGTGCGTATCACTGTCTTCTGTGCTTTTGGGCTTATATTCACTTGTCAGTGAGTGCATACCATGTATGCATGTGAGTTAATTTTATATCCAGCCATTTTCTGAAGCTGTTTACCAGCTGTAGGAATTCTTTTACCACTGCTTTCATGTGTCACATAAGTTTGGGTCTTCTGTGCCTTCATTTTTGTTAAATTTTAGAAAGTCGTTAACTTATTTCTTCCATAGTCAAGTTATCATTGAGTAGAGAGTTGCTCAGTTTTCATGAGTATGTGGGCTTTTTGTTGCTTTTGTTGTTTTTGAAGATCAGTCTTATTCTGTGGGGACTGATAGAATGCATGGAATTATTTCAATCTTCTTGTTTCTGTTGAGGCCTGTTTTGTTTCCAATTATATGGTCAATTTGGAGAAGGTACCATGAGGTGCTGAGAAGTTATATCCCTTTGTTCCAGGGTGAAATGTTCTGTAGATATCTGTTAAATCCATTTGGGTCATAATTTCTGTTAGTTTCTCTGTGTCTCTGTTTAGTTTATGTTTCCATGACCTGTCCATTGGTGAGAGTGTGTGCAACCATGAAAGGGAGCCTGTTTTCTGGTTTAGCAAGATTTAAACCCAGAGACCCAGCAGATAACTCTGCAAGGAATGGAAGGAAATTTGCCATACTCCCAGACACCAGGTTCTTGACATGAGGTCCCAGCTCCATGATTCTGTGACCATCATTTACATAGGACAATGCCCTAAGCCCCTTTTATTCTATCTGAACTCCACCCCTACAGTTACTTGGCAAGAGTCAGGTAGGCATGGCCCACTATAAAAGAGGCTTTTTGCCCCCCTCCTCCTTCTCTTACTCTATTACTCTTGCCTCTCTCTCTACTCTCTCCCTCTCTCTGCCTTTCTAGAATAAATGCCTTAAAACCATGGACTGTCTCTTCTCATTGGAATCCACCATGCTGGAGCAGTGTAGCAGGTCTTAGTCTAAAGAGCCATGTGCCTAACCTCCCACTGGAGGGCCTCTTAGTGCTTCCAGCCATGGTCACAGCCAACCACTCCCCCTCCCCATGAAGGAGTATAGTGTGCCCAGTCAAAGTTCCTGTATCCACCTCCATGAGTGTCCCTAGCCCTGTGCCAGGCCAGACACAGGCCCCCATTCAAACCCACAAGAGTGGGTTGTTGAAGTCTCCCACTATTATTGTTTGGCTTTCAGTGTGTGTTTTGTGCTTTAGTAATGTTTCTTTTACAAATGTACAGCATACATGTTCAGGATTAAGAGTTCCTCTTATTGGATTTTTCCTTTGATGAGTTTGAAGTGTTCTTCTCCATCTCTTTTGATAACTTTTGGTTGAAAGTCTAGTTTATTGGATATTAGAATGGCTACTCTAGCTTGTTTCCTGGGACCATTTTCTTGGAAAAATTTTTCCAGCCCTTTACTCTGCTGTAGTGTCAATCTTTGTCACTGACCTGTGTGCAGCAAAATGCTGTGTTCTGTTTATGTATCCAGTCTGTTAGCCTATGTCTTTTTATTGGGGAATTGAGTCCATTGGATGTTGAGAGACCAATGATTATGGGTTCCTATTATTTTGGGTAGAGATGGTATTATGTTTGTATAGTTTTCTTCTTTTGGGTTTGTTGTAAGATGATTAATTTCTTGGTTTTTCTTGAGTGGAGTTTCCTTTCTTGTGCTGGAGTTTTCCTTCTAGTGTCCTCTGTAGGGCTGGATTAGTAGAGAGATATTGTTTAAATTTTGTTCGCCATGGAATATCTTGGTTTCTTCATTTATGGTGACTGAGTGTTTTGCTGAATATAGTAGCCTTAGCTGGCATTTGTATTCTTTTAGAATCTGGATGGCATCTGCACAGGATCTTCTGGCATTTAGAGTCTCTGTTTAAAAGTCTGGTGTGATTCTGATAGGTCTGCCTCTGTATGTTACTTAGCCTTTTTGCCTTGCAGCCTTTAATATTTTCTTTTTTCTATGTATTTAGTGTTTTGATTAATATGTGATAGGAGGACTTTCTTTTCTGGTCCAATCTATTTGGCATTCTGTATGCTTCTTGTACATTTATGGCCATCTCTTTCTTTAGGTTAGGAAAGTTTTCTTCTATGATTTTGTTGAAGATGTTTTCTAGCCTCTGAATTCAGAATCTTTACTCTCTTATATTCCTATTATTGTTAGGATTGGTTTTTTCATTGTTTTCTGAATTTTCTGGATATTTGGGGTTAGGAGCTTTTTGAATTTTTCATTTTCTTTTCAGGTTGTGTCAATAACTTTTATGGTATCTTCTATGCCTGAGATTTTCTCTTCTGTCTCTTGTATTCTGTTGGTGATGCTTGCATCTGTAGATCCTGGTCTCTTTCCTCTATTTTTCATCTCCAGAGTTGACTTCTTTGTGGTTTCTTTATCGTTTCTGTTTCCATTTTTTGATCCTGGATGGTTTTAATTTCTGTTGTTTGATTGTGTTTTCTTGTATGTCATTAAGAGATTTATGTTTCCTCTTTATGGGCTTCTATCTGTTTATCTGTATTTCTCTACAGAAATTATTTATGTTGTCCTTAAAGTCTTCTACCACCTACATGTGATGGGATTTTTTTCATTATGTTTCTTGTCAGGCATGTTAGGATATGCAGGGCTTGCTGTGGTAGAACTAGGTTCCGATCATGCCAAGTGGTACAGGTTTCTGTTGCCTATGCTTTTCTGCTTGCCTCTTGCCATCTAGTTATGTCTGGTGTTAACTGGCCTTGCTTGTCTCTGACTAGAGCCTGCCCTTCCTTGTAGGAAGGAAGACCTCTGTAAGATGGGTTAGAGATTGCCTTCTGGGGACAAACAGTGCTGTTTCTGGGAGTGCGTGGATTGGCTGGAACACCAGATCTGCCCTGGATGAGTTGTGGACAGAAAGAAGATGTGTCTCTCAAATTTTAGATAGGTCCCACCGGAGTTCATTTTATAGCAAAACAAAACAAAAATAAAAACAAACAAACAAACAAACAATCTCTCATGCTTTGAAAGGAACCTATTGGAATTTGGGATGCTTCAGGATAGTTCAGATTTGGTTATTCATAATGGTACATTGTCCTGGGTTGAAGGGCAACTCTGCCTCAAAGTTCTCTTGGCTTAATGGAATGGCTCTAGTATCTACAGTGCTGTACTATAAGGAACAGGAAAGGACACATGGAAAGGAGCAAAGGAAACACCTTCATGAACAGTATTGCAAGCCTGGCATCTGAGACTAAGTTTCTGCATCAGTACCATGTGGCTTCACAGGACTTCAGGTAGCTGACTAGCCAGCCCATCCCACCTCCTCACTCACTCAGTGCTGTAAAAAGCACTCACTAACCAAATGGAAAGAACTCCATAGCTTTTCCTCAAAGAGCTCAACTCAAGGAGTCCCTACCAAGGCTAATGTGCCTTTAGCTGGAGAGCACAGCTAAAGAAGATCTGAAGAGAAATCTTTCCTGGTACCAGCCACAGTCTACTCTCCCTTGCCCCAGCAAGTGCCTCAGCTAAAAGGAATGTTACCTGGCTCCAGATGATATCCACTCCCACTTGATGATCACTGGCAAGCATTGCAGTGGAAAGATTGGGAAACCTCAGGCTTCATTCCTTCCCCAATTGTTAAAGTTGCCTGAGGCCCTGCACTTGGGTCAGCACCTCCATAGGAACTGAAACTCCTGAGAGTAACAGAGAAACTACCAAGGTGCAAAAGACAACTCCTGTGATCAAGGCCACCTTTTCTATCTAGGAATAGTCTCTCTGGGTGCACTACCAGTACTTTTCCCCTGTACTTCACTTACCTAAACTAGAGTACAGCCATTCTTTGTAACTTGTAGAGAGGGTGGGGCTATATTATTCGGACTTTGGGCACACATTATCAAAACACACTACCCACATCCAAGATGCCTTTTTTGGAGAAAGTCACCTATTAAGAAGGCTGACACATAAAAGCGGTTAACTGTATCCATGTAATTTAACATGCAAACCTCAAGAGAGTAACATGAGAAAGAAACAAGATAATATTGTATACACCAGAGTTGGTAATTTTTAATGTATAGATATCAATCATATCTATGTAATGCCTGATAAAAAGTTCAAAAGACAGAAGGCTAGATGGCTCAGTAGGTAAAAGTATTTGCTGCTAAGCTTGAGGACCTAAGTTTATTGATCCCTGGGACTCACAAGATGGAAGGAGAAAACCAAGTTTTACAAGTTGTGTCTAACCTTCTCTTACAAGCCATGGGAAGTGCACATATATATGCCCCCCCCGACATACACCAAATAAATGTAGTAAAAAAAATCCAAAATGATTAATATCTAAAGGTTAAATAAAGCACATCATAATACAGAAAAATAATTAAAGGAAATTGAAAAGAGCCAGCAAAAGGTAGCAATTTTCAAAAAGGACTTGTCATAAATTCTAGGAATAAAGAGCCGAATGAGTCAGTTCTGAAACGTGCTAAATGTCTCAACAACCACTAAGATCAAAGAGAAGGAATGTCAGACTGAAAACAGGTCTTTTTTTCAGAACAGAACAGAACAAAACAGAACAGAGAAATCAACTCCTGATAGAAGTGCCAAAAATGTAGATTGGAGACGTGGCATGCCAGTAAACATCACTTAAGAGTATGATATCCACAAATAGGAGACTGACCCTTGACCCTCGTTGCTCATGCTGTAGAAACATCAAATTAAAATGAAGCCAAGACTTTAATGATGATCTAAAATTCTGAAACTAAAATTCTAAAGTCTAACATATAAGAGAGTCTTAAAGATATCATCACAGTCAGTGATTACCTGGACATAACTCAAAGAGCCCAGGAACCAAAACTGAGAATTGAAAAACAGTTACCCAAATTAAAATTTTATATACGATCAACAGAAGGGATGAATAGAATGAGAGAAGGTAGTTTGTTTTGTTGTAGGCTTTTTTGTTTGTGTGTTTGTGTGTTTTTCCAGTCCATAATTCACTACATAACCCAGTCTGACCCGAATATATGATCCTTCTGCATCAGTTTCCTGAGGACTTGAGCCTCAATCCTGTGTATACTGGGAAATGCAGCTACATCTTGTGTTCTAAAGAAAATTCCTGCCAGTTACTCATGTGATCAAGTATCACTATCCAAAATAATTTTAAAAGTTTAAACCAAAGGGACTGTTCATTGCAAATCTAATCAAAATGGGTAAATGATTTCATTACATACTTATGCAAAGGAGAAACAGAAAAGGGCAAAAAGATGTATGAACAATGGTGGAATAATGTTAGTTGTGATACGATACTTCCAATACTGCAAGTAAATTTTATTTCACATTGGTTTTATGGCTATTATACAATCATAAATAAAATTAATGATGAGGATGTGAATGGACAGAGACTTTATTTACTATCTACAAAAAGTAAATTAGTGAAAGGGTCATGGGGTCAAGAATATTATGGGTGTCCCTCAAAAGATGAAAAGCAAACCAATCATATGAGCCTTGTAAGTTACTCCTATGTACACATCCAAAGGAGTGATTCCAGCATTTAAAAGGCAAATTGCATGCATTATGTTTATTGTTCAATAGCTGAGATGTGGACTCAGCTTAGATGCCTGACAACAAATAGGTGGGCTGAGGAGGTAGCTGAATGGTATGCGCTGTACAAGCATGAGGGCTTGAGTCTGATTCTTCAACATCTACATGGAAACCAAAGTATGGCTGCAGTAGTCTGTAAACTCAGTGCAGGTGCTGGAGTGTTGTATAAAGATAGCAGCATTCTTAGAGCTTGCTGGCCAACCAACCTCCACAAACCAAGTTTCAGATTCAATGAACAGACTGTCCTAATAAGACCAGAATGAGCACAGTCTTCTCAAGGCAGCCTCTGGCAACAAAAGACACACATATGGGCACATGGTGCTGACACACAGGCATGCACATGCACACATAAAATTGTATGTACACTGCAGACACACACACCAGAAGAATGCAAAGACGATAAAAATTCCAATTGCATAGGGGAAAATTATACACACACACATATATGATCATATATATATATATATATATATATATATATATATATATATATATATATGATTATGAAGCCAGCCTGTAAAGTTTTGCTACTATGAATTCTAAGAATGTGTCCTTCTATGAAAGAGCAAACTAGAGGTGCTCAAGAAAACTAGTAGTGGTGAGAATATAGGTGAAAGGGGACTAAATAGATTGACCATGGGAATTTTTAGGGCAGCAAAGCTGTAGTGTATCAGGTTATAATGTTGAATCATATTTTATACTTATTTTACATACATGGAATGTGCAGCACCGGACATGGAGCATGGACTTTAGGTATAGATTGTTGAATTTTAAATGTGCTTCATTTTGGAATGCTATACCTTGCCTGTGCTGAAGCAATGCTATAGAGGGGGTTTCTATAATTTTTTTGCTCAAATATGTACTGGACATAAAACTATGTAAAATGTAGACTTGAGAGAGAGAGAGAGAGAGAGAGAGAGAGAGAGAGAGAGAAATTTCACAGTTGTATACATAAATAAATAAATAAATAAATAAATAACAAATACTGATATTTCAGTATTAAGGCAGGCACAGCTCATACAGAAGCCCTAAGTTCAGCTCCTAGAACATATGTGAGGCTTCTCACAGCTGTGTATAACTTCAGCACCAGCAGACTCAGTGTCCTTTTCAGATCTCATGGGGTGGGTGTGGGTGTGGGGAATTCATAAACAGTTTCTGAGAGAAGGGAGTGGCAGAAAGAATGACTTGAAGTCAAATCATGGATTCAAGCTGACACCCTATGCTCTGCTTAATAGAACTTTTACAGGCTGCTTTTCTATGATATGCTTTCTCTCTGGAGATTTCTCTGTCTATATTCTGCATGCTTGCTATTCTTCAAGGTTGCTCTGCCCATGCCCTGCTCTCTCTCTCTCTCTCTCTGTGTTTGTGTGTGTGTGTGTGTGTGTGTGTGTGTGTGTGTGTGAGAGAGAGAGAGAGAGAGAGAGAGAGAGAGAGAGAGAGAGAGAGAGAGAGAGAGAGAGAGAGAGAGAGATGTCGGTTCTCCAAGTAATTTTCTTTTTAACCTAAAAAGATCTCTGGATAGCTCATCTCCACAGAGCACAGGTCTAGGTTGTTTTTGTTTTGTTTTTGTTTTTGTTGTTTTTGTTTTGTTTTGTTTTTACATATCAATCCAGTCATTTACTCCAATTCTTAAGAGACAGCAAGCACACATTCTTTTCTTAACATTGCAAAAGCATTCAGAGATCTGCTGGCCTTTGATAAGTACAAGGAATTAGCTAGTTAGGTGGAAAGCTGTCCTAGGATGACCATTCCTACCACACCTGGGATTAACCTCAGGGTGTTCCAGGCTGACCTTGAACGCAGGAATCTGATTGCCTTTGTATTTCTCACAAGCTAGCTTTTATTGTAGTTGCCTTTGTACCTTTAGATTAATGAAGCCCTCATAATTCATGTTGCATGCTTTGAACCTATGCATTTACAGTTCTTTTCCATAGCCTTAAGGGCTGTGCTGAAGATCCATTTTGCTCAGACATAGACACACCTTCTCCTCCTGGATTCCTGGTGTATGATTATCATGGAGTCATTAACATTATCTGGGAGGACATTCCTCTGAGGGATGTGAAATATGTTATTTTTACACAAACAAGCCTTACACCCACAGCAGCCATTGACACTCCTGGAGGCTCACACTGGAGCCCTGTCCAGGGGCAGAAACCATGTCACTCTGTCCTCACCAGGGCCATGCTGAGTTTGGCATGATAAGCCTAAATTTCTGTATTCTATGAAGTACAGAAGTCTGGATATTCAAGTACCCTACAGATGCAGCATATTTAAAACCCTAAGACATAGAGCCTTGCTTGTCATTTACATACAGGCTAAGCTATTCAAGGCACTAGAAAGGAATAACAAACTGGAAGCAGCATAGGGGCACCTAGGGACATATTTCCCAAGGTGGCCATTTGCCTACCACTCATAAATTCAGCAGATGGCTTAAAGGCAGAGAGGGTGGGGCTGGCTGGCACCTCATAGACTGCCAGGCTCCGTCTGGGCTTCTGATAAATATTAATTAAATGATCTGAATCCATTGAAGAGCACCAGCCATGCTGCCAATTATGACAGCCAGTCTTTGTTTTATGTATTATTCTCAAGTCAGCGGACAAGGAAATTGATCTCTCATTATCAACAGTGAATGAGACACAGATACAGTCAAGGTAAAACCCAAACACATACCTGTTTCATAGAATCTGTTTTATTAACATGTTATGAAATCATATCTAAGGAATATGATAATTAGTGATTTATTCAGAAGTAAATTTATAACACTTAAGCAAAATCAACATGTGTGTGATAGACAGAAAGACTGGGTGGCTATCGTTGCTTTGCTTGGGGCCATAGTAGACAAGAAGGAAAAGCAGCAGTCCAGACTCATTCACAAAGGCTTATGTTTTGGGAGTTCCTAAAGTGTTGTGAATGGGTTTCTTGATCCCCTGAAATAGAGCCATCCCAAGGTACTTACCTGTATGTATCTTCAGGCAAGTGAAGACTGAAGTCTACAGTTTACATGACTGTGGTCAAAATGAGTGATAGCTGGAGGAATGTATTTTGAAATGTACAATAAACCCAGTTATTCAAAAGCATGTCTAAGTTAAGGTACACTACATGTATACTGCAATTATGTGTCCTGAGTTAAGCAGACATGACAATAGATCTTCTTCATTACCGGGAGATAGCCATGATATCTGCCCGTCTCATTCAGCCTGTGGGTTCAGATGAGGATTCACTAATATTAATGTGCAAATTCCACAGCCTCATGCATAATGGCAGGACACGTTCCCTAATGTGTGCTGTCTGAAAATGTCAGCCAGCTATCTGGGAGTCTGCATGTGTTTCTCAGTTTCTTTACTCCAGCCTTTTTGTTAATGGACACTTCCAGGCAGCATCAGAAGAGAAAGCACCTGGCCACTGGCCATTTTCCAGGGCTTGTTCTAGGATCTTTCTAGGCAACAAATTACCCTGAGGGATTTATGTCTCATCACCCACCATGTGCTTAGTCACCAGTGTTTGAGAGCAGTGTAATCAGCAGGATCTCTATTGAAAGTAGCTATTATGAGATCCAGTGTGTCAGACCTGTTCATGGGCACAAGTGCAGAACAGTCTGGCTCCTCTATATTATACTGGTTTCATGGAGAAACATTTCCTCGTGGTTGCAGTGTTAGTATCACCTGGTGCATGTTCTAATAGTTCTCCATATTTTTACTAGAAGATTGTATTCATTTTGGGTGGGTAAGGTTTTTTCATACATTGTTAGAATGGTACTACAATTTCTTGCAATCAAACAAGAATGCTCTACAGTCTGCTCTTGTCCAAGACCATACACCATATAGATTTCCTTTCAGAAAACTGATGATGAAGAAAGTAGTATTCCAAAATGGATGGGATCCCCATCAAACTACTTTAACTACAAGATAAAAATATGGCAACAATGTACAGTAGAGAAAATACAGGAGCTGAGTTGAAGGCATTGTCAAAAGGCATGGCTGTGCATTCTTCTAATTAACTCCCCAAATATGTATGAAACACAGTTCTTTGGTTTTTGGTTTTTTTTCTCATACTCAGAACACATGGAGCTGAAAGAAATGAAGGAGATGAGGGGAAAGACAATAAAATAAGCTATAAATAATGAGATTATTTAGATAAAATATAAAAAGTCGTCTGCTAAAACACAGCAAGTGCATATGGCTAATTAATACATTGTGACTAGGGACTTAGCTCTTTGAAGTAGATTTCAAAAATAAAGATATTAGGTAAAGCATTGTAGGAGAGGAAACGTCATATTTAGGCAAAGCAGAAAATGCTGATGAAGTAAATATCCTTCAAGTCACTATTTGAGTACTTACCTGATACATCGTGCTGATATCAAAAGACAGAAGGAAACAGATGATGCAGACAATCGATTAAGCACTCACATTGAGCCTTATGTTCAATGTACAATATGCACTTACCTGAAAATATAATAAAATAAAAAGACAAAAAGACCCTATGAGAGAAAGAAGCCCATCCACCTATAGGAATCTGTAGGCCAAAAAATCCTATTTAAGGTAAACTTTCCTAATCTCATATAACCAGAAAATGTCAGGACTTGGTTGTAAATATAGGTAATATAGTTGCAGAATTTGTAATTTAATCTAGTATAGAGACATTGGCAGGTAACAATCTTATTGTTATTTGGAGGTATATAGATGCTTGTGAATATACATATTTTTATTATGAAAATATATGTGAAAATGAAATACAAAAACAAAAAATGATCTGCATTCATCACCATAACATGGCGATAAACTTTTATTATCTTTTTACGGTATTTTATGGAACTTAATATTGGATCTCAGAGAGAGTCTTAAGGAGCAGGACCCGTACAGTGGATTTTCACAGTTCCAACAGCAACACAAGATCTTCAAGTTCCCTGTGGCATGTAGCATCGACATTATCACCTTAATACTTGGTGGATTGTGAATGAAGAAGCAATAGTTTATGAGCGTATTTCATCTGTATTGTAGTATTAGTTGATTGTTTTCATTATCTTTCAGTGAGAGGAGTAATATTATGATATTTTAGACATCATCCATCTAGTTATGTTGGGTTCTAAATATGGTTGAGAAAAATATTTTTAAACTGCTAATCTTCTAGTATTAGAGGATACTGAAAAAGAATAATTAAAATAGAATGGGCATGTGGTGGAGTGGACAAAAGACGGCTCCTGCAGTTGTTCTGGATTCTTCTTGGAATGTTTTCCTTGAGCAATGCTAACAATGAAATATCAACATCATTGTTAAGGATGTATCCATGGTGATGACCAAATCCCATAAATAGAATCTGCCCACTTCCTGGAATATTTTCATGTATTTTATTTATTAAAACTTTGTTTGTAGTGATTCAAGGACGCTCATAGGTCAATGCAAACTTGTTCTCAGTTGGGCATTCTTTTCTAAGTTTCTTAATGTTGTACCAATTTTCTTTTTTTATTTAAACTTACTGGTAGCAATGGGCAACTCTGATATGCTGCTGCCATTTTTGCCCACTAAGCTCACATCACCCTGCTCAGGCATGCTCTGTCAGACAAACCCTGACAGGAGGAGTGATAGATTTAACAGTTATGCACTCTAGTAATGAGAAACACTCTGACTTGAGCAGATCATAATGGGAAGATAATTTCAATACTAAAAGGCACCCTGAGTGTTCCAGCAGGTAGTGCCAAAGAGAAATGGAAAAGATGACAGATGGTCAATATATTCTGACCAACTGACACATGCAATTGCTATAGTGGGGAAGTTCCTAAGCCATGCACCTCCCAGGTCAAAAGGAATACACTATATTTCCATGCTCAACAAATATGCATTATACTGATATTTACTGAGAAAAATTTTTGAGTAACAAGAGAAGGTTTTTATCAGTATAATGAGAATGCAATTTTTGCATATTTGAGGCCATAAAAAAGCCATTGTGTTATGTACATTGCTTCTTATTATTCTATAATGCTTTTACAAATTAGAGAATTTCAGTTAATGTCTTCACTCTTCAAAAATCATTTTCACACAATCAAACTAAACAGTAATTAAAATGTTCTACAAAGTTAACATGTCTTTACAAGAATTTGAATTGGGTAAGTGATTAGAAATTAGAACTGTCTGAAAGGTAATTTGTGGATCAAGCTTATTCTGTGTATAATGGGTATCTTAGAAAAGAGTTGACATGTTTAGGTTTATCCAGGTTGGTGTGGATTAAATAGTTTAAATGGGGTGTTATTTTGCCTCATATTTTTATTGCTTTGATACACAGGAAGAATTCTTTATTCTTACACCAGTAAAAGCTTTACCCCCCCTCACCTAGAAAAATGTGATCATTGGCTGGTGTTCAAATACATAACAAATCAGAAATGTTGGCACTGTAGGCCACTTCAATAAAAACAAAAACAAAACTTTCTTCTTGATTTCAAGTTAGTATTACATGGAAGCCAGGCTTTTTTATCCTAACAATGCTTCTGAAAATGGGGACATATACAAAGGAAGATGCCGCACCCAATGCCCAGATTTGAGACTACACTATTGAGAATCATCTATCCCCCCACACTGGCAGGATTTCCTAGGACATTTTTTTTTTCTTGTTCACTATGAGAATAGGACAGAGACGTCTTGCCAGATAAAATCTGGTTGAATCTTGGAAGCTAATAGTGTTCAGTTGCTAATTTACGTTAAGCCCTTGCTCTGCCAGTTTCAAAAATAAACTCAAAGACAAAGCCAGGTGACCTCAAATAACTCCCAGATTGGACGGTCACCTGGGCAGTAATAATCTGAAGCTTATCCTGTTTCATGTACTGTCGAAGTAGACAGAGTAGATGACAATATTGGTTTGACTTTGTTAATGTGTCTACTATGTCATCTCTTCCATCAAATAATTTCCAACTTCCACGTATTCCCTCTTTTCACACTAATGATATAATAGTATTCACAAAGGTTAATTACAATTTGATTTCCTTATTCTGTTAGTTTGGAGATTACCGTGCTGACCTGAATTTGGTGGCTGGAAACAGCAAGTATACCTTAAGGTCAGCCCACAATTCCTCAGGCTCCAGCCTAGTCTGGAGTTAGTGCATTAGTCCCCTAACCACATCAGCTCATCCCTGTGCTGCATGAGCAGCCTGGGCACTAGCTGGAAATGACTGATCTAGAATAGTTTCACTTCATCCCTGATAGATTTTTGGCTGTTGCCAATGCAACCTGTGCCATCAGTTCTTCTATGTACAGCATCTGATGCTATTTATAGGATATTGGAAGAGTTCCAAAAGCAGTACATGGAATCACCCAATCAGTACACAGCATTTTCAGTTCTTGCTTATTTGTTATTGATCCATTAACTAAGACAATTCTCTGACGTGGACGTTTCTGGCTGTCTCACGTGATGCAGACTCAAGTGGTATTTTGCTGAGGCAAGACCCTGTGGGAGGACATGTGATGTTTGGACAGAGTGTGAAACTCAACAGGTAATGAGTGATAGGGTGCTTGCCGAGCTGGCAGTGCAGATCTTCATTTGGCTTGCTTCTTCATTGACCTTCACTTTATTGAGAGAGCCTCTGCACAGAAGTCCTGGCATTCCAGCTCATCCTGATGGCTCCAGCTAATTCTTGCAAATTCTGTGGAGGCCCAGCGGGTTTTGCAAGAATGTGCCAATATTGCTGATTTGTGTTTGTGGACTCTTTTGAACTGGACTTGCTGGTATCCTGAAAAATGGAGATTGGAATCACCTCCAAAGAAATACTTCTAAACAGGTCCACATCCCCTTGTCCTATTTACCATCTTTCCCCTCTACCATTGGATAGTAGGCTTGAAAGGGGGGGGGGGGTCAAAGATTTTTCAAACCCTTACTTATTAAACTTAATTTTGAAAAATCTAAGCCTACAAATCACATTGCCAGGTCTAGCAGAATAGTGAAAAATACTCAGTCTTACAGGGAAATGTAGCTGGATACATTAAGAGCATGATTTGTGCTGACTTTTTTCATCTGCCTTGGCATTTAACTATGGTCACTTTAATATACAACCGATCACTGATCTGATTCACTTTATCGTTTTAGCACTGTTTATCAGTGAGCAAAGACAAAAACTGTCTTTGTCTTTAAGGTCCAAAAGCCATTTTAAAATGAATTTCTTCATACGAAAATTTGACGTGGCCAAAATGTCTTAGTAGTTTTTTCATGGTTATAAACTATCCCTGAGGCTGGATTCTCTATAAAGAAAAGTTGTTTAGATTAAAAACTTGGAAGCTGGACATTATTATTTATTCAGCCACTGGAAAGTACCTCTGTACAAGTATCAACGCATAATGGATGGCAGCATGAATGAAGAACATGGAAGAAGAAAAGACTAAATAGACACAGAACTGGAACACTAGAAGATGCTCATCTTGCAAAATCGATGCGAGATTCCTGCTGAGAGTTTCGACATCCAAAAACTGAGCTTTGCTCAAACACTATGTCACAATGCATCTACCCTTTCTTAGCACTGCCACTTGAGGATCAAGGTTCCAACATATGGCAGCTGGAAGAAGTAAACTATACATACACAATAGCACTAAGAATGATTAAGTTTTACATATCAAACACAATCAACACTTTTGTTTCACTTGAATGTTAAGGCACCCAGTGTGGCAGTTTAGTCTTGTCTCTATGTATCAGTGTCAAGTCACAGCCAGTGTTTGATCCTAGGAGATCTAAACACCCTGAACCCTTCTTTTTTTTTCCTCTCTCTCTTCATTATCTCAGAGTAGGCTGTTTTTTTTTTTTTTGTTTTGTTTTGTTTTTTTTGTTTTTTTGTTTTTTTGTTTTTTTTTTTAAAGTTCAAAAATTCCTTAATTTTTTATTCCTGGTACCACTACCACAATTTACAGGGCAATATACCTGATGTAATGAAAAGAAAAAGACAAAACTACAAGAGATAAAAGACCTCAGGAATGGACATCTAATTGACACTACATTGCATTAATCAATAGTTGTACTTTTTGCAAACTGTGGCAGTGACAGTTCTGAACTAGAAGGGTTTCCTGTTTAAGCTGCAGTAACTATTAGGATTATGGATCATCGTTCCTTCTGTGGCAGAATTTTACAATTCCTCTAATGTATTTGGGGCAACTGTCTCAACGTAATCTGCAGCTTTCCTGACAACACCTCACTCTCTCCTGCTAAGATATGGTAGCCGTGTCTGCTACCATATCTCCCAATTCCACCTCCAGATTCACAGCTGCCACCATAGGGACTGCCTGAGCTTCTTCCACAAAAACTGCCCCCCTTCATGGATCCATAATTTGATTGTTGCTGTCCACTATAATTTCCAAAGTCATAGTTCTCAACACTACCATAATTAACTCCACCCAAATTTCCTCCTTCATTGTACCCATCATATCCTCCTCCTCCACCACCATATCCACCGCCTTGGTTTCCATATCTCAGTCCACCACTGCGATAACCTCCTCTACTACTGCAACTAGGACCACCACCATAGCTGCCACCATCACCTCCAAATCCATTATATCCACCATCACCACCTCCCAAACTACCTCTGCTGCCACCTTCTCCACCACCATAGCCTCCTCTTCCTCCAAAGTTACCTCCACAATCTAAGCTTCCTTTACCACCTCCAAAGTTTCCCCTGTGTCCCATAAAATTGCTAGATCCACTTCCACAACCTCTCCGTGATCCAGCAGACTGCATTTCTTATTTAGAAAGGGCCTCTTACACTTCACAATTATGCCCATTAATAGTGTGGTATTTCTGAACAACAATTTTATCAACTGTGTCATGATCATCAAAAGTTACAAAAGCAAATCCTCTCTTTTTCCCACTCTGCCTGTCTTCCATAACCTCTATGATTTCAATCTTGCCATACTTTTCAAAGTAGTCTCTCAGATTATATTCTTTCGTATCCTCTTTAATATCACCAACAAAAAATTTCTTAACCGTTAAATGGGCACCAGGCTTTACAAAATCCTCTCTAGAAACAGTTCTTTGGTTCCACCACACACCCATCAACCTTGTGTGGCCGAGCACACAATGCAGCATCCACCTCTTCAACACAAGAGTAGATCACAAAACCAAAGCCTCTGAAACATTTTGTTTGGGGCTCTCTCATTACCACACAGTCTGTAAGTGTGCCCCATTTCTCAGAATGTTCTCTCAAGCTACCATCTGTGGGTTCCAAACTCAGACCACCAATAAACAGCTTCTTCAGCTGCGCTGCTTACTTCAGCTCATGGCCCTCCGCATACTCGCCTCTTCCAACTGGAGTTCAATATGGGAACCCTCAGAGTAGGATTTTAACTTTTTACTTTAAGCTGATCTTGTTTACCTCGTGGAAACTGCTATTTTTTTTTGAGACAGGGTTTCTCTGTGTAGCCCTGGGTGTCCTGACTCATTCTGTAGACCAGCCTGGCCTCGAATTCAGAAATCCCCCTGCCTCTGCCTCCAGAGTGCTAAGATTAAAGGCATGCGCCACCACCGCCTGGCGAAACTGCCATTTCTGTTAAATAATTTATGCTAGAACAAAATGGAACATAAGCACAGAAATATAATTAAAAGAAGACATCCTGAAAAGGTATTACCTACTAAGAAATGAGGCTAGGAATTCAAAATATTTTTTAAACTATACATCTTAGTATACTCTATCTCTACACTTGTATCTGACATTGTAAAATATTATCATATGTGACTATGTGTTTCCCTAAATGTTTTTAATGTCACAGATATATTACTCATATTCTCTGATGTCCCTTAATCGAACACTAGCATTGCTACTACATCTTTTCAAAATATGACAGCACCCAGCCTAATGCACTATAATCGATGAAATTAGATGATTAAACACCCTTTACTTCCATTTGTTCATAAGCACTTTATTTCCATTTGTTCATACTTAATGTAGCCTAGCCACAAACAAGTTTCATTGCTTCCATGGACTGGTTTTGTTTCTGTAGAACTCATATCACCTGAATCACCATTCAAAAGAAAGAAAAAAAAAAAAAAAAGAATAAGGATTGTGGGCCAGGTGCAGAGCCAGGGAAAGCTAGTTCAGCTGGGAGATCTACGGGTATGTCCACAAGAGAGCCTCATTCTGAACCTTGGCATCATCTTTCAATGTTAGGAAAGAGAGGTTCTGTTCAGAACTTCAATGATTTGTTCTGGACCAGCTGACTATGGAATGGAAGCAACTTTGCTCCGAGAGCCTGATGACTGGCCAAGTTGAGTTGAATGTGACTTTTGAGAAGAAGTGCTTTGGGAAGAAATACTGTGCATCAACTTCTCAGTCCAAAACAGTGTTCCGAATCTACTGAGACAGAATATTTTCAGCTCTACCAGAGCCTAATCAAAGCCAGTAACCTTGGGGAAACCAGACATGCTGAAAAGTTCTGAATCAGCCACCCAAGCCAGGCTTCAAGGAGCAGTCTCAACATTCCCTGTGCTATTTTCCCCTCTTAAGCAATGTTTATTGGACAGCCTAAAAGTGAACTACAAGAAAAATGCTGCTTTTTAGTTTGTAAAAGTAAGAAGCAGTCTAATGTTGTCCTAGTTTACTAACCACAGATGCTCTTCTGAGGAGTACCTGGGCTTAGCACTTTCTCTGTCCATCTACCATAGTTTAAGGTTAAGCAGTCCTCACTCCACAGAGCCACAAGGGAAAGTCAGACTGGAAAGTGACTCAGGGTCTTGGAACATAGCGATTTCTAGTTTTATACATCTGCAGTGGCTGGACGGTGAAATTTGCACACATATGCAAAGAAGAAACAGGACCCTATTACAATCTAAGTTTAAAAGTGTATTTATTCAAAATAAGTTACAAAATAATGAAAAACTTCAAGTACCCATTATTACTTCAAATTAACAGACACCCTTTCTTGGAGGGACAAAAATAAGCAGTGTAAATTGTTAGCAGATTTTTCTTCTTTCTACCTGGAAGAAATAACATAAAATATGCTTTTTAAATGCATACAATATGGTTTAATAAATTTTGATTCTTGTTCCACTCTCCTCCACCCTCTAGCTCTTGGCTGACCTATCTGGGACAGGGGCCACTCCTTCCATTTTCCAGCAAAGAATGCATTTGGTCTTCTAACTTACAGTAGCCTGATGTTTCTAATCAAATGTGAGGCTTAGGGGTTTAGCTTGAGTGGAAGCATTGCACATTAAGTGCAGATAAGTTCTCTCAGTGTCACTCTCTCATTTCTAAACTGAATGATAACAGTTGAGGATATATTCACCAGATTTACTCTGATGGTTTCCACTAATTTAATTTTTTTTAGATGAAGGTTAAATTTTCTCTTTACCATATTTAAAAAATTAACACTATTCTAACATTCCTCTCTGGCAGGACAAATATGACCCAGTTAGTTGAATAAAGACAATTGTTCTGTTGTCAAAAAATGCACAAATCTGGGCACAAGAAAAAAGGAGCTGAGCTGGCCATCTCTCTGCACTTGGTTTTCATTTTAAGGATGGATGCTCATTTGTTACTGAAGTAAGCTAAAGCACGGTATGTCACGCTTTTTAAAATTTAGAGACTACTCTTAAATTTATGTAGTTAGCCAGAGTGCAAATTTCTATGGAAGGCAAGCTCTGCAACAAAAGTAAGATGGTTTCACGATGTCCCACCCCTTGTCACATAGGAGAAGGCACATGTCATAGAATGCTAGACAGAGAAACAGCTGGTAGGCATTGCAGTGGTTATAGACACAGGGATAAGGAAAGAAGCAGCATATATCTAGAGTAGATTTCAAACAGTGCACAGTGCCAACATTTTGTTAGCCATATCAAAAATATATGAAAGAAAGAATTTTAGTTTCTGGAGCACTGGGGGAGACACTTGAGGCTAATAAGCAAACAACACCAGGAGATTATGAAGCCAAAAGATGAAACTATGAAATCTGGCTATGGCTAAGATTCACAGTCAAAAGCCAGGAAACATAACTCAGGGGAAACCCATCATTGTGTAAATCACAGGAGAGGGGAAACAAAACATGGAAATGATAAAAGTATGAAGAGAATGTGGCCACCAGAATTATGCAGACCTAGAATTTAACTCCATCTGTGGTTTCAGCATATGAACTAATAGACTTAAAACAGTTTATCCCCAAGATAAGAATATTGAGTATGTGGGTGAGATATCAAGTACTTCACCTGATATACATTAGTGTCTTGGTAAATCTTAATATGTATCCATTTGGCATCCATAAAACTTGCATACATGAGATAGGTTACTGTTCCATAGTGAGTAGAGATTAAAGGAAAATATTCCTAAAGATAGAGATGCAGATATGTGTATAATATTGTATGCTGAGAGGACTCAAGTTCTGACTCATGAGCTGGGAGCATTTTTCTTTACTGCTGAGGTAGATGGCTCTTCTTCCAAGCGTATTTAGGATAGAATATTAACATCATGCCATTCCCAACCAATGTGAATTCTACTTACCATTATAAGTGTGGGGTTCAAATCTGTTTCCCAAGAAGATCTGAAGCCAAGGGCATCTTTCCATGCTCAGGATGGAAAGGTTATCAGGATTCTCACTCCAGTTACTCTTATTGCTTCCTGTACTACTTACAGTCCCTAACTAGGAGCCAAAATTCACCATTTTCCCAGCAAGCCTTTCACATGGTTTATCAGCCAGTCACCTAATATCAAAGTGGGTTGATCACCAGGTCCTGTCCTGTCACCAATCTCCTCCTTTAGTTTCACAGACACAAAGGCTTTACTAATCCGCTTCCAGAACACTCTTAATTCAGTTCTGCACCTTTTCCACTTAGGGTATCAATCTAAACTCACTCCATTAAATCCCTTGAGGGTCCATTTTAAATGGAATTTCTCTATTATCTCTTTAATATGTTAATTTCAATGGTCTATATTTAATCTCAAACTCTGATTAGTGATTCACTATGTGTCTACACTTTACTATCTATCTCTTACACTACAGATCTTAAATACCACAAAGCAGTTGCCTTGTCTCTAGCCACAATTATCTACCATCCAGTGGCAATTAAGAGCATAGTGCATATTAGATTGTCAACACGTACGAGAAATGTCAATATAGAATGGGAAAATAAAATAAATTTAAAAATTCAATATGGTGACCAATATTCTGAATGTTAATATTATATATACATTATATATTAATATGAATCCTTGGTCCTCTTTAAGTGTTATTTGTATTTTTTGGTGAAAGGCTTGTATATCTATCACTTAGATGTTCTCTAGGGTTTAATTTTATTTTGTTCACAAGTTATATTATTTTTAGGGTAACTTGTAAAAACACAAATAATAATTCTTGCATATGGAATATGGCATTATAGTTTGTAGTTTTTTTGTTTTACCTGTGAATTATTTAGGACTTTTATATTGTGCTAGTTTTAAAAAAATACTTATAGACTTTTACCACTACCTATAACATTTTGCATTTTTCTTGTTTAACTCACGTCCAGGACTTCTGTAAATGATTCTTAGATGTGTAGGGAAGAGATGATTCTTTAAAAAAAAAGTTTTAATATCAAGGGAAAGCTTTCTAATTATCACCAGTAGGCACAATGTTTGCCACTGCTCTCCATGGGCCTCTTTTCCCAGACCAGGAAGGTTTTGTTTTAACTAGTTTCACTAGTTCCAACATTCCTGATTTTGCCTTTCCTTTTTAAATTCATTCTTTTACTGTTTGAAATTATAATTTAACTACATTCTTGACTTCTTGATAGACTATCATTTTCTACTGTATTCATCTTGCCAGTGTATCTGAACCGAGTTCCATAGTACATTTACATCTGTGACTTGATTACTTTTGTGAGTTTTGGAATTTCTTTTGAAATATGTTTCTGTACCTTCCAGCTGTTCTTCTGCTTGAGACTTGAAATGTAATGATATGTGTGCAGTTAATTTTACATTGTCCTATATTTGGTTTTTCTTGTTTTTTTTTATCTCTGTGCTTCATTTTTTTTTAATATTTTCTGAAAAAAACCCACATTACAGCTTATAAATACTATCATTTGGTATATATAATATTAAAATCAATTCAACTATAATTCTAGCACTAGAGAAGTTGAAAAAGAATTACTCAGTTTGAAGCCTGTCTAGGCTACAGTGTCCTTAAAATATCAATTCAAATGTTGCCATTTTAATTATATTATTTATTTTTATTATCATAACATTTAAATATAGATTTCAAACTTCTGGGTTTAGAAAATGTCATTTATATTAATGTAGAACCAGATCTCACAGGCACCAATATCAATAGCCAGATGGCTTATGCCTGTATCTCACTGAAGGATGGGTTTTCAGAGAGGGTTTCTGGAAAATCTGGATGGCTCATGTCTCTAGGAACATTTACTTTGTGTTTTGCCTGAGAGCCCATAGGGAGAAGAGCAGAATAAACTGCCTCACTGAACTGAATCTGTTAGGCCTCAGTTTGCCAATCTCATCACATGCTCTGACCTTCTATCCTGGGGCACCATGTGCACTAGGGGCTTAGGACATGTACAGAGTTTTTCTTTGTGCTAATTTTTTTATTACACTTTTCATTTCCTAAGAAAAATAAAACTCCCAAATACTGCCCCTAGCTTTCAATTAGCCTCTACATTCTATTTAGCATTTTGTACTCTTCATGTGTAGACTTGAAGTAATGCTTTAAAGGAGAAGGTTGTCCATCATCATCCATCTTCTTTCATCTTTACCTGTTTCCTTCTGTTTTAGTTTTGCATGTCGTAGTAATACTTTTCTTTTCATAACACATTTTCTTTACAAGTATCATGTATTTACTGAAATGTATGTGTGTGTGTGTGCTTGTGTTTGTGTGTGCATGTGAGTGCGTGTGTATGCACTGCTGGCTTCTCAGACTTGCAAGCAAATGATCCAAGACTGGAGGCTTCACACAGGATGTGGGCTCACCTCCAGTCAGCAACTCTGCAGTGACAAATCCCCACCTTTGTAATCTTATCTGTCTTTGCGCTTGTTTTGAGAAGTGTTAGTCATCTAGAGTTACTTTAGTATAGTTCAGTAGTCATAGCAGAGAGAATATTCTGATCACAGAGTTTAGGAATTTCCTTGGTATCCATGGGAGATCCGCAATGCTATTATTACTAACTAGTTTTCCAGCTAGGGCAGAGGTAGAAACAGGGTTGGGTATGTGGCCAGATCCATGGTGAAAGCTTTCACAGCAGTGAGACCTCTCCAGACAGTGAAGTATTATGCATTCCTGGGCTCAGAACCTGTTACTATAGGACAGATTGTTTCATTTTTATTCTGCCAAGAACATTAAAAAACAGCATGCTGCCAGAAAGGTTATGATCATGACGAGCATGTTCAAATGATTTTTAATCCCACCAATCGCTTTTAGCCAATATTACACATTAGATAAGAATTAAAATATATCAAGTCTGTTTTTCTCTTTATGTCAAACTATAAAGCAAGTCGCTGACTTATGCTTTGGGATCAATAATACTACAATATGTTGTAAGGCAAAAGAAATCTCTGTGGTTCTATTTTTATGCATAGAGACTTCATAAGAGTAATGTATCTGAATTAAAAATGCTTTCAATGGAAAATACTGTTTTGAAATTATATATTTTTATTTAAAGTTTTACCTGTCTTGTAAGATTTTCATACAAGAGTTCTGGGATTACATCCTTTTTTTGCTTCCTCCCTATCTTCTAACTCTTCCTGTGTCCCCACACTCCCTCCCAAATTGACAACCTTTTCAAATCTATATCTGTCTGTATCTATATCTGTACCTGTATCTGCATCTGCATTTATCTCTATATTACATACATGCATACATGTATGTGTGTTTTACTGACTTTACTCAGTGCTGCTAGTATGCAAACATATGTACAGATTTCAGACTGACCACTTATGCTTGGTAACCTCTAATCTTCCTTTCTAGAAACCATTAGTTTTCCAAAATGCTTTTTAGGGTTGGAAAATTGTAAAATTTCCCATGTGCATAAATGTAGGTCTTTAGGTGGACATATTGTCACAAATTCATAGGTGCAGCATCCGGAGCAGCAGGTATGCTTGTCCTCTGGCTTTTTAGTCTTTTCCCACTTTCTTCTACAATGTTCCCCGAGACTAAGGTTTAGTAGTTTTGTGTAGATCTCCCAGATGGAGCCAGGCACTTTACAGGCTGTTATTTTCTGCAGTTGACCAGTCGTGTATATTTGGAGTAGCTTACATCTGATGCAAAAAACAAAACAACAACAACAATAACAACAACAAAAACATCTTTAGCTTCTATGGTGATGAGGGAGAACTATATAGATAAATGGAAATAGTAGTCTCACTTTAGGATTTAGAACCTTTTCTGTCATAGGGTGTTGGCTAGACTTATATGAAAAGGGTTCCATTCTCTTCAGTGAGCCTTGATACCAATTAGACAGCTGGTGTTTAACCCCTAGACTGGTGTTTAACCTGGAAGGCTGGTTCAACATTGTGGGTATATTATTAACCTTTTCATTGTGTAGTCCTTCACAAGTTTTATGGCTACCTAGAGCTACTGATTGTTTTTCTTAGCAATTGGAATAGCACTTTCTAATATTATGAGAGCAGTGGAAAATCTTCCACTTTTATTTATTTTTTAAATTTCAGAAAAGTTTTGTATATATCTTTTCATAATGTCCTATATTGCTATTTATCTGCTCATGATTAATCAATTGAATGTTACCGACAACACAAGTTTGGAAACATTGTGTGCCTTAATGGAGGTTCTAAATAAATAACCACCCCTCAAATAATCACTGAATTAATAAGTAACAACCAAGAAGGATGCTTAAATAGGCTTACCTTTCTAAGCATAAACTCTTTTTTATCAAAGTGGCATGTAATTCAGGACTTAGAGCCTGCTGACTAATTAGTGATTTCCATGTACATGATAGACTGAAATTATGACTCTACATTTCCTCTTATTTATTCATTCTTATGACTTAATATTACTACACCCAATCATTATTTTAGAATGTGCATTTATATTCACCTGTATAACCATAACTATACATAATATATAAAACTTCAATGAAAATAAATATACTTTTATGTAGAAAAATATCCCTTAAATCTACTCTAAGCTTCAGTGCAGTAGCTGGATATAATAAAACTCAAACACATCAGTGGCCTTTCAATACACAAAGGGTAAACAGGCTAAGAAAGAAATTAGGGAAACAACACCTTTCACAATAGTCACAAATAATATAAAATATCTTAGCGTGACTGTAACTCAGGAAGTGAAAAATCTGTATGATAAGAACTTCAAGTCTCTAAAGAAAGAAATGAAAGAAGATCTCAGAAGATAGAAAGATCTCCCATGCTCATGGATTGGCAGGATCAACATTGTAAAAATGGCTATCTTGCCAAAAGCAATCTACAGATTCAATGCAATCCCCATCAAAATTCCAACTCAATTCTTCAACTACTTAGAAAGGGCAATCTGCAAATTCACCTAGAATAACAAAAAACCGAGAATAGCAAAAACTCTTCTCAATGATAAAAGAACCTCTGGTGGAATCACCATGCATGACCTAAAGCAGTACTACAGAGGAATTGTGATAAAAACTGCATGGTACTGGTATAGGGACAGACAACTAGACCAATGAAATAGAATTGAAGACCCAGAAATGAACCCACACACCTATGGTCACTTGATCTTTGACAAGGGAGCTAAAACAATCCAGTAGAAAAAGGACAGTATTTTCAACAACTGGTGCTGGCACAACTGGCGATTATCATATAGAGGAATGCAAAATGATCCATTCCTATCTCCTTGTACTAAGGTCAAATCTAAGTTGATCAAGGAACTCCACATAAAACCAGAGACACTGAAACTTATAGAAGAGAAAGTGGGGAAAAGCCTCGAAGATATGTGCACAGGGGAAAGATTCCTGAATAGAACAGCAATGGCTTGTGCTGTAAGATTGAGAATTGACAAATGGGACCTTATAAAATTTCAAAGCTTCTGTAAGGCAAAATACACCATCAATAAGACAAAAAGGCCACCAACAGAATAGGAAAGGATCTTTACTTATCTTAAATCAGATAGGGGACTAATATGAATATATATAAAGAACTCAAGAGGGTGGACTCTAGAAAATCAAATAACTCCATTAAAAATGGGGTTCAGAGCTAAACAAAGAATTATCACCGGAGGAATACTGAGAAGCACCTGAAAAAATGTTCAGCATCCTTAATCATCAGGGAAATGTAAATCAAAACAACCCTGAGATTCCACCTCACACCATTCAGAATGGCTAAGGTCAAAAATGCATGTGTCAGCAGATACTGGCAAGGATGTGGAGAAAGAGGAATATATCTCCATTTTTGGTGTGACTGTAAGCTTGTACAACCACTCTGGAAATCAGTCTGGAAGTTCCTCAGAAAATTGGACATAATACTACTGAAGGATCCCGCAATACCTCTCCTGGGCATATATCCAGAAGATGTTCCAATGAGTAAGAAGGACACCTGCTCCACTATGTTCATAGCAGCCTTATTTATAATTGCCAGAAGCTGGAAAGAACCCAGATGCCACTCAACAGAGGAATGGATACAGAAATTATGGTACATTTACACAATGGAGTACTACTCAGCTATTAAAAAGAATGAATTTATGAAATTCCTAGGCAAATGATTGGACCTGGAGGGCATCACCCTGAGTGAGGTAACCCAATCACAAAAGAACTTAAATGATATGTATTCACTGTTAAGTGGATATTAGCCCAGAAACTTAGAATACACAAGATACAAGATACAATTTGCAAAGCACATGAAACTCAAGAAGAACGAAGACCAAGTGTGGACACTTTTCCCCTTCTTCGAATTGGGAACAAAACACCCATGGAAGGAGTTACAGAGACAAAGTTTGGAGCTGAGAGGAAAGGATGGGCCATCTAGAGACTGCCATACCTGGGGATTCATCCCATAATCAGCCTCAAACATTAACACCATTGCATACACTAGCAAGATTTTGCTGAAAGGACCCAGATATACTGTCTCTCGAGAGGCTATGCTGGGGCCTAGCAAACACAGAAGTGCATGCTCAGAGTCAACTACTGGATGGATCATAGGTCCCCCAATGGAGGAGCTAGAGAAAGTACCCAAGGAGCTAGAGGGGTCTTCAATCCTATAGGTCAAACAACAATATGAACTAACCAGGACCCTCCAGAGCTCATGTCCTTAGCTGCATATGTATCAGAAAATGGCCTTGTTGGCCATCAAAAGAAAGAGAGGCCCATTGCTCTTGCAAACTCTATATGCCTCAGTACAGGGGAATGCCAGGCCCAAGAACTGGTAATGGGTTGGTAGGGGCCTGCGGGGGGGCGGGAGGGTATGGGGGACTTTTGGGATAGCATTGGAAATGTCAATGAAGAAAATACCTAATAAAAAGAAGAAAAAAAAAACCTATTTCCCAGGAAGACATGGAAGGTCATTATATCTGCTGGGTCGTTATCATTGATGCTGTATTGCAAGTAAAACTGAGGCATATGGCTCCGGCCTTCCTGATTTATTTTGTATTCTTTTCTGAGTGTTTTTATATCCTCAACAGCTCTAGAACAATGATTGATATTAGTCAGTACCTGGTCCACAGGATCATGAATGAATGTGTGTTACAGAGTGCTATGTGTTAGGAGTAAGAGAATTCATGACACCATGGATGCAGTATGGCAGTGATTACATCATCAAGTGTGTGTCCATGGGGTAAGTGAAATTATCCACACACGAAGGATCATCTCCTTGTATACCCCTAGGTGGCTATGACTTTACTATATAGCCCTGGCTGCCTAGAACTTACAAAGATCCATCTCTGGATATGAGTTCTAGGTCTACAGCAGGGGATAGAACACCTGAATAAGGAAGATGTTCTCAAGAGTCACTACTTGCAAATCAATTTTTATGCATAAGAAATAGAATTTTTAAAAAATAGGTTTTAAAAGTTTAATTAATATAGAGATAAAGGCAAAAGCAAACAATGAAATATAAGAACAAGAACATATAACTTCTAAATAACATAGCAACAACTCAAAGAACAATATCAAAACTTCAACCAAAACTCTAAAGAAAAATTATTGTTCAGCTGCTTTCTTTTTCTGCACTTTTAGCAGCACAGACCTATAGCCTGCTACTCCTCTTGGACACATGGTAGCAGTGCAGTCACCTCAGTTCTCTGCCAAGAGGAGTTGTTTGAAGAGAAAAGGGAATAACACCCTGAATCAGCCATGGCTTCCTAGTTAGGGCCTATTCCCACTCAAGACATGTGATATAAGAAGATTCATCTGAGGAAGATTGTGGGTGCTGGAGATGGTGCTCAGCAGGGGCCTCCTGGGGTGGCAACTACTGAGCAGGGGCATCCTGGGGAGGCAAATGCTCAACAGGTGCCTCCTGGGGTGGCAACTCCTCAGCAGGGGCCTCTTGGGGTGGCAAATCATCCTGCAGGATTCTGTCTTCTTGATCTGTGGCCAATCCCAGCTCTCCTGCAGTTTCTGAGACCTGGAAGAGGAAGGCAGTTACTAAGACACAGGAACGGTGGGGAAAGTCATGGTAGCTGTCAGGCTGCTGCCTCCCACTACCTCAACTTAACTTGACAGTCAACATTAATATTTTAACTGAAATTATTGGTGTTCAATCTGCAGACAGGTAACATATTCAAAAACAGTCACAAAACATGGTCTGAAAAAGATCAACTCAGGCTTCTATCAGCTCCAACCAAACATATGGCAAAGAAAGAGACCTCAATGGATTACAAGAAGAAAGGAGAAGGCCACATGCCACCAAGATCAATGATAATGAGAAGCACTCATTTGACATTTGTACTTGGCTCTAATCCCTCCAAGGTGTATGAACCTGGGACGTCATATGACCTCTGCCTTCTCATGTCTAAGGACCCAGAACTCACTCAAACTTCCACATAGCATTCCACCTATCATGAAGACATGCAAGAATGTGACATGTTATTCACCTGTCACCCTTATTGAATGCAGATTAAAGCAGGGTTGAAAGGTACACTTGCCAGTGGTAACAGTGTCTCAAATGAGGCTAATTCAGTGTCTCACAAGAGGCTAATTTCCCAGAATGCTTGTGTGAAGACAGAGCAATGAACAACTACATTCCATGAGGAGGGTGGCTGCTTGGGAGTATGGACTAGAAAGTATGAAGCAAAGAGAAATCTAATGATAAACCAATGATATCAGACAGTTATAGCCTGACCGAATTGTTTGTCCCTACCTGAGGTTCCTGAGTGTCAAGGATGCTGTTCTTCTCCTGTTCGTCTTCACCAATCAGGTTCAAGTCCATCCAATGCTGTTGAATGCTGGCCCATTCAGCCCGTACTTCCTTGCTCTCCTGCTGCAATGTCACCAACTTCTTCTTTATAAGATTATTCTCCATTAGGAGCCGGCTGTGCAGGTTACTGGAAGCACACTCTGCATGGTAAGATCCTGCAGCCTCCTCCTCCCATTTCTACTTATAGGTCCCATTAACCTGACCTGTACCCTGGTTCCCATGAAGACCTAATACAATCCACCTCAATACATCCATGACAGCTGTACAAACAGCAAATAGCCATTTCAGGGAAGAAGAAATTTTTGCTGCAGTCCAAACACCAAAAAGGGTCCATGTTTCTCCTAAAGAAAGTGGGAACTCCATCTACCTACGACAGCCCATGCATTGGGGCAATACCAATTAGTAGGCTGCAAATGCAATCAGGGTAGTCAGTAGAACCAAAGGGAGGGTACTCTATCCTTATGTTACATCTCACTCAGCTCTGTAAAACCCTGCCTGAGCCCCAGAAGTCCAGGACAGCATAATAACCTTCTGATGATCTGAATCACTTGTCTGTTTAGAGGCTCCTGAGGATGCCTGGGGAACACTGGCAGTGGTAACAGTCTCTTAGAGACCTAGGAAAACTGAGTCCAAAAGATCCAAGGCACACTGATGGCTCAAAAGCAGAAAGGATAGAAGCAGACCTGCAGTCTCCCTATCAGAAACTAAGGAAGGTAGAAATGGCCATTTCACAAGTGTTGGCCTCCCTGACAAGAACTTACCGATAGAAATTTATCTCCTTCTTGATCTCCTGATTTATCGCTCGGACCTTCATGATTGCCATCTCCACGTTGTGTTGCAATGTCATGAGCTCCTTCTGCTTTAACTTCAGTTCTTCATAACTTTGATTTAGCCTGTGTTAGGGCCCGGCCCCAGGAAGACAGAACTCCATGAACTTAGGCTTTGAGGAACACATGAACTCAGGTTGAGTCCTGGACTACTGCAGCCATGGAAACCACACTCTGCATTCTAAATGCTGGGATTTTCTTAACCTTGGGAAACTGGCTATCCTGGCCCCAGAACTTCAGAAGCTAGGCATTCAGGTGGAGGGTGACCTGGCTCCCTGTGTTGCTCAGTAGGGCTGAAGGACAGACTAACCAGTTATGTTCTCAGGAGCCTGGGCTACAGGTCATTGCCCACCAGACACCTGTGATGTTAATTCTCCTGTTTTCATAAAAGGGACTCTAAATCCTGGATACCTAATACTTTAGAGACAGTTATTACACATGCTTATGGAGAAGAGGCCAGACATCACCACAGATTTATAATCTGCCCAAGGGATACAAATGTACGAAGAGTTGTGACCACATAGTCAAAGTGCAATGATATTTAAAGTGGGGACTACCAGACCTCAGGACCCACATCACCTGGAAACTGTTAGGCAGGTAAATCCTCAGGCCAATACACCTACCCCTAAATTCCAAATTGTGGAGAGAAATAAAAACAACATACAAAATATATTCACAGGTCTGTACCTGTGCACATACACAGACTCACAGGCTTAGAACTATACACAAGATGGAGAAAGAAAGAGTGAGAGAATGAGAGAGAGAGAGACGGAGACAAAGAGAACACAATGTGAGAAGAAATGTATGCAACATTACTGCCTCAGAGTATAAGGCACACAAAGAGGAACAGGCATGAACTTCAGTCATTCTAATCAAGTTCTGAGAAGAACCATGTGGGACCAGGTCCCTCTAGCTGCTACCTGGAGGTTCCAGTACTCAGTCACCTGCCAGACAAGTAAAAACACAACTACAAACTCCCATCACCTAGCAACCTCCTGTCAAAGGCTTTCCAAATGAACCCTAGGAAGTCATCACTGCCTCTATCCCTGAGTTTTTCACTCAGACTCCAAGTTCCTCTTTTCAGTGGAGGGACCAGAAGAGTCTATTTCCCATCTCACTCCTGACAAAGCTTCAGGCGTTGCCTCTCCTCTAAGAAGTGTTTAGGGGCATGAAATGGGGCCCAGGTATGTTCTCCTGGTACAGCTTCCTAGAACCCACCCCTTTAAAAGCATAAGATGAGGGAGGCATTGCAGACTCCAGATTGACACTGCAGGTTTTAGAGCAATGTGTACCTCATGATCTTGGATCCCAAGGTCATGTTCAGGTAATCTCTCAGCCCATTTATCTCCTGGCTAATGAGCTGGATCTCTTCCATCAGCTCCTCCTCTTCCTTCTCAAACTGATTCTTGCTTATGACAGGTACAGGGGATGATGTCTGTCTGTGAGCCCCTGTAGGTAGATGAATACAAGAATATTTGATGTGAATATGCAAAGAGTGTAGACTGACTACAGAGAAGGAATACATGCCTGTAACCTAGTGACACCACCAAGAGATTGGTCAAAGTATGAGATTTCTTCTCAGTGGATCTCAGTTCTACAATCACTCTAGAGAGATCAGGTGATGCAAGTAGCCAGATATTTCCCCAGTCTTCCTAAACATGCTTATGAGGACCAGAGAGATGTCTTCTCAAGGGTACAACTTGGCTTCAGAGCACTGAGCCCTGTGGTTTCACAAGTCAGATGATAAATTCATTATTCAAAAGTATTTGAGATTTTGGAGATGCTCAGATATCCTACCTGTTAATCTAAGCCAAGGAATTGACTTAAAAAGTCATGCAGGGGGAAAACATGGTCAACACAATGATCAATCCTCCCCCCCCCCCAAACACCAAACACCACAGAAGTAGCAATAGAATCCCCCTCTGTCTGGGTGTGTCAACTGATAGTTCTTTGTTTACAGTATAGAAATGCCTGCCACCCACAATTGGTGATAAAGAAAGTTAATGTAGGAACTGTCACAAACAGGAGGTCTGAGTAGTTCTCAGAACATGAGGTCATGATCTGGAGCACCATTCTCTCCCTGGCACTAATGTCAGATAACTACAGGAGCTAAAAGAAGCCATGGACTGAAGTGCAGGATTTCCCTCCCCCAAACTGGCATAACTTATACCTCTTGTCACTCCTGATAGGTCTCATTCTGTCTCCATGTAACATCCACAATACCCAGTGGAAGTAAAATATTGAAGTTCATAGCATAACAGCTTTGACCTTGCCAACTCCTCCCTTAGGGGATGGAGAAAGTACTGTTCTAAAATCCTTGATGTTCAAAAATTGTGATAACCTTGGAAATATTTTCACTACCCAGAGTCCCCTGTTCCACATTACTAGAAAGACAGCTCAGGCCACCCCTACCAGGAAGCTCAATCCACTTCCCAGGACTTACTCCTTATTCTCCAAGTCCACCTCCTTCGTCCTTCATTACTCTCACATGGAAGGCCAGCATCCATCCTCCCCTCTCTTGTCTCTCTCCCATCCACATTGGCTCTCTGAAAAAGTCTCCTGAGTCGGACAAACATGGTCCTCTCTGAAATGGCCAGATACCAACTGGGAAATCTCAGTGAGCTTGTTGTCACCAAAACCTTGTGACATCACAGAAGTTGCTAAGAACTCTCTCTCCAGGAGGCAAGAAGGGACTGCTGATGTCATGGACTCCATACAGCCTTTGGTTCCCTGCTAATGTTCTCCCTGTACTGACAGGAAACTGAGCTGCCCTTTCCTGGGGCATAGCCATTGAGCACATCCTCCTTCCATAGCCAGGGTTTGTTCTAGGCTTGATTGGCACCACCTAAGTAATTCCTATGTATCTAACTCAGTGTTTCCTTTCCAATCCCCTCTCAGAAATGTCTCATCCTACCTTAAATTTTCCTCAATCAGCAATATGAACCATTAAAAAACTACTGAGAAATCATACCAGTTCGAATATGCAGCCAAAATCTACTCCTGTCTCATCATGTACAGGTGCATGAAATCTCATCCAGGCTGAGCCTGCAGGGCCAGTTGCAATGTGGGTGTGTGTTAGGGGCCACACTCATGAAGCCTTGTGCTTAGCATTTAAATTTGCCCCAAGATCCCTTAGGAAGGAGACATGCAGTCATCATGCTTCTGACAACAGTCTAGAGATCTGTTGGCAGAGGAAACTGAAATATTGGAGCCACCAATGTGAGGCCCTAAGATTGTGTGTGTGTGTGTCAGTGGGGGGGGGGGCATTCCTCACTGCACCAAACTCACCAAGCAGTATTTCTTACAGCCCTCTGTGTGCCAGACATTGAGATTCTGTATGAAATAAATAATATATTCAACAGAGGTGCGGATGTGCAGGCAGAAGGTATAGGGAAATACAATAGACATAGGTTAGTTGACAGAGCAAGGGCCTAGCATCTTGTATTTGGGTTCATGATTGGCCCCACAAACCACACAAAACCCAATCTCAGTCAAACATGAATGATTCATTAAATGCAGACCCTAAGTTGATTAATCAGAACCATAGCTCAGGTTTTGTGGGCTGAACCATAGCCCCAAAAATCTATCTTTGTTAACTTATAAAGACAAAAACCCAAAAAGCAAAATCAAAAAACAAAACAAACAAAAAACAACAACAAAAAGAAATGAAAAAAAAATACAATCAGTTCATTTAAAGTTAGGGAAGTATTCAGTGGTCAGTTCTGAATAGGCCATTTTAGATATAAAAATGCATATTGACTCTTAATTTGAGGGGTCTCATGGAATGTTTTATGAACCATTGTAAGATTAACAAACCTCATACAGAACATCACAGGTTGTGGACACCATGACTTTGCTCTGAGTCAAGTTGTTTTTCTGTGTTGATGATTGGCTGCCATATGACAGCAACAATCTGAAATAGGGGGCAGACATAGAACACAATGGCTATTGTTATACTGGGCAGTACATGCCTCAGCATTAGATTATCCAGGTCTCTCATAATGACTAGTTCTGTCTTCACAGTACTTGGAGGTCCCACTTGTAAACCCAAATATTGGAAAGTGCAAGCAGAATTGTCTGAGCTCAAGGTTATCCTGGCCCACATGGGGTATTTGAGACCCTGTTTCAGAAAACAACACTAAAACACACGCTACATCCAAGGCCTCACTTACCAATCCTTGTCTATTATAAAGAACTTACCATTCTCTCCCTTCCAGTCTTTCTTCTGGGAAGATGGAGAAGTGAAAATGGTCTTTCCATTCTAAGGACCATGCTCTCTTTTTCCCTAAGCCCACATTAAGAACAAATGAACGTGAATATCATCATCTGAACAACTGAGTAATATCCACTGCTGCTAGCGTGATACTGTGCCAATGATAATCTTAGCTTCCTTTAGTGTTGCTGCCCCAGCAGGAAGTATCAAGTGCTGAAGCCAGAAATCAGAGAACCTTTCAAGGGGCTAGACAGAAGCCATCAGAGACTCTCCACTTCCTTGTCCTGAGATGAAATCCAGGATCACAATGTGAACTTGGTGGCCAATTAACCATACATCAACTTCTACCTCCACCTTTCTGCATTCAGTACAGCAAAGTTTTCATGCACTTCCATGCCACATTTATCTTGATATATGTCCCGGGGCGCAGACTTTTTAGAGAGTTGGGTGTAGTCAAGAACTTGGTGCCCTCAGTAAGATGTGAAGACTATCAATAAGAAGTGACCACACTGTATTTGTTTAAACAATATTTGAAAATTGAGCATAACTGAGGAGTTAGACACCAGCACTGTGTCATGGCCTTTTTGTGCCTAGACATGGCTCAAAGGGAAGGTGGGAGGAGACCTTGGGTTTCTTGAACAGATAGAGTGAGGTGAAATGAGCACTGATCAGTCTGAGCAACAGTGCTGAGGCCCCTTATTTCAAGTAAAAAACACATTCTCTGTCCTCCTTCCAAAGAGCTCCTGTTCAGGCCATGGACCTTATATAAACATGGCAACATCTCTCTGGCAAGGCTTGCCCGCTTACCATATCTGTAGCAAGTTTGTTACACAGAAGCAGTCTATTTCATGCTGTTGCTGTAATATGCTTCCCAGTTGTGATGGTTTGTATACTCTTGCACCAGGGAGTGGCACCATTTGGAGGTGTGGCCTTGTTGGAATAGGTGTGACCTGGTTGGAGTAGGTGTGTCACTGTGGATGTGGGCTTAAACTCTCTCCCTAGGTGCCTGGAAGTCAGTCTTCCACTAGTATCCCTGGGATGAAAATATAGAACTCTCAACTCTCTGCCTGTGCCATGTCTGTCTGGATGCTGCCATGTTTGATGAAAATGGACTGAACCTCAGAAGCTGTAAGCCAGCCCCAATGAAATGTTGTTTTTAAACAATGGAGTACTATTCAGCTATTAAAAAGAATGAATTTATGAAATTCCTAGTCAAATGGTTGGACCTGGAGGGCATCACCCTGAGTAAGGTAACCCAATCACAAAAGAACTCAAAATAGGTACTTACTGTTAAGTGGATATTAGTCCAGAAACTTAGAATACCCAAGATACAATTTGCAAAACACATGAAACTCAAGAAGAACGAAGACCAAAGTGTGGACACTTTTCCCCTTCTTCGAATTGGGAACAAAACACCCATGGAAGGAGTTACAGAGACAAAGTTTGGAGCTGAGAGGAAAGGATGGACCATCTAGAGACTGCCATACCCAGGGATCCATCCCATAATCAGCCTCCAAACGTTGACACCATTGCACACACTAGCAAAATTTTGCTGAAAGGACCCAGATATAGCTGTCTCTCCAGAGGCTATGCTGGGGCCTAGCAAACACAGAAGTGGATGCTCAGAGTCAACTACTGGATGGATCATAGGTCCCCCAATGGAGGAGCTAGAGAAAGTACCCAAGGAGCTAGAGGGGTCTTCAATCCTATAGGTCAAACAACAATATGAACTAACCAGGACCCTCCAGAGCTCATGTCCTTAGCTGCATATGTATCAGAAAATGGCCTTGTTGGCCATCAAAAGAAAGAGAGGCCCATTGCTCTTGCAAACTCTATATGCCTCAGTACAGGGGAATGCCAGGCCCAAGAACTGGTAATGGGTTGGTAGGGGCCTGCGGGCTGGCGGGGGGGTATGGGGGACTTTTGGGATAGCATTGGAAATGTCAATGAAGAAAATACCTAATAAAAAGAAAAAAAAAAAACCTATTTCCCAGGAAGACATGGAAGGTCATTATATCTGCTGGGTCGTTATCATTGATGCTGTATTGCAAGTAAAACTGAGGCATATGGCTCCGGCCTTCCTGATTTATTTTGTATTCTTTTCTGAGTGTTTTTATATCCTCAACAGCTCTAGAACAATGATTGTATATTAGTCAGTACCTGGTCCACAGGATCATGAATGAATGTGTGTTACAGAGTGCTATGTGTTAGGAGTAAGAGAATTCATGACACCATGGATGCAGTATGGCAGTGATTACATCATCAAGTGTGTGTCCATGGGGTAAGTGAAATTATCCACACACGAAGGATCATCTCCTTGTATACCCCTAGGTGGCTATGACTTTACTATATAGCCCTGGCTGCCTAGAACTTACAAAGATCCGTCTCTGGATATGAGTTCTAGGTCTACAGCAGGGGATAGAACACCTGAATAAGGAAGATGTTCTCAAGAGTCACTACTTGCAAATCAATTTTTATGCATAAGAAATAGAATTTTTAAAAAATAGGTTTTAAAAGTTTAATTAATATAGAGATAAAGGCAAAAGCAAACAATGAAATATAAGAACAAGAACATATAACTTCTAAATAACATAGCAACAACTCAAAGAACAATATCAAAACTTCAACCAAAACTCTAAAGAAAAATTATTGTTCAGCTGCTTTCTTTTTCTGCACTTTTAGCAGCACAGACCTATAGCCTGCTACTCCTCTTGGACACATGGTAGCAGTGCAGTCACCTCAGTTCTCTGCCAAGAGGAGTTGTTTGAAGAGAAAAGGGAATAACACCCTGAATCAGCCATGGCTTCCTAGTTAGGGCCTATTCCCACTCAAGACATGTGATATAAGAAGATTCATCTGAGGAAGATTGTGGGTGCTGGAGATGGTGCTCAGCAGGGGCCTCCTGGGGTGGCAACTACTGAGCAGGGGCATCCTGGGGTGGCAAATGCTCAACAGGTGCCTCCTGGGGTGGCAACTCCTCAGCAGGGGCCTCTTGGGGTGGCAAATCATCCTGCAGGATTCTGTCTTCTTGATCTGTGGCCAATCCCAGCTCTCCTGCAGTTTCTGAGACCTGGAAGAGGAAGGCAGTTACTAAGACACAGGAACGGTGGGGAAAGTCATGGTAGCTGTCAGGCTGTTGCCTCCCACTACCTCAACTTAACTTGACAGTCAACATTAATATTTTAACTGAAATTATTGGTGTTCAATCTGCAGACAGGTAAAATATTCAAAAACAGTCACAAAACATGGTCTGAAAAAGATCAACTCAGGCTTCTATCAGCTCCAACCAAACATATGGCAAAGAAAGAGACCTCAATGGATTACAAGAAGAAAGGAGAAGGCCACATGCCACCAAGATCAATGATAATGAGAAGCACTCATTTGACATTTGTACTTGGCTCTAATCCCTCCAAGGTGTATGAACCTGGGACTTCATATGACCTCTGCCTTCTCATGTCTAAGGACCCAGAACTCACTCAAACTTCCGCATAGCATTCCACCTATCATGAAGACATGCAAGAATGTGACATGTTATTCACCTGTCACCCTTATTGAATGCAGATTAAAGCAGGGTTGAAAGGTACACTTGCCAGTGGTAACAGTGTCTCAAATGAGGCTAATTCAGTGTCTCACAAGAAGCTAATTTCCCAGAATGCTTGTGTGAAGACAGAGCAATGAACAACTACATTCCATGAGGAGGGTGGCTGCTTGGGAGTATGGACTAGAAAGTATGAAGCAAAGAGAAATCTAATGATAAACCAATGATATCAGACAGTTATAGCCTGACCGAATTGTTTGTCCCTACCTGAGGTTCCTGAGTGTCAAGGATGCTGTTCTTCTCCTGTTCGTCTTCACCAATCAGGTTCAAGTCCATCCAATGCTGTTGAATGCTGGCCCATTCAGCCCGTACTTCCTTGCTCTCCTGCTGCAATGTCACCAACTTCTTCTTTATAAGATTATTCTCCATTAGGAGCTGGCTGTGCAGGTTACTGGAAGCACACTCTGCATGGTAAGATCCTGCAGCCTCCTCCTCCCATTTCTACTTATAGGTCCCATTAACCTGACCTGTACCCTGGTTCCCATGAAGACCTAATACAATCCACCTCAATACATCCATGACAGCTGTACAAACAGCAAATAGCCATTTCAGGGAAGAAGAAATTTTTGCTGCAGTCCAAACACCAAAAAGGGTCCATGTTTCTCCTAAAGAAAGTGGGAACTCCATCTACCTACGACAGCCCATGCATTGGGGCAATACCAATTAGTAGGCTGCAAATGCAATCAGGGTAGTCAGTAGAACCAAAGGGAGGGTACTCTATCCTTATGTTACATCTCACTCAGCTCTGTAAAACCCTGCCTGAGCCCCAGAAGTCCAGGACAGCATAATAACCTTCTGATGATCTGAATCACTTGTCTGTTTAGAGGCTCCTGAGGATGCCTGGGGAACACTGGCAGTGGTAACAGTCTCTTAGAGACCTAGGAAAACTGAGTCCAAAAGATCCAAGGCACACTGATGGCTCAAAAGCAGAAAGGATAGAAGCAGACCTGCAGTCTCCCTATCAGAAACTAAGGAAGGTAGAAATGGCCATTTCACAAGTGTTGGCCTCCCTGACAAGAACTTACCGATAGAAATTTATCTCCTTCTTGATCTCCTGATTTATCGCTCGGACCTTCATGATTGCCATCTCCACGTTGTGTTGCAATGTCATGAGCTCCTTCTGCTTTAACTTCAGTTCTTCATAACTTTGATTTAGCCTGTGTTAGGGCCCGGCCCCAGGAAGACAGAACTCCATGAACTTAGGCTTTGAGGAACACATGAACTCAGGTTGAGTCCTGGACTACTGCAGCCATGGAAACCACACTCTGCATTCTAAATGCTGGGATTTTCTTAACCTTGGGAAACTGGCTATCCTGGCCCCAGAACTTCAGAAGCTAGGCATTCAGGTGGAGGGTGACCTGGCTCCCTGTGTTGCTCAGTAGGGCTGAAGGACAGACTAACCAGTTATGTTCTCAGGAGCCTGGGCTACAGGTCATTGCCCACCAGACACCTGTGATGTTAATTCTCCTGTTTTCATAAAAGGGACTCTAAATCCTGGATACCTAATACTTTAGAGACAGATATTACACATGCTTATGGAGAAGAGGCCAGACATCACCCCAGATTTATAATCTGCCCAAGGGATACAAATGTACGAAGAGTTGTGACCACATAGTCAAAGTGCAATGATATTTAAAGTGGGGACTACCAGACCTCAGGACCCACATCACCTGGAAACTGTTAGGCAGGTAAATCCTCAGGCCAATTCACCTACCCCTAAATTCCAAATTGTGGAGAGAAATAAAAACAACATACAAAATATATTCACAGGTCTGTACCTGTGCACATACACAGACTCACAGACTTAGAACTATACACAAGATGGAGAAAGAAAGAGTGAGAGAATGAGAGAGAGAGAGACGGAGACAAAGAGAACACAATGTGAGAAGAAGTGTATGCAACATTACTGCCTCAGAGTATAAGGCACACAAAGAAGAACAGGCATGAACTTCAGTCATTCTAATGAAGTTCTGAGAAGAACCATGTGGGACCAGGTCCCTCTAGCTGCTACCTGGAGGTTCCAGTACTCAGTCACCTGCCAGACAAGTAAAAACACAACTACAAACTCCCATCACCTAGCAACCTCCTGTCAAAGGCTTTCCAAATGAACCCTAGGAAGTCATCACTGCCTCTTTCCCTGAGTTCTTCACTCAGACTCCAAGTTCCTCTTTTCAGTGGAGGGACCAGAAGAGTCTATTTCCCATCTCACTCCTGACAAAGCTTCAGGCGTTGCCTCTCCTCTAAGAAGTGTTTAGGGGCATGAAATGGGGCCCAGGTATGTTCTCCTGGTACAGCTTCCTAGAACCCACCCCTTTAAAAGCATAAGATGAGGGAGGCATTGCAGACTCCAGATTGACACTGCAGGTTTTAGAGCAATGTATACCTCATGATCTTGGATCCCAAGGTAATGTTCAGGTAATCTCTCAGCCCATTTATCTCCTGGCTAATGAGCTGGATCTCTTCCATCAGCTCCTCCTCTTCCTTCTCAAACTGATTCTTGCTTATGACAGGTACAGGGGATGATGTCTGTCTGTGAGCCCCTGTAGGTAGATGAATACAAGAATATTTGATGTGAAAATGCAAAGAGTGTAGACTGACTACAGAGAAGGAATACATGCCTGTAACCTAGTGACACCACCAAGAGATTGGTCCCAGTATGAGATTTCTTCTCAGTGGATTTCAGTTCTACCATCACTCTAGAGAGATCAGGTGTTGCAAGTAGCCAGATATTTCCCCAGTCTTCCTAAACATGCTTATGAGGACCAGAGAGATGTCTTCTCAAGGGTACAACTTGGCTTCAGAGCACTGAGCCCTGTGGTTTCACAAGTCAGATGATAAATTCATTATTCAAAAATATTTGAGATTTTGGAGATGCTCAGATATCCTACCTGTTAATCTAAGCCAAGGAATTGACTTAAAAAGTCATGCAGGGGGAAAACATGGTCAACACAATGATACACCCCCCTCCCCCCAACACCAAACACCCCAGAAGTAGCAATAGAATCCCCCTCTGTCTGGGTGTGTCAACTGATAGTTCTTTGTTTACAGTATAGAAATGCCTGCCACCCACAATTGGTGATAAAGAAAGTTAATGTAGGAACTGTCACAAACAGGAGGTCTGAGTAGTTCTCAGAACATGAGGTCATGATCTGGAGCGCCATTCTCTCCCTGGCACTAATGTCAGATAACTACAGGAGCTAAAAGAAGCCATGGACTGAAGTGCAGGATTTCCCTCCCCCAAACTGGCATAACTTATACCTCTTGTCACTCCTGATAGGTCTCATTCTGTCTCCATGTAACATCCCCAATACCCAGTGGAAGTAAAATATTGAAGTTCATAGCATAACAGCTTTGACCTTGCCAACTCCTCCCTTAGGGGATGGAGAAAGTACTGTTCTGAAATCCTTGATGTTCAAGAATTGTGATAACCTTGGAAATTTTTTCACTACCCAGAGTCCCCTGTTCCACATTACTAGAAAGACAGCTAAAGCCACCCCTACCAGGAAGCTCAATCCACTTCCCAGGACTTACTCCTCATTCGCCAAGTCCACCTCCTTCGTCCTTCATTACTCTCACATGGAAGGCCAGCATCCATCCTCCCCTCTCTTGTCTCTCTCCCATCCACATTGGCTCTCTGAAAAAGTCTCCTGAGTCGGACAAACATGGTCATCTCTGAAATGGCCAGATACCAACTGGGAAATCTCAGTGAGCTTGTTGTCACCAAAACCTTGTGACATCACAGAAGTTGCTAAGAACTCTCTCTCCAGGAGGCAAGAAGGGACTGCTGATGTCATGGACTCCATACAGCCTTTGGTTCCCTGCTAATGTTCTCCCTGTACTGACAGGAAACTGAGCTGCTCTTTCCTGGGGCATAGCCATTGAGCACATCCTCCTTCCATAGCCAGGGTTTGTTCTAGGCTTGATTGGCACCACCTAAGTAATTCCTATGTATCTAACTCAGTGTTTCCTTTCCAAACCCCTCTCAGAAATGTCTCATCCTACCTTAAATTTTCCTCAATCAGCAATATGAACCATTAAAAAACTACTGAGAAATCATACCAGTTTGAATATGCAGCCAAATCTACTCCTGTCTCATCATGTACAGGTGCATGAAATCTCATCCAGGCTGAGCCTGCAGGGCCAGTTGCAATGTGGGTGTGTGTTAGGGGCCACACTCATGAATCTTGTGCTTAGCATTTAAATTTGCCCCAAGATACTTAGGAGGGAGACATGCAGTCATCATGCTTCTGACAACAGTCTAGAGATCTGTTGGCAGAGGAAACTGAAATATTGGAGCCACCAATGTGAGGCCCTCAGATTGTGTGTGTGTGTGTGTGGGGGGGCTTTCCTCACTGCACCAAACTCACCAAGCAGTATTTCTTACAGCCCTCTGTGTGCCAGATATTGAGATTCTGTATGAAATAAATAATATATTCAACAGAGGTGCAGATGTGCAGGCAGAAGGTACAGGGAAATACAATAGACATAGGTTAGTTGACAGAGCAAGGGCCTAGCATCTTGTATTTGGGTTCATGATTGGCCCCACAAACCAAAACAAAACCCAATCTCAGTCAAACATGAATGATTCATTAAATGCAGACCCTAAGTTGATTGATCAGAACCATAGTTCAGGTTTTGTGGGCTGAGCCATAGCCCCAAAAATCTATCTTTGTTAACTTATAAAGACAAATCCCAAAAAGCAAAAACAAAAAGCAAAACAAACAAAAAACAACAACAAAAAGAAATGAAAAAAAAATACAATCAGTTCATTTAAAGTTAGGGAAGTATTCAGTGGTCAGTTCTGAATAGGCCATTTTAGATATAAAAATGCATATTGACTCTTAATTTGAGGGGTCTCATGGAATGTTTTATGAACCATTGTAAGATTAACAAACCTCATACAGAACATCACAGGTTGTGGACACCATGACTTTGCTCTGAGTCAAGTTGTTTTTCTGTGTTGATGATTGGCTGTCATATGACAGCAACAATCTGAAATAGGGGGCAGACATAGAACACAATGGCTATTGTTATACTGGGTAGTACATGCCTCAGCATTAGATTATCCAGGTCTCTCATAATGACTAGTTCTATCTTCACAGTACTTGGAAGTCCCAATTGTAAGCCCAAATATTGTAAAGTGCAAGCAGAATTGTCTGAGCTCAAGGTTATCCTGGCCCACATGGGGTATTTGAGACCCTGTTTCAGAAAACAACACTAAAACACATGCTACATCCAAGGCCTCACTTCCCAAGTCTTGTCTATTATAAAGAACTTACCATTCTCTCCCTTCCAGTCTTTCTTCTGGGAAGATGGAGAAGTGAAAATGGTCTTTCCATTCTAAGGACCATGCTCTCTTTTTCCCTAAGCCCACATTAAGAACAAATGAAAGTGAATATCATCATCTGAACAACTGAGTAATATCCACTGCTGCTAGAGTGATACTATGCTGATGATAATCTTAGCTTTCTTTAGTTTTGCTGACCCAGCAGGAAGTATTAAGTGTTGAGGCCAAAGCTCAGAGAACATTTCAAGGGGCTACACAGAATCCATCAGAGACTCTCCACTTCCTTGTCCTGAGATGAAATCCAGGATCACAATGTGAACTTGGTGGCCAATTAACCATACATCAACTTCTACCTCCACCTTTCTGCATTCAGTACAGGAAAGTGTTCATGCACCTCCATGCCAGATTTATCTTGATATATGTCCCAGGGCCAGACTTTTTAGAGTGTTTGGTGTAGTCAAGAACTTGGTGCCCTCAGTAAGATGTGAAGACTATCAATAAGAAGTGACCACACTGTATTTTTTAAACAATATTTGAAAATTGAGCATAACTGAGGAGTTAGACACCAGCACTGTGTCATGGCCTTTTTGTGCCTAGACATGGCTCAAAGGGAAGGTGGGAGGAGACCTTGGGTTTCTTGAACAGATAGAGTGAGGTGAAATGAGCACTGATCAGTCTGAGCAACAGTGCTGAGGCCCCTTATTTCAAGTAAAAATCACATTCTCTGTCCTCCTTCCAAAGAGCTTCTGTTGAGGTCATGGACCTTGTATAAACATGCTAACATCATGCAGACATCTTACCTAATGATACAAAGTTCTCTCTGGTGAGGCTTGCCCCCTTACATTATCTGTAGGAAATTTGTTACAAGGCAGCAGTCTATTTCATGCTGTTGCTGTAATATGCTTCCCAGTTGTGATGGTTTTTTATACTCTTGCACCAGGAAATGGCACCATTTGGAGGTGTGTTCTTGTTGGAATAGGTGTGACCTGGTTGGAGTAGGTGTGTCACTGTGGCTGTGGGCTTAAACTCTCACCCTAGGTGCCTGGAAGTCAGTTTTCCACTAGCCCACTTGGGATGAAAATATAGAACTCTCAACTCTGCCTGTGCCATGTCTGTCTGGATGCTGCCATGCTTGATGATAATGGACTGAACCTCTGAACCTGTAAGCCAGCCCCAATGAAATGTTGTTTTTATAAGACTTGCCTTGGTCATGGGGTCTGTTCACAGCAGTAAAATCCTACCTTAGACAGAAGTTAGTGCCAGGGAATGGGTTATTGCTGTAATAGGCCTGACCCTGCTTTAATTTGAAAGAATGTGGATTTGGGGACTTTGGATTTGGAACACAGTGGAAAGCTTTAAATGTGGCTTAAGGGGTCATCATAGTAGGAATATGGAAGACTTTGTTGCTGGGAGTAATTTTAACTGTGTTGACCTTGCCCAAGAGATTTCAAAGGAGAAGAATTTCAGAATGTGACATAAAGACTGTTTTGAGGTATTTTGGTGAAGAATGTGGCTACTTTTTGCCCTTGACTGAAACATCTGCCTGAGACTAAGGTGTAGGGCATCAGATTAATTGTGTTGACAAGGGAAGTTTCAAAAAAGCCCTGCAGAGACTTTGTTCTCTGGTTAAGTCTTATGAAGAGAAGTTTGAACAAGCATAGTAAGCTTAGAAAGGAAAAATATAAAATACATGGTTCGAGTATTAAAGGGATACCAGAAAGTGAAATGGAACAAAATACTGTGTTCTAGGAGATAACACATTAAGGGAGTAGGACCTTGGGGCAAGAAGATCCTACCTAGCTAAATTTAGATTCGGGCATGGTGGTACACACCTTTAATCCCAGGAGACAGGTATGTTGATCTCTGCGTTCAAGGTCAACCTACAGAGCAAGAACCAGGATAGCCAAGTTTAGGCAGTGAAGGATTTGGAAAACATAAAGCCAGTGATAATGTAATAGTACAAGGGTGTCATGTTCTATATAGTTCCTGTAAGCAGCAGAACTCAGCAGCTTTGGCCATGTGGCTCTGGCTCTAGAGTTAAGAATGGAAGGAACTACTGGGACAATTGATGCTGGTTAACTGGGTCTAAGAAACTAGCAATGATTAAGAAGAGACCAGCATCACTGAGTTGTAATCTGGAATTTGTTTTCTGGGACCACAAGGAAGCTGTGCTCCAGAGATAGCCAAGGTTGTACCTAGTGCTACAGCTGGACTTGGTAATGTGTAAGAGTCACCCAGGTAGTACTGGTTTTGAAGGGATGAGGTGTCATGAAGAACAGCTGAGGCTTGGCATTGTGAAAGGTCATGGAAGGACATTGGAGAAGGTGTAGACTCAGCTGTATTTGAGGGCCCAGGACTGAAGCGGTCATGCAAAGGATTTGAGGCTTGGCACCATGAAGAGAGCCTATTGGTGAAGCCTAGTAGGAGATGTCATGTATTGGAGATGTCAGTACCATGGGATGATCACCAAGAATAACAGCTGTAGTGGAGTGGATTTACCTGAGCTTAGAGTGCTACAGAGGGCAGAGGTAGAGAAGTGATGCCAGCCTTTAGGAGGAGCCCAAAAGGTCAAGTGGAATCCCAGACACTGAAACAAGAAGCTATATTATTGAAATTATCTTGGAGACACAAAGATCTTAAAGATGTCAGAGCCATGGGATACATGCTAAGGAAAGCTGCTAACAGGGAGTTGAACCAGCCCAGGATAAAGCAGTTTGTTGCAGTCAACAAAGATGAAAAAGGAGTGGAGATCTGAACTTTGACATCAGCCATGGAGATGCAGAGTTTGGAGTTTGCCCAGCTGGTTTCCTGTCTTTCTTTGGGGATTACAGTTAAGTGATTGGATGAATCTCAGAAGTGGCCTTGAACTTTAGACTTTTAATATTGTTGAGACTGCTATAGACTATGAGGATTTTAAAAGTTGGACTAAATGCATTTTGCATTATGCTATGTTTAAGTATGGCCCCAATAGACTCATGTGTTTGAATAAGTCTATGGGGGCCAGGGAGTGGAATATAATGGTTTGTATATTCTTGCACCAGGGAGTGGCACCATTTGGAGATGTGCCATTGTTGGAATAGGTGTGACCTGGTTGGAGTAGGTGTGTCACTGTGGGAGTGGGCTCAAACTCTCAATCTAGGTGCCTGGAAGTCAGTCTTCTACCTGCAGCCTTTGGATGAAGATGTAGAACTCTCAGCCCTGCTTGTGCCATGCCTGCCTGGATACTGCCATGCTCCCACCTTGATGATAATGGAATGAACCTCTGAACCTGTAAGCCAGCCCCAATGAAATGTTGTTTTTATGACTTTCCTTGGTCATTCTGTCTGTTTATAGCAGTAAAACCCTAACTAAGACTCCAGTCATGGATGTAAAACAAAACGAAACAAAATCTTGACTCAGAGCAGGGTTATGCTGACCATGTACCCTGCTATGTTCTGTATGTTATGAGGTTTGTTAATCTTATGAATTTCCACATCTATATGTTTCACATAAGACCTTTCAAATTCAAGGTCAATATGAACTATTAAGTCTAAAATGGCTTGAATCAGGGCTGCATTTCCAGCCCTTGTGCATGAGTTCTTTGTAGTTTTTTTCATGGAGCTTGCCCTAAGAAATGTCTAGCATACAGTTTTCAGCTGTTGCCCTGGTTGTTCTGTAATGGGGTGTGCATTCAGTAAACCTTCCCTGTTTAACTGAATTCAGTGTTTCTGTGGTTTGTTTGTTGACCCTTGGACAGCAACACTTCCATTCAGCAGCACTTAGGACACTGAGCCAAGGTCAAGAATGGTGATCTCTTGCCATAAATTATATGACAAGAGGGAAGGGGAATTTATCCCTTATGATAAGGATCAGGGGTGGCTTGGTGCTTTTTAGGTTTCTATTTGCCATGTGAAACAGCTTCAAGAGCCCATTTCTGATGTCCTTGGAATCATGTTTTCCCATGATGATGCACTCAGGCATGCCTGGAACAACCAGAACACTTATCAGATAACTTGATTTCTACAAGGGAGGGATTATATTTAATTTATGCTGCAGGATATTTGGTCACATTGTAAACCCCAAGATTGTGTTAATTTCTAAAAGAAAAAAGAAAAAACCCTTTTTATGGTGTAGCTCAGCCCTAGCACAGACCTGTATTCCAAGAGCTTTCTGTTCAGTGTACATTTCTGACCTGTGGCTCATGCCTATCACACACATTTATTGCAAAGCAAAATAAAGTTAACACCACATCCAAAAGTAGAGCAATCAACCAGTTGAAAGGGAATGAATATAACTAAACAGAAGGGAGGTCTTTTTTTTTTTTTTTTTGAGACAGGGTTTCTCTATAGAGCCCTGACTGTCCTGAAACTCATTGTGTAGACCAGGCTGGCCTTGAACTCAGAAATCTACCTGCCTCAGCCTCCCAAGTGCTGGGATTAAAGGCATGCACCACCACTGTCTGGCCTTAGAAAGAAGGATTTTAAGTTGAAGGATATTTAAGACAGTGTGGAGAGGGATAAAGAATGCTTTCCTACTGGGAGGTCATCAGGGTAGGAAGGTGAGCTGGGTGCTTTTCCTGACTCTCTGAGCTGGCTACTGAGTCTTCACTGGTAAAATTAAATGGGTGGCATAAGTGTGTGTTTTAAAAATGTATTTTTTAATCATTCCATTGGATTACATCTCACATGATATGCCACTTCCTGGACCCTCCACTAACCCCTCAAACTACATCTGCACTCTCAGCCTCCACTCTGCCTGGATGAGGATTCTCCTTCACCCACCCTCCCTTTCCTGCCCTACTGATTGAGAAACTCACTACACTGGAGCATCAAACCTCCACAGGACCAAGGGTCTTCCCTCCCATTGCTTTCAGCAAGGCCATTCTCTGCTACAATGTATCTGGAGCTATAGATCCCTCCTTATACACTCCTGGGTTGTGGTCTAGTGTCTAGGAGCACTGGGTGGTCCTGCCAGCAGATGTTGTTTTTCAATAGGATTGCATTCCCCTCTGCACCTCCAGCTTTTCTGCAAGCTCCCGCAGTGAGTTCCCTGAGCTCAGTGTAATGGTTGGCTCCAACGGTCAGTTGCTGGCCATACCTCCCAAAGAACCGCCACTCCATGTTCCTGTCTGCAAAAGCCTCTTGACCACAGGAACAGTGTCTGGTTTGGTGTCTGAAGACAGGTAGTATCCCCAGGTAGGGAAGTCTCTGGATGGCCCTTCCTTCAGTCTCTGCTCCATTTCTTGTCCCTGATTTTCCTTTTCTCAGGAACGTTTCGTGGTTAAAATCTTTGAGATGGCTGGGTGGCACCATTCCTTGACAGAGAGCCTTGGTAGGGGTCGCGATGGGGGTTGGAGGACGTGGGGGAGGCATACCTATCTACTGCAGGTGCTCTCTTCAGGTTCTTTCTTCCCCTTCTCTGTGCATTTCGACTAAATCCATCCCCTTTGGGTCTTGGGAGCCTCTTGTTTCCCTGATGTCTGAGAGCTTCAAGAGTCTATCCGTGTTCCTCATCTTCCCACCCCCCCTATGTAATTTTTTTCCGAAATCCTGACCTCCTGTTCCTCTCTCCCATCCCTTCCAGTATCTGATACTGCCTCCCTTATTTCCACCCCTCCTCTCTCCCTCCCAGGTCCCTCTCTACCTCCCAGGATCTTCCTGTTCCCCCCTTAATGCAGGATATGGTAATGCCAGGATCAGGAATGGGAGTCAGTAGGTTAAGGAGCAGGGGGAGGGTGGAGGGGATAGGGGATTTTCTGAGGGGAAACTAGGAAAAAAGATAACATTTGAAATACAAATAAAGAAAATATAAAGGAAAGAAAGAAAGAAAGAAAGAAAGAAAGAAAGAAGGAAGGAAGGAAGGAAGGAAGGAAGGAAGGAAGGAAGGAAGGAAGGAAGGAAGAAAGAAAGAAAGAAAGAAAGAAAGAAAGAAAGAAAGAAAGAAAGAAAGAAAGAAAGAAAGAAAGAAAGAAAGAAAGAAAGAAAGAACATGACACCAGAGTCAACTGACAAGGACCCGTGGGGAATCACAGAGAGCAGAGGCCCAGTGCGGGTCTGATCTAGGTCCTCTGCATTTATGTTATGGTTGTGTAGCCTGGCGTTCTTGCGAGATTCATAACAGTGGGAGCAAGGCTCTCTCTGAATGTTTTGCTTTCCTTTTGGACCCTTTTCCTCCACTGACCTGCCTTGTCTTGTCCAAGCCTTGATATGATAACATGTGCTGAGTTTTATTGTCCCCTGTTATGCTGTATTTGGTTGATGTTCCTGGGAGGCCTGTGCTTTTCTGAGAGTAGGGGAAGGAGGGTGGATCTGGGGAAAGGGGAGGTGAAGGGGAGAGGGCTGTGGTAAGGAAAGGGACAGAATGTGCTATATGAGAGAAAAATAAATAAGAAGTTACCCTTCTTTTAAAATTGATTGAGGGAACACCCAACATCATTCTCTAGACACACACACACACACACACACACACACACACACAAATGAAAACCACAAAAAGTCAACGGTATTGGTTTTTTTTCTTTTTTTGAATATTATTTTTCTTTTTTCACTTATTTATTTTTTATTTTTATTAGATATTTTCTTTATTTACATTTCAAATGCTATCCTGAAAGTTCCCTGTACCCTCCCTCCACCCTGCTCCCCTATCCACCCACTCCCATTTCTTGGTCCTGGTGTTCCCCTGTACTGGGGCATACTTTGCAATACTAAGGAGCCTCTACTCCCAGTGAGGGCCTACCAGGCCATCTTCTGCAACCTATGAAGCTAGAGACACAACAAACCCAGACAATGAATTTATGAAATCCTTAGGCAAATGGATGTATCTGGAGGGTATCATCCTGAGTGAGGCAACCCAATCACAAAAGAATTCACATGATATGCACTCACTGATTAGTGGATATTAGTCCAGAAACTTAGAATACCCGATACAATTTGCAAAACATATGAAACTCAAGAATAAGGAAGACCAAAGTGTGGAGGAGAGGCTCTTTGTCTTTCAAGGATTATATCCCCCAATACAGGGGAATGCCAGGGCCAGGAAGCAGGAGTGGGTGGGTTGGGGAGCAGGGCAGGACTAGGGTATAGGGACTTTCAAGATAGCATTTGAATTTTAAATGAAGAAAATATCTAATAAAAATTGTTTAAGTATATAAAAAAAGAAATCTTTCAATGTATTAGATGGTTGCTTATTCATGATTGTCTATGATTTCATCTCTTGAGGGTATTTTTGTATTGTAGACAGTATCTATAGACAAACTAGGAAATAGCAAATGGAAATTGTTTGAAAGAAGAAAATAATTGAGGAATCAAATAGGCTTATAGTGTCAGCATTTGGAAGGTGAATAGGAAGATCAAGAAGCAGTCTAGCTACATAGGAGGACATTAACTCAAAACAATATTAATTGCTATGTTATTATAATTGCAAGTTATTGTTTAGAGGCAAATGGTTACAGGGTTGTTGGCCCCCATCCACTCCACCACTGGGCAAGGCTCATTGGGGAGAGAAGTAGGACAGGGGAGTTTGATTGTGCTTATCCCAGGATGTTGCAGGGATGGGTGTGGGCTGTAGGGAAGCCCACAGACACTACTCTGGGGGTGGGAAAGCATAGTCTAAGCCAAGGGAAAGCCTGAGCTGGGTCAGGTGTCGCTGGTCTGTGAGGAGGAGTTACAGAACCACAGAGACTGGGAGTTGCAGAAGAGCTGAGTGCAGAGTTGGGAGCTGGAGGACTGGATCTAGCCTGGGGACAGGGGAGAGGGGAGCTCTGGCTAGTCCCACTGAGAGAGTCCTTTGTTCGATGAGTGGCAGACTTGGTGGCAGTTGTAGTTAGGAGTGTAGAGGCCTTCTACAGGAGACTAGACAGCTCTGTAGGCAGAGGTCCTCTCCATGGCTCTCCACTGTGGATCTCAATGAAAAGAGAGTCTGTGGTTCCAAACAGCTTATTGTCATGGTGCAAAGTGGATACATAAAGCCATACCCCACTTCTCAGGGTGGGCCAGAGATTAAATACCTCTTATAGGAAGGGCTGTTTGCATAGAGAAGCTTTGGCAATACCGTCCAGGCTCCTAGGTACCTCATTAGCATGGAAAACTCAGGTTTTAGCCTATTTGACTGTGACTTTTCCTATTGTCTTGGTCTGAAATGTTAATTATGCCTCATCTACTTGTGGAAGGGCACAGGGGCCTGGTGCCTGGAGCAAACAAAGCTCCTATCAACCCCTTCAGGGTCTCTGGGGCTTCCAGCCTTTGGCTAGACCATACCAGGCTTACCCTTATGGTTCACTGCCCCACTAATAGGAAATCAATGAATAATTTTCACTATTTTAATTTTATTTCTATTTATTTATTTTATATTATAAAGAAGAAATCAAATCATGCCAGTACAGAAAAGTCCATGCTGTCTGTGATTCACTTCCCTTTTAAGGGAAAATGTAGGTCAAGAGTTGAAAGCTGAGAGCTGGGTGTGGTGGTGCTCACCTTTAACCCCACTATTCAGGAGGCAGAGGCAGGTGGATCTCCAAGTTTGAGGCCAGCCTGGTCACAGAAAAAGTTCCAGAACTGCTGGTGCCTCACAAACAAGCAACAAAAAGAAAGTTGAAAAGAAAACAAATACTTTGTATTAATGGAAAACTAACTCTAAATAAAAATTTGTAGAAAGACAGTGAAAGTATTATGTTTTGAGGCAAGTATCAATTCAAAAGGAATTTTTACAACTGGTGTGTTTGGAGGTGTGTGTATTTATCTCCAAAAAATAGCTGGTATACCCAAATAAAACAAATATGAACAGGTTGAGGGAATAATTAAATAAAATACAACAGTAACAGGAAGCTTCATTGTTTCTTTAAATAGACATCAAATAAAAATCAAAACAGAAAATATACTCTATGTAAAATGACTGAAAACTCTAAAGAATATTCAATCCAACATATCTCTTAAGTTCTCATGGAATATTATCTAAGATAGAGCCCACATAGGGCCACATACACAAAATTTAAAAAGATTAAAATCAGGATCAAGTGCAAACTAGGAATCTATCACAGGAAGCATTCCATAGGCTCTACGACTATATGTAAACATTTTAAAAATGTTCCTAAAATATGAGTAAACCAATTAAGAAACCAAAAGGATAATAAAAATAACAGGACAAAAATGGAAGCAAATAACAAAACTGTCACACAACAGAAGCAGACTTAAGGATGAGATTACAGAAAACTCAAGTGCCCACATCAAAAAAAAGATGAAAGTGTCCAAATAAAAACCTAAACTTACATCTCTGAGAACAATAACAAGATACATCTAAAACTCAGGCCATGTAGGGTATGGGACCTCCAGACCTCAGAATATACGGAGAAGGTATTGGTGTCTGACACCTGCTGAAGGAGAGAGAATGATTCTAGTTTGAATATACAGACACCAATAGGTAGCCCATGCTTCGAGAGATATTCCCATACTCATGCAGGAATGGACAGCATGAACTGGACTTGGTTTAGTTATTGAAAGGAAAAAAAAAGTGAACTTGCAAGGGGCAGATTGACAGGTGAACAAGCTGAGTTATAACGTGGAAGTAGGAGGAGGAAGTGCGATCACGTTGCATTGCACAAATACATGAAATTCTCACATAGTAAAGGGCAATTAAAAAAATAAAAGTAAATAGGACAAGAAGAATAAATTAGGTGCCAAATTAATGGAAAGATTAAAATCACAAATAGAAAATAAAAAGTCCAGAAAAATGACATAAATGATAAGTGAAACTAAATATTAAGTTTTGAAAAGAAGAAAATGACAAACATTTAGCTAGATCAAGAAAAATAAGGAAAAAGTCAAGTAAAACAAACAATAGAGGGGGGCATTAAAATGATATTATAAAGACAAAAATCTTATTAGATGACAAAATAAACATGACAAAATAAATGCTATAGAATGAAGAAATATGAAAGTAATGCAGACATTTCCAACCATATATAACTCTCTAGGAGTGAATCACTGAGAAGGAGAAAATCTGACAAGACCAATAACAGTAAGATTCTATCAGGAATAAAAGTGTTTGCATCACTAAAACCCCAGAATCAGATAACTCTTACAGAAAAATTTCATCAAATATTTAAAGACCTATACAGATCCCACTTAAGTACCCCCAAAAGAAGAAGGAATATTTATTTTCAAAGAAGAATTTTTTTTATTTTGTGAGGCCATTACTATTCTCATAAAACAACTGGTGAGAATTATTCTTTTATTTCTTCATGGTTACAAAATTTCTGAAATTCAGGCATTCTCATTCATGTATTTACAGATGAACATTCACATCAACAGGCATATTATTCAAATATCGTCCTTTGTTTTCTGACAAATTTTGTTAAGCAGAATTTGGTGCCTTTAATTATCCTTTATATTGCTTTCTTTATTTACTGTCTGATGGAAGTTTAAATGCCAATTATATTTTAATTGCTTTAAGTCAGCATATTAAGATTTTTTTCCAACTCAGTAGTATATTTGTTATTCATGATTAGAACCGACTTTTATGTTCTTTACAACATTAATAAACATAAAGACGTATATGCTCTGTTCAATATTTTTATGTTACTTTGATGCATGTCTTGGAATTACAGTAAATAAATTTCTTATTTTGCTTTTGAGAAAATGTTTACTGTGGGGATTTTAAGTGCCAGACAATGTATGTGATTCTATTCACCAGTATTTTTTATCTTCTTTTAGTAATAAGTAGTAAAACTCATAGTAAATGTTATTTTCTTCAAATAAATTTCTAATTTATAACCTTTACTTGTTCAATTTTATGCTAGCTACATGTTCTGTATGCAACTATTTGCTTTGAAACTGATTTGCTTTGAATTTGATAAGTTGTAAACATATCTCCATGAGGAGCACAAGTACACATTGTAAAGTGTTCTGTGGCAAAGATGAATAGCTTCAGGAGATTTAAAATCTCCTAAAAATTTCCCTGTCACATAACTTCAGTCTCTGGAAAAGCTTTGACTTGGTGGTGCTAGTAATGTACATTCAAACATGCAAAACTCTAGGCATGTGTTGTCCTGTCAAAACCCCAATTTATGAGCATGTGTCATCATTTGTAGTTATAATATTGGATACATGGTAAAAAGTAGCAGTTAAAATGTTAATTAACTTTATTCAAGGAAGTTTTTTTCTGGTGTCAACAGAAATGACCATCTTGTAAAATCAAATGTCATTGAATCATGATGAATTTGTGCTTGTCCCTATCACCATTATTTTTATCACTCTTTATTTTGGAAATGAAATGAATTATTTGTGATAAAAGATGGAAAACTCCCCAAATCTTCCCAAATGTCAACCCAACATTTTAACCTTTTTTAGGGACCTTCTTAGATGTAGACACAGCTAATTTGTTCCCTGTCCCATCCATAACATACGGCATATAAATCCTCCTCATGGAAGAATGCAGGACAAAGCTACCCAATTCAGTCAAAGCATGTTTAAAACAGAAAACTATCATTTTCTTCAACAAGATCTTAGGTATTATAAAAGAATGGGTTTGGAGTCCTTATCTCTGAATTTTGAAATATGAGTGATTAAATGTCAATAATAATTTATCACCATGTCATTTTTTCCAATCATCTTTGCAGTACATTTGGAATTCATGACCAAGACTAATAGATTTTTCATGGCAGAAACTCATTAACTTTCTAGAGATCTCTACATTATCTGAAAGGCTTGCTTGGCCTTTTTTATTTATTGATATAGCTTGACCTTCCAATTGACTTGTTCGTGTTCCAATTGATGATTCCTCTCCTCACCATTGACAGCTAAGGCTAAAGAAAAATTTACAATTGATATAAAACTACTTTTATTCTTTTTATTTTTATAATGTTAGACCAAAATTCAGAACCATATGTATCTATTATTTATTTATTTATCCTAAAGATCTGTGTTCTTCAAACTCACCATAAATAACTTGAAAATAATTTATGTAATTAATTGGAATTATAATTCTGGTTTATACATGCTAAAATACCTATGCATAAAAATGTTAGCATCTGGAGATAAATTATGATTTATAGTTCATTGAAGTCATTGTTACTTTGATTTTGTGAACAATCATAGGTTTCACTAGGGACAATAAGTCAATTGATCCTTTAACTCCAAAAACAAATTATACCATTTTAAATTTGTTTTTATTAAAAATAGATTATTCTTTTATACAATACATCCCAACTACAGTTTTTCTTTCCTCTACTTTTTCAAGAACCCTTCCATCTCCCTCTCCCCTGACTCACATCCCCTCCATTTCCCTTTGTTAAAAAGCAGGCCATCAAGAGACATCAGTTGTGTGACATCAAAAGCTCTGAATTGGTAGAAATATTTGTGAGCCATCTATCCAATAAGGCATTGATATCTGAAAAACACAAATGTTAGCAATACAACAGAAAACCAATTTTAAAATGTGCAATGAGTTCTGTAGAAAGTAATACATAAAGGGATAATAAATGAAAAGGAGGTCCAGCTTGAATAAATGAAATGAAAACAAAGCCAGAGTGAGGCATCTTCTCACATCCATCAGAATGTTGTTCTAAAAATGACAAAGTGATAACACCTGTTGGTGAATATGTGGACAGAAAAGGACTCATAGATATGCTTAGTGAACATTTGGTTCAGCAAGGGCTTTATGAAGAACAGAATCAATGCTCCCCAGAAATAGAAAATGAGGCTACCATGTCTTCTCAAAAAACCCACTAGTCAGTGAAGATCTAGAGGAAATGAAATCCAGACTTACAAGTGATGTCTCACTGCTGTGTTCATAGAAGTTCTACTCAAAAGGGCTGAGAAAGTGGACTGATGAATGAATCAATGCACATACACACAAACGGTATGCAGCTTAGAGACAGAAAGAGCTGTTGTCATCTGCAGTGACATGAATTGCACTATATATCAACATGGAGAGTCAAATGCTACATCTTCTCACTCATATGGAACCTAGAAAAACTGACATCAGGAAAGCAGAGACTTGATTGGTGGCTAGATGGGAGCCAAGTATAGTAGGGAGAGGATGATCAAAGGTTGTAATATATTATTTCAACAGGAAACTATGGTTTTCTATTTTACAATATGATGGACATAATAATAGATTATCATCTGTTTCAAAAACCCCTGTGGTAAATTTTTAAAATCTCAAACAAAATGTTAAGGCATTGAGAAAGTTAGCTAACTCAACCTAATCATTTTAACTTGTTGTTGAGGGAAATATCTAAAAAGTCGGCACCATTTCACTCTATACCCAGCTACTCTTTGTCCATACGAGCTAGGTGGCCATGCACTAGTGGAGAATGGCTGGCCTGTTCTTATCTCGAGACTCTCTGATTCAGAGCTCAGAAATCTCTCCACCCAGCTTGCTAAATTCCCAGTGATGAGTTGCTACCACACCAACCCCATGCTTCAAAACTCCCATGGCCTTTGGTGGTGCACATCTGGCAAACCCACGCTTTGTCACTGTACCTTTCTCTCTGGAACCCAGAGGATCACCACATGAAGGAAAGCACCAAACAAACTTAGTTCAGAAACAATGGTAACTTAACCACTGGGCGCAACAACTAGAGTCCTAATCTCGTAAGCCATATTAAATCTAAGTCCTGCAGAGGTGAATCCTGGAGAATTTGCCATTTAAATGGGGAGACACTAGTAGCTACATCGTATTCTCTCACTATCCTTGTCCAAAAGTCCCTATCTCTCTCCTGCCTATTCTCTTCCCTTCTCCAAGCCAGAAGTCTCCCAGTGACTGGTTCCTTTATTCCTTAGGGGATGGGTCACAAGAAGTCACCTGAGTACATGAATTCATTCCCTGTTCCAGAGAGCCCCTCCTGGGAAAGCAGAATGAACATCAAAATACAAACAACACTCCAGCCCTCCACAACAGTTTGTAGTCACAAATCATGGACATTTTATGCCTCATAAATATATATAATTAAGTGTTTTCAAATGAAAGGATAAACAATAAGATTTTATTAAAAATAAAAATAATTATGACATTTGAAATAATTTTCTCCAGTAACTTCATGGGTTTTTAACAGATAGCAGCTAAAGTAAATATTTTTAGAAATCCCAATATATATATATGATAATTCATTTATACATTTTGAAAATACTGCTTAACTTTTATATTTAAAGCATGGTTCTAAGTACTTGAAATGCAGTAATAAGATAAATAAACAAAAATCTCCATTTAGTGGGACATACAATCTAGGAAGGAACAGAAAAATAGATAAAATAATAACATGATTTCAAAAGTAAATTAAATGAAGAAAAGTAAAGTAGTCAGCTGGAGAGGAAAGCCCATGTCCTTGTGGCTTATTATGTAAGTTAGAAAGCGACAACCTCTCCAAGAGGTGACAACCGTGATTGGGGAGCCTCTTCATGCACAGATGATCCTCAGCAGGGAACTTGCCTCGATGGCAGGTTCTGAGGGATCCTGTGCAGCAGCCCCAGGAGAAGGGCAATACTATGAGAAAAGGCACAGTGGAGAACACTTGAGTCGATTGGGTAAGGAAATATTTCCAAGGTTTTGAAAAGTCCTGTGAATCTTAGTTATTTATAATAAAGTTCTGGCATTTTATTACCACAGTAATGGACACAGTCCATAATATCAAATGCAGCAACATCATAAAGCTATGGTAATGGATTTCTGAAAGATAAATCTGAATTTACCCATAAATTCCATTCTTTTCATCATTCGATCCCGCCTTCCTTTTCTCTCCATCTCTCATCTCACATACATTCACAATCACATGATATATTTCTTTAGTTATCTGAGCTTTGTGACAATGGGACATGTTTCTCCAGAAGCCAGGGACTACTTTTTTCCAGACTTCCTGGTCTTATGTGCATTCAGTATCATAGATAGAAGCAAGCTTTGCCATAAATTAGTTTCATAAATTATAATAGTTACTAAATTGAAAGAGCTGTTTCAGCAAATAAAGTTACTGATACACTCCCTAAGCCTCACTGTTTCTCCTCACAATTATTTTCCCCTTTTCATAAATAATATGCTAATTTGTTCTTTGAAAATTTTATGCATGTCTACAATGTATCTTATTCAAATATTTTTTACTTAGCACCTTCACAACTCAGTCCATGATCTTTGAATATATTTTCTTTCCAACTTCATTTGTTTGTTTTTATCTGTAGGCATGTATTATATGTATATTCATTTTATCTACTGAATTCAGTTATTGATGGTCATGTGGATATAGCTATGGGATTATCCACTGGGCATGGCAACACATCCATGTCCATCCTCACAAAGAAAGAAAGTGTTCTTCCACTATCAGCCATCAACTGCTTTCATCTATGGGTGTGAACTTGGTAGCCCTTACCCACTCCAGGCTAGAATATTAATAGCAAGATCTTATCCAGGGCTTGTGTAGGCAACCACCACATCTGTTGTCAGTTAATGTACAAATGTCATGCCTAGCAGGCAGAATTTCACAGAACTCCTCCAAGCCTCCAACTTTACATACTTTCTCTTCCCTCTTCTGATGTTTGATGTTGAGAAACAGGCTGATAGACATGTCCCATCCATGGGTGCTCAGGCAGAGCTATTCAGTCTCAGTACATGGAACTAGATGTGTACAAAAGCATACAGTATCATAAGCAATGTTTCAGAAATGGAATGTATGAAAACCTTACAGTTGTATTGCAATTTAGTAAGGGTTGTCTTTCCTTTAAAGACTTATTTTTACTTAGGTTATAAAAGGGTGGGTTTTTATAGGGATTCTGTACACATCATCACTTTTTGTTGACTTTCCTCAACCCCTCCATTCAAATTTCATCTTTCCCCCGAACTACCACTTAAAATTTTAGCTTCCAATATTTTTCTTTCCATTTTTTATATCATCATATGTATTCCATATTCCCTCATGTCTTTTACTTGACTTTAATGGTCATATATTTTCATATAGTTTTGATTCATACATACTGAATTTTGACTTTCTTTTGACTCCTTGTTTCCCTACCTATTTTCTACACTCCACTACCTGCTTGAACCTCCTTGAGCCCAGTACTGCTCTGCTCTACTAGGGTCCAGATTCTACTAGGGTACCTTTCTTGCCCATACCCCATAATGTCTATTATCCTGACAACCACATGCCTTCCATCCTAACACATAAAACAAAGGATGTGAAACTAGAAGCGATATATATATATATATATATATATATATATATATATATATATATATAGAGAGAGAGAGAGAGAACACCATACTTTTCTTCGGGTCCTGTGTGAGCTCCTCAGTATAATTTTTGCCAGTTTCTCCATTTGAAAATTTCTTGATTAAAATTTTTGTTCCAGTTTATTGATATGTTCAATTCATCCCCTGTGAGACTCAATTACTGGGTTGGGTTCTAGACCCATTTTGAAAGAAGAGTAAAATGCGTGGTTTTACAACTGAACTATATTCGTGGAGAAGTAGGTCATGATCTTGTATTGACTTGAAAAGGAAGCATTACGTCTGCCCTTCCCTGCTTAATTTTGATACTAGGCAGGGAAACACAAAACCTTCTGTTCTTGTCCCTGCCTTAGGAAAAATTAGATTAGTAATTTGGATAAAAGGAGAGAGCTATTATGTGGTACATTTATATTTTAAATAAGGCAGGAAATATGAAACATTGGGCTAAATTAATCAGGATAAAATTTAGAAAGATAAACACTGATGTGTGTTTAATTCCTCGATAATAACTTAAGTTACTTAGGAAATGCTTTGACAACAATCCAGCAGATCTGGAACAATGGCATACAGATCATGAGAAGAAATAGGATCCTGAGCATCTCCTATCACATCATTGGGACATTGTGTCCTATTATTGGAAGCACATTTCCAGGGGACACTGATAAGGGAGATTGTTAAGTAGAAGACACAATGGAAATTTAGGTTGAGAGGGTTTAAAAAGCAACTTTACAAGTCGTATAACACCATATTTTAGTTTTACACATGTACCCCATTCTTGCTGAAAGACTAAGTCTCAATACTTTAATAGAATAAACCAGATAACAATGTAACTTCTCCAGTCAAGACACTACAATAGTCTCAGAGTGTCCTTACCATGGTCTACAGAGCAGTGTCCACACTGCCCAGCGTTTCTCATGTTACATTTCTTCCTACTGATCACTTCCTGGCTGGCTGTGTCCTTGTCGGCTTGGATCTTTTTCTTCCTCAAGCTGCTTACTCCTGAAGGAAACTTATCTAGGACCATGACTTACTCACATACACTTTCATATCTTTAATCAAAATCTTGTAAATGAAGTTTACTCTGGGTACTCAAAACCATTAATGTTCCCTACACATTTATCTTATAGTTCTCATTTCTACTGTTCATGTTAATATTTAAAACCGAAACTTTTGCTTATTTAACATGGCTGTTGTTCTTTGATGTGTTTGTCTTTGGCAGTCTCTCACTGCTAAGTGAAAGTCTCCTGGGGCTCAAAGTAAAACATGAAACAGTAAGATGCTTATTTTTTTTAATTAAAGTGATTTATTACTTGATTCTAAATTTACAAAAAGACACAACATTATCATATTAGAAGGGAACTGACATATGTAATTTTAACGTTTTACTCATGCTCTACTGATCAATACTACTTACTGAAAAGGTAATGATATTCTGCATAATATCCATGAGACTAGGAACTGCCCATATATGGTTACTGAGCACTTACTATGTGACAAACATGTCTGAAGACATTAATTACTGTACTATGCCATTTGAATTCATTAAAATTCATATTTATGTAATCATATGAGAAAATGTTAACTATGTATGATGGCATAGTTTTAGGGAACACAAACAAAAGTCAATAAATAAACTTCTATGGAGAGAACTTTATTGAATAAGAAAACTTCAGTCTGACGTTTCCAATAAAAAGTCAGGCAGCCTTGGCAATAGATTATACCCTGCTTCCATTAAGAGATGTTTACATAGAGGCTGGAGAGTCACTTCAGAATTGTCACAGAGATTATTGCTTAGGTTACTACAAATATAATGTCATTTCTTTATTTTATGTCCAAAATTATATTATTTGTACATAAACTTTATCGTCCTTTTTGCTTATGTTATTACTGCATACACACAGAGATACATTTCCAAGTATTAAACAACACATTAAAACTAGAAAGCATTGCTCTTCAAATTATTTATCAGTGGGAAGCAATGAAAATGAAACATATTTTAACTTATGATAGAATAAATTAAATGCCGTATTTTCACTGTTGTATTTAAAATCAGGTTCCACAGTGTCATTTTAGGAGCATGGATGAAGGGTGCTCAGTCGCTGCAGAAATTCTTGGGTGGGAGCCATCTGATGCAGACTAAAAGATTCCCTTCGATATCAATCCTTTTCACTTCCACAGTTGAAGACTTTTGTTTCACTTATGGTTGCTCACCAACTAAGAATAGAAACCTCTAGACTATGGGATGGCAACATGATCCAGAGTTGTTCCTGTCTAAATGAGCAGCAGCGACAGAGATGGAGAAGAAACTGAGGGAGAGGAAGTTCAGTGACCAGCTCAAATTGGGATCCAGCTCTGGGGATGCTCCAAGGCCTGACACTGATGCTGTGGTTTGCTTATAGACAGGAGCCTGACATGGCTGCCCTCCGAGAGGCCCAATAGGCAGCTGAAAAAAATCAGATGTAGATAATTAAACCCAGCCAATGGACAGAAACCACTGACCCCTGTGGTTGAATTGGGAAAGGGCTGGAAGAAGCTGAGGAGGAGGGCGAACCCATGGGAGGATCAGCAGTCTCAAATGACATGGACCTCTGAGATCTCTCAGACACTGAGCCACCAACCAGACAGCATACACTAGGCAATATGCATCAGAGGACTGCCTGGTCTGGCCTCAGTGAGAGTCCATGCAGTTATTCCTTCTGAGACTTGGGGACTCAGGGAGTGGGGAGGTCTGGTGGAGTGTGGGTGGGAGGTGGGGACATCGCCATGGAGACTGGGAGGAGGAGTGGGATGGGGAGCAGTTGGAGGATGGACTGCATGGCAAATGGACTGAGAAAAAAGATTTAATAATAATGATGATTATGATGATGATGACGACGAATAGACGCCTAAGTCCTTTCAGTATTTCCTGACAATGGACTGGAAATTTCTGGAATCTCGGAAGCGAGTTGCCCAGGTGCAGGTACAAGAGATGCCTTTGCTGCCTCGCAGATGGAGGGAGTTTCTTACACTAGTTCTTGTTGGTTTAAAAATTAGTCAACAAAGTGACCTTGGGTTTTTAAAATTTTTATTATTCACTTATTTAAGACAGAGCTATGAAATTTCTAATCAATATCAAGACAGGTGAATAAGGCAGAAAACATGAGGAATTCCCTAAAAGAAAGAAAGAAAAAAAAGAAGTGTTTTCAATATCTGTTTTGGTCTGAATCATATTTCTTTCTCAGTTTGACATCAGATTGTTATTCAAGTATTCCAATAGTCATAGAAGAGTGAGAAACAATATAGCAAAAATAAATCTGATACTATGACTAGTAACTTTTTTTTCAGTTGAAAGAAAACTTCATAAGAAATAAAAGGGAAAACTAGAGGGATTGGAAGGATGTGGTGGGCATGTACCTTATTGTTTTTTGCTATGTGGTACTTGGTGTTCGATAACAATTATCCTTAGACTTAAGACTGTAATTTTAGATCACACGCAGAGGATGTGAATCAGTTTCCTGATACAAACATATAATAAAATCAAACAATGACAATAGTTAAACATGGTATTGCCTGGCAGATTGTTTAATGACAGACTTCCTATTGCGTCTTCTTGAAAGGTAAAGGTTCACTGCAACTCTTCAACAGTCTAGATATATTTATGTCTTAAAATAGCCTTCCAAAAACATAAAATTGCACGTTTTCATAACTCATGGGCAATGATTGAGATTAATATGTAATTTGTTGAGGAAAATTGCTGTTCTCACAAAGATTTGCCAAAAGCTAAAACTTAACTGAAAAGAATCACTGTTATCCTCCTGGCCTTATTTTTGATATAAAGAATTACAATAAAGGTGATTGAAATGTATTGTAGGCAATGGCACATACCAGTTAGAGTGCCAGCAATGGAAACACATATCAAACACTTTTAATAAACCAGGCTAAGATAGAAGCCAAAAATTATTGTTTCATTTTCTATTGCTAGGCATGTTCCCAAATCTTATGAAAAGACATTCAATTTCAGTATTCAACAGAAGTTCAAGTTTGAACAAGTTCTTAAATTGATGCATAATCCAGTCTGTTTAGTCAGGAGTGTGCTGAGATCTGGAAGACTTTTTCATAGGCAAAATAGTCTGTCATTTAAAAGAGACTTTCAAGTATTTGCCATGTATAAAGTTATGAGGTTTTAAGTGAATATACATTATGTATTAACACAACAAAAACTCTTTTCCAAAATAAATTCCTTTAGGAATTACTGCATACACTAGTGGTTATATGCTTGGTAAACATGACAGAAAAAGAAAGATTATTAATTAAGGATTAATCTGTGTAAATAAACCAATGAATGTATGTTATAAGTTGCAAACTATTTCGTAAAAGGGTGGGGATCAAGTACACTGTTTTACACTCAGGATAGCTTTGTCCAGTACTAATCCTTCCTCCCAGTTCAACTCCATTATGAAATACTAATGATTTCCTATTCTATCCTGATTTTTCTAATTCCATGATTACAAAAAGCAAGAATAAAGGCAGATGGAAACATGTATGGTTGTACAATAAACTGAGAAACAGCTTCTTAATGAGAGCCCATTCTGTTTGTTTTGCATCACATGACTTTTCCTATAACCAACTGTAGTTTTGTTAAAGATTTTTAAAATTAATCTAAGTACAATATTCCCTCAACTTTTTATGTTTATATTTTTAAATCATCAGTCAAAGCATAGGGGATCGCATCTTTGTGGCAGATTCTGAGTCAAACTGAGGATGAGAAAATAATTTGGCAAAGAAAGCGCTTTTTATTTGCTTGCTTTACAAAGTGTGTTTAACTTGTAAAAGAACAGATGTTCACTCTGTGAAACAGATAGTTCTGTCTTCAAGTACAGAAGACATCACAATTATTCATCTATGTTTCTCCATGCTAAGCAGGGTAAAATCCTAGAAATACAACAGTGGTAGGAGAGGGAGAATTTTTGAAAGATGTTATAAGGAACATAGAATTGAAGACTTCAATCTTGAAAAACAGGTTAGAAGCAATGTAGCGTATGACTCTTCACCCTATGGAGAGATTTGACTCCAGCATAGGGTGGCAACAGAAAGTGGTTCATCTTCTGAGGGACTAACTCCCTTTCAAAACTAGCATCTCACAGAACAAAAGGGGAGAACTGAAGTTGGCAAGGATGCTAAAATCATCTCACAGGGATGTTAACATAACTTTGGCAAATGCTTCAATAATCACTTATGGATCAGAATGAACCAGGTGAAAAACTAGAGTGTTTCAACAAAAATACAGAAGACATGAAAGAGAAAACATAGATGTTTTAGAAATAAAATTTAAAAATGACAGAAAGAGAATCTTTTAGAAGTAATATCACACAATAAAAGCTACTACCAGACAGTCAAAACTTACATGATTAATCTCAGAGTAGCACTAAAAGAAATTAAAATTTTTATTAACAAAATATGACTTGAAATTTAATTTGATGTGGTGTCTAAAATATCCAACATTTTCTGAAAATATTTAGTTAAAAATTTAATTTTAATATCAATGACTTAACAGTAAAGTTGATATTTTGTCCAAAATACATAGATCTTAAGATAAAACATTGCTTCTAAAATATGTTCATAATTCAGGTCAAGCCACCTATAGAAAAATAGCATTGACAGTACAATGAGTTTACTAAAATTTCTTGATGAAAATTGCCCCTCTTTATTGAATAAATCCTAAAAAAGATGACTTTGGAGAAAAACACTACTTTCCGTGACCTGACTACTTCTGATTGACTTTAATTCTAGAACTTGGGAGGCAGATACAGGTAGATCTCTGTGATTTTGTAGCCAGCCTTGTCTACATTGTGAATTCCAGTCCAGCCTAGACTATATACTGAAACTCTGTCTCAAAATGCAGAGTGGAAAATCTTTTCCTGTAGACCAATGTTTACTTGTCTCAATCCCTTAGAATAACAACCACAAGATGCAAACAATTTAGTTTTTTAATGATCAAACTGTGGGGTAGAAAAGGAAACATTTTCCCTATAAAATATATGTAATTTAAGGGTTTAAAAAAGCCCTAATTTCTGCCAGTGCCTGGAAAATACAGAAGTGGATACTCTGTCATCCATTGGACAGAGCACTAGGTCCCCAATGAAGGAGCCAGAGAAATACCCAGGGAGCTGAAGGGGACTGAGCCCATAGAAGGAACATCACTATATACTAACCAGTATGCCCAGAGCTCCTTGGAACTATACCACCAATCAAAGAAAACACACACTGGAACTTGTGGTTCTAGCTATATATGTAGCAGAGGATGGCCTAGATGGTCATTAATGGGAGGAGAGGCCCTTGGTCCTGTGAAGGCTCTATGCCCCGGTATAGAGGAATGCTAGGACCAGGAATGGGAGTAGGTGGGTTGGGGAGTAGGGGGAGGTAGGAGGGGATAGGGGATTTTCGGAGGGAAAACTAGGAAACTAGGGAACTAGGGGATAACATTTGAAATGTAAATAAAGAAAATATCTAATTTTAAAAAGCCCTAATTTTAGATTTTGTTGTAAATGCATTCCTGTAGAATGAGAAATTTCTAAAAATTTCTGTCATTCTTTAAAGAAAACATAAGCTGCTGTTTATTCTCCTATTTAATCAAACATCTTTAAATTGTAAGAACAAATACGCATTGAAACCAGAGAAATCTCTATTAAATAAATTTAATCTACTTTTTTTTTGTTTTTTGTTGTTTGTTTGTTTTGTTTTTCAAGACAGGGTTTCTCTGTGTAGCCCTGGCTGTCCTGGAACTCACTCTATAGACCAGGCTGGCCTCAAACTCAGAAATCCATCTGCCTCTGCCTCCTGACTGCTGGGATTAAAGGCGTGTGCCACCACTCCCCGTCTGCTTTTCTTTAAGTAAACGAAAGAAGACAATTTTTCCACATGCTTCTCTTAGGAGCCTATGGTGCACCAGAATCTGTCTTATGTCATTTGTATTGTATATTTCTCTCGGTAACTCTAAGTCGTGGCTGCTGTGATAACAATTGAAAAGATGGTGAGCAGAGTTAGCTTCTCAATCTCATAGTTAAAGTGGGAGCTGAGCCAGCACTAGACCACACTTTCACTTCCATCCAGAGTCCACTCCTTACCAACTTCATCCTGACTCAAAACTTTCATCATGTGCTACTTGGTCTTACAAAGTTCAAACATAGATGAGCTAAGGAATAGCATCCTGGCAGCTGAGTGGTACTGTCCTCAAACCTAAAGCAGAGCTGCCTTCTAACTTATTGTGCATTCATTCAACACCGAAGAAGAAGCTTGTAAAGAATTGTTGACACCCATTATCTAGAAACTTTTCCTGAACAAAGACAGTCCTTGTCAAAAGGTGGTAGGTAAAGTAAGAAAACAAAGTCAGAGGCTGACACACCTTCTTTTTTTTTTTCCGTTCCAGCTGTTGATGCCTTTTAAAAAGCAGCAGAAATCTAGTGACAGCTGCTGTAAAGGATTATAAGAGAAAGGGGGTAGGGAGAGCAGGAGGAGGGTGGAGGAACGGATAAAGAGGGAGAGATCTACTTCTAGGGATTCTCTGTATAAATTAATAGATACTTTGTTACTTTTAGATTCTATCTAGTGCTGGCATAAGAAAAGTAGCTGTATTGACATTTATCTAAAGAATGAAAATTAGACTTGGAAAAAGAAGTATATTGTTTCCTTTAATTTAAACCTTTGGTCTATCCAAGAAAACAATCAGTTGAATGAAAAAGAAACTCTTAGGAATAAAAATATTCCCTGACAGCTAAAATTCTGAGAGAGTGTTAATATCCAGAATGTACAAAATACCTCAAAAAAAAAGAGTCAAGGAAAAAAATAACCCAGGTTAAAAATGTGCTATGAAGCTAAACAGAGAGTTGTCAAAAGAAGAAAGAAAAATGGCTAAGAAATAATTCAAAGAGTGTTCATTATCCTCAGTAATAATAATAATAATAATAAATATTCTGCTATAAGATTTCCTTTTACAATAGTTAGAACAGCCAAGATGAACAAAACAACTGACAACAAATGTTGGGGCTGGAAAGAGAGGAACAACAGTGGTAGAAATGAGAGCTAATGAAGCCACTATCAATCAATTAATCACTCAATCAATCAATATAAAGATAAATAGAAAAGTAAATCTATCAGATATGACAGCTACACCACTCCATTGCTTGTACCCAGAGGATTCAACATCCTACCTTGTAAACACTTGCTCAGCAATATTCACTGTTGACTGATTTACAATAGATTTTAAATGGAAATAAAGTAACTGTTCTTTAGTAGATGAATGGTTAAGAAAAATGTGGTATATATACAATGAAATATTTACTATTCAGGTGTAAATAAAAATGAAGTAAAGGTGTTTGGGTAAATGAATGGACTTAGAAAAGATTCTATTGACAGAGGTACTCCATACCCAGAGAGACAAGCATCATATCTTTTCATTCATCTAAAGTTCCAAGTTGTACATTCTCCGATGTGAATATACAAGATATAGCTGTCTCCTGAGAGGCTCTGCCAGAGCCTGACAAATACAGAGGTGGATGCTTGCAGGGGGATGGGGGTTTTCAGAGGGGAAACCAGAAAAGGGGATAACATTTGAAATGAAAATAAAGAAAATATCTAATAAAAAATTCCAGAAGAAGAAGAAGAAGAAGAAGAAGAAGAAGAAGAAGAAGAAGAAGAAGAAGAAGAAGAAGAAGAAGAAGAAGAAGAAGAGAAGAAGAAAAGAGTCAACAGATAACAGAATTGCTGGGCACAGAACCTAGCATCCTAAATTTATCAACTAGTCTATGTTAGAAAGCTTCCGATGGCAGAAAACTAGCAGCCTCTGGCCTACATTGTGTCTGAATTGCTCCAGCAGTCCAAAAGGAAGATCCATTTCTTCTGTGTCCCCTTATGCTCTCTTGGACCCAGAAGTCTCGCCTCCTTCTCGCCCAGTAAGTGGGTTTCTTGTATTTATTATTGTAAGGAATTAGGGAAAAATTCAGCTACAGGATATGAAGGTTTGAATATGCTTGGCCTATGGCCAGGGGCACAGTTAGAAGTGTGTCCTTATTAAAGAAGAGATAGACTTGTTAGAGGAAGTATGTCATTGTGGAGAAGGGGCTTTGAGGTCTCACACACTCAAGTATGCTCAGCACCGGCCATTATGATCCAACCTCTCCCACTGGCTGACTTCAGATCAATATATAGAATTCTCTACTTTTCTGATACAATGTCTGCCCAGACACTGCTATGCTTTCCACCACGATGATAATGAATTGAACCACTAAAACTGTAAGAGAGCTCCCATTAAATGTTTTTCTTTATAAGAATTGTCTCTTCACAGCAATGAAACTCTAAATAAGACAGTTGATACTGGAGACAGGTATTGTTCTGATAGGCCAGACCATGCTTTTGTTTGAAGGCATGTGGATTTTGGAACTTTGAATTAGGAAAGTTGTGGAATGCTTTAAGTTGGGTTTAAGAGACCACACTAGTAAAAGCAAGGAAGACAGCTGTTCTGAGAGTGATTTGAACCATGGAGGTTTGGCTCAAGAGGTTTCAAAATAGATTTTTAGTACGTTGCCTGGACATTGTTCTTGTGATATTTTGGTGAAGAATGTGGCTGCTCCCCCTACCCTCACCTTTTTTTTTTTTTTAAGAGTATGCCTGAGGCTTAGGTGAAGAGATTTAGATTAATTGTATTGACAATGAAATCTCAAAACAGCCTAACATAGGTTTTGTCCTATGGTTCACTTTTTGAAGAACATTTTGATTAAGTGTAGCAAGATTAGAAAGGAAAATACAAAATATATTGTTCAGTGATTAAAGAATACCATTAAGTAGAATGGAGCTAAATCCTGTGTTCAAGGATTCCAACTGGAGTTAAGGGACTGGTGACCTCAGGGCAATATCCCACTCAGCTAAGCTTATTGTTTATGTATTTGCAGTTAAACAAGTGATATCATGTTAGGAATGTTTTCATTTTGACTAAAGGAATAGGATTGTGTGTCAAATTGACAAGGGATGTATTATGATGACTATTCTCAGATATCAACATTATTTCTGGAATGAACTCTATTCTATAAATGAAGAGCATATCTGTGAACTAGACCTTAAGATTAGAAGACAAAGGCTATTGATCCAGATCTTGACATGAGATGACACATGCTTGTGATCTGTATTTGAGGCTTAGTGGCCATGAAAAGCTTAGGTACAGGATGGTGGTACATGCCTTTGATCTCAGGAGACAGAGGCAAGCCGATCTCTGACTTCAGGCCAGCCTGGTATAGAACATGTTCTAGGTAAAGAAAAGCTTTGTTCTAGGTGTGTTAGTACACCCCTTAATTCCCAGAATTCAGGAGACAGAGGCATGCAGATTTCTTAATTAAGAATCAGCAAATTCAAGGACAGCCAAACTTAGGCAGTAAAAAACAATCATCAAAAGCAGAAAACTGCTGAAGATCTAGTAGAACACAGGGCTGTGTTCCAGCCCCAGCAAGCAGTAGAACTTGGCAGCTTCGGCCACATGGCTCCGGTTTTAGAATCAAAAATAGAAATAGTTAAAGTCACAATTGATGCTTGTTAGCTGGAGCTAAGAAAGAAATTAGTGGTGATTAAGAAGAGACCAGCATTGCTGTGGTGAAATCTTCTGGGAACTGTTTACTGGGATCAAAAGAAGCTGTGTTCTAGTGATAAACATTGTGCTAGGAGTTGGACTTTGTAAAGTGTAAGAATCACCCAGGTGGCAATGGTTTTGAAGACATGAAAGAGTTCTGCAGAGCAACTGAGGCTTGGCACTGTAAGAGGCCAGGAAAAGCCATTGGTGAAGGCACAGAAGTGAATGGGTCACTCAAGGAAGTTGAGACTTAGCACCACAAAAAGAGCTTATGATGAAAGTGCAGCCTAGTTTCAGCAGACTACCCCAGTATATTAGAATTGCCAGTAGTATATGATGAGAACCAAATACAGCAGAAACACTGGAACTGAACCAGCCAGGGCCTACACTGCTATAGAGGGCAGAGCTAGAGTAGTGACCAACTTCCTATGGAGAAGTCCAGAAAATCATCTGTGGACACTAGACACTGGAACAAGGAGCTGTGAAATTGAAGATGCTTTGGAGACGCCAAGATGTTAAGAGATGCCAGAGCCATTAGATACCTGTCAAGGAACGCTGCTAACAGGGAATGGAAACAGCCTTCTGGGACACCTCCAGCTGTCTTGAGAAGTCTGTTACCTCAGAGAAACCTCTATTCTCCTGCGACCTCTTGGCCAACCTTCATCAGACCTACAAAGCCTGAACCATACAGACCTGCTGATCTGGAACTATACAACCCAAGGATACTTATCAGAGTCCTGTCTCACCAGGACCATCAATGTTAACCCCACTCCTAATACCTACTACAACAGGAACATCCAGGTACCAAAACAATCCAGATAAATACCCTTGAAAGAATGTAATCAACAAAAGCCACAGCAATATGGCAACTTCAGAGCACAGACACCTATCACAGCAATCTCTACATCCTAATACAACCAAACCACAAGAAGGTGACCATAAATAAAATTTTAGCACATTAATAAATCCCTTAAAGAAATACAGGCAAACACAATCAAACATGTAAAAGTCTTTAAGGAAGAAACAAATAAATCCCATACAGAAATCTTGGAAAATAAAATTAAATAGGTAAAAGAAAAAAATGTTTTTTTTTAGCAAACAGACCCAAGAAGCAAGCTGGAGTAGCCATGCTAGTATCTAATAAAATAGACTTTGTACCAAAATTAATCAAAAGGAGACAGGGAAGGACACTTCATATTCATTAAATGAAATGCACCATGATGATATCTTAATTCTGAACATCTATGCCCCAAACACAAGGGCAAACTGCGTTTGTAAAAGAAAAATTGCTAAAGGTTAAATTACACATCAAACCCACACATTAATAGTGGGAGACTTCAACATCCCACTCTCACCAATTAACAGGTCATCCAGACAAAAAGTAAAGAAGTAATAATGAAACTAAGAGACATTATGAGTTAAATGGATATAACAGACATCTGCATAATATTTCACACAAACACAAAAGAATATATCTTCTTCTTAGCCTCTTATGGATTCTTCTCCAAAACTGACCATATAGTCTGTGACAAAGCAAGCCTCAACAGAAGCAAGCAAATTGAAATAATACCTTGTATCCTGTCAGACCACCATGGGAATAAAGCTGGACTTTAACAACAGAAACACCAGAAAGCATACCCATTCATGGAAATCAAACAAATCAAATCAAATAAATCTCTACTGAATGATCTCTGGGCCAGGGAAGAAATGAAGATAGAAATTAAAGACATGTCTAGAATTCAATGAAGACATTCTAGACATTCTAGAATTCAATGAATTCAATGAAGGCACAACACACCCAAATTTATGGGACCTAATGAACACAGTGCTAAGAGGAAAATTCAGAGCACTAAGAACTTGCATAGAGAAATTAGGGTGTTCTCATATCAGCAATTTAAAAATACACCTGAAAACTTTAGAAAAAAGAAGAAGCAAGCACACCAAAGAGGAATATAAGGCATAGAAATAATCAAAATCAAGGCTGAAATCATTCAGAAACAAAGAAAACAATAGAGAAAATCAGTGAAACCAAGAGCTGATTCTTTGCTAAAACAAACAAGATAGACAAACCCTTAGCCAAATGAACCATGAGACAGAGAGACAGTATCCAAATAACCAAAATAATCAATGAAAAGGGAGACACAAGCACTGACATGGAGGAAATCCAAAGAACCATTAGTTCTTACTTCAGAAGACAGTACTCCACAAAATTGGAAAATCTTCATGAAATGGATGATTTTCTAGACAGATATCACTTACAAAAGTTAAATAATGAGCAGGTAAACTATTTAAACAGCCCATAACCTCTAACCAAATTGAAGCATTAAATCATTTAAAAAAATCTCCCAACCAAAAAAAAAAAAAAAAAAAAAAAAAAAAGCCCAAGGTAAGATGGTTTTAGTGCAGAATTCTCCTAGACTTTCAAAGAAGATCTAATAACAATTCTCCTCAATCTATTCCACAAATTAGAAACAGACAGAACACTACCAAACTCATTTTATGAGGGCACAGTCACCCTGATACCTAAACCACACAAAAACTCAACAATGAAAGAGAACAGAAAGGCCCTAATTTCAATTACACCTAAAAAGGGGAAGGAAATAATCACAGGAAGCATAGGGAGGGAGAGACCTTGGTGGGAGAAAATAGGGGAAGGGGAAAGGGGAACAGGGTCAGATTTGGGGGGCGTGGACAGGAAAGAACCTCAGAGGACAAACAGAATGAAGGGAGATAAGCATGGGGAGGGATAGGAGGTGGGGAGGCCCAGGGGGTAAGAGACTCTAAGGACTCAATGGGCATGACCTTAGCCAATATTCCCAACATCTAGGGAGAGGAAACTTGTAGAGTCAACCTACAGTAGATAGACAGAGCCTCAAGTGGAGAGAAAGTGTCACTAACCCACAGTCAAAATTTCTGACCCAGAGCCATTCCTGTTTAAAAGAACTGTAGGGACAAAAATGGAGACAAGACTGAAGGAAATTCAGTCCAGTAATATGTCTAACTTGAGATCCATCTTATGGGAGGGCCTCAAGGCCTGACACTATTACTGATGCCATGATGTGCTTACAGACAGGAGCCTGGCATAGCCCTACCAGCCACTGATTAAGACATGAGCAGATACTGTGCCTAACCAGTGAACTACAATTTAGGATCCTTATGGTTAAATTAGGGTAAGGATTGAAAAAGCTGAAGTGGGGAGTGACCCCATAGGAAGACCAGCAGTCTCAACTTACCCAGACCACAGGGAGCTGCAGGAGACATCATGAGTGGTCAGAGATCCCTGCAACAAATATAGCAGAGGTCTGCCTGGTCAGGCCTCAGTGGGAGATTATGCGCTTAATCCTCAAGAGACTTGAGGCTCCAGGGAAGGGAGAGACCTGGTGAGGGAGAAAACCCTCTTGGTGGCAAGGGGGAGGAGGAATGGGATGAGGAACTGTGAAAGGGAGGTCTGAGAAGGGAGGACAACTGGAATATAAATAAATTAAATAATAATAAAAAAGAAAGAAATGTAGACCAATTTCTCTTATGAACATTCATAAAAAATACATAATAAAATACTGACAAACTAAATCCAAGTACTGCTGTAGGTGATTAATGCTACTCAACTTGCTTGGTGAAGGAAGCAAAACTTCATAGCTACCCAGCCCAGTGTCCTAGATTCCTTAATGAAACACACACATACACTCACACACACACACACACACACACACACACACACACACACACACACACACAGCCTTATATTTAATATTGCTTAATCAGTTCAATGACTGGGTCACTCTCAAACTTCCATGTTGCCAATGCCAAGCTTCTGGTACTCTTGAATTATAAGTTTCTAAATTCTATATTCTGTCCTTGCTACCCTAGATCCAACAGGGGAGGTTTGGAGCCACTCTTCCCCTGCTCTTATATGATTGATACACTGTCTTCCGAAGCTCTGAATCCTGCATCTTATTCCTTTCCTGACATGGTGATCCTAATTCCTTCTTCTCTTGGTACCCTGACCACAAATCCTAAAGTCCCACTTCTGTGACCCTGCCTAGCCATTGGCCATGAGCAACTTTATTTACCAGTCAGAACCAACTCAGGGCAGGGACCCTCAGCATCTTACTTGAGGGATTCTAGGGCAATTTTGTGAACCAGTTTATATAATAACAAGTGTTAACTCAAATCTACAACATCCAGGAACACATCAAAGTCATCATTGATCAAGTTCCAGTTGGCTTCATCTAAGGGATGCAGGGATGTTTCAATAGATGAAAATTCATCAACATAATCTACCATATAAACAAACTTAAAGAAAAAACTCACATGATTTTCTCATTAGAGATGAAAAGCCTTTGATAAAATCCAATATGTCTTCATGTTAAAGGTATTAGAAAAATCAAGGACACAGGGCACATACCTAAACAAAATCAAAACAATATACAGCAAGCCAATAACTAATACTGAACTAAATGGAGAAAAAAATTAAAGCAATTCCACTAAATTCAAGGACAAAACAAGGCTGCCCACTCTCTCCCTATAATTTCACTACATTACTTGAAGTTCTAACCAAAACAATAAAACAACTAAAGAAGATCAACAGGATACAGACTAGAAAGGAAGAAGCCAAATTATTATTATTTGCAGATTATATGATATAAGTGAACACAAAAATTATAGCAGAAAAATCCTACAGCTGATAAAAAAAAAACCTTTGGTGTAGTGGGAGAATACAAAATTAATTTTTTTAAAAAGTAGCCCTCTCTTATTAAATGATTAACAGGTTGATAAACAACAGCCTTTACAACAGCCACTAATGATATAAAATATCTTGGTATAACTCTAAACAAGCAAGTGGAAGACCGATATGACAAGAGCTTCAAGTTGCTGAAGAAAGAAATTGAGGAACATACCAGAAGATAGAAAAATCTTACATGCTCTAGTATAGGTAAGATTAACATAGTGAAAACGACCATCTTACCCAAAGCACTTTACAAATTCAATGTAATTCCCATAAAAATTCTAATACAATTCTTTACAGACCTTGACAGGCCATTCTCAACTTCAAACAGTAAAGGAAAAACATCGAAGATAGTTAAAACAATCTCGAACAATAAAAGAACTTCTAGAGATATCATTATTCCTGAACTCAGGGCATACTACAGGGAAATAGGAATAAAAATTGCATAATATTGGTATAGGAACAGAGAGGATGATCAATGGAATCAAATAGAAGACAGAAATAAACCCACATACCTATGGACACTTAATTTTTGACAAAGAAAGCTGTACTGGCTAGTTTTGTGTCAACTTGACACAGGCTAGAGTTATCACAGAGAAAGGAGCTTCAGTTGGGGAAATGCCTCCAAGAGATCCAGCTGTGGGGCATTTTCTCAATTAATGATCAAGGGGGGAAGGGCCCCTTGTGTGTGGTACCATCTCTGGGTTTGTAGTCTTGGGTTCTATAAGAAAGCAGGCTGAGCAAGCCAGTGGAAGCAAGCCAGTAAAGAACATCCCTCCATGGCCTCTGCATCAGCTCCTGCTTTCTGACCTGCTTGAGTTCCAGTCCTGACTTCCTTTGCTGATGAACAACAGTATTGAAATGTAAGCTGGATAAAACCTTTCCTCCCCAACTTGCTTCTTGTTCATGATGTTTGTGCAGGAATAGAAACCTTGACTAAGACAAAAGCAAACCATACAATGGGAAAAAAACATTTTCAGCTTATGATGCTAGTATAACGTATGTCTGCATATAGAAGAAAACAAGTAGATCTTATCTATCACCCTGCACAAAACTCAAGTCCAAGTTTTTCAAAGACCTCAATATAAAACTGGATAAACTGAATCTAATTGAACAGAAAGTGGGGAATAGCTTTGAATTCATACGTTGTACAGGAAACAACTTCCTCAACTGGGTACCAATGGCTCAAACTCTAAGATCAAAAACTGATAAATGGAACCTCATGAAACTGAAAAGCTTCTGTAAGGCAAAGGACACTGTTAATAGGACAAAACTGCAACCAACAGATTGGGAAAGATGTTCTCCAACCTTACATCTGAAAGAGGGTTAACATCCTAAATTCTTAAAGTACTCAAGAAATTAAACATCAATAACCTAAATAACATAATAGCTGAAGGGTTTTGCAACCCCATAGGAAGAACAACAATATCAACCAACCATACCCCCCAGAGCTCCCAGAGACTAAACCACCAACCAAATAGTTCACATGGAATGACCCATGGCTTCAGCAGCAATATGTAGCAGCGGATGGCCTTGTCGGGTATCAATGGCAGGAGAGGTCCTTGGTCCTGTGAAGGCTCGATGCCCAAATGAAAGGGAATGCCAGGGTGGAGAGGAGGGAGTGAGTGGGTGGGTGACCACTCTCACAGAAGCAGGGGGAGAGAAGATGGGATAATGGGATAGGGAGTTTCCGGAGGGGAAACCGAGAAAGGGGATAATATCTGAAATGTAAATAAATAAAATATCCAATAAATAAATATATAAATAAATGAAAGAACTGAGAAGAAAACAAAATGATTTGATAAAGATAATGTCTTAGCAATTTTCTGTAGATGCATTACCACTAATGATCAGAAAGCATTTCTCCCCATGAGACATAACACTGAAATTTTTGCTCCTGTGTTGTTTTGTTGTTTGTTTGTTTTCTTGTTGTTTTTAATGTTTGATAGCAGGTATACTGGAGTCATTGATAGTAGAAATCCAGGACCACTGTAATTTACTCTGGAATTTATTGACTGATGCTTTAATTTTGTCATTTTATTTGGAAATGTCAATGTAGCTTAAATGTATTTTATCTTTATTGCCCTCTATTCCTTTACAGAGTTTCTGCAACCATTTTTTTTTTCTACTCTAACCAGTCTCCCACTCTTAGTCCATTACTCACTCTTTTCAAGTACTGTGTCTCCCATTTTGCTGGAAATAGGTGTACATTAAAATTCTCCATGCTGTCTGTAACGGGGAAGGCATTTTTATTAGCTTACCCATGCTTTTATCATTTCCCGTGGTTGCATTGGGGTTTCCTTCTTTCATCTATTAATTCAAAAACTATTTATTCTACTTCTGTTTGGAGCCAAGAATTAAGAAAGGAACTAGGAATTCAAAGGAGAATAATGTCCCTCTGAAGGCACTCCTGCCTTCTGGTCTACCATCAGTCACATCCTAACAGCTGGCCTCCTCAGCCTGACCTTTTCATTGACTCCCTTCCTTCTGAATATAAAAACAGGGTATAAAATACAGAGTAACTCCTTCTGTTCATTACCTACTGAAGTATTGTTTTGACTCCTTCCATTTCCTTTCAGTGTCTTAGTCATGTTGCTAAAATATTTTCAGTAGCCAGTATGAGAGTGTGTTTTTCATCTTACACTTTTGTTTTTTAATGTGCCTCGCTTCTATAATTGTTAAAAGTTACTTATGATCTTTATCATAGTTCTTTTTCTTTATGAATTATTGTTAACATGCTTGATAACTTATCAGAATAATTCCTTTTAATTCTTCATTCCTGATGATAACTTTCAGCATTCATTCTCTCAAATTTCATGCCTCTTCTTCCTATTTATTAAGTGGCAGATAAGCATGTTAGAACACAAATTTATATATTTTAAAATGTGTGTTATTATTAATCTTCAACTGATAGATCAATGTAATCTCTTATCAAAGTCTTTATGCTTGTTGTGAGATGGAGTTAATAGAAATAAGTAAGTTCCATCAGGATCTGGGCTTCATTTATGTAGGATATCGAATGGGAGAAATCAAGAGTATATAGTCACATGGAAAGCTGGTTTTGTTGCAGATGAAAGGTGTACTACATTGAAGATCATGGTGATATTTGCTTTGGGAAGTACAATGACAGGGAGGACCAATGATTCTCTTTTGTTTATAATGAGGTAATTATTACTAAAGCACCATTTCTAAGAATACTGTCTCTGTAACTATTCAGGAAGAGTTTAAGTGATAGAAATAATAGAAGTAGGAAAATAAGTATTAGGGAAGATTTTGTTCATTTTTTGTGGTTTTTATTAAAACAGTATAAATACAGTTTTTATTAGAGTATATAGGTTGAATTAATATGGAGTATTAAATTATGAGGGAACACACACACACAGGAATAGAGCAAACAAACTCAATATTTAAGAGATAAGGCAGTCCTGAAGCAGAATAATATGACCAGCACAGCTGAACAGAAACAGGCATTCCTAGGGTAGAGGTTGATCTCAAGTGGAGATAGGCACCACAGGTTTGTGTTCAGAAATGATCAATGTGAGCAAAGCAAAACAGCATGGCCCCTGGTTAAGGGATGGGGTCACCTACTGATCTCCAAAATTTTAACCCAGAATTGCTCCTGTCTAAAGGAAATACGGGGGCAAAGGATAGAGCAGAGACTGAAGGAAAGGCCATCCAGATACTGATTCACCTAGGGATCCATCCCATCTGCAGACACCAAACACAGACACTATTGCTGATGTCAAGAAGTGCTTACTGACAGGAGCCTGATATAGTTGTCTCCTGATATGCTCTGGTAGAGTCTGACAAGTACAGAGGTGGATGCTCACAGCCAACCATCAGACTGAGCACGGGGACCCCAATGGAGGACTTAAAGAGCTGAAAGGGTTTGCAACCCCACAGGAGGAACAAAAATATCAACCAACCAGATTCCCTAGAGCTTCCAGGGTCTAAACCAACAACCAAAGAGTCCCCGATGGAGGGACTCATGGCTTCAGCTGCATATAAAGCAGAGGATGGCCTTGTTGGACATCAATGGGAGGAGAAGCCTTTGGTCCTGTGAAGGCTTGATGCCCCAGCATAGGGGAATGCTAGTGGTGTGGGGCAGGAGTAGGTGGCTGGGCAGGGGAGCACTCTCGTGGAGGCAGGGAGAGGGAGTTGGGATAGGGGACTTGTGGAGGGGAAACTAGGAAAGGGATAACATTTGAAATGTAAATAAAATATAGTAATAATAATAATAATACCACCCAAATGAGAATACTTAGGGCACATGTAAACATCCAGAAAAGTAACAGGACAGGAGATAGAGACTTGAGATTCACTTGTACCAAATAGACTCCCTGAAAAAGAAGGTGAGGGAGTTAAAACGAAAATAAATCCTGGGGACTTTGAGTTTAGGTGGGTATGAGTTGAGAGCCTCTTTTGAGGCAGGGATGATGTGTAGATGTCGTGCTGGCCCAGGACTCTGGTGACACACTAAGGAATTGCTCTCATGTGTTGATCACTTCATTTCTTTCCCAAATCAGCTTTATCTGTACAAGCTTCTGCTTGCACTGGCTCTTCCCATGCCAGCACTTTTGCCATAACAGGCCAAGGAATGCAGAGCTCTCCTCCAAGGCCTGTGTTGGCAGAAAAGTCTTTCATGGGATTTCAGTTTGAACTCAGTAGAGCTTGTGATCTCTCAGAGAAAAATTACGTTGAATTAGATTGGATGATTTTTATTTGTTATGAAGTACAACATAAAATCCAGCCACAGTAACATGCAGAGCAGTGGGAATTGTTTCATACAGTATTAATGTAATTACTAGTAAATATTTGAGAAAGACACAAACCACATTTTTAGGACAACCAAAGGAGAACTCTTTAGAATTCAGTGGTGATGGTGAGTAGCCATCTTGACAGTTTATAAACGTGTAAAATTAAAATGAGAGAAAGTGTCTCCTACAATAACTTCAGGTTGGCGATATAGCTCAATGTTGGCACATTGCCTAGCATGCAAGGTGGTACTACTTCAACCTCTATTATTACAAACAAACAAACAAACAAACAAAAAACAACAAAACAAATGCTGAATACTGAAATAGATATATGTAGCTACTATTATAGATGAAAATAGTCCTTTTTGCACAGTTACAAAGTTTGGAAACTGATTTTAATTTTGCTATATGTTTACTATGGAGAAAACACTTTAAAATATTATAAAATGTTTAAGTTATTTTAACTTTTCCCCAGTATTACTTCTAGAAACATAAGACTGAAAACCTTAAAACATAAACTAATATTCAATTAAATATTTTTTAAAAGTTTTATCAAAAGAAATAAACAAATTTTATGACATTCATTAATGTGAAGTTATTTAAGCTACTAATATAGAATTTCACAATGTACTTTTAGTGGAAAGCTAGTTGTAAATTGAGTATGGTCTCATGTACATGTGTTATACCTGTAATAGTGTGTGGTTGCACTTTGACCAGAATAAAAATGCTAAGAGAGACTCTGGCTCCTAACCTTTTACTGTGATTTCAATGTAAAATGCTCCCCACAGGCTTATAAGTTTCCATGTGGTCCCCAACTGGTTGTTTTGTTTGATGAGATGAGCGGCATGATTAAAGGGTCACTGGAGGGCAATTCTTGAGGTTTACAGCCACCCACTCCTCCCCCTCTTCTGTGTCTTGGCTGCCAAAGTCCTGTAACCAAAAACTAGGACATGCTTCAGTAGTCACTTTGTCACCTGCCACACTGTCCAAGGTCAGTCCTTCCTCCCATAATTTGCTTTATCGAGCTTTTCCTTTGGTCTCTTTGACCAAATGCCTGATAAAGAGAAGCATGTTCCCCAGGCAGCCTTCTGGCCTTCTGTAGTCTCCAGAGCTGCCTTAGGAAGTTCAAAATGCACTTATAAGAAAGAGAACCCTGGAGAGCTTACTCAGTGAAAAGCTTAGTGGGCAGAAAGTGGAAGGTAGACTAAGGAAAGAAATTGCAAGACATAAAGATTATGGAAAACTTGGAAAATGAACGTTAGGGATTAAAGTGAATGGGCATGTTATAGAGTAATAAGCAAATATATTATAAATTAAATGCATTGTGGTGGTTTTAATAAGAATGGCCTCCATAGGCTCATGGTTTGAATGCTTGCTCATTAGGGAGTGGTTCTACTTGTCAGGGATTAGTAGGTATGGCCTTGTTAGGATAGGTGTGGTCTTGTGGAGGAACTGCATCACTGTGGGCATGGGCTTTGGGGTTTCAAAAGCTCAAGCCAGCCCCCATGTCTCTTTATCCCTGCTGCAAACCATCCAGTCCACATGTAGAATGTAACTGTGGGCTTTTCCATATGCTCCAGTTCCCAAACTAATGACTCTGAGACTTACTCTCCTTGAATAAATGCCTAGGCCACAAGTTTTGGCTCATTCTCAATAGCTTATAACTCAATTATCTTGTTTAAACTGGTCTAAGTTCTGCCAAATGGCTTCTTACCTCTCCTCAGTTTCATGGGTGTCTTAGTCAGGGTTTCTACTCCTGCACAAACATCATGAACAAGAAGCAAGTTGGGGAGGAAAGGGTTTATTCGGCTTACACTTCTACACTGCTGTTCATCACCAAGGAAGTCAGGACTGGAACTCAAGCAGGTCAGGAAGCAGGAGCTGATGCAGAAGCCATGGAGGGATGTTCTTTACTGGCTTGTTTCTCCTGGCTTGCTCAGCCTGCTCTCTTATAGAACCAAGATTACCAGCCCAGAGATGGTCCCACCCACAAGGGACCTTTCCCCCTTGATCACTAATTAAGAAAATGCCTTACAGTTGAATCTCATGGAGGGATTTCCTCAACTGAAGCTCCTTTCTCTGTGATAACTCCAGCTGTGTCAAGTTGACACAAAACTAGCCAGTACAATGGGTCAGTCTCCTCAGAGCTTGGATGGAATTTCTTCACATGCCTGACTCTGTCCCAGAGTTCTTCTCTCTCTACTGGAACTCTGACATCCTATTTCCTGCCTCAGGTTTTTAACTGACAGACAATGCTTCTACACAGCACACAAGGGAATTTACTTTACAGTAGAATTCTTAGCTCCTTCTCCAGTATCATGTGTGCCTGTGGGCTTCCCTCCACAACAATAATAGATTAAACTCCTATATTTCAGTCACAATTAAATGTTTTCCTTTATAAGAGTTCAGGGATACGGTTAGGGTTAGGGTCATTGTATCTCTTCACAGCAATAGAAACCCTAATTAAGACAAATATGAGAAGGAAAAGACTGAAACAAGTTGTGCATTAAAAGCACACTCTGATTGCCAGTTTTTCTTTTCGTAATAGAATTTCCATGATGAAGTAACTCTTAAGGTTTTACAAGATACTTTGGCACTTTATAAAATTTAATTAAAGCTATATTGTAAAGAAACTTCAAATTATAAGCCATTACATAGCAAGATTAGCTAAAGCCGAGGGCTGTGTATCTCAACTAGCTTCTGAATTTCCATATGGTTAGAATAGATATTCTAGAGCTGTGTAGCTTTGCCTTAAATAAAATGTAGGTAAAGGCACCTCTTTTGTTGTCTTTGCTGAAATTGAGGCAGCACCTCATATTCTGTGACTGGCCGTTAACTCACTCTTTAGTAAAGGCTGGTTTTGAACTGAACTCTTGATCTTTCTGCCTCTATCATCCAGTCTCTGGAATTAGAAACCCAGATACCCACCATGCCTTTACAGATGGACATTAATTTCCACATGTATTCATTCATCATTTTACTAGTATGGATGCCAGATGATTTTTATATATTATTAAAAATAATCTCTACATCTAACTACTGAGATACTTCTTTTTTATTTATTGCATGAAATTTGAGATATGCATGTTTTCCATTTGTTGTTTTCTACAATCAGTTTCTATTTATTTTGACTCTTTATTATATAGGGTCCCTCACTTAACCTCAAGTTTTATCAATTTCTGAAAGTATATCTAGCCAGTTTACCTTAGAATCTACCTATCTCTGCCTCCAGAATGTTGGGGATTATAGGTTGTCACGATGCCTGCCAGGTTTCTATGTGGGCTGTGGGGATTCAAACTGTAGACAGTATTATATCTACACACTGCTCTTGAGATGTTTCTTGTTTTTTCCTTAAATAATGGAAAATTAGGTGTAGTTGCACTCTTTAAAGATAATAAATAACCATAATCTGTTTGCATGGTAACTATTTATACACATACATATTAACATACCTGTGTAACTATCAACATATAAAAACTGCTTGTGAAATTTATAAAACAGAAATATATTTTTGCTCATGATAGTAAGTACACACATCCTGGATACATTCATAACAACACATCATAACAACACATCACAACAACACATCACAAGGGAGATTCTTTTAGAAAATTGAACACTATGGCCCCTGTATTTTGTATGCTATGGTTATTTGCCCTTCATCTTTTGATTATTGACTATTCATCAAATTAACCCAGCTATTGTTGTTTGGTTTCACTGGTATTTAGTTTTTGGAGAACTTTATATGTTTTAGATATTAATCCACTATTACATATAAGACCAATAATGAATTTCCCCCATTCCATAAGCTGTGTCTTCAGTCAGTTATTTTTTTCCTTTTGTACATAAATCAGTTTGCAATCTTTAAGTAAGAGGATTTTCAAATATGTATAAATCATGTTACTTGTTTCAGAGAGCTTTCAAACCTATATTCTATTAATTTGTCTTGCTCTCGGTAAGTTATAATATTTTGGACTAGTGGAGCCTCTACATTTACTCGGCATAGGCTTTGGTCCCCTAATTCTAGAATATTTCATTTTTTTTATCCCAACAATCGTTCTGTGAATGTAACTTTCTCCATATGTCTTAGTTAGACTTTTACTGCTGTGAACAGACACCATGACCAAGGAAACTCTTATAAGGACAACATTTAATTGGGGCTGGCTTACAGTTTTAGAGATTTATTCCATTATCATCAAAGTGGGAGCATAGCAGCATTCATACAGGCACGATGCAGGCAGAGCTGAGAGTTCTACATCTCCTTCAGAAAACTACTAGGAGAAGACTGGATTCCAGGCAGCTAGGAAAAGGATCTTAAAGTGCATGCCCACAGTGACATATCTACTCCAACAGGGACACAGCTACTCTAACAAGGCAACACCTCCTAAGAGTGTCACTCGCTCGGCCAAACATATACCAACCATCACACCCTAGATCCTGAGTCTTAGGACAATTACTTCTACCATGAGCCCACTTACACGGGTTTATAGCTTTTTTTGATTCTGAAGGCTTTTGAGAGATAATAACAAAAAGTATATTGTTTTGTTTCTAGCAGATATGATGTAGGTATTTCTGTGTTAATGAATTGTAGTGAATTTTACAATGGGTAAAAAGGGTCAGTTTCTTTTTTTTTCTCTGGATGATAATAAATTCATGCAAGTTACCTCTCAATTTTGTAAGACATCAATATATCAACTTGTACTCATTGCATAATTGCTTCCCTGTGTACTCTATATTGTTTTGAGCTTAATGTTATCCCCATAGATTTTATGAAGACTAACTATCCCTGCTTCACCCCTGTACTTAGAAATAGAATTTTGTGGGGTTTCAATGGCCTTTAAATCACTGCAGACATATGATTCCAAACCTGAAAATTAAATTATCTGGCTCTCAGGTTCATCCTAAATGGAACATACCACTTGGTTTACAATTTTCATTTCTACAATGATATTTGAATATTTTCCATTTAATATTTTGGCTCCCAATGTTCCTATTTAGAGATGAATGGATGGAAAGTGATTGGCACATCAGGACACTTTAAGGATTGCACTTTTAGTCTAAGATATTACACTATTTTTTTAATATTTCATGTTTATACAAAAAACAGCTTAAGCAAGAATTTTACTGAAGAATTTTGATATGCTTAGAAACTAAAAAGGAAATCCAAAGTTATTAGACCTGTATCATGTGTAGGTTCTTCATGTTCGTTATTAATATGCTGAAAGAAAAGAATAAGAATAAAAGGAAGTAGAAGCTTTTTTCTAGCTCTGTAGTCTATTCTTAGCATACATAAGTATGAAACTACATTACAGTATGTATAGAGATAGAGAGAGAGAGAGAGAGAGAGAGAGAACACAATAGTGTGTGAGAAGAAATAACCTCACTGTAAACATGTCTGGTGTTCTATATTAGCAGACAAACTAATGATCTCCAAAGGGTACTTAAGAAAGAATATGGACCAAGGTATGTTGGACAATTTGATGCTCCAATGTGTTTTAAGTTGGTTGCATTCACCATTATAGAGTCACAGAAACAAAGATCGCAAAATGTATTTAATTTCATACTAATACAAGTATTCAGTGTTAACTATACTATATAAATTACTTTAGCATAGAATTCTCTTTATTTCTTTTTTCCTTTTGTATATTTCACTATCATTCACTGAAGACAACAACAAAACTACACTTCAGAAATGCTCTTTTGTGTTATTTGTCAAGATTGTCCAAGAGACTTTTAAATGTGTTTCTTCATTGCTATTGCCCTTGTTAGCCCCTGCCCCCACATACTAAGTGGTAGTTAAGTCCCTATTGCTTAAGTCAACATGCACTTCAGAAATAATTCCCAATTGCCCTTGAACTGAAGCTGACCTGAATGTCTCCTCTCTGAGGACTTGCTTTCATGGTACTAGAAGAAAGACATCATTAAATTTCCAAAGAACAGAAACAACCAGCAGTCCTACCTAGCTATCATGTCCATGAATCATAATAATGGCTAACCTGATTTGATTACCCTAAGGGTGCTGTAGCAGCACACATAACATGGTAGAAATTATGAAGGAAATTGGACTTAAGAAATGCCCAACAAGAGGGAAAACATGCCTGCTATTGGAAACATAGCTAACTGCTAATGGATAATGAAGTTATGGGTATTGGAGGAGAATCTACCTCCTACTTTATCAACTAGCATAATCCATAACGACAATCTAAGCATGTATTCCCATAGATAAGAAATCTTCAACCCTTGCCAAAAAAATTTGCTCTTTGCAAAAGAGAGATTCCATAACATAAAATTACCACAATTATTCAAATGCAGAGTTGTGGGGGCCATGACCTAATAGATCAGTGGTTCTCAGCCTTCCTAATGTTAAAGCCCACTAATACAATTCCTCATATTGTGGTGACTCCCAACCATAAAATTATTTTTGTTGCTACTTAATAACTTTAATTATGCTACTGCTATGAATCATAAAGTAAGTATCTGATATCCAGGTTATCTGATATGTCACCACTGTGAGAGGGTAAATCAATACCCAAATGGGTTGCAACCCACAGGTTGAGAGCCACTGTGATAGACACACCAACCAGATATACCTGAACCCAAGGCTCAGAAAACACTGAGGAAGAGGGAGTAGAAAAATTCCTGGAGGGGCTGGTGAGATGGCTCAGTGGGTAAGAGCACCCGACTGCTCTTCCGAAGGTCCAGAGTTCAAATCCCAGCAACCACATGGTGGCTCACAACCATCCACAACGAGATCTGGCCCCCTCTTCTGGAGTGTCTGAAGACAGCTACAGTGTACTTACATATAATAAAAAAAAAAAAAAAAAAAAAATTCCTGGAACTAAAAGACTAAGGAGATTTGGGTGAGATTGTGTGTCTTGGTAAAGTTAAAAACTATAACCATGAAATCTCGTCTACATAGGTAACTTATCATGAGGAAAACAAGAAACACACACACACACACACACACACACAAATGGGCATAGGAAAATCCATCAGGCTTCAGCCCTACATAAAGAACTATAGACAATGAAGGAAGGCTTGGAGAAGGAGAAATGGCCTTCCCCATGCAGAGAAGATCAGTTTTTGACTTAATTCTAAATGGTCAGTTCTGAAAATATAGATTCAAAAAATGAGGAGTTGTGAAACCACGCATGTAACCGTTAGTACCAAACAGGAACAATGTAGCTTGTGGTAATAGTGCACAGAATAAAACCAGACTGCTCCACTGTATTTTTACCTCTAAGAATATGCAGGTATGGGACGATCAATAGAGTAAAACTTGGACAAGCTAATTACGCTTTTACGGGGTAACAATCACTGTGGGGGTGACACGAAGGTGAGATTTACAGGAGGAAGAATAAAACATAGGATGAGGATACTTGTGGTGATGGTAACAGGGTTCATTTATGTAGGAAAACCTAGCAAAATTTGCAGATTGTGGTATGTCAGCATCAACTGATTTATTGCTTCTATTTCCAATGAGTGGGTTATCAGTTAATTTTCTGTACTTATTTTCATGTTTTTAGTCAGCTTGAAACTCTCCCATGCTGATGGCTGCAGGGTTGTGATGTTTTGTTACCATCTTTCATTCTACTCCAGAAAGAGAAATGAATAAAAGGTCCAGGGAAGGAAAAGGTAAGACTCAGAGGAGCTGAACTTCTGCAGCCCGGGTAATCTCAGCACAGAGAATAGTTCTCGTATTCCTCTGTGCTAGGCCAGTACAGTGTAAGCTAAAAATCAAGGCTTTCACCATAAAATTTTAAAATGTTTTATGGTTCTGAGTACCAAACCATATGGTGCTGAACAAGCACTCTACCACTGTGTTACATTTCCAGTCTCTAAACAACACTGTAGAAGTGAGTTCTCTAAGGGATGTCAAAGCCTTGGTTTTGCTCACATAACAAGTGATAGTGGAAATAAGGCAGAACTATTCCTTCTTGGGGTGGAGGGGCTGTATACTAGGTTCTGTGTGTCTACTAATCCTCAGGTCTTTCTAACTATGTAGCATGGGCCAGTAAATCCTCTGGCAGCGGTCCCTTATATCATTGGTTATCAAAAGGAGGGGGATTAGAAGGAGGGCCTTGCACAGTCTTTTTATACCAGCTATCATTTAATAGAATTTCAAGATTCCTATCAATTAAACCATTTTGAAAGTTTGCTCAATTTAAATTTTATAAAGTATTATCTTATTGAAATGGAAATACACTTCCATCCCCACCTCCACCCCCAAATAGCATTGCTCAAGTAGCAAATACATTTATAATCACTTTTAATGCCTCAGGTAAGTATGTCAATAGTACCTTTGCAGAGTTAATTTTTGTGATGTCACATTCCTTTGTTTAGAAACAAAGTTAATTGTTCTCTTGACATTAAAGTGATCATGGAAAATGCAAACACATTAAGGAAAGTTACATGTGCCTATATGAAAGTATTAAGTGACATATGTGCTTCACATGTTTAATACAACATGGTCTGAGTATAATGCCAGAAACTAGAAAGGGGATTCAACTACTATTGAATTTACACCAAGACACAGGAGGTAATAGTGGTTTTCTTCACACTTGGTAGATGAAAAGAACTCCAGACGAATAAAGCAATAGAAACAGTAACCAGTAACATTAGTTGGCATCGGAGGTTCTTTGGAATTTAATACTTATACAGCCATCTCAACAAAGTAAAATTTAGGAATAAAAATTAAAATAGAGTGCTTCACTATTTCATTGGTGTGTGAGAAAAGTTAGGCTGTATAGGAGTTTTGTTGTTGCTTGTTTTCCTCGGTTTTAATGCATGCATATAAGCAAAAAATTCAAATTTAATGAGAATTTACCTAAAGTGTTGCACTTGAGTGCAAAGTTAAATTGTCTGATGAAAAAAATCCTCTTCATAATCCAGAAAGCTGATCTAGGAACATACATGTTACATTATAATAGAGATAGAACATCAAAATTGGTATTCATTTATAACAGAAAGTCATTAAGCGTATGCTTAGAACCATCAGGACAAAAAAAGAGAGAAGATAACAGTGAAGAAAATCTATTAAACCAGAATTGTATGGCATTATAACTAAGCATTCAAATGTTCTAGTTGAATTGACAAGCTCTACCTAGACTGCATACAAGTTTCATTAAAGTATTATGGCTAAACAGTAGTCTTTGTTAATATAATTCATAGTTGTATAGTCTGCCAAGGTGCTTTTTAAAAAAGTTATATTATGTTTAATTATGTATGCATTTATGTACATACCTCTGTGTGTGTAAGCACATGCATATGAATGTAGGCACTCAAGAAAGTCTAATACCCCTTCACCTAGAGTTATCATTGGTTGTAAGCAGCCTGCTGTGGGTACAGGGAGTTCCTCTTGTTCTCTGGAAGAGCAGTGTGCACTCTCATCTTCTAAGGCATCACTTAAGCCCAAGGTTGTTTTTTTTTTTTAAATATTATCACTATTTACATTTGCCCACCGTTTGCTCTCCCTCCTCATCCCCATGTCCCTCTACTCCCCCTCTATGTTACATTCACTCCACCTCTGTTTCTATTAAGAAAATGGCAGGCATATCAAGTTGCATTAAGACTAGGCACCTCCCCTCCTCATATTAAGGCTAGACAAGACAACTCAGTAGGAGGTAGGAAAGGGGTTTCAATAGCAGGCAAAAGAGTCAGAAACAGCCCCTGCTTCCACTGTTAGGATTCCTACAAGAAGACCAAGCTACGTAACTATAACATATATGCAGAGGGCCTAGATAAGTCCCATGCTGGCTCTCTTGTTAGCTTAGTCTCTGTCTAACCCTGGGAGCCCAGCTTAGTTGACTTTGTGTGATCTCTTATTGTATCCTTGTCCCCTCTGGCTCCTCCAATCTCTCTTACCCCTTTTCCAAAGGACTTCCCTGAAGTCTCTTTAATGTTTGGCTGTGGGTCTCTGCATCGGTTTTAGCAGTTACTACATGAAGCCTCTCTGATGACAATTGAGCTAGTTAACAATTTATGAGTATAGTAGAATATCTCTAGGAATCATTTAATTGACTTTTTCTCTTCAGCTATGTTTGGTTCCATCCTGGGTCTCTGAACTTCCTAGCCTCTGGGTCCTGACAGGGTCAAGGATGGTTTCCCTATCAGGATGTGAGTTTCAAGCTGCATAATCACTGGGTGGCCACTCCCAAAATGTCAGCACTACCTTTACCACAGCAAATTTTGAAGACAAAGCAAATCATAGGTCAAAATTTTTATGGCTGGGTCAATGTTCCAGTCCTTCCACTGGAAGTCTGGCCTGCCTAGAGGAGATGAACATTACAGGGTTGGTGTCCCCCATTTCTAGGATTGTAGCTCATTTCAAGCTTGTAGATTGCTGAGGGTTTCCATTGCACTATGGGATGCCACCCCTACACACCCAGTTCCAGTTATCTCTCCCAGTACTCTCTCCATTCACCCTTTCCCCACTTGAACCTTCTGGTTCTCATCCCCACCCTCATTGCTCCCCTTTGACCCAGAATTTTCTCTAGTCTATTTCCCCTTTTCAGGGTGACTCATGTATCTACCTTTGAGCCCTCCTTGTTACTTAGCAGCTTTGTGTCTGTGGATTGAAGCACAGTTACCCTTTATTTTACAGTTAATATCCACTGATCAATGAATACATGCTGTGTTTGTCTTCCTGGGTCTGTAGCCCCAAGGTTTTTCATAGAGATGAAAACTAAACTACTTTAGACCAATTTGAAAATACTTTTACTCTCTGGAATATACCTCTGATGTGTGACTTCCAGTGTAGTATATGGTCCACTTTGATAGTTGGGGCCATAATTATTTAGTTTCCATAGACATTTTCATCATAATTTAATAAACTGATAAGCTTGTATGAATTTTTATAACTAATACATTCCTGAATACAGAATATTGGATTTTAAAAACATTTTATTGATTTGTGTGTGTGTGTTTCACATCAGCTCATCTCCCTGTCCCCTCATATCCGCCCTTCACTCTTGCAGACTCCCTCCCAAAATAAAACACACATACAAAACAACAACAGCAACAACAAAAATAAAACCAAGAAAAGAAAAATGTCTTATCATGGAAGATATAGTATAACACACTGTGTCCCACAGTATATCCCTCTGTCTACATATCATTAGCAAATGCTTATGTAATGAGTCATTGGTTGGGTTTGAGGGCTCTGGCTTTTGTGACACCATCAATATTGAATCCTCACTGGCACTTCTAGCTATCCTTTTGTTGCCCTGTGTCACAGATCATCAGGACAGGCCTTTTCATGTGTACCAATCTTTTGCAAATGATTAAGATTTGATGGTATGCCAACTCAAACCCTGGATCTGGGCCTGGGTGGTAGCTGAAATGGTTTGTGTGCCAGCTCTCCCTCATCTGTACCACCAGGGTAAGTTCTCTAGATCCAGTTAGGCCACCTAATTCTACCATCAGCAAGAGGCTGGGTCAGCTTTCCTGCCATGCCCTTGGACTGTCTCACTCCCGCCCATACCTCCAGAACCAGCTCCACTGTGCAGACCAGTCAAGGTGTGGTGCCCAGCTCTACTGCTCTCACACCTTCAGGGCTGGCTTACCCATGGGTTTGCCATCAGGACCAGCTTCACTGTGCTGTCCAAGCAAGGGTCAGGGCCTCCTTCTGAATACTACAGCCAATGAAGGGACTGGGGCAGCTCACAGTGTTCTTATGACTCCTGGGAGAACAATCCAAACTGCCTGCCTCCATTGGCAAGGGGGGAGGAGACAGAGGTCATTCCCACTCCTCACACTCAGAACATCTTATGGCAGAGGACTGGTGGAGACACCTCTCCCTTCCTTACACTCTTTGGGCTAGTTCACACTAACTCTGACAAACAGGGTCAACTCTGCTGTGATATCCATGCTAAGTGCAGGGCTCAGTCTCTGAGTGTTGAGGTAGAGCTTGATCTTCCTAGCTCATGACCCTGTGGGAAGCCTTCCCTACTTCCAGAGGTGTCAAGGGATGGGAGTATCACTTCTGTGCTCCTGCCATCCCAGGACAGATGAGTGGTGGGGTCAGCTTTCCAACATTCCTGCCCTCAGGACTGTTCACTCACACCACTGCTTCCAAGGTTAGCTCCACTGTGCTGCCTGGTACAGGCACAGGGCCTGTTCTCCTGAGTACTACCCCTGCTGAGAGATGGGCCAGCTCTCCAGAGCACCCCCTGCCAGTGAGGAATGGGCCCAGTTCTGTATAGCCCCTGGACATGCATGTGGTCCCCAATGGCAGCCCTAATCATGGACATACCCATGTTCACTACTGGTCATATGTACCACGGACATCCATACCAACATCTGACACTGTGTAGTCATAGTCTCAGACATGGCCCTCAGTGGCAACTCAGGCTGGAACCTCACCATGGCTCCAGGTAGCAGAGCTGTGCACTCACAACAGGCTACTCCTCTCCACCTTAGGCTCGCAAGTTGCATCTTTCTTCATAGTGCTCAAGCTGCTCAACTTCTTTTTCTCTACCATCTGCCCACCATATCCTGGCACACTATAGTGTCCCCTGCTGCAAGCTGTTGATGTGGTCCCTAATGGCTGGGGTGACATTCTTACACAGCATGTTGTGGCAGCAAGCAGGTGGCTGCAGCCCACCTATACCATGCACTGGAAGGCAGGTCTGTGGGTGGCACTAAGCAGGGCTCTGTGTATCTGTAGCCTGGATGTGCTACAGGGTAGAGGGCAGGTCTATGGGTGTCTCTCCCTGTCTGCACTGTGTGGTCTCTGTTTTCTCCTCCCACACACTGTGGAGACTGGATTTGATATGATTTTAAAGTGTCCACCGATTAAAACAGTTTTGGCCACCAAATCAGACATCACACAGAGTTCAACAAAGAACTGTCATCTACTATTCCCCTGCATGATATACGAACAGCACAACAAGATGTATTTACCCATTGCCAAGGGGGTATAATCATAGTATTTATCTCAGAGAGACATGTGCACTCATCTTTAAGATAGAGAACATTTAGTATTTTAGTTAGGGTTTCATTGCTGTGGAGAGACACCGTGACCAAGGCAACTCTTATAAAGGAAAACAGTTAATTGGGGCTGGCTTACAGTTTCAGATGCTCCATCCATTATCATCATGGTGAGAAGCATGGCAGCATCCATGTAAACATGGTGCTGCAGGAGCTGAGAGTTCAACGGTGCCAATACCCCAGTGGTTACATGTAGAGTAAATAATATTTCAAATCTAAGACTAAAAGAATGAATAAAGTTTGTTAGGAGAAAGCACAGTAGTGTGATGGAGGGAGTTTTAATTATTTTGGTATTAAGTTGTTCCTAATATATCAAACATTTAGGGAACATCCTTCTTTTAAGGAAACAAACCGACAAAACAAAATCCATCAGCAATCCTATGAACAAGTGGCTTTCCACGGCAAGAGAGTGCGGTACTAGAAAGGGTGGTGGTAGTATTCTGCGCGGTTTCCTCTTAGCAGTTACTTGCTCCGAATATTTCCTCCTACATTATTTACCTACAGTTTATATTTATGGGGATACTGATATCTTCCTGTACATCTTTCCCCATGGTGTGGAAAGTAGTTCTACCTCTTCATAAACAATTTACTCATGAACTTGGACTTAAAGAAAGCCAGAGGAATCAACTTGGGAGTCTGTTTAGGAATTAAGAGTAATGTTACACCATGCCAGCCAATGCTAGAGGATGATCCTCCCAACTCTACAAAGCTTGCCTCACCATTAACAGAACACCCCTGGGAGATGCAGCCTCTTCCTTAGTCTGTGGTATTTCTAGCAGCTCTCATTATATCCCTATATGTCTGAGAGTATCTGAGAAACATGGTTCTCAATTAGCCCTGCAGAATGCTCCCTGCCTCTGCACATCTCAGGTCCACCATCAATTATCACATATATGTAAATCACTATCACTCTCAATCTCTGTTACTTACATGAAAAAAAATTAGGTGAGGTTGGAAAGTGTATTTGGGAGGAAGGCGACAGGTGGATTCTGGGAGTCTTGAACTTGGATGGATGTCTCTGTAAAGAGATGGTCTTCTAGCTGAGAGAACTCAATCCTGTAGGCCCGGTAACTATACTTCTCCAGGAAGCAAAGGCAACACCTCGCCAATCACAGTGTAGACCAAAACTGGGAAGTTCTGTGGTTGACACGAACAATTATAGTTAAAAACAAGCCAGCTTGTGAGTTAGACAAAGAGGCTCAGAGTTATTTCTAAGAGACATTGAAGTGCTTAAAATTCATGGATGAATACAAAGCATTGTATTTTTTTTCTGAGTGATATTAAATCTGATGTTTTCAACTGCAATTGAAATGTACTACATAGAGAATAATAATCACAATGCATTTTATAGCATTAACATATTGAAGTGCAACTAACTAATGTCATTCTTTTCTACAGTGTACAAATTGATTATAAAGTAGCTGATGATAGAAATTTTGTAAAGCGTATGATGACATTTAGTCAGTAAATTACGTAAAGAAAAGAGAAGATCTAATATAGTGTGATGTTGATGAAAAGTAAAGAAAGTTTGAAAAATGTGTTTATTTTAAATTATTTCAAAAACCAAAATATGTTAAAGTTGCAACAATAGCTGCAAAATGATGTATTTGTCTCTCTCTCGAATAGGCCTTTTCAAGAAAGAATTTTCCTGAGAATAGGGTGGCTGAGATGACTGAGTCTATGGCTTGCAGTGATAGAGAAAATTTACTGCACAAACTTATTTTTTTTGTCTTAGTAGTATAATTCTTAAGAAGTTATCATACATATGCTTCTATAGCTCTTTATATGATTACTAAAATATTCACTATAAAAATCCTTTATCTTCCAATTTATTTACTGTTGCTTTCTGTGAGTAATATAACGTGGTAGGAATCTTGAATGTAAGTATGAAAAGTTACTTTGATTCTTACCCAAGCAAATATATACATGTGTGTGTGTGTGTTTGTGTGTGTGTGTGTGTGTGTGGGTATAATAATATTTTTAAAGTCATGTAGACTTACATGGGGCTGAGCCCAATCTTGTAACACTTCAGGGCATGGGATAGGGAGTAGGGTTGGGTTGTTTGTTTACTGAACAAAGTATAAGAGTATAAGGTTTATTTATTTATTTATTTATTTTGGTTTGTTTGTTTTTTGAGACAGGGTTTCTCTGTATAGCCCTGGCTGTCCTGGAACTCACTTTGTAGACCAGGCTGGCCTCAAACTCAGAAATCTGCCTGTCTCTGCCTCCTGACTGCTGGGATTAAAGGTATACACCACCACGCCCGGCATAAGGTACATTTTGATAAAACTTTTCATTTCATTCAAGGTTGAGAAAAGTAGTTGCCTAAGGGATTTTGATATTTACAAAGTATGTATGCAGTAGTCTTATTTAAAATATTTCCCTCTTTGTATATTATGGGTTTTTTTTTCCAGAAAGGTTTTTGATTGAGCAGGTGATATTTAAGAATGTACATATGCATATATCAACAATTTGAAAGTCCTTGAATTAGAAAGAGAGCTAAGAGAGGTATGTGGGTTAAGAGAGAGGAAATGGAGGGGGAATTTTATGTAATTATATTATAATCTCAACAAATAAAGTAGTAATAAAATGAAATTAGAGAAAATAAAGAAGCAAAGATCACAGGCCTTTAATATAATAATAATAATATAATGTTTGTGAAGGATTCTGGCTTTAGTTTATACTTGATATCACATTCTGATTGCAAGTATCTACAACGATATATGTTTTCCTAAAAAATCATAGGATATATACGGATTTTAAAACAGTATTATGGATTATTTGCATATTTATATCCAGTTTTTTTTTTACATGCCTATTCTGAGATCAGAATGAATACATTTAAAAGGAGAATATGTGGATGAAAGATACCCAAGTTGCCATGCCAGCCATACTAGGCCATGGAGGACATAAGAAGGACACCCAAACCCCTGCTTCGAGTGTCACAGTGGTTGATGAATGTATGGTAGTGAGATGGGAAGATGGAGCACACAGTAGAGAGATGGAAGAGAAAGCTAATCCAAGGGGTTCATACACAGGTGATTGACAAAGGTGAAGGACAGACAGATAAGAGGAGGGTACTGCAAGGTCCTGGCTAAGGCTTCTACTAAGGGCCATGTCTGGGTCCATGGTCCTAGTGCATCTGGGGTCTCTGTTGATGCTTGTGGCCTGAGTTACTTACTATCAAAGGCCAAATGGGTGTCCAGAGTCTGCGCTGCCACAGGATACAGTGTGTATATGAGTGTTATGCAGCTGTGGGGGATGGGGAGCATGATTACATGAGTGGCTTCTGCTGCCACTTGAGGCCATTGGGGGTATTTGGGCCCATGCTGCTGCTGGGGCCATACCTGGGTCCATGGTCTTATAGCAGCCAGGGTCTATGTTATGTCCAAGGCCCATGTTACCACCAAAAGCCACAGAGATGTCCCTGATATAGACTGCTGCCTGACACACTGTACTGAGCTGGTCCTGCCCCTTTTTGGCCACCACAATTAGGAAAGGTGGCCCCACTTCTTGCCTGGCTAGCATAGTAGAGCTGACCCTGATGGCAGATACACATTGAGTTGGTAAGTCAGCCCCAAGGACACAAAAGCTGGCCCCACCTGCAGTCTGTTGTGGAATAGACTGGGAGAGTGAGAGATGCCCTCCTGCCCATTACCCTTCACCAGGTTGAGGGTGAGCTGGCACTCAGGTGGTTAGAGTAGTGGGGGAGCTTGCCCAACCCCTCAAATGAGACAACACAAGGGAGAGAAGACCTTACACTTCACCTGGGAGGCACAGTTGATGGTGAATCACAGGTTCTGATGGTGAATGTGCTGATGAGCCAGGTAGAGGGACACAAGAGCAGATGAGGATAGGAGAGCTGGCCCTACCCTTTGCCTGCTGTGGCATTAGGTGAGCTAGCATTGACAGTACCAGAGAGCTCACCTGGTAGTACTGGCATAGAAGATCTGGCAGGCTGACCAACTCAGATACTTCCAAAACCCAGATCAAGGGCTCTAACTTATTAGCCCACTCCAACATCTATCTCAGCTCATGAAAGGGCTAATCCTGCAGGTCTAAAGTTTCAGGAACACCGGGACACAGGGCAACAACAGGATATCCAAAAGGAGTCCCCCGTGAGGATCCAAAATTGATCATGTAGCAGAAGCCAGAGGTTTTAAAACAGACCAATGACTCATTACAATGAATATTTGCAAGTAAAGATCTATACACAAAACAGTATACTTTATGGCATACTGTGACACACTACAGTTTCCACAACAAATGGTTTGGTTTATTTGTTTTACTTTGCTATCTTATTTTCTATTCTTTTGGGGAAGTGGTTTTTAGGGCAGATGTAAAGGGGTGAGAAGATGAGTGAGACTGAGGTACATCATATTAAATCCACAAAGAATCAATAAAAATATTTTTAAGGATTACATGGCTTATTAATAATAGGATGCCTGTATCACATCCATATCACACACACACATCCCCCAAAACACACCCCGCACATGAGGCTTTGAAAACACCATGGAAGAGAGTAGGAGTAAGAAGCAGAGGTCAGGAAGGACCACCATGAACCACAGTCTTCTGGATACTACAAGGTCATTACATTCGGAAGCTCACAGCAACTACTGCCTATAAGACACTGGCACAAGATCAAACAAGGTGGCAAAACATTTTAGCATTGATGAGGACAGTCTCTTGAGCTACCACCTCTAGATCAGTAGCTCTCTGCAGTTGACAGCTTTTGTGGGAGAGAATCTATTTCCTCAGGGAACACTGGCACCTCGTCGTCTGTCAATGCCCTGCAACCATGCACATTGAAACAGTGCTGCTCAGACTCAGTCTAGAGAGATGGCTAGTGGTTGCTAAGACTTGATGTTCCACCACATGACCTGAATTTAGTACCCAGTAGACAATTCAGATGGCTCACAACTCTATGTATCTCCAGCTCTGGGGCACATGACTCCTCAAGTCTCCCGGGTATCTGTGTTCACCACTCACCTGCACACATCCACTTGCACGCACACATATGCATGTAATTTAAAAATGATAAAAAAATTGTTTTTAAAATCATGATAAATGTGTTCTGACAAAGTTGGAACAGTTTTCAAATAGTGTTAACAGTTGGAGCAAAGAAAGTTGAAAAGTTGACAGATCCTAGATATTTGTCTTTTTAGAATTTGTATATTATTTTTATTATTATAAAATATATTCAGTAAGAATATACACTATACAGATTTTCCATATTTTTAAATTTTTTGTAAGGGGATCTTTTCTAATTTAGTACAATGAAATACCAAAGCCTTGTCAATTTAGATGTTTCTTTTATTTATAGAATATTTTTGTTGCTACTATCGTTACTATCATAAATATTTATTTTTTTTTTTCCTGGATGGTAAAACTGAAGTTTCCTACATGTAGATATTATCATTAGCATAAAAGTCAAACACAATGCAATGCATATGTAGCTAAATTTATATATTAGATAATTTGAAAGAAAGACAAAAGTCGATTGTAAGTAAACTGACAAAGTTTCATTATATAGTTTTGTTTTCAGGAAGAACAATAATTCTTTAACTCTATTTTTCAACATAAAGTCTTAAGGCACTCTTTGGTCAGTCCACTTTCTGGCCAAGTTTAAAGGTTGTTTGATAAAACATTGTGTTACACTGTAACTATAAACTCATGAGGTAACAATTTAACTTCTGGTCTGGTCCCAGGATTAATTTTATGGCAACCGGAGCTTAAAGTCTCAGTGTAACAATTACTCATATTTAACAGATCTTTTCTTTCTCCATCTCTAAACTTCTAGCTATTGTTTGAACTGCCCTTCTTTTAAATGTCTGTCATCCCTGAAAATGTTCACATTCCTTAATCTGAGGTGTAAATCAGACACTTTGATAAGGAAATCTGTGTTGAGTAATCTGAAGGATTGCCTTGATGCTTATGTGGTAATGGATCATTTTAGAAAATGTGGCACACTACAAAGTTAAGTGTGAATCTCCCTTAAGAGGTAAAAATAAGAGCATGGCAAGATTAAGAATGAAAGCTGTTGAGAGAGGAGATTTGGAAGATTGCATGATTGAAAACCTTGAATTCCATTCGGAGGACTTGTTTAGCTGCCTTGCTTTACTAAACCATTCACTTCTCCAAGTCTAGGAGGCAGATTTCCTCAAAAGACAGTTTTTGTGACTTAATTGATCCTGGGTAGGGTGCATGGCAGTTTAGGAGCCCGGGGTGTGCTTTGTTTTAGATCAAATTCTAAAGCAGACATTTATGGGGGAACCCTTCCTCTCTGTTCTCAGCTGCTAGGCCAGTTGGTTGCAGCTTGCTGCCAGCCAGTCAGAGGTCAGAGGCTCGCTTACATCACTTTGCTTTGCACAGAGAAAGCTCTGTAACAAAGGGATCAATGCAGCCTTCTCCCTGCCAGGGCCTGCTTAGTGTGAGGTTATTCCCCCGAGGAGGTACAGACTCTCCAAAGGCTCATCCCGTCTCCACGGAACAGCACAGTTTCTTATTTGTCACATAATTTCTGATGTTAAGGAAAATGTGATTTGATATTTAGTATTTTCTGAGAAAGTAATTATTAAATCAACCTTAGAAAAATGAGATCAACTTTTTAAATTCAATTGTGTCTTTTTAAGTAATGCATTTAAAAATGCTAGATTAGCTGTTTTAAGGAGTAAAATAATTCTGCCCTGTTATTAAAATTAGTATGCTAAGCACAAAAATCAATAGTTTTAAGAGAATTTTTTCAAATTGTATCCATATGTGAATTTAAGAAATGTGTGACTTATTTATACCATAAAGTGGAAATGCCTTTACCCATTACCATTTTTGAAATTATTTCACTTAATTAAATCAGGATTTGTCATTTCTACACAGAGACATTTTGTTTTTAACTTTTCATTGTACATTTTCAATGTGCCTCTACATAAAATACTGGGAACTGAATGATACCTGGATATTTTGTGACAAATCCACACACTCTGCCTTATAATTACAACTGAAGCCTTAGTTATCTTCAGCATCTATGAACCCAGCACACACATACCAGAGCTGCAATCATTGTCCACCAATGCCTCACTGCAACTCTGTGTTATTCCCACATGTCCCCACTTGCATTGAAAGGTATATGAATACTTTAAGAATGATATTCCTAATTATTATTAGAAAGCTTTTTTTCTCTCATTTCATCCATGGCCATTGGAGGGCTACAAGTGGTGCCCGATCCAGCTCAAGGGGAAGCTCCAAAGCCTGACACTATCATTGATAATATGGTGTATGATGTTTTTCTTTACCATATCTTCAATACCTGAGATTCTTTCTTCCATCTGTCTTTTTTTAAATTGCTTATTTTATTTATTTACATTTCAAATATTGTCCCCCTTCCAGGTCTCCCCTCCACAAACTCACTACTCCATCATCCCTCCACTTTGCCTCTAAGAGGGTACTCACCTACCCATCCATCCCTTCCTGCCTCACCCCTCTAGCATCCCCCTATGTTGGGGCAATAAGCTCCACAGAACCAAGGGCCTTTCCTCTCATTGATGCCAGATAAGGCAACCCTCTGCTACATAGGTAGTTGAAACTATGAACCCATCCCTGGGAGTTCGGGGGTGGGGTGAGGGTGGGGGGTTGGTTGATATTGTTGTTCTTCCTTTGGGGTTGCAATTCCCTTCAGCTCCTACAGTCTTTCCCAACTCTTCCGTTGAGATCCCTGGAGTCAGTCCAATGGTTGACTGTGAGTATCTGCATCTGTCATAGTCAGATGCTGGCAAAGCCTTTCAGAGGACAGCCATACTAGGTTCCTGTCTTCAAGCACTTGCAACATAATCCAGCTGAGCTGAAACAAAGGATGGTTCTGTGGACTTTCCCTATTAAACACAGAACTGAATATTAAATGTTGAGCCTTAATAAAAACCTTTGTCTTGGCTTCATTCTTTTATCGTATTCCTTTTTATTTCCAGCCCTCCTTTCGGGTACGAATTTCATCCATGGCCATTGGAGGGCTACAAGTGGTGCCCGAATGAGAGGACTGAAAACAGGGGTGGGGCGGAGTGGGGGGAGCCCACTGAGAAACGCTGTCTTAGGTGGAGCTCCACAGAGAACAGAAAAAAATTACAATATCCTGCATGGTAAGCAACATATAGCATTAATGCTAGTGCTAGCCATAAATTTTATCTTTTGGAGACTGCTGTTGCAGGAGGTGCATTAAAAGGGATACTAGCTAAGCTGAAGGAGTGTTGGCCTGACTCCAATTTCACCTAGGGGTGACAGCACAAATCGGACAGGGGAATTCTTTTTTTTTTTAAAGATTTATTTATTTATTTATTTATGCATATGAGTACACAGTGTAGCTGTACAGATGGTTATGATCCTTCATCTGGTTGTTGGGAGTTGAAGTTAGGACCTCTGCTCCCTCCAGTGAGCCAGGTGGTTTGGGAGCCACCATGTGGTTGCTAGGATTTGAACTCAGGACCTTTGAAAGTGCAGTCAGTCCTCTTACCGGCTTAGCCATCTTACCAGCCCCGGACAGGGGAATTCTAAACAGCCATTTGTCCACAGCCTCAAAGAGCTGCTACAGGCAAGAGGAGCAGGGTTTAAAAAAAACAGATGTTAGAAAACTTTTTAGTTCACATAGATTCATGCTGTCCATGGTTTCCCGAAGAAAGAACTTTGGATAAGGAAACCTGGGGGAAAGTTGCAGAAGTACTGAGAACTACCCAGGCAGATTCTATCTCCCTCTTCCTCTGGGTGCTTATAACAGATGCTATTGAAAAAAAAAAAAAAAAAAAAAAGATAAAGAGTCCTTACAAGCCTTAGCAACTGCCCAGGAACAGCTTGAAGAACTTCAGGAAGAAAACCTGTCAGAGAGGGCTTTCCCAGAAAAGGGCTCTTTTAACTCTAAATCAGAGAAGTACAGAGACAGTGATGATGAGCTAGATCCAGAGGAGGAAGCCGATTTAGAAAAAGGGGCTGCCAAATATCATGATGAGGATTGGCCTCCTCATGCACCTTTTTCTCTGCCTATGGCCTTCACTGCAGGAGATGCAGCCCAAATGGACATGCAAGTATATAAATCAGGGTTGGAAATTAAGCTGTAGAAATTGACTGATGAGCCACAGGAACTAAAGGATGTATCAAGTTCAGAAAAGAGCAATGATTCTGAGATATGCCAATTGCAGCTAGAAAGAGCTGTGAATCAGGCTGGCAGGGAATGGCAGAATTTGTGGATAGCTGGCAGAACTTTTGGAGACCCTCAAGCAGGAGTTCTTTTTGTTACACAATTGGCTTATGAGAATGCCAGTGCAGTCTGGCCATACAAAGCAAAGACAGACTTATCTGGATACATTCGTCTTTGTGCAGAAATCGGACCCTCATACAATCAGGGTCTGGCTATAGATGCTGCCTTACAAGGGGCCACTGTGCAAGCAATGGTTGCACAGAAACGAAGGAATAAATGTTTTAAATGTGGATGTTTGTGTCACTTTAAAAAATGATTGCCCCCGAAACAGAGGCATGAGCATACAATCAGGTTGCGCCCCAGGAATTTGTCCTTGATGCAGGAGGGGTAATCATTTGGCCAGAGAATGTAGATCTAAAACAGATAATCACAGTCGTCCCACATCAGGAAACAAGCACAGGGTCCCCAGATGTTCACAGCAAGCAGCGTATAAGGCCATGAAGCTGCTCCCAGGTCAGGGAAATCCATTTCTGAACTTATCAGAGCACCTATCCCGAAAGTTCCCTATACCCTCCTTCCTGCCCTGCTCCCTTACCCACACACTCCTACTTCTTGGCCCTGGCATTCCCCTGTACTGGGGCATATAAAGTTTGCAATACCAAAGGGTCTTCCTTCCCAGTGATGGCCAACTAGGCCATCTTCTGCTACATATGCAGCTAGAGACACAAGCTCTGGGGGTACTGCTTAGTTCATGTTGTTGTTCCACCTATAGAGTTGCAGACCCCTTCAGCTCCTTGTGTGCTTTCTCTAGCTTCTCCATTGGGGGTCCTGTGTTCCATCTTATAGATGACTGTGAGCATCCACTTTTGTATTTGCCAGGCACTGGCATAGCCTTATACCAGCCTTATACTTGGCAGCTATACCAGGGTCCCTTCAGCAAAATCATGCTGGCATATGCAATAGTGTCTGGGTTTCGTGGCTGATTATGGAATGGATCCCGGGTTGGGTATTGTGTTTCTTGTAAAAGATAAGAAAATCAAGAAGAGGGGAGCAAAATACCCATGAAAGGCGTTACAGAGACAAAGTTTGGAGCTAAGACGAAAGGATGGACCCCAGTTCTACCACCCACATACTATTGGCCCCAGAAATGGAGGTTCAGACACTGCCTACAGGAGTTTTGGGGCCCTTGCCCCCAAGGACCTGGGGATTACTTTTGGGCAGAAGTGGCATTATTATAAAGGGATTGCAGATCTATCCAGGTGTTATAGATAATGATTATGAGGGAGAAATTAAAATTATGGCTGCTTTACCCCATGGCATTATAATTGTAGCTACCAACAGAAGAATTGCTCAACTTATTTTAGATTCCTTGCTTCTGCTATCTTCCAAATGTGCTAAGAGTAAGAAAGGACAAACTGGCTTTGGTTCCTTTGATGTGCACTGGGTTCAATCTATTACTAGTAAGAGACCTAACCTTAAATTAATAATTGAAGGGAAACGTTTTGAAGGATTAATAGATACTTGGGCTGATGTAACAATTATTAGAGGACAAGATTGGCCCTCAACTTGGCCTTTATCTGATACTATCACTCACCTTCAAGGGATTGGTTATGCCAATAACCCAAAACAAAGCTCTAAATTTCTAACCTGGAGATATAAAGAGGGCAATTCAGGACAAATTCAACCCTATATCATGCCACATTTGCCTATTACTCTCTGGGGAAGAGATCTCTTGTCATAGATGGGTCTTATAATGTGCAGGCCCAATGAAGTAGTAAACAAATGCTAAGACAAGGATTTTTGCCTGATCAAGGGCTAAGGAAGGAAAGACAGCACATTAAGACATTTGAAAAGTCTAAGCCCCACTCTAACACTAGAGGCTTGGGGTATTTTTTGTAATGGCCACTATCTTGCCTGCATCTCATGCTGATAAAATTCAATAGCTTAATAATGTTCCTGTATAGGTTGATCAGTGGCCTTTAACTAAAGAAAAAATAGAAGTTGCCTCTTCTCTTGTGCAGGAGCAACTAGAGGCAAGGCATATAAGAGAATCTCAGTCACCATGATCCAATATTTGTTATCAAGATAAAATCTGGTAAATGGAGGTTGCCACAAGATCTAAGAAGGGTCAATGAAGCATGGTACCTATTGGAGCATTACAACCTCAGCTTCAATCTCCAGGATCCATTCGTAAGGGACATTATAAAATAGTAGTAGATTTGAAAGATTGTTTCTTTACAATTCCTTTGCACACCCAGGATTGTAAAATATTTGCTTTCAGTGTTTCTCCTATTAACTTTAAAGAACCTATGAAAAGATATCAATTGATAGTTCTTCCTCAGGGTATGGCCAATAGTCCTACCTTAGGTCAAAAGTTTGTGGCACAAGCCATTCAGCCTATACGACAGCAATAGCCAAGATATACATCATACATTACATAGATGATGGCATGTTAGCAGGAAAAAGATCCTCAGGACTTGCTTTTATGTTATAGAGATTTACAACAGGCATTAGCTGATAGAGAACTACAAATTATTCCACAAAAAGTACAAACCTGGGATCCTTATAATTATGCTTTAGATTTGCAGATCAAGCTGTTTATCCCCAGAAGATAATTATCTGTAGAGACAGTTTAAAAACTTAAAATCATTTTCAAAAACTTTTAGGTGATATCAATTGGCTTCACCCCAATTTAAGCTTACTTAAATTGAACCACTTATTTGATATTCTTAAAGGGAGCATGGATCCTACCTCCCCTCAATCTTTAACTACTGAAAGACTGCTGACCTTACAACAAGTAGAGTCATTAAAAAAACAATTTGTTACTGATATAGATTGCTTTTGCCTTTACATTTGCTGATTTTTAAATGACTCATACACCCATAGAATTATTGTGGTAAAAAGCTTCTCTTACATGGATACCTTCAAGGATATCTCCTAAACGTAATATCCTGTCATATTATGAGGCAGTAGCCCATATGATTATACTTTGAAAGAAGCAGGCAGTAGTTTATTTTGGCAAAGAATCAGGCATCATTATTCAGCCTTTTAATGTAGATCAAAATACTTGGCTCAAGAAGCATAGTATGGATTGGTTGCTTGCTCAAATAGGATAGGTTGATAAAAATTTTAAATGTACATAAAGTTATATTTATTAATATGACATCTTTACGACCTCTACATAATGCTCTTTCAATTTTTATTGATGGCTCCTCTAAAGGACGAATAGGATACCTCATAAATAATCGACAAGTAGTCATTGAGACTCCTGCGCTCTCAGCTGACAGCATTACTGAATGTTTTTCAGTCTGTAAATGATAATTTTAATTTTTTTACTGATAGTCTATATGGGACTCAGCCTGTTCCTCTATTGGAATCTTGTCTTACACTTCATTTCAATACATCAGCTAGATCTCTGTTTTCACAACTACAAAGCATTATTATTACCTTGTATATTGGTCATATACAAGCTCACTCTGATCTTCCTGGACCTTTAGCTGCAGGCAATGATGGCATTGATAGAGCTTTAGTAGGAGATGCCTTAGATTCAGATCCTGTCATATTGGCTAGACATGATCATAATAAATTTCATCTTTCTAGTCACACCTTAAGGCTCCGACATAAGATCACTAAGGAGCAGGCAAAAATGATTGTAAAACAATGCCCTAACTGCCTTACATTATCTCCAGTTCCTTATTTAGGGGTTAATCCATGAGGCCTTCTGCCCAATCATATTTGGCAAATGGATGTAACTCATTATGCAGAATTTGCAAAATTGAAATATATACATGTCTGTATTGACACTTGTTCAGGATTTCTTTTTGCATCTCTACATTAGGGAGAGGCTTCTAGAAATGTAATTGATTATTGCTTACAAGCCTTCAATGCTATGGGTTTACCTAAAGTCATCAAGACAGTTAGTGGGCCAGCTTATACTGGTAACAACTTTACATCATTTTTTAAGGAATTTGGATCTGAATATAAAACTGAAATTCCTTATAATCCACCCTGAAAAATTGGCTTTTAAAAACAAAAGAGGGGAAGTTATTCCCTCCAATATCACCAAAAACACACCTTGCTTTTGTCTTATTTGTTTTAATTTTTTTCTTTTCAAAGTGATGCTAAAAGTCAGTCTGCAGTTGATCACCACTGTCATCCAGTCACTTCCACCTCATATGCTATGGTTAAATGGCAAGACGCCCCTAACTAATAGATGGAATGATCCTGACCCTGTTTTTATATGGGGGTGAAGTTCTTTCTGCATTTTGTCACAAAAAGAAAATGGAGCACGATGGTGAACTGAAAGACTGGTTCATCAAGTGGACACAGATCCTGAGCCTTCTAATGATTATGATACCTATGATGAAGACAGCTAAAAATCCCTGTCAGCCAGCTGAGTTAACCTGGAGTGTAGTCTCCACTCTTATTGGAGTGCAAGTGTTTTCTACCAATTCTCAAAGTTATCCCCCATATACCTGGTGGCCAGACTTTGTGTTTGATCTTTGCCAATTAGCAGCTATGTTAAATACCTGGGACATTCCCCCCAGACAACTTTAATTTCTAATTATAATCCTGTTGCTTTTAACTTTTGGACTTTGTATCTTAAAAAGATTGGCTGCCTTCACACAGGATCTCTTTCAGCAAGCTCAGCTATTCACCATGGCAGTTATTCATCACTGTGAAGAAATGCATTGAGTGAATACTCATACATCCTTTGTTGTTTTGGTCTGAATGGGAAAGAGTGTGCTTTTGAAGGCCGCTGGCCTTAGACAGGCAACCACATTCTTGAGCTCCTATTGACCTAAGCCAGACACATACATCAATGCTATGTTTGTTCTCCCTGATAGGTAAGAAGGAACAATATAGACACTGACCTAAGACAGGCATGGTGGCCTAGCCACTCTTTACCCAAGACTGGATTATGAATCTTGTGCCCCGCCCCATCCAGCTCATCTTTAAAAACAAAAAAAGGGGGAATTGTGCCCTTCCCCCAGCCTTCAGTAGGCTAAATAGACCTTAAGTGTTTGCCACAGTTGGACCTTAACCACACAGGTGGAGTCTTCATCCTTGCCACACCTGCAATTTCCTATAAGAGCAGACTGCCTGCTGAGCTTGCTTTGCAATATAATCCAGCTGAAACAAAGGATGGGTCTGTGACCTCTCCCTATAAATACAGTGCTGAATATTAAACTTTGAGCCTTGATCAAAAACTTTGTCTTGGCCTCATTCTTGTATGGCACCCCATTTCTTTTCCATTTCTATCCCCTTTCAGGTACCCAGCTCATCCATGGTCGCAGGATGGCTACAACTATGGATTTCTCTGAATCTTCCTGTACCTGAGCCTATTCTCTCTCTGTCTCTCTCTCTCTCTCTCTGTCTCTCTGTCTCTCTGTCTCTCTCTGTCTCTCTCTCTCCCTCCCTCCCTCCCAGATCCTCCCCCCTTTCTCTCTCTCTCTCTCTCTCTCTCTCTCTCTCTCTCTCTCTCTCTCCCCCAGGTCCCTCCTTCCCTTTATCTCCCATGATTACTTTGTTCTCCCTTCTATGTAGGATTGAAGTACTCACACTTTGGTCTTTCTTCCTAAACTTCAAATGCTTTGTGGGTTGGATCATGGGTATTCTGAGCTTTTTTTCAGGCTAATATTCACTTATCAGTGAGTACATACCATCCATGTCCTTTTGGGTCTGGGTTACCTCACTAGGGATGATAATTTCTAGTTCCATGTATTTGCCTAGAAATTTCATGAAGCTATCATTTTTAATAGCTGAGACGTACTCAGTTGTGTAAATGTACCACATTTATTGTATCCATTTTTCCATCGAGGTACATCTGGGTTATTTATAGCTTCTGGCTATTTGTAATGCTTGCCTCTGTAGCTTCTGTTTGCATTCCCAAACTTTTTCTTTCCAAATTTCTTGTTTGAGGTTTCTTCATCAATTCTGCTTCCATCTTCATGTCTCAAAGAGTTTTCTTCATATCCTTGCAGTGTTTGTGTTTTCCTGGATTTCTGTAAGGGCCCCTATCATCTTTATACATGCTCTTTTGAGGTCTTTAGAGGCAGAGTGGCTATGCCTATTTTGGAGTATTCATTGCCTACTCTTGTCAGGTTACTGGGCTCCTGCAGGGACATATTGTCCTAGCTGTTATTGATTTAGTTTTTATGTGGAATCATAGGCATCTAGGATTGAGATGATTATCGGTCTGTGTGGTGACCTCTGTTTTTGTCCTTATTGGGTATGTGTATTGTTCCATGGTTTCTTCTTCCTCTGTGGACTTTAGAAGAGTATGGTGGCTGTGTGCTGCCTGGTAGAAAAGTTTCTGTGGACCTGATTCCCTGGTCTGCTTGGCTAGTGTGTTCAAAGGGTATTCATGTTGGTGTTGTAAGCTGGAATAGTGAGATGATTTGTGGAAAGAAAGTTTGGAGGAGAAGATTTTGCAGATCCATAGGCCAGAGAAGAAAAGGATACTGCAGCAGGGTTTTTGCTAAAGAACTGGGAATAAGACAAGGGCATTAGATCAGGCATGGCAGAAGAGGTGTGGATCTGCCATCAGCCTACTTGTCCTTTTAGCACCAGTGACCCTTGGGTTTACAAGGATCCCTTCTGTGGTTAGAGCTGCCACAAAGCAATAAATCTTGGGAGCGAGATTAGAAGGGGATCATCTGTGAAATCCATAGAAGACAGGAACAGGCAGACAGAAAAGACTGACTCAGGTGTTCTGTTGAGCTAGGAATGTGACTGAAGGTCTGGGGGAATCAGGGGTTATATTTATCTTGAACACATACACACACACACACACACACACACACACACACACACACACACGCACGAGAGAGAGGGAGAGAGGGGGAAGAGAGAGAGACAGACAGACAGTCAGAGACAGACAGAGAGAGAAAAAGAGAGTTAGACAACAAAAAAAGGTTAATTTTCTCATTGAATTAAATTCCCATGAATCACCTTTTCAAAGTGTTTTATGATTATATCTGTTTCTTGGTATATTCTCTACGGTAGTACAAAAAATGGTACATCTTTTAAGACATGTTTTGCCACCATCTGCAAGTTTGCTTAGAGGCAGATAAAGTTATATCCAACTTAATTTCATCAGGTGAATCACAACCTGAGTATCTCTGTACTAAGAGATCTCTAGCAATGGCCTGGGGATGAGGCTACTACTCTCTCAGAATGTTGTATAATTTTGTGGTTCAGAAACATCTCTGTTCATCAAAATATAATAATTGTGATATTTAAAATGCTGGTTCCCATACCTTGTTATCAGTAGACTTTATCAGACTTGCAGAGCCTATTGAAGCTGAGTAAATTATACTCAAGTTTTTACATGTGGTGAATATATGTTTGCAGATACTATTCTATAATCTTAGATCTATATTTTTTCACAGCAGCCACCATTTACTATATATATATATGTATACACACACACACATACACACACACACATATATATATATATTTTTTTAACAAGGCCTGTAATATGAACTTGTCCTCCTTTTTCATATCCACCAAGTCAGATCATTTTCAAAGGGAAGTATATGCTGCTGTAATAACGATCCAGGCTAGATAAATCTGGGTGATTTCAGTGGTTAGTGTCATTATACTCTGTTGAAATCACAGGACAAGATTGACCCCTCATGCCACCATACACAGATACTCTTGTAGTTCTTTTATTCTCACAAAAGGCATAACCTCAAGAGAGCTGATTTTATGAACTTCAATTCTCACTGCTTTTCAACAAAATACAATATTCTTTACCATCTTGCTAATAAACTTACTTGTTTGTATAATTTTCTATAATTGCTTTAAAAGCAATTCAGACCTCACAATTAAAGACAACAATTTATTTTCTTATGGTCTTAATGGATCATAAAACCAGGCATAGTTTTAGTATATCTTCCACTTAGGGCCTCCCATTGGCAGGATCACACAGTTTTAGTAATGAATTATTCTAAGAAAAGGATTACCCCCATATCCCTTCTAGAACACCCTTCCTACAGTATAAACTTTACCCTGGCATTGGGAAAGGCTTTATGACTTCTTGGCCACCTTTTAAAGGGCTCTCTTGATTAGGTCAGATGCACACAGGAAATATCACTTTTGATTAACTTACAGACAAGTGATTAGGGGCTTTGATTACAGCTGCAAAACAATCTCTTCACCTTTACCTTAAAATGTAATGCAATCTCTGTCACATTATAGGAAGCTATACAAGTCCCAGCATACTTCTTATGCTGGAGACTTGGTGGCATCTTAGATTCCTACAAACTGGTATCAGTAAATGACAGTTTGCTATATTAGCTACTTGTTATTAAAATACATGTATATGCAACATGGCAAGCAGAAGCATGAATAAGGAAATAAATTTTCTCACCACTTACATTTAGTGCATGTTCCATGTTTACTGGCAATATTTAGAAAGATTATTAAACAAGTATCTGGATTGTTATAACATGCATTTATTATACACTGATTTGTGTATAATAAATCCATCTCTAAGATGGATCACACATTGCACATATGTACATCACACACGTTTAAATGCTAACGTTTATGATGCTTATTATACTCACATACCACATTATTTTACTTCTGCACTTATAGAAATAGAACTATTTTCTCATTTCCTCTTCTGTTATTAAAATGCTGACAATCCCACATACTTTGGGTATAGGACTCAGAGAAACCCATCAAATCTGATTTGAGCCTCTTGCCTGAAGACAAGCTTTTATAGGAATGGAAAATGCCTATGCATAGTCCCAATGGACAAAAGGAGTCAATAGTCCTACTGAGCTGTGATGTCTATGAAACACAATGACAACTGGGATGAGAAGATACTCCAAAAGTCCCAACAGTGACATATATCTTGGCAGTGACCCATATATGTTTGGACTTACAGGCAAGTTCATGGCAAAATGTTCATCTCTGACATTGTAAACCCAGCCTACTACATGTGACCAGTAAGGTCATGGATCTTACTGGAGAACCTACCACTGACACTTCACTAAACAATATAGCCTCTAACTTAATTCTAAATGGTGTTCTTTATATCCACAGCTAAGTGTAGCTCTCAGCCCTCCCCAAAGAAAATTCTCTTTTCAGCAGTCAAAGACGATTGCTCAAAATATATAGAACAGAAAATCTGTAGTGTGCCAAGCCTCAACTGATAATGCCTACACAACCCTACACAACAAATGTTGCAGGGAATGTCATGGAAGAAGGGATGAAAATATTTTAAAGGCAGAGAGCTGGGAAGATATCTGTGACATCATGACTCCTAGAAATGACAAGGAAGTCATTCACATAAAACCTGGACAATATGGATGCTTCAAGACCTGAGCAGTGAAAACTCCAACAGATATTCTAACATGGAAGATGAAATCTCACACAGGCCCAACCCCAGATGATTTATAGGCAATTAGGGACTTTTGTATGTGTGTGTGTGTGTGTGTGTGTGTGTGTGTGAGAGAGAGAGAGAGAGAGAGAGAGAGAGACAGAGACAGAGACAGAGACAGAGACAGAGAGAGACAGAGAGAGACAGAGATTCTAGCACTGGGACTGGGACATCAACCCATCTGTAGAACTGTTGACCTACAATGTCACCTGCCTGTAAGGAAGGTGTGCTGGGGAAATCTTGGGTGCAGAGCTTGTGGGAGTGGCCAACTACATGACTGGTGCATCTTGAGGCTCATACTAAGAGGGAGATCCTATGCCTGACACTGCTTGGATAGCCAAGAACCAGAGGCAGGAAAGTCCAGAGACCCACTATAAAGCCAAACAGGACTGGAAAATATGCCAATGAAATGGTTTCTAATGATATTCTGCTATACTCCTAGATCTGTGCCTTGCCCAATTGTCATTGGAGAGGCATTGTCCAGGAACCGATGGGAACAGATGCAGAGACTCACAGCCAAACATCAGGCAGAGCTAAGGAACCCTGCAAAGGAAGGAAAGGATGGACGGTAGGAGCTAGAAGGATTGAGGAAACCAGGAGAACACAGCGCACAGAATCAGCTACACAGGGCTCATAGGGGTGCACAGAGACTGAAGGGACAAACATGGATCTTGTATAGGTCAGATCTAGGAACTGTGCATATCTATGTGTATGTCTATGTGTATGTCTATGTGTATGTCTATGTCTATGTATATCTTTTAAAAATTTAATTTATTTATTTATTTATTTATTTATTTATTTATTTATTTTGGTTTTTTTGAGACAGGGTTTCTCTGTATATCCCTGGGTGTATTGGAACTCACTTTGTAGACCAGGTTGGCCTTGAACTCAGAAATTTACCTGCCTCTGCCTCCCAAGTACTGAGATTAAAGACATGTGCCACCACCGCCCGACTATCTAACTATATCTTATGGTTATGTAGCTTGATACTCGTGGTGGACTCCCGAAAGTAGAAGTTGTGGCTGTCTCTGACTCTGTACTTTGGACCCTGTTCCTCCTATTGCATTACCAAGTCCAGCTGTGTTCTGAGGCTTTGTGCTTACTCTTATTGTATCTTGTTAGATGATGTTTAGTTGATATCCCTGAGAGGCCTGCTCTTTTTTTTTCTTTTAAAGGGAAACAGGAAACAGGAGGAGTTGCTATGGCAGAAAGGAGAGGTAGGAGAGAGACTGGTCCGAGTCGAGGAAGGGGAACCTGTGGTCGGAACCTAATGTGTAAGAGAATAAAAGTTAAAAAAATTTAATATTTCAGTACATATTAATATATATGTGTGTGTATATTCACACAGAGACACACACAGTCACACAGACACACACACATATAATGGGAAGAACTTATTTTTATATGTCGACAACTAGTAAGTTTCTTATTCAGAATTGTCAACCTATAATGCCACTTTACTCATTTCTCATTATATTTAATGATTAAATGGAACATTTTGGCCTCTGCAACTCTGACATCTAAATACGAGTACATCATGTCTATAACTCGAATATCCTTAACTTGAAACATGGTGATTACAACTTGACATGCTTAAAAACAGTATGTTCTCTTATACCTGTAGTTCATCTTTATAAACTATACTCTTTTATCTAATGGCATTTCATACACAGAAAACATGGCAGAAGTGTGGAGCTCAGCACATGAATCAGAAGATGCACTATCCTGACACAGTGAGAGCAAAGGTTATGTGACACATACGGGTGGAAAGAACATTCCTCCTCTTTTCATCCAACTCCTTCCTTGGTGCCATGACTTTGCAGGTTTTAAGAATGGTTTTGCTGCATGTGTGGTTGGCATTTAACTTAGAAGTTCAGACTTAAAATTCAATTGTGATATTTCTCAGCTAACAGTTTTTATTCAAATTGTTTAAACTAACCAAAGCCAAATTGTCTAAAGTACAGTTGGTCTGAAGTGCATAAAACAAATAAATTAAATATTCAAATAAAATAAATATAAAACAGGTATGGTGAGACATATGTGTAATATGAGTGCTTAGGGCCCAAGGCAAAAAGAACTTAAGTGTGAAGCTAGCCGCCCCCCCCCCCACATGTTAAGAAAATTTAAAGGAAAAATAAAAAAAAATCTTTTAGTTTATGACCAATAATTTTGTATATGATTCAACAATCTGTAAAATTATTGTGCCCTACAAATGCAGCAGATGAGAGAGCATAAATAACTAAAAGAAAATCTATATCCTTATTTTGTGTCCAAAGGCATCATATAAAACAAATTAAAGAATAATACTTGGGGATTTTTATTGCCTCACCAAGCAAGATTTAAAATCACTTGTTCTGAAAGTTTATAAATAGATAACTTACAAAATACAAAAGAAAATTCAATTTCTTGTATGCAAGGATCTGACAACTGAAAGTAAGTATCCAACTGAGAGGATGTGCTGAACAGGCAGGTCAGTGCAGTGAGGCTAAAGGGAGGGGTCCACCGCTTACAGAGCTGTGGAGGAGGCATAGACTCACACCGTTTCCTTCAGGCTTCCATAGGAGGACAGCTTAGCACCTTGAAACTTTCCTGTAATAGTCTTTCCATAAAACAGTTTACTTACATTTTCTATTTCTCATATGTACAGCACAAATTTGTGTAATCTTTCCATACAGTAATTTGAAATGATATCCATAGCAATTAAGATTTTACACTAGAAAAATCTATTCCTAGGATCATAAACCTCATGGCCAGCCTGGCTGCTTGCCCTTTCAAGCCTCCAGCCCTCACATCTGGGGACACTTTATTCCACCCACAGGTTCAATTGCACCTCAGGCTCTGGAACCATTCCAAGAATAAACAAAAGGTAACAGTCACGTCTTAGTAGCAGGACAGATTTCTCTCTTTACGATGTGCCCTCTAGTAGAGTTCATTCATGTTCATGGGTTATTTTGTAAAGTAGAGATAAAGTACGATGGCCTGGGAAGATTCATCCCTACTGGCCTTGAACTGGAGGAACAGAGATGCCAATGCCACATTTGTCTTACCAAGAAAGAGGCTTTCATTGACCTTGCTATAAGCCAGCTCCCACCCCAAAAGTACACCTATCACACAGGACACCTTATAGCTTACTACCACACTCCCAGGGAGCAGACAGACTTATCTGCAATCTGGCCATGATTGCGCTTCCACATGTTTCTGTATAAATGACAGAACCTAAGAACATCAGGGAGTAGGATACATGAGCTCAGATAAATCTGTACTGAGTGTTAGGCTCATTGCCCTAAAATGAGCTTTGCAAAGACATTGGATTTACCTTTGTCCATGTTCATGTTATAAATGAATGCATTAATGAGGCAAGTTGTTCCATTTATGTAAGAGAAATCCTAAAGCCTGATACCAGGGATGAAGACTGATGAGTCTGGTCAGGCTGGAAAGCCAATCAACAAATGCTGGGTGGGAAGAGCCTTAGCATATACGGAATTGTTCCCTCTCCACTCTATTTCCTGGGAGAGTCATATCCCCAAGTAATCCTGTTTAACTTCAGTTACTCAGTTGATTTCGTTTGGTTTCCTGGAGTGTTTAAAGATACTCATCATTGGTATCAGATTTGGTTATAAGTGCTCACAGGAAGGGACCTAGCATGGCTGTACTCTGGAGGATCCAGCAAGCATCTGAAAGAGTCAGAGGCAGATAGTTGCACTCAACCAATGGACAAAAGCAGCTGACCCCTGTTGTTGAATTTGGGAAGGTTGAAAGAAATTGAGAAGGAAGGCAACCCTGTAGGAGGACTAACAGTCTCAATTAATCTGGACCACAGAGATCTCTCAAGCACTGGACTACCAAACAGGCAGCATATATCAACTGATATGAGGCTCCCAACACATATACAGCAGAGGACTGCCCTATCTGTGTTCATTCAGAAATCATGCACTTAACAGTCAAGAGACTGGAGGCCCCAGGGAGTTTAGAGGTCAGGTGGCATGGGGGGTGGGAACATCCATATGGAGACAGGGGTGTGGGGAGGAGGTATGGGATGTGGAGCAGTAGGAGGGTGAATGTGGGGGAATAAAATATGGAGTGTAAAATAAATAAATTAATTAATTATAAAAATAAGCATAAGCCAATTAGTTAGGTATTCATACCATAACCTTTATGTATATATCTTCAAGTCCTTAATTATAAAATGAAAAATACTCATATTATCTTCACTGATTTTAATCCACAGCATAACCCTTGTATAGGGTAAGATATAATTACAGAAAAGTCTCACTTTTTTGTTCTATCACATGGTTATTTTGTCTGATCTTCTGAAATGTTCTGTTGAACTTGTTTACCATTTAAGGTTATAATCTGAAACCTTTAGCACATCCTCTAATCCCCTGCCTGCCAGAGGTTGTGTTTCTTATAGGACAACACAGATGAAGTTGAAACATGTCCTGACCACCTGCTTCTACCTTGGCTTCCAGAGATCTAGTAATATGTACCACTCCCAGAATGCCTCCCTCGGGGACTCAAGATTCTGCCAGTAATTATACTCAGTTAATACATTACTAAATTAAGAGCAGAAAGGCAGTGAAGAATCTGTCCTGTTACCCCATGGGGCTTCCCAGGGACACTGTGTGTGGGCTATCACTCTGTCTATTCACTTTCTTATCACTAGATCATTTAAGAACACAAAAAGTGCTTCCATAATGCAAACCTTGACACTGCTAAATAGCTGAAGGTTCACACTGGGAAACAGCTCAATATAATCTAATCATTTTTGTTAAGCTTCCCCTTGTCTTGTGTTCTAGGCTTTAGGTTTAGTTTGAACTCAGTCTGAACCTATGCCATAAAACTAGATTTTCTTCATAGGCAATTGTCCCCAAACTTCAAAAACTCTATTAAAAATGGAACATTTTACAAATGCACCTATACATGCATGCGTATGTGACTGAGAAAAGCCACCTGAAGTGATTTTTGGACTCTCTTGATTACCTTTTGCTGCTAGGGAGTTTTAACGTAGTGACCCCGCTAGTGTTGTTGGGATTACACAGGAACCATAAGAAACAATTTTCACCAGAAAAGCAAATTTAAGTTAACTGAAGCTTGATGTTCTGTATGGTGCAATTCTGGACTTTGCTGCCTTATATGGTGATGTTGTTGTTGTTGTTCTTGTTATAGTTCTTGTTGTTTTGTAGCAAGTGTTCCCCACAGCCAACTTTCCACAGACTTAATTCTGTAAAAGGTGATTCCACAGGTAGGTGGACCACATCTTTCAGGAGTTGAAAGACACTTGACTTTGAGGAAGGAGGAAGTGATTGCAGGAACTCAGCCATCCTTGTGGAAGGACTGTGGTTACCTGAGATATCTCAGGGGAACCTGAGCAGAATGACCTCTAGTAAGGTTAGCCATGGGAACTTCAGCCAGGCTCTTTGAGGCTAAACTTGTGGTCAGTGGGGAGACATACTCTAAGGGAGTTTAGAGACAGAGCAACAGTGGTTAACAGGAGAAAAAAATGACAGAGGTGATAAGAGACTGAGAAAAACTTATGAACATATTGATTAAAAAAGCTATGGTAATATGTTTCCCCTACCTATCTGAGGGTAGTTATTAGTATGATGTAACATTCAAAGGTTGACTGATTTAATCTCATGGAGAAAACCAGAGCTGTTTTGAGTTCAGGAATACAGTAACATTGTCAAGCAGGGAAGACTGTTTTGCACAAGTAACCCAAACTTCGGGCTTTTTACAACCTCTCTGTGGCCTCTTCTAAAATGCTTCCTGCTCCTCGTGGGACAGTGGTGATAAGGGTGTTGTGTTTGAACTGAACAATTCTACAGTTATCCCCTCTCTGCACTCTGATTGTTTGTGAATCTTTGTGTACACAGTCACCCATTGCAATGGGAAGCTGCTTTCATGAGAAGTGAGTAAAAGTAGTCTATGTGGATAAGAAAGACTATGGGGCAGACAGTTTAGTGCTATGTCCATTTAGCAAAATGACAGTAGTAGAATACAATCCATGGTCTATGACATAATGAGCCAGAGATTTTGTTCAGATTTAGAGTACCTGGCATGAGCCCATCCTTTGGAGCATTTCTTAAATCCTATCTGAAGGCTGTAAGTTACCCCTATAGTATCCATATCATTAGTGGGCCAATAGGAACCTTTTGCCAGGCCTGTCACAAGAATCACAAAGGGACGTGATTGATGATGACTTTTCTTTCCCAGAAGCCTCCGCAGAGTCTTCTTTCACCATCAAAAGGGGAGCAGGGCAGGAGAGGGTATAGGGGACTGAAGGGGAGCAGGGTGGGAGAGCGCATGGGGACTGTCAGGATAGCATTTGAAATGTAAATGAAGAAAATATCTAATAAAAATGTATTTAAAAAAAAGTAGCCAGCAAGGGATTAAGCGTTCAGGTCCACACCAGCCTGATCTTCCACACTACTAGGCCAAACTGCGGTATTTTCAGGAATACGTTCTTAATGTCTCTAAGAGCTATGACAATAGCTTGCATAGTTTTGGGGTTTTCTGTAACTCTGACCAACAACATTAATGGGAATGTTTCATATTTGGCACTGGCTTTTTGTTTAATAAGTTATCAAAAGGAATAATTTGGTTAATCATAGTACCCAGGGACCTCAAGGTAGTTTTAATTCCACTGGGTTCATTTAATCTTGACTTGTTTACATGGCTGGGCTTGACTACACTTGGTTAAGTTTAAATTCATGTTTCTCATTGCCCTGAGGCCAGAAGAGAGTCTTTATCTATGGCATGTTCTAATAACCCAGAATAATGTTTTAACCGTAAGCATGTGGCGCTTCTACTTGAATGTGGAACCCACAATGCTTGCTTCATGATGCATGGGCAAAGGAAGTTACGCAACTGTCGGGGCACAAAGGTCCTTGTGCGCACAGGCCACTAGGAAAATCGGGAACATTATTTACGCAGTGATGTCCCCTCAATGGAGGAAATAAAATGTCTAAATTCCATCCAGAAGCCTGAGAGTGTATTGTTAACAAACTTGTGCCTTTTTGTTATCTATAGAACCAAACCGTACCAAATGTTTAACCCAGAATGCTTAACCCAGTCTCTTTTTCTCTAAACATTTACCTTTAGTTCCAAGTCCATAGGACCCACCCTTATGGGAGACGTAACATCTACTTCATGGCCTGCTGATTGCTATGCTATCTCAGTCAGAGACCACATTAGATTCTAGGCTCCTTAGCTATAGAACCCACCTTCAAAGCCACATGCACTTTGCAAAGGAATTTTTAAAGTAGTCACACCTTAAGTGTTATTGCTACCTGGGACTGAAATAACTGTTGCTTGGGAATGTGTTCTCAAATTCTTTTGTGTGTAAATATACCAACAATAAATTTCCTGGGACCAGACTCTTTAGAAGTTTGATCCACCTTATGTCAGGCTCAATCATTTCTCATTCTCACCTTTTTAAAATTCATCTCCATCCCTGTCAGGATAACTGAAAGAACCCTCTCACACAACCATGTATATAATCAATGAGAATGAAAAGTATAATTTGCATTCTATTTTTCTATGGCCACTGTAAGGAATTGCACAGTCACATGGCTTAATACATCAGGTATCTATTGTCCTACAGTTCCAGAAGTCAGAAATCCAAAATCAGTGTCCCTGAGTTTAAGCAAAGCTATTGACCAGGCCACAGTTTCTGTTCGGGAACTAAGGGAGAATTTGTTCTTTGCTTCTTTCAGCTTCTTGGGGTTGCCTGCATTCCTTGGCTTATGACCATATCACATGAATCTCTACATTTCTATACACATTGCCACATGCCTTCTTCAAATATCTGTGTTCAATCTTCCGCTATTGTCCTATCTTCCTGTTATAAGATTATATGGCATTTAGAGCCTACAGAGAATTACCTATGATAATCTGCTATAATCAAGACCTTTAATTCAATCACTTAGCTAAAGACCAGAATATTCTTATAACACAATGTGAGAGATTCTGAAGGAGAAAATTGATATCCATAAATAACATCATAGCAAGACATATGGAAATGATAAAAGTCAAATAAATAAAGCAATTTATCACATATTTTATGTACTTATAAAAAAACTTCTGTTTTTAAGGTGGTTCAACACTGGTACAGAGAACTGTCTTATAATGTGCAGTATGTTATACCTTGGCATGTTTTGACAGTCTGATTGTCTGGCTTAAGAATGCTGTGATCCAAGGCATTGGGCAGTTCTATCCCACCACATGATTTTAAGCTTTAGAGGGTGTTCTGATTTGTTACCTAACATTTATATGTGATTTTTACAGTTACCAATATTAAAATGTTGTGTGATTAATTTCTAAATGGTGCCAAGGCTCAGAGCTAAGACTGATCAATAAGATCTGGAAACATGACTAGAAGCTTAGAGGTTGAGTCATCTACCACTCCAAAGGCTCTCAAATTAGGAGGAGGGGTATAGAGATAAACAGATAGAAGCAATTTTTATTGTTCAGCAAATGCATTCATTTTCTTTTTTTTTTTTAATTTTTTTTTTAAAAAGATTTATTTATTTATTATATGTAAGTACACTGTAGCTATACTTCAGACACTCCAGAAGAGGGCGCCAGATCTCGTTACGGATGGTTGTGAGCCACCATGTGGCTGACTGGGATTTGAACTCTGGACCTTCGGAAGAGCAGTCGGGTGCTCTTACCCACTGAGCCATCTCACCAGCCCCAAATGCATTCATTTTCATGCATAAAGTATGTTCTCTTCAGTCTACCAGAACTCTCTTAGGTCGTGGAGATCAATCATCACTACCTCCTTTTAACAAATGAGAACAGAAAAATAGGAAAAGAAGGACCGCAATATCATGTTGCAAATATATAATGCAGACTGTCCTAGTCACCTACTATTATTAAAGCACTGTGTGTTGAGCATGGGGTATAAGAAGGGGAAGGGGAGGCAGAACTACGATATATCCCAGAATCCTCCCCACATGTGATGCTTTCAAAATACAGAACTTAGCAAATGAAGGACAGGAAGCCGGTTCAGAGCAGAAGGTGAAATTTAAGAATTAAGCTAAAATATTTTCAATTAGAAGTTAACCCAGTCACATTGTGAGTATTTCCGGTGTTAGAATGCGTTTCTGAAAAGACAATGTCTTGATCAGCTTATGCTGATAACTACTGCTGATTCTGTTCCACTAACTCTGATTTTTTTCCTCCTCAGAAAACAGTCAAAAGATTAATTTTGTTAACATAATACATACCAACATTTTCTGACTTGGCTCCTGCTGTACTGACGGATTACAGTATCTCTGCAGCCAGTATTTCTATCTCCAAGTTTAACTCCGATGAGGCTAGCGAAGGAGGTTGCTACTTGGCAGTCAGCTCCACATAAATTATGAATCTGCATATCCCATCTTTGTCTCCATGTGAAAGCAACAGAAACATATGCACATATAACAAGTTCCATTTCACCTCCACACCCCTGTAGTATAAATATAGAAGTTGCTATATATAGTCTTGTGGAGTGTGCATAAAGTAAGTAGAGCAGAATACTACAAACTCAAGGAAAAGACAAGTCAGACCCAGTAATTCCGGGTGCATTTGGTGTTAGGACCACAACAGTGAGAGGGACAATTTTACAAACACTTTTTTGCTAAACAATGAATTCTTCAAAGACAAGAAAAGGAACTATGGCTATATTTACCTCTTGCTTGTGATGATATAAAAGTGCATAACATGCATTAATACTGTGAATAAGGTAGATATAAATTACTTTCAATTCTAAGTATGAAATTCACAGCGCATACTGTTTATAGCCAAACTATAAAGAATAATTTTTTTCAAATGGTTTGCATTTAAGAGCTCCAATACTAATTTTAAAAATGAGTTGCATTTCTGATTTTGAATTCTAAATTTTGCCACTGTAGTGATAATGCTACTTTGCCAAAAAATTTTGATGAATCAAATTTCATCATTGTTTACATTGCAAATAAAATTAGGTGATTGTTTTCTGCAACTGTGGCTTTGGAATGTGTTTTCATGTTAACTGGTACCTCTGTGAAGCAGCCTGTTATCACGTATTCCATCCCATTTCAGAGTTGTTGTCTGGAAACAAAAGGTAGCTAGTGCTTGAGGCTAATCCTCACTCTGTATTCTGAGAGTGTGTGAGCAAAGGAGGAAGATGGCCCTTCAGGCCAAAGGCCCAAATAAATCTACAGCAACTTTTGCCTGCAAGACTCAGACATTTATTATGTGATACTATCTTAAATTTTGTTTTACACATCTGTTCCTGGACAATAAAATCTTAAAAGATTAGCTTTTTCAGAAACCACAGAGTCATTATTTTTAAAATAGTTTGTGTAATAGATCTTTCTCATTCTTCACTGTGATATTAGAAATTAAAAAAAAAGAAGAGTGTGCTACAAAGATGAACTAGAATCTATCTATAGTTTGGTCAAATATTTTATGTGAAGGGAAGAATTCAAGTTTGTCAGATCCTGGATACTACTGAAATGTTGTAAAATGATTACTGATGAATTTAGAAGCTGTTTTGCACATTCATTTCCTTGGAACACATAAAATCTCACAGGTTTTTACAAATATTCACCATTTTATATATAGTATGCATCATACATACTCATGTATTTGTAGAGCTCTATATCTTTAGGGATAGACATGTATGTATTTTAATTCACATACTTTATATAATCTTAATTAAATTTTGGCTGTGGGGAGGACAGGGCTGAAATAGTCACCTTCCATTCAGTAGAGAAATTCCCTGGAAAGAGGCTCTATAACTTCTGTAGTCAATGAGAAGAGTCATGACTCTGGGAACATATATAAGGGAACTTTGCCCTTATATATGGTTAAAACATCCCTGTGTTATTTTTCATAAACACACAGGCAGGATCAGTTAGTTTGAGTATCTACAGACACATTACTAGGATGGAAGTATGGATGACTGGGATTTAAGACTATTTATGTGAAAGATAGGAATTGCCAGCAGAGAACTTGCTTAGCTGGCTTCAGACCCAGGGTTCATTCTGTGTTTTGAGAAAGAAACAAGGAAAGAAGAAAGAAGAGCAACAACTGAACAATAGTCACAAAAGCTATTTCCCTGGTACCAGCCTCGTTTATTCTTCCTTTCTTTATCCCCATCTATCTTCTCCTCATTTCCCTTTCTCTTGCTATATTCTCTTCTCCCAAACTAGACACATTAATTTTTGAAAGGACACATGGCATCCTTCTCTTTAGAAGAATTCACTATTTACTCATCAAAAAATGAGTCATTAATCCCAGTGAATTCATATCTGTGTATTCAGTATCAATAATGTAAATAGAAAATAAAATAACCTGGAATCGGTGTTTTGTACATGGATGACTTAGACAGTATCTTAAATCACCAGTTATTGAAATACAGATAGGAAAGCAAGACACATTCCCTTGTAGATTCCTTTATTTGCTGGAGACAATCATTTAATAACTACTATTGCAGAACAGAATTAACAACAACCCAATATGTAGCAATTCTAGAGTCTAATAGTCAAAAAGAAAAAAATTCAGTTGGTTACAAACAGTAATTAGACTCCACTTTTAAAGAATTCTCAACCTAATGACCTTAATGTAATATCAAAGCCCTGAAATAATTATAAATTAAATCACTTCTCCATGAAAAAACAAATGGTTTCAGTATTGACTGATGGCTATGTTTTAAACAACTAGCTATCTCCTGGCCCATTAGCATGTTTGTATCCCTGGCAATAGAATCATACAACTAAACAAAGGTGAATTTCTGAATTATCTTGTCTTTAGCAGTTAGCAGAAAACACACAAAAGCAATGTCACGTATAGTGGAGGTTTGAATATACTTGGCCCCAGGGAGTGGTACTATTAGGACTTGTAGTCTTGTTAGAATAGGAGTGGCCCTGAAGTATGTCATTGTGGGAGTGGGCTTTGATATCCTCCAGCTAGCTGCCTGGAAGACAGTCTTCCAGCAGCCTTACATGTAGAACTCTCAGCTACTCCTTGCACCATGCCTGCCTGGATGCTGCCATGCTCTCACCTTGATGATAATAGACTGAACCTCTGAACCTGTAAGCCGGGCCAGCTAAATATTGTCCTTATGAGAGTTGTCTTTGTCATTGTGTCTTCACAGCAGTAAAACCCTAACTAAGACAAGTAAATATGTAGCTAAAACAAGATAAATAACAATAACCCAGCATAGCAGCTGTTTCTTAAAAACTTGAGCAACCCTTGAGAAGTTCTTTTCTGATTCCCTACTAATCCTCTTTTTGTTTTCTAGAACTTGTATAGAGTGTAGAAGACTCTGGGAAATATTATTCAGGCATCAGGTCATTCATTTTCAGTTTTTTTTCTATCATCTGTTCGATTTCTCTCTCTTTTTTTTCTAACTTGTAAGAAACTTGAGAGCAAGAGTTTTATCTCTGTTTTATATTTTCTAAATTTTTACTTCAATTTTATTTACTTCACAGGTGAGCCACATAAATTATCAACTATGTATGAATGTCTAATCACAAGAATGAATTCTCTTCCTCGTAAAGAGACTCTTATATAGTAGTCTTGTGGGAAGGCATGGTGATAGTTTCAAGACACTTGGAGTTTTCAAATTTGAGTTGTCACTTTTAATATGATATGTTACATTATGGATATAATTTGTTTTCTGTTTTCTGAGGATTGTAGTATAGGGTAAAAGTTGGAACATGGAAAGATTTTCCTCTTAAGACGTACAGACACGTATAAAGTGAATTTTTGGAAAGAAGGAGAAAATTTGGGGGGACAGCTACAGAGGATAGCCTAATGATCATGACCACCTAGTGCTTACCTACGTTTTCTTCCTTCCCTTTTTTCTTCCCCTATTCTATTCCATTTTTCATTTGCTCATTCATTTGTTATTTCCTTCCTTCCTCCCTCTCTTCCTTCTTCCCTCCCTCCCTCTCTCCCTTCCTTCTTTCCTCCCTTCCCCTCTTACTTCCTTTTTTCTCTTCCCTCTCCCCCTCCTCTCTCTCTCTTTCTTTCTTTCTTTCTTTCTTTCTTTCTTTCTTTCTTTCTTTCTTTCTTTCTTTCTCTCTTCCTTTTCTTCATTTCTTCTTCATTCCTCCTATCTCTCACTTATTCACCTCTACCCCCGTCTCTCTTCATTCTCATTGGTACATTTTCTTAATTTAATAAACCTATTCACTCATCCATCTGGCTTCTGGAAATTCAGCAATGGTAAAAGCGTTTATCCACATGGCTACAGGAGATGCCATGCTCTCTTATGGATAGACTAAACCACTTTCAGTACTATATTTGAAGTATTAAGTTTGTATTCTTTGAATACTGAAAGCAGCATTATAATCTCATTGGGATAATAAAAAATGGAATAGGAAATACATATATTTTTTAAATAGCAACTTAAGAGTCACTAGAATTTTTTTTAAAAAATTACAATGTAATTCTAAGAATCTCTTCTAAAGTGAAACAAATAGTTCAGCATAAAATCTGTAACTATGCATTGTTTCTTTTTTTTAATGGAGGAAAATTAGTAAAAACCTTTTATCCTGACTGTATTTCTTTATAATTTATTACACTGCTCTATGACAGCCTTGATGATGATATTTTCAAATGTGTCAAATTCTGTATCCTTGATAAGAGGTGACACTTGAGCTTGCTTGTTGTACCTAACTTGAAGGAACACTTCTGTTCTGTTTTTATATTTTTATACAAAACTTATTCATACTTATTTTTTAAACTATAGAGAATTCTTGACCTCTTGAAATATATGTTCCTTGGGTTGATGGTATTGATTATTTTAGTAGAAGCAAAGGAGAACAATGCTTTTGAGTTAGCATCCTACATCAAAGTTAAAGTTCTGTCAAATGCCTCTGGGCATTTTCAACCTGAAAGAATTACTGAAGACTTTGATCTCCAACTCGGTTGAACTGTGGATCAAATTGTAACCATCATTTGATTTTTCTAGTCACCAGTTCACTTTCCTTCTCTTTCTTTTCTTTTTTCTTTTTTCCATATTAAATCCTAAGGGATATATATAACCTCTGCTCAGTGTTAGTGTCAAGGAATCAGATAGGTGACATAAGTCGACATTTGACAATCTGTTAAAAACTTTTCTTTGATCATAATGGGAATTATACTACGCAGGTATAAGCTTCTCTTCTGTGTGCTTTTCTGGCTTATAGTCATTTCCCTAGTGGAAATAGGCAATTTGCTTCCTAGTAAAATCCAGAACAAGAAGAAAACAAAAATAAAACAAAAGCAAAAGACCACACATATTAAAGCTATAAGCAAATAACATACCTAGATCCTTCCATTCATTATTCATTATATAGTTATCTCATATTAATTTTATGATTTTATGCTGTGTGTGCTATGCATTTGAAAAAGATAGGTGAGTAAGGCCACAGAATGAATTGCTGGGAGCTAGAACATCTCTTGCATCACAAAAACCCTAGACTGAATTTGTACCACAAGGAACTTTGTGTCCTGGGGGTAACTGGAGACATTTGTAACATTTAGCTGTCAACAATTCATTGGGTACTGTTTGTTTTCTATTTTATTGTGTCATAAAAGGCATCCTTTATCATGGCAGAGATGAATTTGCCTTTTTCCTTATTATCTACTTGGGGAAGTTGAAATATTGAAAATTTAATTTTCGAAGTAACTTATCAGATTTCCCTTTGATATATTCCACATCAGCTGTCCTTCTCCATCCTACTGCTGTTGAGAAGAAAAGGATCCATGGTAATTTGTTAATCAAAGTAATCTTAAGGAAGATCCTCAGCCTCTGGTTTTTAGGAAGGCAATTTTTAGTTTAAAAGAAAAAGAGAAACTTGGAAGGCTGGCAAATCAAACAGGATAATAACAACCTCTGTTTTTATTAGAACAAAGAAGTCAAATTATATTCCCTGTTTTTTTTTTTAAGTTGAACATTTTTTTTTTGTTGTTGCTGTTGTTGTTGCTCCCTTGAAAGTTGTTTTTATTTTTAACTATTTTATCTTTCAGGACTTAATATATAACAACCCAAAATTTATTTAATACAATAGAAATCTACTTGAAGAAGAAGTTTAGTCTAATGTATGATGTAAGCAAGTATCAAGAAAGATTTCATATTTTTATGGTAGGCAGAGCAGAACAATTTCAAATAATACCTTTATTTGTATTCTTAAATTTCTATAAAATGACCATCTGATTCCTGGGTTTTTAAATTGTTTTACAGTAAATTCAGTTATTATGATCCTAACACATATAGTAAGCCATTACTGATGAAGATACAATATAATTTAGATTCAGGACATAGAGATAGCAATATCAAGCTAATCAGGAAATGTCTTCCCTGTTCTCTGGATTTCATAGTGCTGAGTAGATCTCTAGTGAAGACGGGGTGACTCAACACATTCTGATTGAATTTAAAACCTGCTCCAATAGGGGCTGCTGGGGATCACATGACCAGCTTTATAAGCCTGTTCAGAAGCCATAGGTGAGGACATCATAAGCTTAGGGTAGAGACTGATACTGAAATTTGCTGTTATTATGCTGTCGAATTTCCTATTTAACAACTTGTTTATATCCATAAACCTGTGCTGTCTTCAACCTTGGTAGGAGGAGCTTTTCTCAGTGGACCATCATCAATGGATAAGTGTATATTCTGCAAAGTGCTGAGAATAAGAGAGTGGGTGCTCCCCTCTTGGATGCAATGGGGAGACAGAAAGGAGTGAGGAACTGTGGGGGAATGGGAGGGTTGGCAATGGCTGGAATGTAAATAAATAAAATTAGTTTAAAAAGGAGTATGGGTGTTCAACCCTAAATGAAATGTGTACCAAGGCTCAGTGACTATTGTAAAAGAGGAGGAAAAAAGAAATTCAGAGGCAGAGGATTGGGAGGAATGCTGTGAGTGTTGTCCTCTGGATAGATCATGGCTACCATACTCAGCAACTCACAGCATCTGTGGCTTCCTACACAAGATCAAGCCATCCAAAATTCTGACATAAATGAGTGATGATCTCTGGTCCCCACCATTTACTGAAGCACTATTGACAATGGATAGTTTCTGCAGAAAGGAGAATTCTCCTTTAACTGGATGTGACCACTGGTTAGGTTTCCTATGCTCCAGGGGAAAGCTCCTCACATATGTTCATCCGGGTAGTACTAGTTAGACTTAGAATGCTCTGCAAAAATAAAGCAAGAAACAAAAATATCATAAAGTTAAATGTGGTGTGTTTGGATATAGGGAAAGTGTTGGGAGGAGGACAGGGCAGATACACAATAATTTTAAAGGACATAAATACATGAATTTCTCAAAAATAAAGAAAAATGGAACAATATATGAATATGGAAAAAGGACTTATAGAAAGCAGCAGGTAGTTGAGAGTGGGATAAAGGTAAAATGGTGGGAGATAAGGCTAATAAAATGTATTCTTTGTGTGTGTGTGAAATTGATTTTTATGAAAAAAATAGCCCTGTTGTGTCTGTACAATGCTGTTTTCTTGGTGTTGTTATCAATTCTTCCTGGCACTTACCATTTTTCTTCTGCCTGTACCACATTGCTCCCTGAGCCTTGAGGGGTGGTATTTGGGATGGATTGTTACAAAGTCTCTCATTCTATGTTCATTGTCCACTTCAGAGTCTACTGCCAGATGAAGTTTCTCTGATGCTGCCTGCTTAAAGCACTGACCTATGGGTAGAGCACAATGCCGTTACGAGTCATTTTATTTCCATAATCCTTTAGCTGACCAGCAGTATGTGACTTACCTTAGGCCTGTGGTTTATTTCATCTCAGGTTGTTTGTTACCTGAGTAGTGTCAGGCAGGATTTCCGTCCTGTACAATAGGCCTTAGATCCAACCAGAGAATGGTTAGATATTCTCACATTTATGCTACTATAATACCAGTATCACCTGCACGCAAGGCATCACTAATGTAGACCTCAGCGTTTACAGCTGGGTAAGTGGTTACCTTCTCCCCCTGTTAACTTTCAGAGTAATTTTCAGCACTTCTACAATAGTGGTTGAGGCTATATTGTTAGACATTATGTGAATTCCTCCACATATGTACGTGTTGCCTTCAGCAATAGACAACCAATAGCTTTGACATTAGCTTAAGTTGCTTAGGAGTTTCCATGGTGCCTCTTTGGTAAATGTCTCAAGTAGTTGTAATATATCCCTGACTCTTGATGGCAAAAGATATCTATTTGGGGCCTCATCCCCTCTATTACAGTAAGTTCACTTAGCTATCTTTCATACATATATGTATTTTTTAAAATTTCCATAGTGGCATTTCCAATATGACTCTTAAAGGGTTCTTAGCTTGTACTTCCCAATTTTTCTCCCTTATATCTTTCATTTGTTCCCCTCCCTGTTTAACTCTCTCACTTTTTAGACTCCCATTTTTTCTCTACTATCATATATTCTATAGATGTAATGAATAGATAAATAATAAAAAGCTAAATTACTGATTTTAATTTTTCCCTTTTATTAATTATACATTCTTCGATCATATAATTTAAACTGAATATAGTTTCCTTCCCACTATACGTCCCAGTTTCTCCTCACTTACTCTCCCAACCAGGTCTGCTCCTTTTCTGTCTCTCATTAGATAATAAGCTCCTGTTGCCTACAAAACATAACAAAATCATAAGGTAATACAAAAAATGTCACAGCAATATTAGACAAGCCAAGACAACAGAAAAATAAAAGAGTCACAAGAGAAGGCACAGGAAGCAGAGTCCCACTCAGTCACACATTCAGGAGTCCCATAAAACTACTAATAGTCCTGGTATAGACCTGTCTGTGATTGCTGTTTCATTTACAGAATTCCCTTGGTTTGAGTATTCTTGATTAATTCTATGTCCATCTTCACATCTTAAACTTTTAAACAGTTTTTTTTATAATCTTCTTGCACTGTTTGTGTTTTTTTAGATTTCTTTAAGTCCACTTTATCGTCTTCATATAAGTTGTTTTTGTTGTTATTGTTATGGTTTATTTTATTTTATCTTTTTTAGAATATTCTGTACCTGTTCTGGTAGAATTGCTAGACTTTGGTCTAGACATATTGTACTGGCTGTTACTGATTTTGTTTTTGTGGGCTTCTATGCATATTGGCTTGGGATGATTATATGTCTGCAAGATGAGATCTGCCTTTATTTTTTTCTGTTGAGTGAAAAAAATATGATGACTCTTTGATACCTGGTGAGAAATTTTCAGTGGACCTGTTTCTCTGTACCATTCAGTTGGTATGTCACCAAGATATTCATATTGATGTTGGAAGCTGGGATAAAGAGATAAAGAGTTGGGGAAATAAAGATTCGAGTAGAAGATATTTGTGATCCATTGGGTGTGGGGTCAGAAAGGAAAGGGAGACCACCACAGTGTGTTGTGTTTTCTGCTGCGGAGCTGGAGCTGAAAATGGCTGTCCCTGGTAGGGGTGGGAGTGAGGAAAGCTAGGGCTATAAACTTGTTGTCAGCCTTCTTGTTGCTTTGACAGATGTGACTCTTGAATTAACAGGAGGTGCCTGCTGGGGTTGGGTAACAGGACAAAGCTAGAAGTGGGGGAAGGGAGATTAGAAGAAGATCTGTGTAGTTTACAGGGAAAAGGAAATGGGTGTGGGGCAGCAAGTGTTCTGCTGAAAAACTGGAAATGAAAGTGGAGGGATTGAACCTGGGAGAACAGAGGAAGAAGAGAGAAATTAACATGATTTTTTTAAAGGATAATATTACCTGGACTGTTAGTGTTCATGTAGATCTAATATGACGAATCCCCCAATTGCTCCCAAATAACCCGATTTTACTGAGGTTCAATGTAATACATTAAACATTACAATTAAGAGCTTAGTTATGACTTTTATCTCCATCTACTATTGCGGAATGTAATGGGAAATGAAAGTTTAATATTAAATCGGCAAAACACAAATTTCTAATAACACGAGGATTCTTTATGAGGGTTTTCCTGTTACGATTTTTTCTTAAAATAACCTTGCTTAGATTGAGTGAGAAGTAGAATCAGGGAGTTTCATGCAGTAGTACAATGAGGTGTGATCCCCAGTCCCGTGATCCAGGAATTCTCGGGTCCTGGTGCGAGCCCTTCTTGACACCCAAGGCACTGTGAAAGTGGGTCAGAGGTACTGCTGGCTCATTATGTGTTTTTGTTTATGCTTTATAAAAACACTTACCAATAATTCTTTGCAGTGGGATCCAGCATCATTGGCTGTATTCTCTATAGCTTTAACTCACAAAGAAAGGCTTAGTGGAGAACATTTTGTTAAAAGCTACAAAGATACCAGCCATGCAAAAATTTTTGCAAGGTTTATGATATAAATGATAAAGTGACCCACATAGCATCTTATTATATTGGACTGTTAGAAACTGGGAAAATTCACAAAACTGATTTCAACAGCAGTTTCAGTTATTTTCTTTATAGTAAAGCTTTTTTATGACTCTACAGTGCTTCTAAGATTATAAGAAAATTATGCTTTATTTTACATTACAATGAGTTTTAGGGTCAAACTTGATGGTGAAAATCTTATATTTCACAGTCATCAAGTAAAAACAGAATGTTTTTCATCATGTTTTCTAGTAATATTTTATCTGATTAAATGGTTCTAGTAAAAATAAAGCCATCACCCTCTGTGAAAATTAGTTTCAGACTTGCATCTTTATTCTCTTTCATGTGGTTTCCTTTAGTACTGAGTGCAAAAATAAGGGAAGTAAAATATGTAAACAGCTATTAGTTATTTTATCTTTCCAACAAAATTGTACACTCACAACTTATTATAAACTAACAGAAGATGGTTTGCAAAAAGTGAAATTTCTGCTTTATTTTTTCTATTCTTTCTCACCAAAACATGCATTTTTGACACATTGACTGAACAGATGTAATGAGAAATATGCTTTTAAGAATACATTCCAGTGTTCCCCATTTATTTTATATTTTTAATCATACTTATGATGTAAAGTCACTTTTAAATATTTTAGATTAACTAAACATGTTTTCAGATCCTTATCATGACATCATATTTTAATGTGACTTAATTTTCAAATAACTTAGAATGTACAAAATGGGTACCACTTATAGACTTACTTCATTTATTTGTAAGAATTTTGAAGATAAGCCAAGAATTCTCAAATAAATATTTATTCTTTGCTTCTTTCATTCATCCATTTAAAAATTCATTCATCAGACCTGTATCAAATATTTATTAAATAAACGGTGGCTAAGTTATGTTTCTAAAAGCACCTTGATTAGAACTTGCTCTATGTTTTCTTTAACATTTGTTGTTTCTTTAGTCTTTCAGTCCCCAGCATTTGGCTATGTAAACTCTCAAGCCACCTTTTAGAAATGATGAATCATGGAGGGAGTTGGGAAGTGCCTGTCACTTTTCTATTTAAGGATATGATTTAATTTTTTTAAAGCAGCTCCTACTATTTGGGGAACTTTGAAAATTGAGAGTAGTTCTAAACCAGTCTTCAAACATTTATTAAGTAATCTCTCTTCTATAGATGTTGTAGTAAATTCTGTCGTTTTGTATCAAGTTTTGTTTATGGATTTGAATGTATGCTAATAAAGATATCTTAGAATATTGTTCAAAGACTTATTTCTTTATTCACTTTTGGTTTGATTTGATTTGCAAAGTAACTTTCACTACCTAGGTTATGCTTGTATTCCCAAAATTCCTTCCCTCGACATCTGGATGCAGAGCTGGAAGGCATGAATGACTACCCCGTGTTCTGAGGTTTTGTTAGACTCTTTTGTGCATCAGTACAGCCACAGAACATAAATAGGCTTCTGTACTAGGACATGGTGTTTATTGTCAGCGTGCTTATGAACTTTACTGTGGTGAAAAACCCACGAATTCAAGAAATTACTTTTATTTTCACTTACAGGATTTCTGAGGATCAACGACTGTAAGTCAGCAGTCCTGTCACATGAGGTGGATGTGGTAAGTCTTAGGAGCTAGTGTGCAGTGTGGAGAGTGAGTCTGAGACACTGAACGGAAGTCAAGGACATCCTTTCACTTCCTTTTGATCCTTTCCTTTGAGCTGCATCCAAGATGAAGCCAGAAATGTTTGCACCGCAGAGAGCGTGACAGGTCAGTGTGTGCTGAACTAGGTGCCATGCCAGAATTTCAGCATACTTCCCCATGTGCTTCTTAGGTTGTTTGTTTTTTCTCTCAGGTATTCGCGCTAGAAAGGAAAATCCATTTTCTTAAAGAAGTAGTACAAATGTATCCAGTCCTTTGCAACCCCCCCCTTAGATTTTACTATTAATCTAAGGTCTTCAGGGATAGTCACTTATTACTATTAATTTTTAACTCACCATAAAGGAAAACAAGCAAGAAAAGTTTATTAAATTGTCTAACTATTCCCTGACTTAGTATATTATAGAGATTTTTTTTTTGTAAACAATTAATAGTATGATTCCTATGGATATGTCAAACATCATCACTATATTATTTTTTTAACCACTTCCCTCCTTCTGGATTTATCTCACCATCTATCCCTAAATACTCCTCTTTTCTGCTCTGTTTTTACCTCCCTCCATATTCCTAAAACGAGCTCCCTCTTTCTTGTCAAGTCTGCCAGTACTCCCCCAACATCCCCAAAAATCCAAAGACATGAGAAGGTCTCCTTTTTGCTTTTTTTTTTCTTTTGGCCAGAGCTGTACAAAAGACTCCTGAAACATAAAGCCTATTGCTCTTCACCTTTGTTTCCTTCCACAAGTGAATTCTAAATGTCTATTGTTGAAATACTATGCTATTCAGAAGCAGGACCCAGAGAACCCTGTGCTGGAATCAATATGAAAGATTCAGCCCCTAAGAGGTAATCAACAGTCATATTTGGCCTTGATGCCTATGAACCACATCAAGAGTAAGGATGGCATAGTAAACCTAAGTGTGCAGTAGTAGTGTGCATACCTTGGTGGTAACCAACAGATAGACAGACATACACAGACACACGTACACAATAGTAAAACTCAAAAAAGAGGTCATGACTTTTAAGGGGAGCAGGGAAGAATATATGGAAGGATTTAGAAGGAAACAAGGGAAATGAGAAATGTAATAAAATCATAATCTTAAAAATAAAAAAGAAAGACACACACAAAAAAAGAAAAGAAAAGAAAAGAGAAGAGAAGAGAAGAAAAGAAAAGAAAAGAAAAGAAAAGAAAAGAAAAGAAAAGAAAAGAAAAGAAAAGAAGAAAGGCAAGATGGTAGGCCAATGAGGAGGAGAGGAAAGTAAGGTACCCAAAGCTCAAAATATTATTTTTTTTTTAAATTAATTTCAAATAGGAGTTACATGGGTCCAGATGGTTCAGCAGTTCAGGACACCTACTTGAGTTTTGTTCCAAGAACTCTTGTCAGGCAGTTGTCCATTACCTGCCACTCCTCATTTGATCAATCACCCTATTCTGTGCCTCATGGACACTTATATTCATGCATGTACACTCATTCAAATATACATATATACAAGTACAGTGGTTTGAATAAGTTTGGTGCCCCCCTCCTTTTAGAGACTCATGTACTTGAATGCTTGACCCCATAGTGAGTGTCACTATTAGGAGGTATGGCCTTGTTGGAGTAGATGTGGCCTTGTTGTAGGAAGTGCATCACTGTAGGGTGAGTTTGAATTTCCTATGCTCAAGCTCTGTGGAAGACTGCCTTCTTCTGGATACCTGGGGAAGACACTCTCCTCCTGCATACATTTGGATCAGGATTTAGAACTCTCAGCTCTTCCAGAACCAAGTCTGCCTGCATGTTGCCATGCTATCTATCATGATGACAATGGATTGAACCTCTAAAAATGTAAGCCAGCCTCCGTTAGATGCTGTTCTTTATAAGAGTTGCCTTGGTCATGGAGTCTTCTCTTCAGAACAATAAAATGATGACTAAGAAAACAAGTAATTTAGAAAATGAAATAAATCTTTAAAAAATATCTTTGACTGCATATGATTAGTCAGGTCAGAAGGTATTTAAAAGATACTTTTATTTATTAGGTTACATTGTAGATAGGTATTTGAAGTAATAATCACAATCACAATGATCAAAGTTATGGCACCTGATCAAAGCAACTCATAAATGACAAGGAGAGGCAGGCTTAAATCCCTCAGAATTAATAATTTGTTTTATTTTTTAGGAACAGTCTAGAATAATTTTATCTGTCTAATGGGAGACATTTAAATGATCTTTTAACATTATACAATTTGAAAGCTTCTTTGCTATAATGACTGGAGGAAGGCTGAACAAATAGTTATTTCATTCCATGTCTATTAGCCATTAGGTTGTCTTGTTTCTTTGTTCATTTGTCTTTGTGCTTACCTGTTTACTTTCTACACATCCTATTCAGAAAGGTTGGCTTTTTTACTGTAATATGAATTCATTGTCTTTTGTGCTTGTTTTATTTTATTGTTATATTTTTCTATAGTTTTTCACTTTGTAGACTTACCACTTCTAAGGACTATGGCACAGAAATGAGTGTCATTGACTGAGTACTAATGATGTAATGTTTCCTCTCAGAGGATGTTGTGACTGGGATGTGTTTCTTTCTTCAATGTGGGCAGGAATCATGGGTCCTTGTGTAGTAAGGGTGGGGGACTATAGAACTTTTAAGAGGTAAAACTTAGTAAGATGTTGTTAGAAAGCCTGGCACTAGAGTTTAGCCCACATAGTCCTCAGGTATGACCTACATTAATCTCTAGAATATTCTTAGTTCCCCATCTCATCATCTCCCTTGCATATGTTCCTGCCTCTGTATGCCACCATTCAAGCTATCTGATACCATCAACTCTTAGTCTTGAGGTCTTCAAAAATTATGAGATACATGCAATGTTTTCTTCATAAAGTCCCTGGCCTTGGGTATTTTGCTATAAGAGTAGCAAACAGAAACTAAAAACAAAATCTATATATACAGCCATTCCACTCTGATAGCTTATTTTAATGATGTTTCAGCAAATATACTTCATTTATAATCGTTCCTTCAAGATATATGTCTTAGTAAAATTCTTTCAAATACATTAGAATACTGCTTCTAAAATACTAATGTGCATATGTTAAAATGTACATTCTAACTCAGAACTGAGATTGTGCAATTCTGACAGGTTTACAGGTGATCTATGCCCTCCTGAAGTGATGGCCAGAGGTGTTATCCAGTGGCTGTGTTCCTATGGCACAGTAAAAGCCCAATATAATTAAAGCATTTGTCCTGCAATCTATCAGTTAAACTTAGAGCAAAGAGTTTATGCACATTCTATCACTAATAGTCATTTTAAATAAGAATAACCAAGAAATCTAAGTCTTGATGATGGCAACAGATGGCCTAGTCGGCCATCAGTAGAAAGAGAGGCCCATTGGTCTTGCAAATTTTATATGCCTCAGTACAGGGGAACGCCAGGGCCAAGAAGTGGGAGTGGGTGGGTGGGTGGGGGAGGGTATGGGGAACTTTTGGGATAGCATTGGAAATGTAAATGAAGAAAATACCTAATTAAAAAAAAGAACTAATATTTTTTAATTTAAAAATTTAATAAAAAGATGAAGAGAATGAAAAAATAATGTTGAAATCCATGGCTTTTAGATGTATTTAACAGCAACCCAGTAATCAATGTCATTTCGAAGCAGTCAGGAAAGGACTAGTTTCTTTCCTGCCACTATTTCCAAGAGCCTGAACTGCATTTTCTGATGTTTATATAACCTGCACGTACCCACACATGAGTTACTCAGTCCCAGTGATAGATTCTTTTTTAATACTCTCACTCTTTAGACATTTGGTTAATCAGGAATTATTTCACACAAACTTTGTCCAGACACATTTATATGATTACAAACTCTTAAAGATAAATTGTGTACTCCTAGAATTTATCATTTAATGAAGGATCAACCATTTAGTTGAGTTCACTATTTCCCGTCTAGACAACTACAGCATAATATTGTTTGGATAACTTTGCCGTTTTTCCAAACTCTCCAAAGTGATGCAATTGCATTTTACCTCTATAAACTTTGTCTGCTAAAACGTCTCTCAAATAATTACATATATTCTATAGGGATCGCTTTATTCCCTGTGATGTGCTGCTATCTAATTGAGATGCTTCTTGTTGGTACTGTTTACATCAGAGAAAAGAATAACACTAAAGCTTTGAATCTAAAACTGTAGTAAGTGTTCTCTATAATATAAAATACATTCTACTCTTTCTAAACTATGATTTTTCAATTTTTTAGGAAAGCAAATGAAGAGTATTGATATACAAATGCAGCTATAACTCATTTAGTTTGTAGCGACCTAAACAGAATACTGCAACCTAAAACCAGGAAGAAACTGGTGACATTAATAAAATCCATGGGTTAAAATCTTGTAGAGAAATTTGCTAGAGTTAGAGAATAAGAGGACATAGCCAGATGGAAGTTGGTTATATCCTCATCAAATTACTCCATTCATAACTGTACAAGTTAAAAAAAAACTTTTGGAATACTTTTGGTGCTTTGTTGTGTTTAGAATCTATTAATACTCTACTGTGCTCCTGTGAGGGAGATTTGAAACTTTGCTCTGTTAGTTCCTTCTTAACTATTTGGCAGCAAATGAAATTTGTTTGCGTATGATATGGGTTTGATAATAAGCATTGTTTCATAGGGATATTTCATTATAATTTTTTAAATTAGAAAGATTACTTAATATTAAACTTGCTGTTTGTATACCAATTCTGTCTCAAGTTTACACTATGAAAGAATATCAAAGAAAAATATGTATCTAATAAAATGCTATATGAAATATTGTTCACTCTAACATAATGTTCCTCTTGAGAAAGGAATACTATATCCGCATTTTAGCATTTCAACAAGACTGACAATGAAATGGCACACACTGAATAAACTTTTAACACTTTTTGAAAGTAATACTTCTATGAGCTCTGTCCCTAAAGTTTGAGTCTGTAATGGTTGTTATGTTAACTTTCAGGTGGTATTTATCATGTTATCTATGGAATTCTAATTATGTCTTAAAGAGGAAACTACTTCAATGAGTTCATGCAAAGCATTATCACTTTGTGTTACAAGAATTGGTCTTTACATGATTTTTGCTTCATTTTTTCAATTAAAAGCAAACATTTTCTAATAATTAAACTAATTTTAAATCCAAATATAATAAAAAAGTATATAATTTCAATTTCTAAAACATTTTTGTGTTTACAATTAAATGTGAAAAAAACTGGATATCTACATGTATACCTTTAATTGAAAAGCTTGACATTTTAGAATATAGAAAATATTTTAAATTTATATACTTAGATTCTTTTTTCTTTCTTTCAGGGAGAACTTAGTGGGAATTGACCAAGAAGACTTTTATGAGATGTGCAGCAAATCCCTACTGTGACAGGCGGCTTTGTTATGAATACCTTCTTTATAAACAGCCTTGCAAATGCCCAAGTTATTTCTTCTTCTACCATAGGTCACACAGCATAGTAATTCACTTTATGTTGCCTTCCTTTCTGGAGTTAAAATTCCATGTAAAAAAGAAAGTAGATCCTATGACATCTGAACTCTTAAAATTGATCTTTGTGCACTGGGGTTTTGTTTTGTTATTTATTTATTTATTTATTTTTGGTTTTTGAGCTTGTTTTGTTTGCAAGAGGAGTATGTATTCTACAGGACTGTGACTGTAGCTATTCTGAATTTGGGTGGAGAGAAGCATGTTCCAATATGCCATTCTTTCAGTAAACTTTTTTATAACCCAAATTAAATAACTATGTACAAATTACAGAAGCTGACAGAAAAGTCTCTTACATGTAGAATATGGATAAGAGTAGACACATCAGGGGATAATAGGTGTGTTTGCTGAGTGCTTACAGCAGCTGGCCTGCCCTAGGCCACCCAATACTCTTCCAGATTCCCCCATCACACCCTTCACTTTACCACCTACCCTGTTCTTATGTTAAGACTCCCACTTTGCAACAATCAGACAGGGCTTTTACACAGGTTGGGGAGGGCTTGGATCACAGACAAAAGAAACAGGGCAAGGGGGATCTTTTTTGTTCAAGTTGGACAGATTGCTAATATGCTTAGAACAAAAGGAAATACATGATTATAGCTTGTAGAAAAAAAAAAAAACAAAAACAAAAAACCAAAACAACAAAACATAAAAACAAAACCCAATCCATGCTAAAGTGGTTAGGGACAGGCAGGATGATCTCATTAACCTTGAGTGGCCAGCCCCATGCATTACACTTGCCCTGTTTCCCATGGTTAGCTGCTGCCAGGCTGTTCATACTTCCAATGCCATCCACCACCTGTGGCTAGCCTCCAGTGAGCTGGCTGCCACTCACACTTCCCCTTTACCTCTTAAAATAATAACACAAAAGACTTGTAATATGCCAGACAAGTTTATTAGGGGAAATCTACAACCACAAAATGCCCACACAAACAATACAAAACTCAACACATATAAATAGAACAGGAAAATGAATCTACATTATTCTATTTCCCATTTATGAAATCTCCAGAGCCAGTTATTAATGGCCCTTATGTCTCGTAGTCCAGCACCATCTTCCTCTTCCTCCATCTTTTCTCCTCCATTCCCTCTCTCTTCTCCATCTCACTTCCCCTCTCTAAAAATCTCAGCTCTGCCTTTCCTTCCCCTGCCCAATAAGAGCCACTAACCTTATCTGACCAATTAAGATCTCTCCTGACTGTACCTGTGTTTAGGGACTCTTGAGGGAGCAAAACACACAAACAGCAATCCACAACATCCCCCACCCCTTTTGTCCAATTAAAAAGCTCAGAACACAGAACTAGCAGTGGTAACATCATAGCCCTGCATACATGCCTGGCAGCCTAGGACAATGAGTATGTGCAGCTCAGGCACTGTACATAGACATCTCCTGAGATTTCTCCACTCAACTGGACTTGATCCTGTCCATCTAATCCAGCACATGCACTGAAAGGACAAAAACCAACTGCAGGAGGTGTAGGGATGCCTCACAGGATAGAGCATCTGCTACTCTCTAGAAGACCCACATGGTGCCTAACAATCATCTCTAGGAATGGTTGTGATTCCTTCTTCTATCCTCTGAGGGAACTGTTCCTCAGAAGGAGCCACATACAGTATTACATTCACTAGGAAAAACACCCATTCACATAAATGTTAAAAATAAGTCTAATCAGCAACAGCAAAAACACAGCAAGTTTATGGTCAAGGAAAACAGCATCTATCAAAAGCTATTTCCCAGCAAGACATGGAAGGTCATTATATCTGCTGGGTGGTTATCATTGATGCTGTATTGCAAGTAAAACTGAGGCATATGGCTCTGGCCTTCCTGATTTATTTTATATTCCTTTCTGAGTGTTTTTATATCCTTAAGCTCTAGAACAGTGATTGTATATTACTCCGTATCTGGTCCACTGGATCATGAATGAAGGTGTGTTACAGAGTGCTATATGTTAGGAGTAAGAGAATTCATGACACGGTGGATGCAGTATGGCAGTGATCACATCATTAAGTGTGTGTCCATGGGGTAAGTAAATTATCCACACACAAAAGATCATCTCCTTGTATACCCTTAGGTGGCTATGACTTTACTATTTAGCCCTGGCTGCCTAGAACTTACAAAGATCCGTCTCTGGATATGAGTTCTAGGTCTACAGCAGGGGATAGAACACCTGAATAAGGAAGATGTTCTCAAGAGTCACTACTTGCAAATCAATTTTTATGCATAAGAAATAGAATTTTTAAAAAATAGGTTTTAAAAGATTAATTAATATAGAGATAAAGGCAAAAACAAACAATGAAATATAAGAACAAGAACATATAACTTCTAAATAACATAGCAACAACTCAAAGAACAAAACCAAAACTCTAAAGGAAAATTATTGTTCGGCTGCTTTCTTTTTCTGCACTTTTAGCAGCACAGACCTATAGCCTGCTACTCCTCTTGGACACTTGGTAGCAGTGCAGTCACCTCAGTTCTTCGCCAAGAGGAGTTGTCTGAAGAAAAAAGGGAATAACACCCTGAATCAGCCATGGCTTCCTAGTTAGGGCCTATTCCCACTCAAGACATGTGGGAATAGACATATAAAGAGATTCATCTGAGGAAGAATCATCTGAGGAAGATTGTGGGTGCTGGAGATGGTGCTCAGCAGGGGCCTCCTGGGGTGGCAACTCATTCTGCAGGATGCTGTCTTCTTGATCTGTGGCCAATCCCAGCTCTCTTGCAGTTTCTGAGACCTGGGAGAGGAAGGCAGTTACTAAGACACAGGAATGGTGGGGAAAGTCATGGTAGCTTTCAGGCTGCTGCCTCCCACCACCTCAACTTAACTTGACAGTCAACATTAATATTTTAACTGAAATTATTGGTGGGAAATCTGCAGATAGGCAACGTATTCAAAAACAGTCACAAAACATGGTCTGAAAAGATCAAGTCAGGCTTCTATCAACTCCAACCAAAAACATGGCAAAGGAAGAGACCTCAGTGGACTACAGGAAGAAAGGAGAAGGCCACCTGACACCCAGATCAATGATAATGAGAAGCACTCGTTTGACATTTGTACTTGGCTCTAATCCCTCCAAGGTGTATGCACCTGGGATGTCATGTGACTTCTGCGTGTCTCCTGTCTAAGGGCCCAGAACTCACTCAAACCTTCGCATAGCATTCCACCTATCTTGAAGACATGCAAGAATGTAACATGTTATTCACCTGTCACCCCAAGTGGACTGCAGACTAAAGCAGAGTTGAAAGGTACACTTGCCAGTGGTAACAGTATCTCAAAAGAGGCTAATTCAGTGTCTCACAAGAGGCTAACTTCCCAGAATACTCCTGTGAAGACAGAGCAAAGAACAGCTACATTCCATTAGGAGGATGGCTGCTTGGGAGTATGGACTAGAAAATTGGTGGAGGAAAGCAAAGATAGATCTAATGTGGCAGTGGTATCAGATAGTTATAGCCTGACTGAATTGCTTGTCCCTACCTGATATTCTTGAGTTTCCAGGTTGCGGGTCTTCCCCTGTTCGTCTTTACCACTCAGGTTCAAGTCCATCCAATGCTGTTGAATGCTGGCCCATTCAGCCTGTACTTCCTTGCTCTCCTGCTGCAATGTCACCAACTTCTTCTTTATAAGATTCTTCTCCATTAGGAGCCGGCTGTGCAGGTTACTGGAAGCACACTCTGCATGGTAAGATCCTGCCGCCTCCTCCTTCCATTTCTACTTATAGGTCCCATTAACCTGACCTGTACCCTGGTTCCTATGAGGACCTAATACAATCCACCTCAATACATCCATGACAGCTGTACAAACAGCAAATAGCCATTTCAGGGAATGTCTTAGTCAGGATTTCTATTCCTGCACAAACATCATGACCAAGAAGCAAGTTGGGGAGGAAAGGGTTTATTCGGCTTACACTTCCATATTGCTGTTCGTCACCAAAGGAATTCAGGACTGGAACTCAAGCAGGTCAGAAAGCAGGAGCTGATGCAGAAGGCCATGGAGGGATGTTCTTTACTGGCTTGCTTCCCCTGGCTTGCTCAGCCTACTCTCTTATAGAACCCAAGACTACCAGTCCAGAGATGGCACCACCCACAAGGGGCCTTTCCCCCTTGATCACTAATTGAGAAAATGCCTTACAGTTGGATCTCATGGAGGCATTTCCTCAACTGAAGCTCCTTTCTCTGTGATAACTCCAGCTGTGTCAAGTTGACACAAAAATAGCCAGTACAATTGACCCCTTGTCAACTTGACACACAAACACATCACTAGCAAGCCTCAACCCTTACATTCTTATTCATCCCCAAGATCTAAATAACTTTAAAAGTCCCACAGTCTTTACATATTCTTAAAATTTCAGTCTCTTTAAAATATCTCTTTTAAAATCCAAAGTCTTTTTACAATTAAAAGTCTCTTAACTGTGGGCTCCACTAAAACAGTTTCTTCCTTCAAGAGGGAAAATATCAGGGCACAGTCACAATCAAAGCAAAAATCAATCTCCAACCATCCAATGTCTGGGATCCAACTCACGATCTTCTGGGCTCCTCCAAGGGCTTGGGTCACTTCTCCAGCCATGCCCTTTGTAGCACATACGTCGTCCTCTGGGCTCCAGATGCCTGTACTCCACTACTGCTGCTGCTCTTGGTGGTCATCTCATGGTACTGGCATCTCCAAAACACTGCATGACCCCTTCAGTCCTGGGCTTTCAATTACAACTGAGGCTGCACCTTCACCAATGGCCTTCCATGGCCTCTCACAGTGCCAAGCCTCAGCTGCTCTGCATGACCCCTTCATGCCTTCAAAACCAGTACCACCTGGGTGACCCTTAAACATTACCAAGTCCCGCTGCAGAAGGAGTACAATCTTGCCTATCTCTGGAACACAGCCTCTTTGTGCTTTCAGAAAACACTTCCCAGAAGATGTCACCTCAATGATGCTGGTCTCTTCTTAATCACCGCTAATTTCTTAGCTCCAGCTAACCAGCATCAATAGTCCCAGTAATGCAAAGTTTTTGCTTTAGTAGTTCTGGTATCTTGTTAATCACAGCTGATTCTTCAGCTCCAGCAAACCAGAACCACAGAATCTTCACAACCAAAGTAACAATGGCCCTGAAAAGAGTCTTTAATTTTCCCTCTGAAATTTCACAAACCAGGCCTCCATCTTCTGCACTGTTCTCAACATTATCTTCCAAGCTCCTACACAACATCTGACAGAGCTCTTAACAACGAATGGATCTTCAAGCCCAAAGTTCCAAAGTCCTTCCACAGTCCTCTCCAAAACATGGTCAGGTAACCTGTCACAGGAATACCCCACTCTGCTGGTACCAATTTGTCTTAGTCAGGATTTCTATTCCTGCACAAACATCATGACCAAGAAGCAAGTTGGGGAGGAAAGGGTTTATTCGGCTTACACTTCCATATTGCTCTTTGTCACCAAAGGAAGTCAGGACTGGAACTCAAGCAGGTCAGAAAGCAGGAGCTGATGCAGAGGCCATGGAGGAGTGTTCTTTACTGGCTTGCTTCCTCTGGCTTGCTCAGCCTGCTCTCTTATAGAACCCAAGACTACCAGCCCAGAGATGGTCCCACCAACAAGGGGCCTTTCCCCCTTGATCACTAATTGAGAAAATGCCTTACAGTTGGATCTCATGTAGGCATTTCCTCAACTGAAGCTCCTTTCTCTATGATAACTCCAGCTGTGTCAAGTTGACACAAAAATAGCCATTTCAGGGAAGAAGAAGTTTGTGCTGCAGTCCAAACACCAAAAAGGGTCCATGTTTTTCCAAAAGAAAGAGGGATCTCCATCTACCCATGACAGCCCATGCATTGGGGCAATTCCAATTAGTAGGGTGCAACTACAATCAGGGTAGTCAGTAGAACCAAAGGGAGGGCACTCTATCCTTGTGTTACACCTCACTTAGCTCTGTAAAACCCTGCCTGAGCCCCAGAGGCCCAGTACAGCATAATAACCTTCTCATGATCTGAATCACTTTTCTATCTAGAGGCTCCTGAGGATGCCTGGAGAGCACTGGCACTGGTAACAGTCTCTTAGAGACCTAGGAAAACTGAGTCCAAAAGATCCAAGGCACACTGAAGGCTCAATAGCAGAAAGGATAAAACCAGACCTGCAGACTCTCCAGACCAAAAACAAAGGAAGGTAAAGATGTGAATACTATCAATAACAAGTGACCACACTGTATTGTTTTAAACTTTAATAGAAAATTGAGCATAACTGAGGAATTGGATACCAGCACTCTGACATGACCTTTTTGTGCCTAGACATGGCTCAAAGGGAAATTGGGAGGAGGCCTAGGGTTCCTCTGCATGGATAGAGCTGGGTAAAATCGGCACTGACCAGTCTGAGCAACATTGCTGAGGCCCCTTATTTCAAGTAAAAAACAAATTCTCTGTCCTCCTTCCAAAGAGCTCCTGTTCAGGCCATGGACCTTGCATAAACATGGCAACATCTGTCTGGCAAGGCTTGCCCCCTTACCATATCTGTAGCAAGTTTGTCACAAGGCAGCAGTCTATTTCATGCTGTTGCTGTAATATACTTTCCAGTTGTGATGGTTTGTATACTCTTGCACCAGGGAGTGGCACCATTTGGAGGTATGGCCTTGTTGGAATAGGTGTGACCTGGTTGGAGTAGGTGTGTCACTGTGGGTGTGGGCTTAAACTCTCACCCTAGGTGCCTGGAAGTCTGTCTTCCACTAGTATTCTTTGCATAAAAATATAGAACTCTCAGCTCTCTGCCTGTGCCATGTCTGTCTGGATGCTGCCATGTTTGATGATAATGGACTGAACCTCTGAAGCTGTAAGCCAGCCCCAATGAAATGTTGTTTTTACACAATGGAGTACTATTCAGCTATTAAAAAGAATGAATTTATGAAATTCCTAGGCAAATGGATGGACCTGGAGGGCATCATCATGAGTGAGGTAACCCAATCACAAAAGAACTCAAATGATATGTACTCACTGTTAAGTGGATATTAGCCCAGAAACTTACAATACCCAAGATACAAGATACAATTTGTAAAACACATGAAACTCAAGAAAAACGAAGACCAAAGTGTGGACACTTTGCCCCTTCTTAGAATTGGGAACAAAACACCCATGGAAGGAGTTACAGAGACAAAGTTTGGAGCTGAGAGGAAAGGATGGACCATCTAGAGACTGCCATACCCAGGGATCCATCCCATAATCAGCCTCCCAATGTTGACACCATTGCATACACTAGCAAAATTTTGCTGAAAGGACCCAGATATAGCTGTCTCTTGTGAGGCTATGCCGGGGCCTAGGAAACACAGAAGTGGATGCTCAGAGTCATCTACTGGAAGGATAATAGGTCCCCCAATGGAGGAGCTAGAGAAAGTACCCAAGCAGCTAGAGGGGTCTTCAATCCTATAGGTCAAACAACAATATGAACTAACCAGGAACCCCCCAACCCGAGCTCATGTCTCTAGCTGCACATGTATCAGAAAATGGCCTTGTTGGCCATCAAAAGAAAGAGAGGCCCATTAGTCTTGCAAACTTTATATGCCTCAGTACAGGGGAATGCCAGACCCAAGAAGTGGTAGTGGGTTGGTAGGGGAGTGGGGGGGGTATGGGGGACTTTTGGGAAAGCATTGGAAATGTCAATGAAGAAAATACCTAATAAAAAGAAAAAAAAAACTATTTCCCATGAAGACATGGAAGGTCATTATATCTGCTGGGTCATTATCATTGATGCTGTATTGCAAGTAAAACTGAGGCATATGGCTCTGGCCTTCCTGATTTATTTTGTATTGTTTTCTGAGTGTTTTTATATCCTCAACAGCTCTAGAACAATGATTGTATATTAGTCAATACCTGGTCCACAGGATCATGAATGAGTGTGTGTTACAGAGTGTTATGTGTAAGGAGTAAGAGAATTCATGACACCATGGATGCAGTATGGCAGTGATTACATCATCAATTGTGTGTCCATGGGGTAAGTGAAATTATGCACACATGAAAGATCATCTCCTTGTATACCCCTAGGTGGCTATGACTTTACTATATAGCCCTGGCTGCCTAGAACTTACAAAGATCCATCTCTGGATATGAGTTCTAGGTCTACAGCAGGGGATAGAACACCTGAATAAGGAAGATGTTCTCAAGAGTCACTATTTGCAAACCAATTTTTATGCATAAGAAATAGAATTTTTAAAAAATAGGTTTTAAAAGTTTAATTAATATAGAGATAAAGGCAAAAGCAAACAATGAAATACAAGAACAAGAACATATAACTTCTAAATAACATAGCAACAACTCAAAGAATAATATCAAAACTTCAACCAAAACTCTAAAGAAAAATTATTGTTCAGCTGCTTTCTTTTTCTGCACTTTTAGCAGCACAGACCTATAGCCTGCTACTCCTCTTGGACACATGGTAGCAGTGCAGTCATCTCAGTTCTCTGCCAAGAGGAATTGTCTGAAGAAAAAAGGGAATAACACCCTGAATCAGCCATGGCTTCCTAGTTAGGGCCTATTCCCACTCAAGACATGTGATATAAGAAGATTCATCTGAGGAAGATTGTGGGTGCTGGAGATGGTGCTCAGCAGGGGCCTTCTGGGGTGGCAACTCCTCAGCAGGGACCTCCTGGGGTGGTAAATGCTCAGCAGGTGCCTCCTGGGGTGGCAACTCCTCAGCAGGGGCCTCTTGGGGTGGCAACTCATCCTGCAGGATGCTGTCTTCTTGATCTGTGGCCAATCCCAGCTCTCCTGCAGTTTCTGAGACCTGGAAGAGGAAGGCAGTTACTAAGACACAGGAATGGTGGGGAAAGTCATGGTAGCTGTCAGGCTGCTGCCTCCCACTACCTCAACTTAACTTGACAGTCAACATTAATATTTTAACTGAAATTATTGGTGTTCAATCTGCAGACAGGTAACATATTCACAAACAGTCACAAAACATGGTCTGAAAAAGATCAACTCAGGCTTCTATCAGCTCCAACCAAACATATGGCAAAGGAAGAGACCTCAATGGATTACAAGAAGAAAGGAGAAGGCCACATGCCACCAAGATCAATGATAATGAGAAGCACTCATTTGACATTTGTACTTGGCTCTAATCCCTCCAAGGTGTATGAACCTGGGATGTCATATGACCTCTGCCTGTCTCATGTCTAAGGACCCAAAACTCACTCAAACCTCCGCATAGCATTCCACCTATCATGAAGACATGCAAGAATGTGACATGTTATTCACCTGTCACCCTTATTGACTGCAGATTAAAGCAGAGTTGAAAGGTACACTTGCCAGTGGTAACAGTGTCTCAAATGAGGCTAATTCAGTGTCTCAGAAGAGGCTAATTTCCCAGAATGCTTGTGTGAAGACAGAGAAATGAACAGCTACATACCATGAGGAGGGTGGCTGCTTGGGAGTATGGACTAGAAAGTATGAAGCAAAGAGAAATCTAATGATAAACCAATGGTATCAGACAGTTATAGCCTGACCGAATTGTTTGTCCCTACCTGAGGTTCCTGAGTGTCAAGGATGCTGTTCTTCTCCTGTTCGTCTTTACCACTCAGGTTCAAGTCCATCCAATGCTTTTGAATGCTGGCCCATTCAGCCCGTACTTCCTTGCTCTCCTGCTGCAATGTCACCAACTTCTTCTTTATAAGATTATTCTCCATTAGGAGCCGGCTGTGCAGGTTACTGGAAGCACACTCTGCATGGTAAGATCCTGCAGCCTCCTCCTCCCATTTCTACTTATAGGTCCCATTAACCTGACCTGTACCCTGGTTCCCATGAAGACCTAATACAATCCACCTCAATACATCCATGGCAGCTGTACAAACAGCAAATAGCCATTTCAGGGAAGAAGAAATTTTTGCTGCAGTCCAAACACCAAAAAGGGTCCATGTTGCTTCAAATGAAAGAGGGATCTCCATCTACTCATGACAGCCCATGCCTTGGGGCAATACCAATTAGTAGGCTGCAAATGCAATCAGGGTAGTCAGTAGAACCAAAGGAGGGCACTCTATCTTTATGTTACATCTCACTCAGCTCTGTAAAACCCTGCCTGAGCCCCAGAGGACCAGTACAACATAATAACCTTCTCATGATCTGAATCACTTTTCTATCTAGAGGCTCCTGAGGATGCCTGGGGAACACTGGCAGTGGTAACAGTCTCTTAGAGACCTAGGAAAACTGAGTCCAAAAGATCCAAGGCACACTGAAGTCTCAATAGCAGAAAGGATAGAACCAGACCTGCAGACTCTCCAGTCCAGAAACAAAGGAAGGTAGAAATGGCCATTTCACAAGTGTTGGCCTCCCTGACAAGAACTTACCGATAGAAATTTATCTCCTTCTTGATCTCCTGATTTATCGCTGGGACCTTCATGATTGCCATCTCCACGTTGTGTTGCAATGTCATGAGCTCCTTCTGCTTTAACTTCAGTTCTTCATAACTTTGATTTAGCCTGTGGTAGGGCCCGGCCCCAGGGAGACAGAACTCCATGAACTTAGGCTTTTAGGAACACATGAACTCAGGTTGAGTCCTGGACTACTGCAGCCATGGAAACCACACTCTGCATTCTAAATGCTGGGATTTTCTTAACCTTGGGAAACTGGCTATCCTGGCCCCAGAACTTCAGAAGCTAGGCATTCAGGTGGAGGGTGACCTGGCTCCCTGTGTTACTCAGTAGGGCTGAAGGACAGACTAACCAGTTATGTTCTCAGGAGCCTGGGCTACAGGTCATTGCCCACCAGACACCTGTGATGTTAATTCTCCTGTTTTCATAAAAGGGACTCTAAATTATGGATACCTAATAATTTAGAGACAGTTATTACACATGATTCTGGAGATGAGGTCAGACATCTCACAGATTTATAATCTGCCCAAGGGATACATATGTATGAACAATTGTGACCACATAGTCAAAGTGCATTGATATTTAAAGTGGGGACTACCAGACCTCAGGACCCACATCACCTGGAAACTGTTAGGCAGGTAAATCCTCAGGCCAATTCACCTACCCCTAAATTCCAAATTGTGGAGAGAAATAAAAACAACATACAAAATATATTCACAGGTCTGTACCTGTGCACATACAGACTCACAGACTTAGACCTATACACAAGATGGAGAAAGAAAGAGTGAGAGAATGAGAGAGAGAGAGACAGAGACAAAGAGAACACAATGTGAGAAGAAATGTATGCAACATTACTGCCTCAGAGTATAAGGCACACAAAGAGGAACAGGCATGAACTTCAGTCATTCTAATCAAGTTCTGAGAAGAACCATGTGGGACCAGGTCCCTCTAGCTGCTACCTAGAGGTTCCAGTACTCAGTCACCTGCCAGACAAGTAAAAACACAACTACAAACTCCCATCACCTAGAAACCTCCTGTCAAAGGCTTTCCAAATGAACCCTAGGAAGTCATCACTGCCTCTATCCCTGAGTTCTTCACTCAGACTCCAAGTTCCTCTTTTCAGTGGAGGGACCAGAAGAGTCTATTTCCCATCTCACTCCTGACAAAGCTTCAGGCGTTGCCTCTCCTCTAAAAAGTGTTTAGGGGCATGAAATGGGGCCCAGGTATGTTCTCCTGGTACAGCTTCCTAGAACCCACCCCTTTAAAAGCATAAGATGAGGGAGGCATTGCAGACTCCAGATTGACACAGCAGGTTTTAGAGCAACGTATACCTCATGATCTTGGATCCCAAGGTCATGTTAAGGTAATCTCTCAGCCCATTTTTCTCCTGGCTAATGAGCTGGATCTCTTCCATCAGCTCCTCCTCTTCCTTCTCAAACTGATTCTTGCTTATGACAGGTACAGGGGATGATGTCTGTCTGTGAGCCCCTGTAGGTAGATGAATACAAGAATATTTGATGTGAAAATGCAAAGAGTGTAGACTGACTACAGAGAAGGAATACATGCCTGTAACCTAGTGACACCACCAAGAGATTGGTCCCAGTATGAGATTTCTTCTCAGTGGATCTCAGTTCTACCATCACTCTAGAGAGATCAGGTGATGCAAGTAGCCAAATGTTTCCCCAGTCTTCCTAAACATGCTTATGAGGACCAGAGAGATGTCTTCTGAAGGATACAACTTGGCTTCAGAGCACTGAGCCCTGTGGTTTCACAAATCAGATGATAAATTCATTATTCAAAAATATTTGAGATTTTGGAGATGCTCAGATATCCTACCTGTTAATCTAAGCCAAAAAATTGGCTTAAAAAGTCATGCAGGGGGAGAACATGGTAAATACAATGATCAACCCCCCCCTCCAGCCAAACACCCCAGAAGTAGCAATAGAATCCCCCTCTGTCTGGGTGTGTCAACTGATAGTTCTTTGTTTACAGTATAGAAATGCCTGCCACCCACAATTGGTGATAAAGAAAGTTAATGTAGGAACTGTCACAAACAGGAGGTCTGAGTAGTTCTCAGAACATGAGGTCATGATCTGGAGCACCATTCTCTCCCTGGCACTAATGTCAGATAACTACAGGAGCTAAAAGAAGCCATGGACTGAAGTGCAGGATTTCCCTCCCCCAAACTGGCATAACTTATACCTCTTGTCACTCCTGATAGGTCTCATTCTGTCTCCATGTAACATCCACAATACCCAGTGGAAGTAAAATATTGAAGTTCATAGCATAACAGCTTTGACCTTGCCAACTCCTGCCTTAGGGGATGGAGAAAGTACTGTTCTGAAATCCTTGATGTTCAAGAATTGTGATAACCATGGAAATTTTTTCACTACCCAGAGTCTCCAGTTCCACATTACTAGAAAGGACAGCTCAGGCCACCCCTACCAGGAAGCTCAATCCACTTCCCAGGACTTACTCCTCATTCGCCAAGTCCACCTTCTTCGTCCTTCATTACTCTCACATGGAAGGCCAGCATCCATCCTCCCCTCTCTTGTCTCTCTCCCATCCACATTGGCTCTCTGAAAAAGTCTCCTGAGTCGGACAAACATGGTCATCTCTAAAATGGCCAGATACCAACTGGGAAATCTCAGTGAGCTTGTTGTCACCAAAAACTTATGACATCACAGAAGTTGCTAAGAACTCTCTCTCCCGGAGGCAAGAAGGAACTGTTGATGTCATGGACTACATACAGCCTTTGGTTCCCTGCTAATGTTCTCCCTGTACTGACAGGAAGCTGAGCTGCCCTTTCCTGGGGCATAGCCATTGAGCACATCCACCTTCCAAAGCCAGGGTTTGTTCTAGGCTTGAATGGCAACACCTAAGTAATTCCTATGTATCTAACTCAGTGTTTCCTTTCCAAACCCCTCTCAGAAATGTCTCATCCTACCTAAAATTTTCCTCAATCAGCAAATGAGCCATTAAAAACTACTGAGAAATCATACCAATTCGAATATGCAGCCAAAATCTACTCCTTTCTTATCATGTACAGGTGCATGAAATCTCATCCAGGCTGAGCCTGTAGGTCCAGTTGCATTGTGGGTGTGTGTTAGGGGCCACACTCATGAAGCCTTGTGCTTAGAATTGAAATTTGCCCCAGGATCCCTTAGGAGGGAGACATGCAGTCATCATGCTTCTGACAACTGTCTAGAGATCTGTTGGCAGAGGAAACTGAAATATTGGAGCCACCAAAGAGAGGCCCTCAGATTGTGTGTGTGTGGGGGGGAGGGGGGCTTTCCTCACTGCACCAAACTCACCAAGCAGTATTTCTTACAGCCCTGTGTTTGCCAGACATTGAGATTCTGTATGAAATATGTAATATATTCAACAGAGGTGCGGATGTGCAGGCAGAAGTTATAGGGTAATACTATAGACATAGGTTAGTTGACAGAGCAAGTGCCTAGCATCTTGTATTTGGGTTCATGATTGGCCCCACAACCACACAAAACCCAATCTCAGTCAAACATGAATGATTCATTAAATGCAGACCCTATGTTGATTGATCAGAACCATAGTTCAGGTTTTGTGGGCTGAGCCATAGCCCAAAAATCTATCTTTGTTCATTTATAAAGAGAAAAACCCAAAAAGCAAAAACAAAAAACAAAACAAACAAAAAACAAAAACAAAAAGAAATGATAAAAAATACAATCACTTCATTTAAAAATACAATCAGTTCATTTAAAGTTAGGGAAGTATTCAGTGGTCAGTTCTGATCATGCCATTTTAGATATAAAAATGCATATTGACTCTTAATTTGAGGGGTCCCATGGAATGTTTTATGAACCATTGTAAGATTAACAAACCTCATAGAGAACATAACAGGTTGTGGACACCATGACTTTGCTCTGAGTCAAGTTGTTTTTCTGTGTTGATGATTGGCTGTCATATGACAGCAACAATCTGAAATAGGGGGCAGACATAGAACACAATGGCTATTGTTATACTGGGCAGTACATGCCTCAGCATTAGATTATCCAGGTCTCTCATAATGACTAGTTCTGTCTTCACAGTACTTGGAGGTCCCACTTGTAAACCCAAATATTGTAAAGTGCAAGCAGAATTGTCTGAGCTCAAGGTTATCCTGGCCCACATGGGGTATTTGAGACCCTGTTTCAAAAAACAACACTGAAACACATGCTACATCCAAGGCCTCACTTACCAATCCTTGTCTATTATAAAGAACTTGTCTATTATAAAGAACTTGTCTATTATAAAGAACTTACCATTCTCTCCCTTCCAGTCTTTCTTTCTGCTATAGACTATGAGGATTTTAAAAGTTGGACTAAATGCATTTTGCATTATGCTATGTTTAAGTATGGCCCCAATAGACGCATGTGTTTGAACAAGTCTATGGGGGCCAGGGAGTAGAATATGATGGTTTGTATATTCTTGCACCAGGGAGTGGCATCATTTGGAGGTGTGACCTTGTTGGAACGGGTGACCTGGTTGGAGTAGGTGTGTCACTGTGGGTGTAGGCTTATAATCTCACCGTAGGTGCCTGGAAGTCAGTCCTCCACCTGCAGCCTTTGGATGAAGATGTAGAACTCTCAGCTCTGCCTGTGCCATGCCTGCCTGGATGCTGCCATGCTCCCACCTTGATGATAATGGAATGAACCTCTGAACCTGTAAGCCAGCCCCAATGAAATGTTGTTTTTATAAGACTTGCCTTGGTCATGGTGTCTGTTCACAGCAGTAAAACCCTAACTAAGACTCCAGTCGTGGATGTAAAACAAAACGAAACAAAATCTTGACTCAGAGCAGGGATATGCTGACCATGTACCCTGCTATGTTCTGTATGTTATGAGGTTTGTTAATCTTATGAATTTCCACATCGATATGTGTCACATAAGACCTTTCAAATTCAAGGTCAATATGAACTATTAAGTCTAAAACGGCTTGAGTCAGGGAAGAATTTCAAGCCCTTGTGCATGAGCTCTTTGTGTGTGTGTGGTTTTTTTTTGTTTTGTTTTGTTTTTGTTTTTTTCATGGCACTTGCCCTAAGAAATGCCTAGCATACAGTTTTCAGCTGTTGCCCTGGTTATTCTGTCATGTGGTGTGCATTCAATAAACCTTCCCTGTTTAACTGAATTCAGTGTTTCTGTGGTTTGTTTGGTGACCCTTGGACAGCAACACTTCCATTCAGCAGCACATAGGACACTGAGCCAAGGTCAAGAATGATGTTATCTTGCCATAAATTATGTGACAAGGGGGAAGGGGAGTTTATCCCTTATGATAAGGATCAGGGGTGGCTTGGTGCTTTTTAGGTTTCTATTTGCCATGTGAAACAGCTTCAAGAGCCCATTTCTAATGTCCTTGGAATCATGTGTTCCCATGATGATGCACTCAGACATGCCTGGAAACTACCAGGATACTTGTCAGAGAGCTTGATTTCTATAAGGGAGGGAGTATTATTAATTTATACTGCAGGATATTGGGTCACATTGTAAACCCCAAGATTGTGTTAATTCCTGAAAGCAAAAAAGAAAAAAAGCCTTTTTATGGTGTAGCTCAGCCCTAGAACAAACCTGTAATCCAAGAGCTTTCTGTTCAGTGTACATTTCTGACCTGTGGCTCATCCCTATAACACGCACTTATTGTCAAGTAAAATAAAGTCAACACCACATCAAGAAGTGGAGCAATTAACCAGTTGAAAGGGAATGAATATAACTAAACAGAAGGAAGTTTTTGTTTTGTTTTGTTTTGTTTTTGTTTTGTTTTATTTTTTCTTTGTTTTTTTTTTTTTTTTTGTTTGTTTTTTTTTTTTTTGAGGTAGGGTTTCTCTGTATAGCTCTCCTCGAACTCATTCTGTAGACCAGGCTGGCATCAAACTCTGAAATCCACCTGCCTCAGCCTCCCAAGTGCTGGGATTAAAGGCGTGCGCCACCACTGTCCAGCCTCATAAAGAAGGTCATTAAGTTGAAGGATATTTAAGACAGTGTGGAGAGGGATAAAGAATGCTTTCCTACTGGGAGGTCATCAGGGTAGGAAGGTGAGCTGGGTGCTTTTCCTGACTCTCTGAGCTGGCTACTGAGTCTTCCCTGGTAAAATTAAATAGGTGGCATATGTGTGTGTTTTAAAAATGTATTTATTAATCATTTCATTGGATTACATCTCACATGATATGCCACTTCCTGGTTACCCTCCACTAACCCCTCAAACTACATCTGCACTCTCAGCCTCCACTCTGCCTGGATGAGGATTCTCCTTCACCCACCCTCCCTTTCTTGCCCTACTGATTCAGAAACTCACTACACTGGAGCATCAAACCTCCAAAGGACCAAGGGCCTCCCCTCCCATTGCTTTCAGCAAGGCCATTCTCTGCTACAATGTATCTGGAGCTATAGATCCCTCCTTATACACTCCTGGGTTGTTGTCTAGTGTCTAGGAGCACTGGCTGGTCCTGCCAGCAGATGTTGTTTTTCAATAGGATTGCATTCCCCTCTGCACCTCCAGCTTTTCTGCAAGCTCCTGCAATGAGTTCCCTGAGCTCAGTCTAATGGTTGGCTCCAACGGTCAGTTGCTGGCCATACCTCCCAAAGAACCGTCACTCCAGACTCCTGTCCGCAAGTGCCTCTTGATCACAGGAACAGTGTCTGGTTTGGTGTCTGAAGACAGGATGGATCCCGAGGTAGGGCAGTCCCTTGATGGCCCTTCCTTCAGTCTCTGCTCAATTTCTTGTCCCTGTTCTTCCTTTTCTCAGGAACATTTCTGGGTTAAAATCTTTGAGATGGCTGGGTGGCACCATTCCTTGACAGAGAGCCTTGGTAGGGGTCGCTATGGGGGTTGGAGGACGTGGGGGAGGCATACCTATCTACTGCAGGTACTCTCTACAGGTTCTATCTTCCCCTTCTCTGTGCATTTCGACTAAATCCATCCCCTTTGGGTCTTGGGAGCCTCTTATTTCCCTGATGTCTGAGAGCTTCAAGAGTCTATCCCCGTTCCTCATCCTCCCACCCACCTATGTAATTGTTTCCCGAAATCCTGACCTCCTGTACCTCTCTCCCATCCCTTCCAGTACCTGACACTGCCTCCCTTATTTCCACCCCTCCCCCTCCCTCCCTGGTCCCCCTCTACCTCCCAGGATCTTCCTGTTCCCCCCTTAATGCAGGATAGGATAATGCCAGGACCAGGGATAGGAGTTGGTAGGTTAGGGAGCAGGGGGAGAGTGGATGGGATAGGGGATTTTCGGAAACTAGGAAAAAGGATAACACTTGAAATGTAAATAAAGAAAATATATTAAAAAAAAGAAAGAAAGAAAGAACATGAGACCAGAATCAACTGACAAGGACCCGTGGGGAATCACAGAGAGCAGAGGCTCAGTGCGGGCCTGATCTAGGTCCTCTGCATTTATGTTATGGTTGTGTAGCCTGGCATTCTTGCAAGATTCCTAACAGTGGGAGCAAGGCTCTCTCTGAATGTTTTGCTTACTTTTTGGACCCTTTTCCTCCACTGACCTGCCATGTCTTGTCCAAGCCTTGATATGATAACATGTGCTGAGTTTTATTGCCCCCTGTTATGCTGTATTTGGTTGATGTTCCTGGGAGGCCTGTGCTTTTCTGAGAGGAGGGGAAGGAGGGTGGATCTGGGGAAAGGGGAGGTGGAGGGGAGAGGGCTGTGGTAAGGAAAGGGACAGAATGTGCTATATGAGAGAAAAATAAATAAGAAGTTACCCTTCTTTTAAAATTGATTGAGGGAAAACCCAACGTCATTCTCTAGACACACACACACACACACACACACACACAGAGAGAGAGAGAGAGAGAGAGAGAGAGAGAGAGAGAGAGAGAGACAGACAGACAGACAGACAGACAGACACACAGAGAGAGAAAGAGACAGAGAGAGACAGAGACAGAGAGAGAGAGAAATGAAAGCCACAAAAAAAGTCAATGGTATAGTTTTTTTCTTTTTTTTGAATATTATTTTTCTTTTTTCATTTATTTTTATTTTGTATTTTTATTAGATATTTTCTTTATTTGCATTTCAAATGCTATCCCAAAAGTTCCCTGTACCCTCCCTCCACCCTGCTCCCCTACCCACCCACTCCCACTTCTTGGCCCTGGCATTACCCTGTACTGGGGCATACTTTGCAAGAATAAGTAGCCTCTACTCTCAATGATGGCCTACCAGGCCATCTTCTGCAACCTATACAGCTAGAGGAAGGAGCTCTGGGGGTCCTGGTTAGTTCACATTGTTGTTCCACCTAAAAGGTTGCAGACCCCTTCAGCTCTTGGGTACTTTCTCTAGCTCCTCCATTAGGGGCCCTGTGTTCCATCCAATAGATGACTGTGAGCATCCACTTCTGTATTTTCCAGGCACTGGCATAGCCTCACACAAGTCAGTTGTATCAGGGTCCTTTCAGTGAAATCTTGCTGGCATGTGCAATAGTGTCTAGGTTTGGTGGCTGATTATGGGATGAATCCCAGGGGGTGGGGGCAGTCTTTGGATGGTCCATCCTTTGGTCTTAGCTCCAAACTTTGTGTCTGTAACTCTTTCCATAAGTATTCTGTTCCCTATTCTAAAGAGGAATGAAGTATCCACATGTTGGTCTTCCTTCTTCTTGACTTTCTTGTGTTTGGCAAATTGTATCTTGGGTATTCAAAGTTTCTGGACTAATACCCACTTATCAATGAGTGCATATCAAGTGAATTCTTTTTGTGATTGGGTTACCTCACTCAGGATGACATCTCCCAGATACATCCCTTTGCCTAAGAATTTCATAAATTCGTTGTTTTTAATAGCTGAGTAGTAATCCATTGTGTAAATGTACCACATTTTCTATATCAATTCCTCTGTTGAGGGACATCTGGGTTCTTTCCAGCTTCTGGCTATTATAAGTAAGGCTGCTATGAACATAGTGGAGCCTGAGTCCTTATTACCAGTTGGAACATCTCTGGATATATGCCCAGGAGAAGTATTGCTGGATCTGCCAGTAGTACTTATGTCCAGTTTTCTGAGGAAATGCCAGACTGATTTACAGAGTGGTTGTACCAGATAGCAATCCCACCAGCAATGGAGGAGTGTTCCTCTTTCTCCACATCCTCAACAGCATCTGTCACCTGAAATTTTAATCTTAGCCATTCTGACTGATATGAGGTGGAATCTCAGGATTGTTTTGATTTGCATTTCTCTGATGATTAAGGATGTTGAACATTTTTTCATGTTCTTCTCAGCCATTTGGTATTCCTCAGTTGAGAATTCTTTGTTTAGCTCTGTACCCCATTTTTTTAATGGGGTTAGTTGAATTTCTGGAGTCCAATTTCTTAAGCTCTTTGTATATATTGGATATTAGTCCCATATCAGATTTAGGATTGATAAAAATCCTTTCCCAATCTGTTGGTGGCCTTTTTGTCTTATTGACAGTGTCTTTTGCCTTACAGAATCTTGCAATTTTACGAGGTCCCATTTGTCAATTCTTGATATTACAACACAAGCCATTGCTGTTCTATTCAGGAATTTTTCCCCTGTGCCCATATCTTCTAGGCTTTTCCCCACTTTCTCCTCTGTAAATTTCAGTGTCTCTAGTTTTATGTGGAGTTCTTTGATCCTCTTAGACTTGAGCTTTGTAGAAGGAGATAAGAATGGATCAATTTGCATTCTTCTACATGATGACTGCCAGTTGAGCCAGCACCACTTGTTGAAAATGCTGTCTTTTTTTTTTCCACTGGATGGTTTTAGCTCCCTTGTCAAAGATCAAGTGACCATAGGTGTGTGGGTTCATTTCTGGGTCTTCAATTCTATTCCATTGATCTACCTGTCTGTTGCTGTACCAATACCATGCAGTTTTTATCACAATTGCTCTGTAGTACAGCTTGAGTTCAGGCATAGTGATTCCCTCAGAGGTTCTTTTATTGTTGAGAATAGTGTTTGCTATCCTAGGTTTTTGTTTTTCCAGATGAATTTGCAAATTGTGCTTTCTAACTCAGTCAAGAATTGAGTTGGAATTTAGATGGGGATTGCATTGAATCTCTAGATTGCTTTTGGCAAGATAGCCAATTTTGCTATATTAATCCTGCCAATCTTTGAGCATGTGAGATCTTTCTATTTTCTGAGATCTTCTTAAATTTCTTTCTTCAGGGATTTGAAGTTCTTGTCATACTTTCACTTCCTTAGAGTCACACCGAGGTATTTTATATAATTTGTGACTATTGTGAAGGGTGTTGTTCACCTAATTTCTTTCTCAGCCCATCTATCCTTTGTGTGGAGAAAGAACTTTGATTTGTTTGAGTTAATTTTATATCCAGCTACTGCACTGAAGCTGTTTATCATGTTTAGGAGTTCTCTGGTGGAATTTCTAGGGTCACTTATATATACTATAATATCATCTGCAAATAGTGATATTTTGACTTCTCCGTTTCTAATTTGTATCCCCTAAACCTCCTTGTGTTGTCGAATTGCTCTAGCTAGGACTTCAAGTACTATATTGAATAGGTAGGGAGAGAGTGGACAGCCTTGTCTAGTCCCTGATTTTATTGGGATTGCTTCTAGCTTCTCTCCATTTAGTTTGAAGTTGGCTAATTGTTTGCTGTAGATTGCTTTTATTATGTTTCGGTATGGGCCTTGAATTCCTAATCTTTCCAAGTCTTTTACCATGAAGGGGTGTTGGATTATGTCAAATGCTTTCTCAGCGTCTAACGAGATGATCATGTGGTTTCTGTCTTTGAGTTTGTTTATATAGTGGATTACATTGATGGATTTCCATATATTAAACCATCCCTGCATCCCTGGGATGAAGCCTACTTGGTGATGAGGGATGATCGTTTTGATGTGTTCTTGGATTCCGTTTGCAAGTGTTTTTGCATTGATATTCATAAGGGATATTGGTCTGAAGTTTTCTATCTTAGTTGGGTCTTTGTGTGGTTTAGCTATCAGAGTAATTATGGCTTCATAGAATGAATTGGGTAAAGAACTGTCTGTTTCTATTTTGTGGAATAGTTTGAGAAGAGTTGGAATTAGGTCTTCTTTGAAGTTCTGATAGAACTCCACACTAAACCCATCTGGTCCTGGGCTCTTTTTGGTTGGGAGACTATTAATGACTGCTTCTATTTCTTTAGGGGAAATGGGACTGTTTAGATCATTAATCTGACCCTGATTTAACTTTGGTACCTGGTATCTGTCTAGGATTTTTTTTTTTTTTTTTTGAGTATAGCCTTTTGTAGTAGGAACTAATGGTGTTTTGGATTTCTTCAGGATCTGTTGTTATGTCTCCCTTTTCATTTCTGATTTTGTTAATTAGGATGCTGCCCTGTGCCCTCTAGTGAGTCTGGCTAAGGGTTTATCTATCTTGTTCATTTTCTCAAAGAACCAGCTCCTGGTTTGGTTGATTCTTTGTCTAGTTCTTTTTGTTTCTACCCTGATTTGTTGATTTCAGCCCTGAGTTTGATTATTTTCTGCTGTCCACTCCTCTTGGGCGAATTTGCTTCCTTGAGTTCTAGAGCTTCTAGTTTTGCTGTCAGGCTGCTAATGTATGCTCTCTCTAGTTTCTTTTTGGAGGGACTAGGGGCTTTCAGTTTTCTTCTTAGGAATGCCTACATTGTGTACCATATGTTTGTGTATGTCATGGCTTCTTTTTCATTAAACTCTAAAAAGTCTTTAATTTCTTTCTTTATTTCATCCTAGGTCAAGGTATCATTGAGTAGAATATTGTTCAGTTTCCTCATGAATCTTGGCTTTCTATTATTTATGCTGTTATTGAAGATCAGCTTTAGTCCGTGGTGATCTGAAATAATGCATTGGAAAATTCCAATATTTTTGTAGCTGTTGATGCCTGTTTTCTGACCAATTATATGGTCAGTATTGCAGGAGGTACCATGAAGTGCTAAGAAGAAGGTATATCCTTTTGTTTTAGGATAAAATGTTCTATAGATATTAGTTAAATCCATTTGTTTCAAAACTTCTGTTAGTGTCTATGTGTCTTTGTTTAGATTCTGTTTCCAGAATCTGTCTATTGATGAGAGTGGGGTATTCAAGTCTCCCACTATTGTTGTGTGAAGTGCAATGTGTGCTTTAAGCTTTACTAGAGTTTCTTTAATGAATGTGGCTGCCCTTGCATTTGGAGCATAGATATTCAGAATTGAGAGTTCATCTTGGAAGATTTTACCTTTGATGAGTATGAAGTACCCCTCCTTGTGTTTTTTGATAACTTTGGGTTGGAAGTTGATATTATTCGATATTAGAATGGCTACTCCTGCTTGTTTCTTTGGACCGTTTGCTTGGAAAATTGTTTTCCAGCCTTTTACTCTGAGGTTGTTTCTCTCTTTTTTTCTGAGGTGGGTTTCCTGTAAGCAGCAAAATGTTGGGTCCTGTTAATGTAGCTAGTCTGTTAGTCTATGTCTTGGTATTGGGTAATTGAATCCATTGATATTAAGAGATAGTAAGGAAAAGTAATTGTTGCTTCCTGTTATTTTTGTTTTTAGAGTTGGGATTCTGTTCTTGTGGCTGTCTTCTTTTAGGTTTGTTGAAGGATCACTTTCTTGCTTTTTCTAGGGCGTGGTTTCTGTCCTTGTATTGCTGTTTTCCCATTATTATCCTTTGAAGGGCTGGATTAGTGGAAAGACAATGTGTGGATTTGGTTTTGTCATGGAATATTTTGGTTTCTCCCTCTATTGTAATTGAGAGTTTTGCTGGGTATAGTAGCCTTGGCTGGCATTTGTGTTCTCTTAGTGTCTGTATAACATCTGTCCAGGATCTTCTGGCTTTCATAGTCTCTGGTGAGAAATCTGGAGTAATTCTAATAGGCCTGCCTTTATATGTTACTTGACCTTTTTCCCTTACTGCTTTTAATATTCTGTCTTTACTTAATGCATTTGTTGTTCTGATTATTATGTGTTGGGAGGAATTTCTTTTCTGGTCCAGTCTATTTGGAGTTCTGTAGGCTTTTTGTATGTTCATGGGCATCTCTTTCTTTAGGTATGTGAAGTTTTCTTCTATAATTTGTTGAAGATATTTGCTGGCCCTTTAAGTTGAAAATCTTCATTCTCATCTACTCCTATTTTCCATAGGTTTGGTCTGCTCATTGTGTCTTCGATTTCCCGAATGTTTTGAGTTAGGATCTTTTTGCATTTTTCATTTTCTTTGATAGTTGTGTCCATGTTCCCTATGGAATCTTCTGCACCTGAAATTTTCTCTTCCATCTCTTGTTTTCTGTTGCTGATCTATGGTTCCTGATTTCTTTCCTAGGGGTTCTATCTCCAGAGTTGTCTCCCTTTGTATTTTCTTTATTGTTTCTATTTCCCTTTTTAGATCCTGGATGGTTTTGTTCAATTCCATCACCTGTTTGGTAGTGTTTTCCTATAACTCTCTAAGGGATTTTTGTGTTTCCTCTTTAAATGCTCCTAACTGTTTACCTGTGTTTTTCTGCATTTCCTTCTTAAAGTCCTCCATCTTCATCATAAGAAGTGACTTTAGATTCATGTCTTGCTTTTCTGGTGTGATGGTATATCAAGGACTTGCTATGATGGGAGAGTTTGGTTCTGATGTTGCCAAGTAAACTTGGTTTCTGTTGCTTCTGTTCTTATGCTTGCTTCTTTCCATCTGATTATCTCAAGTGCTTGCTACCCTCAATATATCTGATTGAAGCCTGTCCTTCCTATAATCCCAGTTGATTCAGGACTCCTCAGAGTCCAGCTTTCTCTGTGATGCTTTGATTGTGGACTCCTGTGAACCTGAAATTCTGGGTGTGTCAGAGTTATTGGCAGTCAAGCTCTTCTGAGACCCTGAAGTACTGGTGTGACCCAGCTCCTGTTATCCTGGGATCCTGTTGTCCTAAGATCCTGGGCGTGTTATAGTGCCTGGAAGTGATGTCTCCTTTGAGGACCATGGAGCAGTCTGGTCTGTTCCTAACCAAAGTAAATCGGAACTGATCAAAGAAATTCAAGCCTCCAGTCAGGAAAGGCTCTGGTGTCCTTTTTCCTGCTGTCACAGGCCTGTCACAATTAGAATGGAACTGATGTGTGTTCCACTCACCAGTGATCCTAAGATCACGTGGAGAGTCCTCTGGGGACTGTGTGGGTGTCCCTCGATTCCACACCCATGGTGACCCTGTGCTGGTGCCGATTGGAAGGGCTTATTTTGTTTGTTTGAGACAGGGTTTCTCTGTGTAGCCCTAGCTGTCCTGTAACTCACTCAACAGGCTGGCCTCGAACTCAGAAATTCACCTGCCTCTGCCTCCCAAGTGCTGGGATTAAAGGCATGAGCCACCATGCCTGGATATATTTAGATTTCTATGAGACAATTTCAACATTGGCAATTTCACCAACTAGAGTTTTCAAATAAACAACTTGATCTTCAAAATTGTATTAATATTTTTACTTACTAAAATTGTGTAATTTAATATATGTTGTTTATTTCTATTAGACAAGGTTATTAAAACCTACTCAATGTTCAAAATGACCTAAGATCTCAATAAAAATTAAAAATAAAGATCCTAGAGATTAAAAGCTTCTATAATGAATGAGTTATCAGGACTATTATTACATTTTTCAAAGTACAAAGGAAGGGTAGGTGATAAGGATAAATAATTTGTAAGCTAATTTTTATTTATCTTAATACCTATAAACCAATTACATGTATCTACCAATCCCTCTCATCCTTCCCTTTGGAAGGACGACACACTAGAATTGTCTCAGACTTTTAATATGTAGCTTGAGAAACTTGTAATATTGTAATGTTTTTAAAAATAGGCACATATACACAAATAACAGAATATTTCATTTTTAAATAACATATTATTGATATGGATAAATTTTGATTTTGTATATTGAATTCTGAAACATATTTGAATTCATACTAGTACCTTTAAATAATACATATTTTATACTGGAAAAGGTTTCCAGTTGAAAAAATGCTTACAAAGGTGTTACTGTGAGTTGAGAAAGAGGATTTTATATGGTGTAAATAATATTACAGCTAGTACTTTAGAAATCTAAATGTTGATATTATTTCCCCAGATGAAATAATGAGATGAAAACCATACCCAAGCTCTGTGAATACATGGGCTGAGGCCAGAGCATTTCTCAGTATATCTAATGCTAAGCCTGGAAGCTTCTAGCCTCCAACCTAATCTTCTGCAAGCCTGGACTTTGAAGACATCAGCTTCTTAACCATCCTAGGCTAGCCATCTGCTAACCTGGGCCTAGAAAGTTTTGACCTCTGAAACTTACTGCTGAATAAGCTCACTTTTTCTAGCTCTTTCTGAACTATGACTGGCTGCTTCAACTCAGCAGTTCTGGCTCAAACTCAGCAAGCTGACTGATTCAAATTGGCTTCTTTCAGCTTCTGACTGAATTGGTCTGCTTGGAAAGACTGCCTGTTAACTCCATGAAGTAAACTGTTCTGAACTCATCCGCTCTGCTCATAACTGAACTGAGCATAACTGTGCTAAACTGAACTACACCAAACTGAACTGCTCTGAATTGAACTTAGCACAACAGAGCTGAATTGAAATGAACTCTCTTCCTCACTGATCTTTAAGTAGCCTTTCTTCCCTGCTCTCCTGAGAGTTGTGCATATCCTATCTCTGACCCATTCTATCAAGTCTTGCTCAGATTAGTTACTTTGTCTGCATCTTAACTAGACTTCATGTTCTGGGATTTAAGGTGTATACTAAAGGAATGGCTATATTCCATAAGAGTAGTTAAAGGTGTGTATGCCAATCAGAGTAATTAATTGTGTGTATCTTCATTCCAGCCAGAAATGTAATGCCTTGGCAGAGCAGTCATGCTGCTGCAATAAAACTCCTCTACATACTTAATCCAGTGAAGCTTCATATCCATCTCATATGACACATAACTGTATCTTATGAACAATTTTATAATTTTATTCTGAATTCTATGAAGTTGCCATTATTGTCAACTTCATGTTACTGATGGGCAAACTAAGAAATAGACAAGGTACATGATTTAAAGAACTTGAAAGGAACCAAGAGGTAGCCAATAATTCACAAAATTCTGAGAAGCCAAATATAATCTGTGAAATAATTTGCATTTGAAGTCTAAATCATAGAATACTAAAATAGGTAAAAAGCCAATCACACACACACACACACACATATAGCCCCATCTCTTCTTACAATTAATAGAAGAAGGAATGAGCTCCAGAAAAATGAAGGGGAATGGAAAGGGGGAAAAAGTAGAGATTATATTAACATTCCAGTCACTAATAAAAGTATTTCCAGGTGGAAAGAAACGTTTCTTACAGGAAAGATTTGTTTTAATTAATTTCTATTTTTTATTAGGTATTTTTTTCATTTATATTTCCAATGCTGTCCCAAAAGTCCCCCACATGCTCCCTCACCCACTCCCCCACCCACCCACTCCCAGTTCTTGGCCCTGGCGTTCCCCTGTACTGAGACATATAAAGTCTGCAGGTCCAATGGGCCTCTCTTTCCACTGATGGCCGACTAGGCCATCTTCTGATTCATATGCAACTAGAGACATGAGCTGCGGGGTGTACTGGTTAGTTCATATTGTTGTTCTACCTATAGGATTGCAGATCCCGTTAGCTCCTTGGGTACTTTCTCTAGCTCCTCCATTGGGGGCCCTGTGATCCATCCAATAGCTGACTGTCAGCATCTACTTTTGTGTTTGCTAGGCCCCGGCGTAGTCTCACAAGAGACAGCTATATCTGGGTCCTTTCAGCAAAATCTTGCTAGTGTATGCAATGGTGTCAGTGTTTGGAAGCTGATTATGGGATTAATTTCTATTTTTTAAGTTATGAGTAGGTATATGAGCTAGTGCACATGAGTTGAGGTGCCTTTGTAAGCATATACATACACATAAGGCAACTGCACAGAATCACCTATCCCTTGTAGTTAAGTTAAAAGTGACTGTGATATCCCAGACATAGATCCTGGGAAATGAACTTGTAATGACAGGAAAAACTGTAAGCACTCTGAATTGCTGAGTCAGTAATCTCTATAGTTCTGTGAGATGCAAGTGTTGAATTAAGCTAGCTACTTAGGTTTTGGTAGAAGCCTGTTATCAAAGCACTAGGAAAGTTGAGGTACAATTGTGTTTGATGCAAGCTTGAACTTCCTAGTGAATTCAAAGTCAACCTGAACTACATAGTAAGACCTATTTTCAAGAATACAAGAATTAGAAATATAACTCTATGGTAGAGTGCAACCTAGCAAATGAATGTTAAAATTGGTGTTCTTGATTTCTTCTATGAAGTTTGACTGACGTCTGCTTCTTCCAGGCAGTTGGACTTCGCTGACACTCCTCTTTGCAGATGCTTAGACAAATAGATATCTGATAATAACTCTTAGCAGTCTTTACTCTTTATATCTTTTGGGGGAGGGAATAGTCTAGCAGTCTGGTCAGTTTCATGGACTTTTTCAAAACTATTTTGCGTTGTTGACTTCCTATATTAATGAGCTTCTCTACAGATTTCATGCACCTTGAAACATCATATTATTTCATCTTCCTATAAACCTCCTGTCTTAAGTGGGGTGGGGGATAGGGATGAAGACCTTACAAGCACTCAGGAGGTAAAGTCAGATGGACCTGAGTTACCGCTGAGATTGAGGTTATCCCTGGCTACAGAGAAAGTTCTAGGACAGCCAAGGCTATGCAAGAAATACTCACTCGAAAGAACAACAAAAATAGCAACAGCAGCAGCAGCAGCAGCAGCAGCAGCAGCAGCAGCAGCAGCAACAGCAACAGCAACAACAGGAACAACAGGAACAATAAGAGCAAGTTTCCCTTCAAGATGGAAAGTTCTGGGTTTTCATTTGTTTTTTTTTTTTTGTTTGTTTGTTTATTTTTCTTCACAGAAATAGCTACGTACTACCATCACCAACACACACACACACACACACACACACACACACACACACACACATTGTGCAAAGTACCATAGAAATTATTTCAGTGCATGCTATAGAATTGTGTGACAAAATTTTCATTTCTTTGGAAGAAAATAATATTCAAATTCTTCTGCAACTATCTGTAACCTTTTCTCCTTTTATCTCATATAAAAGAGAAAAATGTTGGGGGATATTAAATTTTTTATTAATTTTGTGGGAATTTCAAGCAGAGTAGAGATCAGTTGACACAGAATGGAATTCAGTGGATGAAGAGTGCATACCAGTGGATGCAGAGTGGAGGTCAGAGGATACAGGGTGGAAGTCAGTAGATGAAGACTGGAGGCCAGTGAATGCAGAGTAGAAACCAGTGGATACAGACGTAAATTCAGTGGATGGAAAGTGGACATCAGTGGAGGCAGAGTAGAATTCAGTGGATGAAGAGTGGACATCAGTGGAGGCAGACTGGATTGTCAGTGGGTACAAACTTAAGGGCAATAACAGGGACTGGGGTAAGTTTTGGGTAAAAGAGTGTAACAGAAATTTGAAGATAGGCCAGAGTAATCAGACACCTCTGGAGGAGGGTAGGTGGAAGCTACCCAGTTATGTATCCAGGATGATCAGATACTGAGGTTGGTTGGTTCATAGTAAGGTGACAAAAGTGTCTAGATTTTACCAGTTAACCTACAAATGATTATAGTAGGTTTAGGAACTTGAGTAAAGCTTGGTCATAAAAGGAATTCTTGTCACACCCCTCATCATAAAATGTGGTATTCATGTTTTTGCCATGAATCATTAAAGCTTTTCTTCCTTCCCAGCCAGATAGCTTTGCCTAAGCTTGTTTCATAGATAGCTTCTGGAGCCAGTGTGTAAATACTATAAAGCTTCAAACTGTATATGTGTGTGTATTTAGACACACTAATTTACACTAATACAAACTCCATTTCACAATGTTTCTACATTTTAGGAAGATTGTCTCATGGCTTCCTGTTCTAACCCAAAGAAAAATACAGTAAAAACAACTTGATGAATGTGAGGGGGAAGATTTAAATGAAAAACAGCCTGTGATGTTTACTGAGTGACCAAAGCAGCAGATGGTTCTCCTGCCTCACTCTACAAAAGAGGCAAATCCACAGCAGCTTCTGACCTTGCACATGAAGAAACAGCAGGGCCTGGTTTGGTTTAACATACAGAGCATAGATCTTGATCCTTCTCCAGGGATTCATTTGATTCACATTATGCAAGTTCGAAACACTAAAGATTTAGCTTGTGTGAATACCTATGTGACTAGATCAACCAATAGCCCAGAAGACTTGTGCTATTAGTATCACTTAGTATGATTTTGCAAAATTTCTCTGATAGCACCTGGGAAGACTGGAAGTGGTGATATCAATGGCTCTACAATGCTGCTTCCTCACTGTATTCAAAGTTAAACTGAGCCATGTCAGGACTCAGTAGCATCTGTAACTGGGATGGAGTTACTCTTCTTTTCTGGGTTGGATAAGTTAGCAAGGAAAGATCATTCATTTGTTGTCATATGTAAGAAAATGAGACTTGGGAATATGGAAATCTGTATATGTGTTCCTCAAGGAAAAAACTCCACCTTTACATCTTAACCCCATGTAAAAACAGAATGTAGACATGTCTATGGAGTATGAATTTCTTATTGCTTTATATTTTTAAAATATGTTTACATTTTAAAAAGGCTAATGTCAGTTGGGTAATCATGTAATAAGAAAAAAAAAGTTTAGTTTTAAAAACTGTAATTACACCATCTTTGAAGTTAACAATGTTAATAGCCAAAAGCAGCTATATAAGAAATGCTAAAAAGAGACATACTTCTGCTTTGGAAGACTTTAACTGGTTTCTTGGTTTTTTTTTAAAGTAAATATTCTGTATATACTGATTAGAATCAGAAAGTAAAGCTCAAATGGCATTTTCTCACATGATGAATTTACCTGTTTAGAAAAAAAAAACAGTTTATGCTAGTTATACTGAAATTAAGTTTACAGTTGGGAGGAGGGGCATTTGCCTATTACATGTTATAAGAAAAAATGGTTAGATAAATATATAAAGTCCAATATTTTTATGACTGCATTACACAACATCTCTTACACACTTAGTCTCTAGTGGAAAGCTCTAGTTAACTAAAAGCCAACAGTGATCAAATGGAGTCGAAAAGAGTCCTATCCTAATATACCACATTAAATTGTATATAAATTAAAATGGCAAATAGATGTATACTTCTCTATTTAAAAAAATTAGTTTTAAAAAGGTCAATTCTACTTTAGGTGTGTGTAAAATTAGTGAAGCAGGAGCCTGTAACTGTTGACTTCACTTATCATTCTGGAGCTCTCCCAGTAGCTCTTAGTGTGAGCAATCAAAGTGTAACTCCTTGAGAATCATGTCCACGTCACAGAAAGCCTTAGCCAATATTTGTGAAACATGGTATCTGTAGAGGCACCACGTTCTATTAGTTGGAAATACTAACTTTAGAATAGTAAAAAGAAAAGTTTCTGACATGAATGGCTATATTTTTAAATCTCACTATATTTTTAAATCTCTAGTTCACATGTGTGAATTAGACGAGTGGGTATTATTTCCATCCATATTATACTATATATTTATAATGGACCTGATTTTCTGTGTATTAAGAACGCTATTTTATACAGTAATAACATTTATAGTTATATTTTCAATTATCATATCACTTACAATTGTGTATTATAGATAGCTCTTCATTTTTCTTGAGGTTGTGCTTCTTTTTCTAATTATTTTTTTTACACTCCATATTTTATTATCCCCCACCATCCACCCTCCCACTGTTCCAGATCCCATACTTCCTCCCCAACCCCCATCTCCACATGGATGATCCCACCCCACCCCACCTGACCTCTAAACACCCTGGGGCCTCCAGTCTCTTGAGGATTAGGTGCATCATCTCTGAATGAACACAAACCCTGAAGTTCTCCACTGTATGTTTGTTGGGGGCCTTGTATCAGCTGGTGTATGCTGCCTGGTTGGTAGTCCAATGTCTGAGAGACCTCTGGGGTCCAGATTAATTGAGACTGCTGGTCCTCCTACAGGATCCCCCTTCTCCTCAGTGTCTTTCAGCCTTTCCCTAATTAAACAACAGGAGTCAGCTGCTTCTGTACCTTGGTTAGATGCAAATATCTGCATCTGACTCTTTCAGCTGCTTATTGGGTCTTCCTGAGTGTGATCATGTTTCGTCCCTTTTTGTGAGCACCCATAGCCTCAGTAATAGATCTCATTTTCTGAGATCTTTTTCAAATTCTTTCTTGAGAGACTTGCAGTAATTGTTACACAGATCTTTCACTTGTTTGGGTATAGTTACCCCAAGATATTTGATATTATTTATGGCTCTTGTGAAGGGAATTGAAACTTCACTTAATGAGAAATAATTTTATGTCTATTTGTAACAATAAAGTCAAACTAAATTGGGGATGAACAAAAGAAGTTATGTATTGTGAATGAATGTACATCTACTTTGCAGTTCTGAAGAAAAAAGGCAAAATTAAGTAAAGGTTTATTACCCTTTATTAATATGAAGAATGAATTGACTAATTGATAAAATAATATATCTTTTAGAAAATTTTATATGCTATTGACTGCAAGAAAAATATCATCAATTTTGACCATAGATTTCCCAGTTTTACTTTTGAAAATATCTGTATAAAGGGCTTTCAACTATTTAAGTGTGAAAATATGTTTTACCAACAGAAGAGTGCTTGGCAGAGAATGGTAAGTTTTTTATAATAGACAAGAATTGGTAGGTGAGGCCTTGGATGTAGGGTGTGTTTCAGTGTTTTCTGAAACAGGGTCTCATGTACCAATGTTATCCTCTACCTGGCTTGCCAGGTTAACCTTGAGCTCAGATAATCCTATTTCCACTTTCTAATAAATAGGCTTACAAGTAGGGCCTCCAAGGACTGTGACTACAACACTAGTCCCTGAGAGAGACCGGAGGTTTCTAATATTAAGGCATGAAACAACAATATAGCTATAATCACTTTGTTCCATGTTTGTCAAATATTTCATATTGTTGCTGTAATATGCCTGGCAATCTTTGACACAGAATAATAACTTGACTCAGAGCAAGGTAGATTATGGTGATCACATCCTGTTATATTCTCTATGATATTTGTTAATCTTACAGTATTCCAAAAAGCTTTGCATAGGACCCATCAAATTAAGGGTCAATATGCATTGTTAAATCAGAAGTGGCCTAATCAGGACTGACCACTAGACAACACTTCTTGAAACATCATATGAGCTGCGTGTGGCTTTTTTATTTTTATTTTTGCTTTGTTTTGTTTTTCCTTTATGACAAACATGTTGACAAAGATGTTTAGATCTATGGCTTAGGCCCCAAAATCTGAGATATGGTTTTGATCAATCAGTATTAGGGTGTGCGTTCAATAAACCATCCCTGTTTGATGGAGATAGGTGATTGTGTGGTTTGGGAGGCGAGTCAGTAACCTGAACGCAAGATGCTAGTCCCTTGCTCTGTCAACTGAGTTATGACTATAGCATTGTCCTACAACCCCTGCCAGCCCCCTCAACCTCTATTGACTATTTTATTTTATTTTTCAGAGAGGATCTTCTGGGACAGCAAGCAGAGGCTTTTGAACAATACTACTTTGGTGATTTTGGTGCAGAGAGGAGACCCCCACACTCAGGTGAGGGCTTTTTCATTGGTGCCTCCAATATTTCAGTTCCTTCTGCCAACAGATCTCCAGATTGTTGTCAGCACCTTGATGACAGCAACTCTTTCTTTCAAGGCATCTAGGGGTAACATTCAAATGCTAAGCACAAGGCTTCATGAGTGTACTCCCTAACACACTAGCATTGCAACCTGAACTGCAGGTTCTTTGGATGTGATTTCAAGCACGTACACATGATGAGACAGGAGGTATTTCTTCCTCCACATTCATCCTCATGTGATTTCTCAGTAGTCTTTAATGATTCATATTTATGAATTGGGAAAATTTGAGGTAGGATGAGACATTTCTGGTCAGGGTTTGAAAGGAAACACTCCATTAAATATATAGGAATTACTTAGGTGTTTCCAATCAAGTCTACAGCAAACTCTGGCTTTGGAAAGAGGAGGTCCCCTATGCCTATGCCCCAGGAAAGTCTCCTGGAAATGGCACTTCAGCTTTCTGTCAGTAAGGGAGAAAGTTAGTAGGGAGGCAGAGGCTGTTTCCATGACATCAGCAGCCTCTTGTATCCCTTTGGCAGATTATAAAGCTGTGGTGATGTCTGGTCTTATCTCCAGAAGTTTGTGTAATGTCTGTTTCTACACTATTAGTTATCCAGGATTTAGAATCCCTGTTCAGAGACCAGGAAAAGTATAATCATGGGTTTATGATGGGCAAAGACCTGTGGCCTATGCTCTTGAGAGCATAACTAGTTAGACTGCCCCTCCAGGCCTACTGAGTTATCAAGGGGGCCAGGGCACTTTCCATCTTGATGCTTAGCTTCTGCTGTCCTAGGGACAGAATATCAAATTTCCAAAGCTGAAGAGGATTCCAGTATGTAGAATCCAGAAAGTGGCCTTCCTGGGGTAGTCCAGGACCCAGCCTGAGTTTATGCATTCCTAAAAGCCCATGTTCATGGAGTTCTATCTTCCTGAGAACAGGCCCTACCACAGGTCAAATCCACTCCATGAAAAACTGAAGGTAAAGGAGATGGAGGTCATGCCATTTCTGTACAACTTAGAGATGGAAAACATTGAGGCCCACAAGAACAACCAGGAGCTCAAGAAGGAGATTAACTTTTATTGGTAAGTACAGATTAGGAAGGCCACTAATTGTGGAATGGCCATTTCTGCCTGATTCTGCACTGAAGAGTCTGTAGATGTGGTTCTATCTCTTCTGCTTTTAGGCCATCATTGTGCCTTGGGCATTTTGGACTCAGTTTTCCTAAGTCTCTAAGAGACTCTTACCCCTCCCTCTGTTGTCTAGGCATCCTCAGCAGCTGCTATATAGAAAAGTGATTCAGGTCAAGAGAGGGTTATTATGCAGTACTGGGCCTCTGGGGTTCAGGCAGGGTTTTACAGAGTTGATTGTGATGAAACACATGGATACAATGCCCTCCTCTTAGTTCTACTGACCTACCTTGAGGATATTTATCCCCTACTAATTGATGTTGCTCCAATGCATTGAACTGTCATGGATAGATGGAGATACCACTTTCTTTTGGAGAGACATAGACCCTTATTAGTGTTTGGGCTGCAGCAATCATTTATTCTTCCCTGAATTGGCTGTTTGCTGTTTGTGCAGGAGTCATGGGTATATTGAGATACATTGTATTAGGTCTTCATGGGAACCTGGGTCCTGGTGGGCTTGATGGGACCTGTAAGTAGGAATGGGAGGAGTAGGCTACAGGATCTTATTATTTATAGTGTATTTCCAGCAGTTTACACAGCTGGATCCTGATGGAGAAGAATCTTATGAAGAAGAAATTGTTCTTGATGAACCAGGAGAACAAGGAAGTTCAGGGTGATTGGGCCCTCATACAACAATACTTGCTTGACTTGAACCTGAATGGTAAAGATGAACATGAGAAGACCAGCAACGTCCAGGACCAACAACATCAAGTAAGGACAAGCAGCTCAGTCTTCATACTGTCTGATACCATTTGCCCACTGCATCCATCTTTGCTTTCCCTACCACCTTTCTAATCCACATTCCCAACCAGTCATCTATTACATGGAATAGTCTATGCACAAGCATTCTGGGAAGTATATCTTGTGAGACACTGAATTATTGGCAAGTATACCTTACTGCTCTGCTTGAAGCTGCAGTCCAGCAATGGTAACTGATGAAAAACATGTCACATTCCTGCATGTCCTCATGATAGATAGGATGCTATGCAGAGCTTTGAGAAAGGTCTAGGTCCTGGGACAGGAGTCGTGCAGGGGACATGTGACCTCCCATGTGGAAAGTACCTTGCAGGGATAAAAGCCAAAACCAAATATCAAGAGTGCTTCTCATTGTTATTGAACTGGGTGGCATGTGTCCTCCTCCTTTCTTCCTGAAAACCAATAAGGTCTCTTTCCATTGCCCAGTGCTTGATTTACACTGATAGAGGTCTGAGTGGCAGCTTGTCAGCCCATGTATTTGTGAGTGTTGCTGGATACTTTGCCCTGCCTATATTTATAGGAGCAATCAATGGTTTCAGTTAAAAGATCAATGTTGACTGTCCATTTTTGTTGGGAGTCAGCAGCCTGACAGCTGACATTTAGGTCACCACCAAGCCTGTGTCTTAGTAACTTCCTTCCTCTCCCAGGTCTCAGAAACTGCAACAGCTGGGATTGGCCATAGCAGAAGAAGAGAGCATCCTGCAGAATGAGTTGCCACCTCAGGAGCCCCCTGCTGAGCTCCATCCTCCCCCCACCCCCTAACAGCCCCAGACTTCCTTGGATGAATCTTCTTCCTCATAGTTCATTTCCTATGTGCAAGTAGGCCCTAACTATGAATCAGCATGGCTGATTCAGGGCCTTATTTCCCTTCTTGTTCTGAAAACACCCTTTGAGAGAGAACTGAGGTGACTGCCCTGCCACCGAGTATCCAAGAGGAAATTCTGCTAATTGTGCAGTGAGAGAATGCTGCTTCTCATAATTTTCTGTTATTTTTTTTTAAGTTTTGCTTTTCCTTATTTTGCTATTTATTATGTTATTGGGATATTATATGTTCGTGTTATTGCTTTTAATTTTGGTAATGCTTTTACTGTGTATATTAACTATCATTTTAAAGCCTGTTTTTTATATTTATTTATTATGAATTATGAATATATGAATACAAAATTTATTTGTAACTCTTGACTCCTTTTAAATTTTATTTATTCTTTTTTTTTTAACACTCTAGATTTCATCCCCTCTTGGTCCACCCTCTGACTGTTCTACATCCAATTCCTACCATGCCCCTGTCTGTACAAGGATGTCCCCACCCCTCACACCACCCCCAACAAACCACCACTCCAACAAACTTCACCACTCCCTGGGGTCTCTTAAAATTTAGGTGCATCTTCTCTAACTGTACCCAGACCTGGCAGTCCTCTGCTGTATGTGAGTTGAGGGCCTCATATCAGCTCGTATATGATGCCTGGTTGGTGGTCCAGTGTCTGAGAGATCTCAGGGGTCCACGTTAATTGAGATTGCTGGTCCTCCTACAGGGTGACCCTTCTCCTCTGCTTCTTCCAGCTTTTTCCTAATTCATCCACAAGGGTCAAAAACTTATGTCTAATGGTTGGGTGTAAATAACTGCATCTGACCCTTTCAGCTGCTTTTTGGGTCTTTTGGAGCCCAGTCATGACAGGTCCCTTTTGTGGGCACTCCATAGCCTTAGTAATAATGTCAGGCCTTGGGGCCTCCAAAACTGTTGTTGGGACTGTTGTTGGCTGTTGGTTTGCAGTAAATTGCTTTTATTATGCTTAGGTATGGGCCTTAATGTCCTTATCTCTCCAATACTTTTAACATGAAAAGGTGTTGTATTGTGTCAAATGATTTTTCTGCATCTAAGGAGATGATCATGTGACTTTTTTCCTTTGAGTTTATTTAGTGGATTATATTAATGGATTTTCATATATTAAACCAACCTTGCATCCCTGGAATGAAGCCTACTTGATCATGGTGAATGATAGTTTTTATATGTTCTTGGATTTGGGTTGTAAGAATTTTATTGAGTACTTTTCCATCAATACTCATAGCGAGAGTTTTCTGAAGTTCTCTTTTTTGGTTGGCTCTCTTTTGTTTGTGGTTCAGGTATCAGAATAATTGTGGCTTCATAGAACAAGTTAGGTAGTGTTTGTTCTCTTTCTAATGTATGGAACAGTTTGAGGAAAATTAGGAAAAATCTAGGTCTTCTTTGATGGTCTGGTAGAATTCTGCACTAAATCCATCTGGATTGGACTTTTTTGCTTGGGAGGTTTTAATGATTAATTCTATTTCCTTGTGTGATATGGGCCTGTTTAGATAGTTTATCTGCTCTTGATTTAACTTTGGTTTAGGATCTGATCATTTTTGAATTTCCCCCATTTCTGTATGTCTTCCTTTTCATTTCTGATTTGTTAATTTGGATACTGCTTTTGGGCCCGTTAGTTAGTTTGGCTAGGGGTTTATCTATCTCTTGATTCTCTCAAAGAACCAGCTTTTGGTTGTGTTGATTCTTTGTATTGTTTTCCTTGTTTCTATTTGGTTGATTTCAGCCCTGAGTTTGACGATTCCCTGCCCTCTACTCCTCTTGGGTGAGTTTGCTTCTTCTTGTTCTAGAGCTTTCACGTACGCTATTTAGTTCTTAGTGGAAGGTCTCTCCAGTTTCTTTACCAGGGCACTTAGTGCTATGAGCTTTCCTCTTAGCACTGCTTTCACTGAGTCCCATAAGTTTGGGTATGATATGTCAATATTTTTATTAAATTCTAGGAAGTCTTTAATTTCTTTATTTCTTCCCTCACCTGATCATCACTGAATAAAGTATTGTTCAGTTTTCATGGATGTGGAATTTCTGTAGTTTTTGATGTTATTAAAGACTAGCCTTAGGCCATTGTGATCTGATAGGATGCATGGTATTATTTCAATCTTCTTGTATTGGTTGAGTGTTGTTTTGTTACCAATTATATGGTCGATTTTGGAGAAGGTACCATGAGGTGGTTCAAAGAAGGTGTATGCTTTTTTTTGGGGGGGGGGTGAAATGTTCTGTAGATACATATTAAATCCATTTGGTTCATAACCTCTCTTAGTTTTACTGAGTCTCTGTTAAGTTTCTGTTTCAATGACTTGTGTATTGGTGAGAGTAAGATGTTGAAGTCTCCCACTATTATTGTGTGAAGTTCAATGTGTGTTTTGAGCTTTATTACAGTTTCTTTTAAGAATATGTGTGCTCTTGCATTTGAGGCATAGCTGTTCAGAATTGAGACTTTCTCTTCGTGGATTTTCCCCTTGATATATATGAAGTGTTATTCTTCATTATGCTTGAAAACTTGGTTGAAAGTGTATTTTATTAGATATTAGGATGGCAACTGCTGCCTTTTTTTCTGCGACAATTTGCTTGGAAGGCATTTTTTCATCTTTTTACTCTGAGGTAATGCCTGTCTTGGTTATTGAGTTGTATTTCTTGTATGTAGCAAAATGCTGGATCTTGTTTGCGTACCCAGTGTGTTAGCTTATGTCTTTTTATAGGTAAGTTGAGTCTATTAATATTGAGATATATTAAAGAGAGATGACTGTTTGTTCTTGATATGCTTGTTTTTGTAGGTGACTTTATGTGCTTGTGGTTCTCTTCTTTTGGCTTTGTTGTGAGATGCTTAGTATCTTGTCCTTTCTTTGGTGCAGGTACCTTCCTTGTATTGGAGTTTTTCTTCTAGTGTCCTCTGTAGGACTGGATTCGTGAATAGATACTGTTTGACTTTGGTTTTGTCCTGGAATATTTTGGTTTCTCCATCTTTGTTGATTTAGAATTTTGTAGGGTATTGTAGCCTGGGCTGGCATTTGTGTTCTCTTTGAGTCTGCATGACCTCTGATCTTGCTCCTCTGGCTTTCATAGTCTCTGTTGAGAAGTCTGGTGTAGTTCCGATAGGTCTACCTTTGTATTTTACTTGGTCTCTTTCCCTTGCAGTTTTTAGTATTCTTTCTTTGTTCAGTATGTTTAGTGTTTTGATTATTATATGATGAGAGGATTTTCTTTTTTGATCCCTGTATTTGGTATTCTAGAGGCTTCTTGTACCTTTATGGCCATCTCTTTCTTTAGGCTGGAGAAGATTTTTGTCTGATTTTGTTGGAGATATTTTCAGTTCCTTTGATTTGGGAATCTTCTTTTTCATCTATCCTGATTATTCTTAGATTTGGTCTTTTCATTGTGTCCTGAATTTCCTGGATGCTTTGGGTTAGGAGTTTTTTACATTTTGAATTTTCTTTGACAGTTGTGTTGATCTCTTCTACAGTATCTTCTACTCCTAAGATTCTCACTTCTATGTCTTGTATTCTCTTCATGATACCTACATTTGTAATTCCTGACCTCTTTCCTATTTCCATTTCCACGTTTGTCTCTATTTGTGTTTTCTGCATTGTTTCTTCTTCAACTTTTAGGTCTTGGATTGCTTTTTTCAATTCCTTCACCTGTCTACCTTTGTTTTCCTGTATTTCTTTCAGTGAGTTACTGATATCCTCCTTAAAGAACTCTATTATCTTCATGAGAAAAGATTTCAGGACAGATTCTTGATTTTCAGGTGTGTTGATGTATTCAGGGCTTGCTGTGGTGGGAGAACTCGGTTCTGATGATATCCACGTACATTGGCTTCTGTTTCATATAGTCTTGCACTTGTCTTTCACCTTCTGGACATCCTTGGTGTTTGTTGATCTGGGTGACTGTCTGGAGTCTGTTCCTTTTGTTACTGGGTTGCTTCAGGTCTCCTGGTAGGCCTGAGGTCTTGGCTATATCAGACCACCTGTGGGGCCTTCCAACTGGGGGCTCTTCACAGTGGCAAATAAGCTTCTTATCTCTTGCACTGGCTGCAATAGATCTCCTGAGAGGCCTTCAGACTGTTGGGTCTCCAGTGGAGCAATCAAGCTGTTGTCCAACTGCAATGAGTGCAGCTGATCTTCTACTGCTCTCAGTGCAGTGGGTCCTCTAGGATGGGACAGGATACAGTGTCTTCATGGGAGCAGACCAGCCAGGAGTCTGCCCCAGATGAAAGGACCAGGCAGAAGGGGCAGAGTGGGTAGAAAGGGCGTGGTATTTGGGAGGGCAGGTGTTTTGGAGGGTGATGGGTCCACTGGCTTCCCATTGGCAACTCTGAAACTGGTGGTGGTTGGGCAGGGGGTGGGGAGACAGTTCTTACTAACTGCTCTGAGTGTAACAGGTCCTCTAGGATGGGTCTTCAGAATCTGCCCTAGCAGAAAGAACTGGGCAGGAACTTGTGCTTCTTAACATAATCAAATTGTGGTGAAACATCACACAATATAGTTACACAGAGCTATTAAACTTTTTACATAATCTATTTATGTATTTAGTCAGATTTCATAGCTTGCAACTAATACAAATAAAACTGTACCTAGATATAGCTGATGTAATGTTATTGTCCATCTAGAAAAAAAAAACTTTAAAAATATTCCACAATACAAATAATTACATAGAATAACAAAATTTATATTCCATTTTATAGAAAATATCTAAGAGATATGAAAATGTCTTACTGATGCAATCTCAGCCTTACTGCTGTATGATTCAAATTCAAGATGTGAATACACTAAGTTTTAAACCACTTTAAGTTCATAGGCTTTTGATATCACATTTCTACAATGTTATAACAGCTCTATTTGTTCATTGTGTCATGTTTTATAGCCACCATTAATTTCCTCATTTATTCTTTTGTTCCATTTTATTTCTAAAATAATTTTAGGGTTGCTTTTACAATGTATTAACTCGCTATTTTCAAGAGTGTTAATATTCAAAATCTTCCATATGTCATTTGAAGTAATTATTTTTAAATTACTAGGGGTACTATATCTATTTTGAGTTGCTTTCAAAAGATTAAAATAACATTAAAATCTGAATCTCCAAATTATTCTTAATTCAGTGTCAGTAAAATTTAGTATAATTTTACTTAACGATACAATTTAAAAATATTCATGATATTTGTAATTGGTGAGGAGTGTAAACGTATTTGTGAGCTTGCCTTATACCTGCTATAATAGAAGAAATATTATTAACTTTTTAAAACTAGTTGTTTACATACACAACCTTTTAACTAAATATATCTATACCATAAACTTATAGTCATTCTATGGTATGAATCTTTGATACAGTTATAGCACATTTTTTGTGAGATCAATTTATGCTACCCCAGAAGTTTATTTGCTTCAAATATTTACTTCTACATGTGAAAAGGCACGGATCAGAGACTTTACTTCTTTCCTCATAGATTTCGTTTGTGTGAGAATGTAAGTGTATCTGTTCATTTTATTCTCTGCCTGTTGATGCAAAACTGTGGTCAGGGGATCACACAGCTCCAGCAGTAGAGCATGGTTCTAGTAGTGCAGATTTAAAGAGACACCAGAGAAACTGGTATCTATGGCCACTGAGCAGGACAGTTAGATCTGCAGGTTAATTTTCTCTGAGTGAAGAAACAGTGAAAGCAAAATGAGAGGACATGAAAGACATGTAGGAGGAACATAGGATGGTACTATATGAATAGTGGCTTTACCCTGTGATCTCCAATATGGTGTGGAGCACTGTGGGAAAGAAAAACAGAGATGCTTCTCTACTATGGAAAGTGTTTTAGAATGCTCTACAAACAAGCAGCCTTGTCAGTGAGCAAAGACCTAGTACTGATATAGTCTGTGAGTGCTCAGCTTTTCAGGTACCACTTTTATAACAGCAACAAATGACAACAATATTGTAAAAAGACAGAATCAAAGGCCACTCTACTGATTATCCCACCTTCATCACATTTGCATTAAGGACAAGGCTACTCTTCTGTTAGATGTAGCGCTCAATACTATGCCTCCAAAGTTGAGTACTTTTAAGTAACATAATTTTTGTCTTTTCCACATAACTATGTCCAGTCAAGAAAGATAGGATTCTGGGAAAAGCTACTTGGAGTTGTCATGTGTCCATAAAGAAGAACTCAAAACAAAACACTGTTTTGGAAATGATCAAATGCATAAACCAGTTAAGAAAGCAAAAAAAAAACCATTAAGAATTATTATTATTATTATTGTTATTTTTTTTTTTGAGACAGGGTTTCTCTGTATAGCCCTGGCTATCCTGGAACTCACTCTGTAGACCAGGCTGGCCTCAAACTCAGAAATCCGCCTGCCTCTGCCTCCCAAGTGCTGGGATTAAAGGTGTGCGCCACCACTGCCTGGCTAGCATTAGGAATTATTAAAAGGTGAAAATTTACTTTTAATGTGATTTTGATATTCGATAATTTTCTATAAAGTTTTGGGACATGGAGCCATAAATGTTTGATACAGCAACAAAAATAATATATAGTTTTGCTCCTATCTAGCAGTACCATAAAGGAGAGGGAGAAGTTATATACAAATACGCTACAAGAATAACATATTTAGTTACACTTGACTGGATATTAAGTTATGTGGAGTTCACAAAATTCCTGGATAAGGAGAAATTTGTTTTGGAGTCACTGTATTGTATCTGTGTATAAGTGGTGGGATGACAGATGTAATAACAAGAATAGTTATAGAAAGTTCAAAGAAGCTATTGAGAATGGGTCTGAACTCTAATGACATACTTGAATAATGCTACAAGTGAAATGATATGACTCTCAGTGATACAGTATTAGAAATAGAACATATTAAATTGTGTGAGAAACATAGAAATCAGGTTTCTAGGGTTTATAAGTTATATTTTATAGAAGGTTCTCATTTGTTCCCATTCCATCACTATTTCACAGACCCAAGAAGCAAGGGTCACAGTTTCTTCCTTCCTTCCTTCCTTCCTTCCTTCCTTCCTTCCTTCCTTCCTTCCTTCCTTCCTTCCTTCCTTCCTTCCTTCCTTCTTCTTTCTTTCTTTCTTTCTTTCTTTCTTTCTTTCTTTCTTTCTTTCTTTCTTTCTTTCTTTCTTTCTTTCCTTCTTGTAAATCATGTTAACCACACAGCAATGTGTGTTTGTGTCTGCTTCCTGTCACACAAGCCTGCTCTGTTCTTTTCCTGTAACCCCACGGCTAACTCGCAGATGGGAAGGGTACAAACACTCCAGAAAGATTTATATTTCTGCTAAATGACAAGCTATTAAATAAAGCCTTTGGCTATACAAAGATCTCTAACTATACACAGGGAAGAAGACATTAAAGAAAATTAACTTCAAGTTGAGAAAATTAATGTTACAAACGGGCTGTCCAAATAGAATTATCTCAGTTGGTGTCATTGAGGATTTTCCATTCACATATTAAGCTTTCTTTTCCCCCATACAGATTTGTAATTTGTACGCCAAACATTTGTAGCTAAGAGAACAAAAAAAGCTACTTGTCTAGACATTGCCTAATAGTGACGGAGGGGAGAGGGGAAGCTATGAAAGGTTTGTACAAGGAGAAATGTCTGGACAATCAACTATGTACTTTTAAGATGAGGCATTTTTGGGGAGAAAATATTAAGTAGATTCCACATGGTCTTTGTGTAAGAGTAGTTATCAAACTAAGTTTATTAAAAAAAAAATAGAGCACCTAGCCCTTAAAATGTTTCATTTATGAAAATTATAAAACTCAGTTTTGGAGAGATGAACAGTTCTGGTGTAGATAGGTGAACCACAGACACAAGGAAGTGATTTTATAGAAGAGCAGGAACCTTGTGCTGCTGAACTCCTTTGTGGTGGACACCTTGAGATAAAAAGTCAGTGCTTAGGGAAGCAGTAGTAATTCAAAGTCGGAGGGCAACCACAAGCTTGAGGATGGCCTGGGGTACATACCAGGCTCCAGGACAGCCTAGGCTACAGAGCAAGACCTTCCCTCAAAACAAGTAAGCAGCCAAAACCCAAATAACAACAAATTAAAATTTTAGAGGATACATGGGTCACTAAAGCTTAGGCCATCTCTTAGTGGTCTGAAACTAATAATGTAGCCCTAAGAATACCAAGGAGCTAAAGGAACCCTATAGGTGGAACAACAATATGAACTACCCAGGACCCCCTGGAGCTCGTGACTCTAGCTGCCTATGTAGCAGAAGATGGCCTAGTCGGCCATCAGTGGAAAGAGAGGCCCATTAGTCATGCAAACTTTATATGCCCCAGTACAGGGGAACGCCAGGGCCAAGAAGTGGGAGTGGGTGGGTGGGGGAGTAGGTGAGGGAGCATGTGGGGGACTTTGGGGATAGCATTAGAAATGTAAATCAAATAAATACCCAATTAAAAAAAAAGAATACCTAGAATAGAGTTGACTTTGCAAGTGCTTGAGTTTTCATTTCCACCACAAGTTCCCTTTGTCCAGTCTTAAACACTTATGGCCTTCACATACATAAAACATATCTATATATTTGGTGCATTTTCCTACATTTTCCTTAGGTGGGTGACAGAAAATGCCTGTTGAGTGATTGAGATCCACTTCGCTCGATCATCTCGAGGAGTGGAGCAGCTGCATCTCCCCTCGAATTTCAACTTAGGAAAGTTGTCAGTGGGATGTTTTATTTTGGAAAACTGTACAGGACAAAGTAAGTAGGGCCAATAGGAAAGAGGCGACATTTTCAATGTAGACTGGAGTGAAAAGAATACGATGCAAAGGGAATAGGAAAGAAGAGTAGCACAGAGACCACGTGGCCGGGAGTGGAGGCAGAAGTCACTGATGGTTCCTAGGAGGTTTTCTCATTCTGCTTCCTGCTTATCTGACTTACACTGGTGCTTATGTGACTAAAAAACAGTTCAAGAATTTTTTAAATTTTATTTTATTAGATATTTTCTTTATTTACATTTCAAATGCTATCCTGAAAGTTCCTGTACCCTCCCCCCTGCCCTGCTCCCCTACCCACCCACTCCCACTTCTTGACCCTGGCATTCCCCTGTACTGGGGCATATAACGTTTGCAAGACTTAAGGGGCCTCTCTTCCATTGTTGGCCGACTAGGCCATCTTCTGCTACATAGGCAGCTAGAGATATGAGCTCTGGGGGTACTGGTTAGTTCATATTGTTGTTCCACCTATAGGGTTGCAGACCCCTTCAGCTCCTTGAGTACTTTCTCTAGCTCCTCCATTGGGGACCCTGTGTTCCATCCTATAAACTGTGAGCATCCACTTCTGTATTTGCCAGGCACTGCACAGCCTCACAAGAGACAGCTATATCAGGGTCATGTCAGCAAAATCTTGCTGGCATATGCAATAGTGTCTGGGTTTGGTGGCTGATTATGGGATGGATCCCTGGGTGGGGTAGTCTCTGGATAAAGAAAATTGTTAAAGCAAACCCTAGCCCACATGACATTATTAAGTAGCATCATGAAGGTTTTATATTTTCAGTTATTGTCATAACAAATGTGAATTTAGTTCATCTGACTTTTCTCATTTACAAATGCTATAATCAGATATTTTTATAAAAGACCTAGTTATCAGTCTTAGACCAATATGTGATGCACATTTATTAATAAATAAGTCAGTGAGATCACAATACAGTTGTTCAAAAGAGAACACAAGGTAGTTTATTAAATACTTCAGGAATTCCCAGAATGAATTTGAAAGGAAAATTAATTTGTTTCCACAAGGAGAAACTGAAATCAGTTGAGAGGTAAAATTTCTTTTCATAATACACAAGGAGAAACTGAAATCAGTTGAGAGGTGAAATTTCTTTTCATAATACGCAGTGTTATTAGATGGTGGGGAAAATCAGGAGGTGTGAGCTAGTCGAGGCAAGCACAGCTTTTTTTTTTTTTTTTTTAACATCTCAAAGTCTTAGTACTATTTTTCCAGAAGTGTAAAACAGCTTCATGCTAATTTTTAGATTTGAGTTCATAAATCATGCTTTAAATGTGCCAAATGTACATAAACTAGCTATTAGTATTTTTACATGGTTTTCTTAAAATATTGTCTTCTCATGTCTGCTAATAATATAACTCTGTATTTAAATAAATGCTTTTACTGCAGTGTATATCTTGTTTTAGTCACTGGCTTACTTTTGGTTACTGTTGTTTGAATATATGTAGGTATGTTTTCATGAAGCATTACATCCAGCGTTCAAATTACAAAATCTTCTCGTTTCCTCATTTATTACATAAATAGTTTCTTCAATTTCTGGAAGGAGAAGGGGCATCTATGGGATTGAAACTCTGGCCAGTGGCAGGGAGGAAGAAGTGAGAAAATCCAATAGCAACCACCGAGGAAACTAAGAAGACAGTTTACATGGATTATTATTTTTAATCTGAATTTAAGTTGAATTTTTACTATAAAGCTTTCAAGTTTGAACAATTAGAAAATTCACACTAGTTTGACTAATAGATTGATATCGAAAATTACATGTTAAATAATTTGTATACTCTAAGTAGTTTGGTGACCACTTAAATTGAAACTAGACCAGTTATTACCATTGTGGCTGTCATCCAGAGGCAGCACATTTCTTCTTTCCTGAATAGACTTAACAGGAAAGCCAGATGCTGATTAAAGCTGCTTTACAAATTTCCGGCATTTTACTATAAATATATAATGTCATGCCAATGTGTAGTGAGTTTCCGTTTTAGTATAAGTGGCTTGCAATTTAAAATACATTTTAAGAAATTTAAAGTTTAAGTAAATTGCACTTGACCCCCTGACAAGAGGACCAAATATTCTAACATTGTCTAATTTAAGACTCCAAACTATGTGCTAACATAAACAGCAATCTAAGCATGGACCACATCTCCTCCTGAGAATGGGCTACCAAATGGTTTCTGGTTGGCATCATCACTGCTAATCACATGTTAGCTTAAGTATGATGTATATTCTTATTACAAAGATGGAAATGTCAGAAGTTCAGTCTGAGAGACGAGCTTGGGTCATTTTTCTTGTTTTGTGTGTTGATGATACCTAGGAAAAGAAATTCGTCATTTCAAAATTGTTTTGTGTCACATTTTAAATTACAGAATTTGTGTAGACAGTGAACTTTAGTTCAGAGTTTGTGTTGAATAAATCATTGAGAGTCAACTGGATCAAATTTCTCGCATTTAGTACATTTTAAAAAATAACAACAACAAATGAGAGCCAAGTGTTAATTTTTATTAGATTTTTGAACAAGGGGTACATTATTCAGCATTCTTGACTTGAATTAGCTATGGAGACCATGAACTTTGTGACTCATTCACTACACATTACTAAGATTTTCCCAGGAAACACGGGACCTAGTAGTACTATATGGGACACACATTCAGCATGTTGTCAACAGCAAAATAGACCACAGACGCTTTGGTTATTTACTCTACTTTGAGAGATAAAGAAAGGATAAAAATGACACAAATATAAAGTGAGGCATAAAAAATAGTGATGAATCAACATTCAATTCATGATCAGCCCTACAATGTAGAAAGTTTCTGATGTAAAATCCATTGCTTCTGTACCAGTTAAATTACAGTTACAAAATACAGTGTGTTTCCTACATAGTTGCTGCTTGCTACATTTGGGGTCTATTCCTAAAACCTTCCCATTTGGAAGGTACAGTCAGAGAGAACAGTAGTTCAAGGCCAGCCTTGTTTACATTACAACTTACTGGGTGGCCTGGGATTCAGGAGACACTGTTTCAAATACAAACAAACAAACCAACAAACCTACAGCAACAACTTGAATATGTTCTATTTGATAGATAACTTGCCAGTTTCTTGGTCCTGAAGCACCTTTGCTATGGTTTCTTCTAGTGTTTCCATACATTCCATTTCAACATTTAAGCCTTTAGTCCATTTTGAAGATTTTTTCCAACCAGACCTCCCCTGGACCCTGAAGTTTCACTCTAGCTGGCTTGGCACTGCCTTATCCACAGTTACCAACATGTGTTCTGATAGGTCAGGGTTCTGCCTGACATGAACACATTTGCTGGTGGTGAAACATCCACCACACTCCTACATTTTGCCTGTGGCCATCAATGCTGCTATAGTTTCACAAATCTGGAGAACATACAGTTCTTCAGACTTGCAAAAATGTAAGGTAGGATCCAGCCCATCCTCTGGGTTAACTATTGTTACAGTGGAATCAAGGCCGAAGACTGATTTGAGCAGCACAGAAAATGCTGGTGAGAATAGAAGTCTGAATGTGACTTTGTGCCTGGCCCTGAACCTGGTGCAGAATCTTCTCTCATGTCTATGACTTTGATAGGGGTGAGGTGAGCAAGGTCACCATTTACTCAGTGTTCTCCTTGTTTGCTTAAACAAGACTTGTAACACCAAAAAACCCTTAATCGTTTAAAAAGGTTTTATTATGGGTATATGTGTCTGGAGGTGTAGTGCAAGCATATGAGTGTACAAGTAAATGCACCCCTGTCTACACATGAGGATGACAGAGGTTTAGAATGCCTTCTTTTCTGACTCTCCCCCTATTTCTTAAAAGACCAGGTCTCTTACTGGAGCAGAAGTTCACCAGCTTTGCTAGGCTGGTTTGGTCTACCTTTCTCTGTGCCTCATTATGGTTCCAGGTACACAGCTATGCCTGGCTTACTTGGTGTTAGAACTTATAATACAGTTCCTCATTTTTGTACTCCGAATATCTCAACCCACTGACTAATCTGATCACTCCCACTGTCTGTCTAGTGTTACCTGGCACTAAGTCTGTGCTTACCAACCTGTCCCCTCCCTAATGAGGGAGCCTGGTCTCTGTGCTGTATTTGCTATATGAGGGTGAGGTGTGTAAAATGAGCACAGAGACTGGTGGCACACTAGCTTCCAGGGCCATTGCTGTCTCAGGAATAGTGAGTCCCTTAATGCAGTTATTACTCCATCTGATGGGAGCATGGGTTACTAGCTGGTTCTGAAGAACTTGTAGAGCCCTGTCCATGATGGCTGACTTGGTGCTACCTGTGAGGCCTGAGTTCAGGAAACAGGAGGTACAAAGAGTCTCTTGGCGATCAAGGCTGATTGATGATAGTTCCCAATCTATCTCACATTGACACAGACCTTTATCACCTCAGAAAGCAAGTGTATTTGCCTTCAACCCACTCTAAAGCTACAAAGAACTGTGTGTTCAAACTCAACAGTACACAGATGTCTGTGTGGCACTAGAGCAAGCCTAGAATCTTTGCCTAGGAACTCTTGCCTGAGGCCAAAGATTGTTCTTTCTGCTGTACACTTACATTCAAGGCTGTGGATTTGTCTCTGGGCTCCAGGACACAGCACTATAGTATCTTTCACAGCTTGACCCCCCTACCAAGTGCATGTAGCCCTGTGCCCATATCTGCTGCCAGAGTTACTAGGCATATTATTGGGACATTGGCCTCTAGCCTATGCACTTTCAGATGTTGGTTCTGTGGATTTTGGCCTGGTGATCCTGAGACATTTCCCAGCATAAAGTTTTTCTACAGCTGGCCATAAATTCTCTTGAAGTAGAATCCATCTCTTTCTGATGCTTGGAACTCAGAGGTGAAATATGGAGATGTCTTCTTCCCACCTCCCTCAGTATGCCTTTCCAGTTTGCTACAATAAAAGCTGTTACTAAGTCCTTTGCTTGTGACCATACATCTTATAGTGGTAGCCGTAAGAGTAACAGTTCAACTCTGGGGAATGTTACTTAGCCAACTTGCTCTGGCTTTTTATGCTTTATCAGTTCTCTCAACTAAAGTCTTTCTTATATTTTTAACATGAATCAAATTATTATTTTTTGTCTTAAGAGTTTAAGAATATATATTATATGTTAGCATTTTTTCAAAATGTAAAATTATTTAAACTTCAATTTTCTCATGTACAATTTAACTTTCTATTACATTACTTAAGCAAATATTTTGTTAAAGTAATGTGAAGGTTAAAATGTTGGAGCTAGGGAGCTGACTCAGTTGATAAAGTGCTTGACAAACAATCAAGAGGAGCCAAGTTTGAGTGTGCAATGTAAAAGCCAGAAAGGTTAGATTTGTAACTCCAGTGCCATGATGAAAAGAGAGGCAGGTGGAAACAAACAGATTTATGAAATTCATTAGTCACCCAGCTCTCATGGTTTGAAAAACCCTAACTAAGACACCAACCTAGACTACTAGCTTAGCCAACTGATGAGAAACTGGTTTGGTGAAAAGACCATATGTCAAAACTGATAGAGATCAGCAGAAGTATAAACCTGATGTTGTATACCTCTGACCGCCATTGCTACTACACATACTAGCATCCAAACATACACATATCATAGACATACATAACACTAAACACACACATACAGTTCAGGTATTAAAGAACTACATCAGGTGCTACCAAGGTGGAAGTGGAAAAACCAGAGGTGTGGAACATAACTCGGAATGAGGTAAGGAGGACCATACAGAGGGTGAGGAATAAAAGATAAATAATAAGAATTGTTGAACACACACACACACACACACACACACACACACTCTCACACACACAATTAGTGAGGAGGATGAATTTAAATGGAGTTATGCCACTTAGGGTGACAAGGCTACTGTAGAGTCAAGACTATTTACCAAATACCGTGCCAGGTGTTCAAAGTCTCTCTAACAGCTATTGGACAGGAAGCTTGAAGGGACTCCCAAAGAGAGGTAGGTTATTGCCATTATGCTTGGTTGACTCCCAGAACTAGAGAATATGATAGTATTGCTTAAATATCACTTCAGACAAAGGACCTCAATGAATCAAACTGATACTGATCTGGATGACTCCTTTTGAGGACTGCCTTGGATACTGTCAGATGTTATACAAGCTGCCAAGAGGGAAACACAATCAGTCCCAAAGCAGCTGCCAAGCCTATAGAACACAACGGCCAGCACTGCTTGACATTGCCAATAGAGTAATAGTGGTGCTTTTATGTTGGAGGGAAACAACATTTATTTAATTGGACATAATTCCAGCTCTATAAGAAGGACATTATGTATGGTGTTGCAAGCCTAGCCAAATACCTCTCTAGCTGGTATGGTTATTGACTATAGAAGAGAACCTACTATTGCTAGTTTCTTAAGCCAATATAATTTCTAACTGTATTCTAAACATATGTCCATATATCCAAATACGAGTGTATTTCTGACTCCTCATCCAGGAAGCTTCTGTTTTTCCTTGAGGATGTTGATCATTATAGAAATACATAACTGTACATTCCAGTTAACTGTGCATGGGATGCTAGACATTGTTGATACATCAGCAATTCAAGCCCTACACACAAGGCTTTGAATGCCTACACATGGCTTTTGAAAGCCAAAAGATCATGATTGTCTGCTATGAGATGTCTTCAATCCATGCAGGGGAGCAGCACCTATGAAATCTCAACAATTTAGTTACCTGAAGAAAACCTACAGGCAGATACCCTATTCTAGTTGACAAATCTATGTGGTTGAAAAAAAAATCACACAAGTCCTCAGATGAAGAGCTCCAGGTAATTAATCACTTTTGAGAGAAGAAATTAGTCTTCTCCGGAATGAGCCTCGCAATGGTGGTTTATCCAGGCAGTCAGCTATAAACACAGACATACTAACAAATAACATGCATATGAGGCACAGACATATTAATAAGTATAATATATCTGTAATAAAACTATACACACAAAACATAAAGTTTAAGAACTGTTTTAAGTTGACTTTTTAAAAATATTTTTCATCTCTTGCTTCAAGATAACCTGTATTAACACTTTGTGGAAAAAAATTGACCTTAAAATGTACACTTGTATATTTTAAAAGTATTTACCAGATTCTTCAGTGAATCATTGTCTTTCTGTCTCTAACTAAGCTACGTACATCTACATTCTGTATAATATTTAGCATATGTAAGTATAAAAGGCAATAATTGTATTACGCCAACACAAACTAAATTTGTGCTCTTAGAACCTCAACAACATGGAAAAATGTTTACCTGTGAAGACACCTGGGCATTCCGATGTATGGAATTGGAAGACATAAGGAGAGGACCTATTCTATTTTGCATAATGTCGTTAAGGCATGAACTTACGCTGTCTGTGTGCTCACATCTCCAGAGACGCTTCTTTCATTAGAAGTGAGAATGAAAACACTCTACAGTGAGCTATCAACACTTCCACAGATTAGCAAATTAAATGGACTCCTCTTCAGATGACTTAGGAGCCTCCTTTTATTTATTTATGAGCTCTGCTTACGAGACCAAGCTTCCTGTTTAATTTTTATTTAAAGCTACAGCTGTGAGTGCACAGCTTCCTGTCAATCAGACTTATCTAGCTTTCTATCACTTTATGGATTTTTTTTTAGCAAGGCATGTTCCCCAATATTTCCTATGAACAACTTCAGTGGGTTCATTCTCATAACTTTCTAATTGATGTTGTCTATCAGAGCAGATGTTCAAGTTCATATCATCTGGTTCTTTTGGGTGATGCTGACCTTTAACATAGCTTCATTCTGGAGTGACCACCCACTGTTGTAATCACACTGAATCTCACCAGTATTTCCATCTCTGACAAGGCAGACAGTCTACATGGCCTGTGTAATGAAGACTTCCTGTCTTGTTTTCTTTCCCATGTCCCCACACCCTCTAAATCAGTTCCCTAACTTGCCTCAGAGTGCCAATTTCCTAGCTTCTCTCTTTCTTTAATTAACTCCCTCATTTCTTTTAAACACAATTTTGGACTCCCATGCTTCTTTGCACAGGAAATGTTAATCATCTTTCTCAATGCTCTGACAAGTATCCATTTATTCTTACAGTAGCATTCCTAGGTTTAATGGGCTAACCATGAAGAATTCCCTTGGCTGCCAGCATTCTAAATCTTAGTCTGCAGCTTTTCATTGGTATCTAAGCATATATTCACCCATTCATGTAGCACTACTGAAATCATAGGTTCAGTAGACTATAAGCAACATAATTTATTTTTTTTTTTTAGTTCTGGAATCTGGGAAGCCAAGATTAAAGTGGCTGCTGATTCAGTGGTGAGACTTTATTTACCAATTCAGAAATGACATTTTTATCCTCTGTCCTTACAGGATGAAAGGGTACAAGATCACTTCTAGTAAATATATTACAAGGATACTAATATCTTCTATGAGTATTCTACCCTGATGACCCAAACTTACCCTAATGGTTGTCAACTACCGCTACCATCATCTAATGTAGTATACATTTTTTAACCAAAGTAAAATGGGGGAAAGACACAAATATTCACACTTTTGTGGAGCCCAAATATTTACTGGATGACCTTAGCCTACGCTTAATCTACTATATTCTTATTTTCATAATGTTTTATCATTTACCAACATTATTTCTTATAAATTAAACTGGCAAACTTTTGTGAAAACATACTGTTTATGTGTATCAATGGAAAAATGAAATGAAAAAAAAGAGGCTAAAGAAAATGTGGTCCATTTACACTAATGAATATCACTAAATTGTTTAAAAAATTAAACACTAAAATTAACAGGTAAATTTATGGAGCTAGAAAAATAATCCTGAATGAGCTAACCCTTACCCCAAAGGACAATATGGTCTTTGTTTATATGTGTATGTTGGCTTTTAAGCTTTCATTAGGCACAGTACAACCCATATAACCACAGAGTTTAGGAGTGCAGTAAGGGACTAGGGTAGAGGGAAGGTTTTCCCGATGAAGGGGAAATATAATAAAAAGATATGGAGTGATTGAGGTGGTGAGTGAAATTGGAGGATTAAACAGCGAGGGCAAATGCAGAACAGGATAAATGAGAGACTATGGGGACAGAAAGCTAAATGCAAGCCCTTTGAGGAATCCTAATTCTATAGAAGCGTCTTTATATAAATACATAAATGAAAGAAATCACAGTGAAATTACCAAGTGATGAGGAGACAATGCTCCACCTTGTCATATCTGTGACCAAATGAAACCTCCAGGTCCAGGGATATTTATATCTAATTGAGTTTTTGGCCAAGTGCACCCCATGGAAACACCTAACGAGCTCAGACTATAGTTAAGGTTAATTATTGCTTTCTACAAACTGATGGCAATGCCTTATTGTTGAAGATAACACCTAATATGCCCAACTAGAGCCTTTACCTGTAGTATTATGGTACTGGAAGGAATTTTGCACACTACAAAAAGTGAAACAAATACCAAGCCCATGGCAAACCCTGCAGTAGATAATGGTGACATGCCTACCTGCTATGCTGATACAATAGTGGCACAAAAGTCGTGGGAGTAACCAACCAATAACTGCTGATTTAAAGATCCACTTCTGAGATAGAACACTGAGTGCCATCCAAGCATGGCACTGCTTGGGTGGCTAAGAACCTGAGTCTAGATAGACCATGGACATAGAAACTAACTAACTAACTAACTAACTAACTAACTAACTAACTAACTAACTATATTGTTCTGCTAAAAGAACATAGTGATATGGTAACATTCTATTTCTGTTGATCAGTATCTTCCTCAGTCATCATCAGAGAAGCTTATACCTGCAGTAAATGAGAGCAAACATAGAGACCCACAAAAGGACAAGTACAGAGAGTAGAAATCTTGAAACACTCAGTCCTAAATGGGATTTCTCCATCAAACCATTCTCCTTCTGGTTCAGGGAACTTTCCAAAACAGGATTCAAACATATCATAAGAGGCAGTAGGGACAGAAGACTCCAAGGAAACAAAACCTTTCAAATATAACAGAAATGATATGAACTCACAAAGACAGTGGCAGGATGCAAATGATCTGCACATGTCCAAGCTACATGAAATCCCAACACTGAAAGGGGGCAATAGAAATATTTCCCATGTGTACGTAAGAAGATAACTCTACCTGACAACCTCTCATAGAGAAAAGATCAGTTTTCTCTAACAGAGTTTTATTATATGTGCAAAGTAAACCACACTCAAGGGAAGGCCTCATGCTTTTCAGTAGATGGGGAATTAGAATGAATTTGATGATATTTAGGGAAATTTTTGTGTCTAACACTTATTGTCTAGGCATTCATTTTAAATGTTATAATATTTTGCTTATGAATTATTGTTTCTGGCTTTGTATTTGTATGGGTTTTATATGAGCCTATGTCTTCAGGGGTTTGTGATTCTTGAAATTATTTTTTTCTTTGTTTATCTGGTTTTGTGCGTGTGTGCGTGTATATGTTTTATTATATTCTGGTTTGATTGTAAGTTTTTATTTGGCAGTACTCTCAAGAGAAAAAGGCATGGAGGTGTATAGAAGTGGAGAGGTCTGGAATGGAATGAAGAGAAACCATGATCAGAGTATAGTCCATGAAAAAAAATCTATTTTAAAGTATCATCTTTAAAGTAGAGGGGAAAAGTTATTGGAAGACCCTATGATGATCGGTGTATTTATCTTACTGTTAAACAGCTGTTCAGAGTTATTGACAGCATCTGTAGAAATAGTGGATGGGATAGAAATAAGTTTCTGAAGATCATCAAAGGGAACACTCTGGGAACAAATGCAGTTGGAAGTCTGTAATCTCCAGCTTCTTCACAGCAGCCAGTTAGTCAAGGGAGACACTTTACTTTAATGATACAATACTAAAAAATTGAATGTCTTTATTATGGATTCCCAATGCTTGATGGTAAAAGAGAAGTTTGAACAGTACCCATCTCTCTCAAACAGAGACATGCCACACCACTATACCCCCATTTGCATGGAAAGTAGGAGAATAAATTCTTTTTTTTAAATTTTTATTGGTTATTTTATTTACATTTCAAATGATATCCTCCTTCCTGATTTTCCCCTCTCAAAACCCCTATCACACCCCTCCCTCTTGCTTCTATGAGGGTGCTTCTTTACCCACCTACCCAGTCCCTCCTCACTGCCCTAGCATTCCTCTACTCTGGGGCATTAAGGCTTTACAGGACCAAGGGCCTCCCCTTTCATTAAGGCCAACTTCTGTTATATATGTAGCTGGAGCGAAGGGTTCCTCCATGTGTATTCTTTGGTTGGTGGTTTAGTCACTGGGAGCTCTGGGGATTCTGGTTGGTTCATACTGTTGTTCTTGCTATGGGGTTGCAAATCCCTTCTGCTCCTTCAGTCCTTACTCTAGCTCCTCTATTGGAGTCACCATGCTCAGTCTGATGGTTAGCTGCAAGCATCTGCATCTGTATCAGTAAGGCTCTCGCAGAGCCTCTAAGCTATATCAACTATATCAGACTCCTGCTACTAAGCACTTCTCGACATCAGCAGTAGTGACTGGTTTGGTGACTGCATATGGGATGAATCCCCAGATAGGGTAGTCTCTGGATGGCCTTTCCTTCATTCTTTGCTCCACTCTTTGTTCCTGAATTTCCTTTAGATAGGAGAAATTCATGAAATTTACAGGCAAATGGATGGAACAAGAAAATATCATCCTGAGTGATGTAATTCAGTAACAAAAGAACACACATGGTATGTACCCACCGATAAGTGGATATTAGGAAAAAAGCTCGGAATACCCACTATACAATTTAGAGACCATATGAAGCTCAAGAAATAGGAAGACCAAAGTGTGGATGCTTCAATCCTACTTAGAAGGGGAAACAAAACAATCATAGAACGTAGACTGTGTGAGGGACTTGGGAAGAAGAGAGGAGTGAGAGAGAGAAAAAGGGAGGACAGGATCAAGTGTGGGAGGAAACAGAGGAGATGTATAGGAAATTGAACAGAGGTGTGTAGCAGTAGGGGGTAGGGAATAAGGTAGTCACCAGAAATTCCCAGACTCCAGAAAAGCAAGAGGCTCCCAGGACCCAACAGGGATGAAATTATTTGAAATACCCAACAAAGAGGAGAACCAATTCTTGAGCAACAAAAGCTCTGTGCTACGATCCTATGTGGTCTGTATAACATTGTAAAATCATATACTCTAGAGGTCAGATCATCTCTAAATAGGACAAGTTTGTATCAGAACCAGATTCCAGAATACTCTCTTCACTGTTTTCATTTAGCTTTTTGATTAGGCCTAGAGTGAAGTCGCACAGTTGTATTTGTTCTTTCTCATTGATGGAAAGATGTAGATGTCAAATCACTGTAGTTCCTGAGAGCCAAAGGTTGGTGTGTTTGGTGATTTTTATACAAAGACATTTGCTTCCTGCCTATTCTTGTGTCAGGCCATCTGGATGTACTTTACCAATCACAGTCCCTGGAGGTGATATGAGTAGGAGATTGGGCCTGGGAAAATTTATTTTAATATTTAACATTCTGTAAATTTTAACAGTTGCAGTTCTCTGACCACTCAAAATTGAAGTTTTTAATCTTTAAATAAACTAAACTTTTTAATAGATTGAGATGAAAGGATGGGGTCTGGACACGAAAATTCAAGTAGTGATAAGCATTTTCAGGAAAAAAAATCAAAGATTCTAGAAAGAATTTAGAGTGAGAACACACACACACACACACACACACACACACACACACACAATTGAAGATACAAAAGGAAAAGGATTATTTGGCATGATATTGAGTGCTTAGGAGCTTTCTTTCCCAGAGTGAAGATGAAGATGATAGGGTGGCTCTTGTTGATTTGATGTCTCTATGGAAACTGGAAAGAGAAATGATGTTAAGTGAGGACCACCCAAATGAGAAGAAAATGACAGAGTGAACCTTACTGTCTCTGAAGTGAGAGTATTTTGTACTAATTTGTTCCAGTACTATTTATTCTGTGTTAGATTAGCCTTCCACGTTTTTTTTCAGATCCCTATGCTAAATAATAGCACAGTGATGGAATGATGGACTATACTATGACTGTGCAATGGAAACAGATTATCATTCTTGTCCTATAAAATTGTGTTATAACCTCTCTCTCTCTCTCTCTCTCTCTCTCTGTGTGTGTGTGTGTGTGTGAAGTACATGTATGTGAATGTATGCTTATGAGTACACTGGGAAGGTTAGAGCAGGATAATGGATTCATTGCTCAATCTCTCATCACTTTATTGTATTGAAACAGGGTTTCTCACTGAACCTAAAGCTTATCATTTTTCCTTGGCTGGCTGGTCCTATTGCTCACAATACCTTCCTATCTCCACTCTACACTGCTGGAGTTACAGGCATTCACATATACAACCATGACTTTATATTTGAGTTCTGGGAATTCAAATTAAGGTACTTGGGCTTGCACAGCAACCACTTACCTATCTCTTTATCCTGCTTATCCATCTTCAAACTCTTAATGTAGCCTTTGAATTAAGATGTTCCAATGATGCTCCTGAAAAACATACCAGGAAAATTGAATAATTCTGTTTATTGTAGCATTTTTGTACTATGAAGTATTCAATTCTTTACATCAGCAAAAACTTAAGTAACACTAATACTGGAAGGATGTGTAATCTTTATGCAATTCTGCTTTCTGAAGCTTAAAACAATTCATTCAGTACTTCCTGGCAAAATGCACAAATTAGTATAACAACACAGAGACTTGCCTAAGTATAATTCACCCCTTTGAATCTCTGGTCAGACACCAAAGAGAGTCTGCTGTGGCTGCATGGTTGTCTGCATAGTATCTGTGATTTGGGGTCATGTTTGCCTTTTTGTCTTATTTTTTACTCTAAAACTTTTTTAAGATGCTATTATTTTCAGCAATGGCCACTCATAATTATAGATTACTCCTTTTTGTCCTAAGACTTACACCAGAATTCTATTTAACAAAATTTACAAAAAGAACATCAGATCCGATTAATACTTGTTCCTGGAAGCTCTCTCCAACGCCTCTGCCAACGACTGCAGGATGCTGGGGAGCACACAAATACATCAGTGTCTCCTAGGGTGTTAGCTCAGCTTTCAAGTCACAGAGAGGTTAAGGGTTTGACCAAAGCACTCAATGCTTAACTCCACCCCTCTGTCCTATAATCCTTTCTGCCACCACTGTCTTCTGTAAGACTACTGTGCACTCCTAGAAATGCAGTTAGTAGAAAGCAAACAATGATGCATACCTCTTTTAACTTTAGGTCCATGTTCTGAGATCGCTTTTCACATTTTACATTGTATAATATCCAACTTTCTATACATAGACAGTTATAAAACTCTTTTCTACTTATTCTGTATTGTTTTGTACATACCAACTAAAAAAAGAAAAAAGTGCATGAAATTATGGTTTTACCACAATATTCATCACATTTATAAGCCTCACCTTGTTTTTGTTTGTCTTTTAAATATTTGTGGCAGTAAAAATGAACAACCTGGCAAAAGAGACACATATTTTATATTGCCCTTTAGGAGACATTAGTATCCACTTAAGGTCTGTCCTTTATCTGAAAGTTTCTGAAGGTTGATCTAGTCACTTTAATTTGGTACAGTCCTTTGAACTTTTGTCTCTGATGTTATCTCTGTGAGTTGGAAAGAACATCCTGTATTAACAACATGGAACAATTAAAAGGAGTAAATATCTTGAAGTATACCACGTGATCTGTAATAAGTAACACAATTGACAAGAATGTGGTGACATGAACTTGCTTTTCAGGTACAGCCATAAGGTCTTATTTGGAATGACTGTTAAGATGTTCATACTTTATCAATGTAAGAAATGTCCTTTGAGCACAGACCTCATGAGTGGGTTTTTTTTTTTTTTACTTCATATCCTAAAGGCTTTAAAGTGCACATTAACATAATATTTTGAGCTTAATTTGTGGTTATACTTTGAAACTAAAGTGTTCCCTGAAGGCTTGTTTGTTAAAGACTTATTTCTCAATCAATGTGGGGAGTTTGGAAACAGGGAAGACAATGTTTGACTTGTTTCATGTTGCAATTGCTTATTGACAGGTACCTTTATTGTGTGTCTGTCTTTGCTTCTTGGCCACTAGGAGATGCTAGTTTTGCTCTGCCATGCCCTTGTCCCATGATGCTCTCCCATATCAGCTGGGAAGAGCCAGGCTATCCAAGCATGGAGTGAAACCTATCAATATACGACATTGTTCTAAGTTGTATGTCACAGGTTTTTGTCTCAACAATTGAAAGGCTATTTTAAAAGCATTAGAACAGCAAATGTTCATAAGCATTAATGAGTGTAGGAAACTAAAGAGACAGGAAATAATTCTTTAGCATACTATAAGTGTTTCTTATTGAACCAAAATAACTTAGAATGCTTTAATCAATAGACACTGGGAAGTAGATTACATGTCATGTTGCCATATTATTTTAAAATATTTTCTGTTTACAATCTTCCCATCCTTTAAATAATTTTATGAGATTTTTTTTCTGGAGTGATTTATTTTCTTGAGGTGAAAACTTATTTCATATATGTTTAACCTATTTCTAAAGGCATTTACTTTTAATCTATCTATCTATCTATCTATCTATCTATCTATCTATCTATCTATCTATCTATCTATCTATCTACCTACCTATCTATCTACTATCTACGTTGTTTCTGAAAAAGTATTTGAGGAAACATATACAGGCTGTGGCAGCTTTTAGGATTCCTGTATCATGGCATAGTTGAAATTACTATTCTCCTCCTAAAAGTATTGCTTAAAAGACCCTTACACATTTGGTTCAGAATTACCAAATGGATTCTTTCCAGATGCTTGGGTATGTGGCAAAAATAAATATAAATATAATTCTTTAGTAATAAATTTATTAAGTGTTTGTAAAACTGAAAAAGTATGCCCTTGAATACAGTAATTACTGCATCAGAGTAACATCTGTTTCATGCTTAATTTCTCACATAGAAACAATAATTTTAAGTAATATCAGTTTATATACATATCTTAACTTCTTATTTATTTTAGTTGACTTTCCTGCATTTGAATATTTATGCTACTACCAAAACAAAGATGCTGAAAGAATAAATTTGCATATGTCTTAGAATAGTAAAACATGTATTGCAAGTACAATAGTTGTTTTTATTTTTATTTTATTTTTGAAATTATAACTACAACACTTCTCCATTCCCTTTCCTGCCTCCAAACCCTCTCATATAATCTTCCCAATCTCACTAAAATCCATGCCTTCTTTTTCCATCAACTCTTATTGCATATATTTGTATATACATGTATATTTCCAAATACAACCTATTGAATTAGTATAATGTGACTTGTATATATGTTTTTACAGCTGCCTTTCTGCAGGGGGGAGCCAGCGGTGTTCCTCTCTGGAGAGGACCACCTGTCCCACTACCAGTTTTCCTCAGTTGCCTACATTATTTCATGGTGATTTGAGTCCGTGTGGCCTTTTCCCCATCTATGTTGGCATGATGATTGGTGTTATCCTTGCCACATTTAGAAAGTCATATTTGTGAGACTTTATGATGTAGCTTCTGAAATTGTGGGAAGACACAACCTCACAGCAAATTCCCTGATCCTCTGGCGCTTCCAGTCTTTATCCCCTATTCCAAAAAGCTCCATGTGTCTTATTGCAGGATCATTTCATAGCTATATCTACTGGGACTGGACTCCATAATTCTGAAATTTGAATCATTGTTGTCTTTGGTAGTGGTTTCTGTCTGTTGCAAAGGGAAGGGTCCTTGAAGATGAGTGAAAACTAAATTTATTTGTATTTATAAGGACAATTGTTTGTAGATTGTTGTTAGAAATTATATTGCTTTACTAAATTAGTGGTTGTAGATTATCATCCAGTAAACATGACCGAACATTTAGGTTTCTCAGTAGCAGGCACAGAATGGTTCTTACATCCAACTAGGGAACTTTTGATTATTGTCAAGTTATGTGTGCTGCTATTTCCCCCTTAAAATTACTGTAACTTGTTGATAATGTGTTTTATTATTAGAATGAAAAATTAATGATGTTTTTATTCTGATGTTTATAGGAACTTATAACAGAAAGTCCTCTGCTCTCTAAAGTCATTCATGCAAGATTTGTACACATGGCTGATCGTTTTCTAGAAAATTTTGATGTATGGGGAATAAGGGTTTTATCCATATATTCTTAAGCATGTTTCTTCAGACCTACCCCAGATCACCTATGGTTAGATTTGTTAATCAAGTTTTAGGGATGTTTGTTTGTTTGTTTGTTTGTTTGTTTGTTTGTTTGTTTTTAGACAGAGCCTGGTTGGAGGTCCACATTTGTCCACAACAAATGGTCATTAAATCATTACTGGACAATTTGTTGGTTTTTTTTAAAGAATTGTCAATTTTCCATAAACTGGAGGTTTCGTACACTGAAAGACATGAACATTCTTTGAGTAAAACTCAGAGAAGTAAAAACTACCACCTGTTGAAAAGAGTTCGATGTATTAAAAGAAAAGAGAAGAAAAGAAAAGAAAGAAAAGAAAAGAAAAGAAGAGAAGAGAAGAAGAGTAGTATGGAAAGACTCTCTATAGGATAGCTGCATTCTTTTATATAATAGAATTTATTTAATTATATCTATTACCAAGAAATTAGATTCTTAGTAGTCAAAACTAGATTTAAATGCCTTCATGTAAAGATTCCTTAAAATAAATTTAATAAGAATAAATCACACATCTCCATAGAAACTTTCAATATAATATTTTTCTTTTTAGTATCCCTAGTCTGAATTGCCTAGTTTATTTTTTATAAGAGGCAAAGTGTTGCCTTGTTAAGAACTTTGAAGACTATACACACACTTCTTCTGTAACAATGTTCTTTAAAAGTATTTAACAAGTCAGGATATGAAGTTAAATATAGTGAGATGAAGAGAGAAAAACTAAACCTCAGTCCTATTTTATATTTTATTATTAATATAACTAAGTCATTTAAAACAATCAGATATCCTACTTGAATTATTTGGGATGAAATGTACATACGATTCCATCCTCTAAAGAGGCAACTTTCCATGCAAAGCAAGGAGATCCTGACCAGTGATGGGGAGATATACTGCTCTAGAATATCATTGGGAAAGCCTGTCTGTGTGAATGCATGAGCCAGAAAAAGATACCCAGCTGTGTTAACGTAAACTTAGCTCTGTAGATTATTGTGTGACAAAAAGTGGGCTGGAATGCTTGCTACCAGGGTGACTTTAGTTCAACCAGCTGAACACCTGCTCTTTACTCTCAGACAAATGACAGGATCATAGAAGCCTTGAGCAGAAAGGAAGTCAGTTTTAAAGAACCCTAACTAAGTGAGTCATGTATAAGACAGGGAACTCTTACTCTAAGCAGATAAGTGACCTTGACAACACGATTCCTTTGGAAGCTGCTGCCTTTGACCTTGGAAACCAATATTCTCCTACCACATTGTGCTACAAGTAATTTGTATAATCTTTTCCTCACACCCATGTTTATTGTCTTTAAGACACTGAGACCATATGTTCTTCTCTCCACTGAAACTTTTCTGTTGTTTTGTTGGAATACAGAGTTTTCACTTTCCTAGTCTTCAGGGCTTCCCGATTTCCTGAAACCATCAGTATGGTGAAATGTACCATACTATTAACCCTTTAACCTAGAGACTATGTAGAACTTAAAGCAACCCATCTGCTTTGCTAGATGGAAGATGGCAGCACATAGCACACACAAGTCTTTCTCTATTTCCAATGTGTACTATTCAATGCCACCTCCTGACAATTATGAAGCAATTATTTTAAAACAATGTCATGCCTGTCTGACTAATTCAGATATAACTTACTGAATGTCTCATACACAAAAGGTATTTCTTGGTATTTTAGTAGGTATTTCTGCTAAAATTGTCAGATACACAAATTCAGTTTTCCTCAGTGAGACACAATGTATGTATGTGTAAAGTAAATGAATGAAAGAAAAAGAGATAGAGGGGGAAGATGTTGGAAAGAAGAGGAGAGAGAAAGAGGCAGAGAGCATGTAACAGGCAATTGAGAAGTGGTGAAACAATTAGAAGGCAGGGACTAGTTGGAGAAGTAAGAACATGGGGGATACACTCAGAGGCTAGATTTTGTTCTCAGCTTCCCTCTCCTGCTTTACTTTGCCATGGCCAGAACAGTTTATTCTTCATGTTTTTCCTCCAATGTTCTACTCCCCCCCCCCACAGGCCCAAAAGAATTGAGTCATGTGACCTAAGATTGATATTGCTCAAACCAGGAGCCAAATATGATGAATATAATGTTTGTGTTTAACTTGTTTTATTAGATATTTTGACTCAGAGACAGACTTATTGACATCACCTGCTGGTATCTCATGCCTTAGTCTGTTTAGACATCTACAGCACAATATGGTTCCTTCAGGAAAAATAAGAAAATAATATTTCTTAAAATTTTCTAGGCTGAGAAGTCTAAGAGCAATGTCATATCAGAGCCAGTGTCTATTGAGGATCTACTTTCCAGGGTTAACCCTTAGCTGTGCCCTCACTTTATGAAAGGAGAGAGCTCTGGTCCCTTCCGTCCTGACAGGAGCATGTAGTAATGTGAAGATCCAGAATCTTTTGTGTCTTAAAAGTCATAAAGTATGTTTGCTCATAAATCATGGTAAGGATTTCCTTGAGCCCCATCTGGCTTCAACCTAGGCAGGTCTTTGGATGCTGTTGCCGTCACTCTGAGTTCATGTGTGCTTCAGGCCCATTGTGTTTGGAGTGAGCAATTTTTATTTAGTTTCCCGAATTTTGCACTTTGACAATCTTCAAAGCATGAAAACAGAAAGCAGGAAATGAGTTAAATTTAAGGATCTACACTCAGATTTACAAAACATTTCAAAAGTACAGTGCATAGTGTATGGTCAATAATACCATGTGATTATTTACATGTGAAATAATAAAAATGTAATAGAAAATTTAAATCTCTTCATTCTCTATTTCAACTGCTGATGTCACCAATGATAATTTGAAAAAGCAGGGATGTAAACAATTTCCTTCTGAGAGGAAAATTCTATATATTTTCTCTATAAAAATTGCTGTAGACTTTAGAATTTTTGGTTATATAAGAGGCCTAGGGTGAAGTTGGCCCCCTGTATGGTTTTATAAAGCTTTATTAGAACCCAACCATAAACACCTCTTTACATGATGGGTTTAGCTATTTCTCCTTGTTTTGACAGTATTTAAGAAATGATATGGGCATCTAGGGACACATGAAGCATATTATATTTGATAGTAGGTTTTTTGGTCAAAAAACTAATATGGCAAATTCTGACCTAGAATCTCTCTCCTAATCACTTGATAACTACCAAGATTTTCAAATTGAAATATCAGTTCTACAGAAGAAATAGAAATATTTGCCTCCCTCTGTCTCCCGTTCTTCCTATTTTGTCATTTATGTCTTGGGTTTTTACTCATGTTAAACTTAATAACCAGACACACTGAATCTCATAGAAGAGAAAGTGGGAAAAAGCCACAAACTCATTGGCACGAGGTGAAATTTCCTAAGAAGGATGCTAATGGCTCAGACTCTAAATGGGATCTCAGGAAACTGAAAAGCTTCTGTACGGCAAAAGACAGAGTCGATAAGTCAAATCAATAACCTACAGATTGGGAAAAAATTTCATTAAACCCACATCAGATAGAAGGCTAATATTCAAAATATATAAAGAATTCAAGATACTAGCCTCCAAAAAATCAAGCAACCTAATAAAAAATTTTGCCATAGAGCTAAACAGAGAATTAACAAGAGTCCTTAGTCATCAGAAAATACCCTTACACCAACCAGAATGGCTGAGATCAAAAACTGAGGTGATAGCACATGTTTTGCAGAATGTGGAGAAAGAGCAACACCTCTCCACTGCTGGCGGGAGGATCCCGCAATACCTCTCCTGGGCATATATCCAGAAGATGTCCCAACCAGTAAGAAGGACACATGCTCCACTATGTTCATAGCAGCCTTATTTATAATAGACAGAAGCTGGAAAGAACCCAGATGCCCCTCAACAGAGGAATGGATACAGAAAATGTGGTACATTTACATAATGGAGTACTACTCAGCTATTAAAAAAATGAATTTATGAAATTCCTAGGCAAATGGATGGACCTGGAGGGCATCATCCTGAGTGAGGTAACCCAATCACAAAGGAACTCGCACAATATGTACTCACTGATAAGTGGATATTAGCCCAGAAACTTAGGATACCCAAGATATAAGATACAATTTGCTAAATGCATGAAATTCAAGAAGAACGAAGACCAAAGTGTGGACACTTTGCCCCTTCTTAGAAATGGGAACAAAACACCCATGGAAGGAGTTACAGAGACAAAATTTGGAGCTGTGACGAAAGGATGAACCATCTAGTGATTGCCATATGCAGGGATCCATCCCATAATCAGCTTCCAAACGCTAACACCATTGCATACACTAGCAAGATTTTGTTGAAAGGACCCAGATATAGCTGTCTCTTGTGAGACTATGCCGGGGCCTAGGAAACACAGAAGTGGATGATCACAGTCAGCAATTGGATGGATCACAGGGCCCCCAATGGAGGAGCTAGAGAAATTACCCAAGGAGCTAAAAGGAACTGCAACCCTATAGGTGGAACAACAATGTTAACTAGCCAGTACCCCCCGGAGCTCTTGACTCTAGCTGCATATGTATCAAAGGATGGCCTAGTCGGCCATCACTGCAAAGAGAGGCCCATTGGACTTGCAAACTTTATATGCCCCAGTACAGGGGAACGCCAGGGCCAAAAAGGGGGAGTGAGTGGGTAGGTAGGACAACCAAGCACCTGACTGAGACAGATGCAGATACATACACCCAACCATTAAACTGAAGCCAGGGACCCCTGTGGTTGAATTAGGGAAAGGCTGGAAGAAGCTAAGGGGGAGGGAGACCCCATAGGAAAACCAACAGTCTCAACTAATCAGGACCCCTGAGATCTCTCAGACACTGAGCTACCAACCAGGCAGCATATAGGAGCTGTTTCCAGGCCCCAACACATATATAGCAAAGGACTGCTGGGTCTGGCCTCAGTGAAAGAAGAAGTGCCTAACCTATGAGAGATTTGAGGCCCTAGAGAGTAGGGCAGAGGAATAGGATGAGTAACTGTGGGAAGATGAACCAGAAGGGAAACAATGGGTGGAGTGTAAAAAAAAAAATTAAAAATTTTGATTGGAATACTAAAAAGAAGAAAGAAAACAAAAACTCTTAAGGCATTTCTTGGTAACTTCAAAATTAAGAAAAAAAATCCACTTGTCAGTACATACATACCATGTGTGTTCCTTTCTCATTGGGTTACCTCACTAAGGGTGATATATTCTAGTTCCATCCATTTGCCTAATAATTTCATGAAGTCATTGTTTTTAATAGCTGAGTAGTACTCCATTGTGTAAATGTACCACATTTTCTGTATCCATTACTCTGTTGAAGGACATCTGGGTTCCTTGCAGCTTCTGGCTATTATAAATAAGGCTGCTATGAACATTGTGGAACATGTGTCCTTGTTAGATGTTGGAAAATCTTTTGGTTAAATGCCCAGGAGTGATATAGTTGGGTTCTCAAGTAACACTATGTCCAGTTTTCTGAGGAACCACCAGACTGATTTCCAGAGTGGTTGTACCAGCTTTCAATCCCATCAACAATAGTTTCTCTTTTTCCACATCCTTGCCCACATCTGCTGTCACCTGAGTTTTTGATCTTAGCCATTCTGACTGGTGTGAGATGGAATCTCAGGGTTGTTTTGATTTGCACTTCCCAAATATGAAGACAAAATGTGGAGCAGAGACTGAAGAAAAGGCCATCCAGAGACTCCCCCACCTGGGGATACATCCCCTATGTTGTCACCAAACCCAGACACTATTGTGGATACCAAGAAGTGCATGCTGAGAGGAGCCTGATATAATTGTCTCCTGAGAGGCTCTGCTAAAACCTGACAAATACAGAGGCAGATGCCCTCCAGCCAACCATTGGACTGAGCACAAGGCCCCCAACAGAGGAGTTAGAGAAAGGACTAAAGGAGTTGAAGGGGTCTGCAACCCACAGGGGGAACAACAATATCACTCAACCAGATTCCCCCAGAGCTTTCAAGAACTAAACCATCAACCGAGGAGTTCACATGGAAGGACCAATGAGTCCAGCTGCATACGTACCAGAGGATGGCCTTGTAGGGCATCAGTGGGAGAAGAGGCCCTGGTTCCCAGGAAGGCTGGATGCCCCAGGGTAGGGGAATGTGAAGGCAGGGAGGCAGGATCAGGTGGGTGGATAGGAGAACACCCTTATAGAAGCAGGGGAGGGGGAATGGCATAGGGGGTTCCCGGCAGGGGGAAGGACTGGGAAAGGGGATAACATTTGAAATTTAAATAAAGAAAATATCCAAAAAAAGAGGAAGAAATTAGAGCATAGAATCTGCAGTATTTTTCTAACTTTTATCCACCATAGACATCACAGAAAAAATAATCATGTATTTAATAAAAGAAGGAGAGAATATCATTATTCTAGCCTACATGCTAAGCTGTAGACAGGAAGTAATTCTCCTGTCTCATGGAGCTAAGTTAAAGCAGAAATTCTCCTAGACAATGACACAAATATCTTAATTTTTTTCTCTTGAAAGGGAGGCTTCATATTCATTGATACATACTACTGTTTTTCACTTTTTATTGACTTATTAAAACAAGCAGTGGCTCTAAGGATACAACTTTTAAAATATAGTTTATAGGGAATCACAGCTATTTAAAATCATCTATAACGCTAATCTATATAATTGCTGTAAATAATATTTCCTGACTGGTAGCCATGTCAGTCACATAAAAACATAACTTGTGTCATTTTTATACTTGCAAAAAGTAAAGAATTGCTTCCACTAGGCATAAATAGAGTAATTTATATGATATTTGATCAGACCTCTTATTATTACTCCCTTCACACATCATTCAGGAAATGCAATAGCCATGAAGCTGTGGGTTGTCAAAATGCCTTTTATCTTTAGTGAGTCCTGATCCAGCATCTCTAGAAATCCTGCTCCAGTATTTTCCCATATCCACTTCTTGTAACAGATTCTTCCTCTAGAAGAGTGATTTAATGTGTACCTCTGTCATGGTATGGTTTGAGAATTAAGTGCATTACGGAGCTTCATTATATTCAGCACAGCTCCTTGTATAATTAAATTAAATAATTGTATAACTAAATAGCTTTCCTGCACTCTACAATGAGCTTTCATCAAATGTTTGCGAGACCCATTTATTATCAGAGAAAAGATAATCACACTAGAACCAACTGTGCTTGTACTAAAAGCATGTTTTACAGTTTTGCTCACAATAAAACTTTTGAACCCCAGGCTTTCTGTCTAAAAGTAGAACATGTCACTGAGATATAGCAAGGACAAGTCACAACATGTATGAATGCAAAATTACTTCATAAGCATCAGGTCATATTTGCAGAGTTGAATAAATATGGACAGTGTCACTTGATGGCCCTCATCCACTCACCCGTGGTCAGCTGACATACAAACCGTTTAAACTGTTGAGCAAGTACTTCGGTAATAAACTTTATGCTTGCCTTGGAGGAAGGCATATGCCATCTCTTTGCCAGCTTCTATTTTCAAAGAAAGTTGCTGAGAAACATGACTTCATAGACCCTGAGAGCTGGGTGCAGAATGAAGCTGTATAGGCTCAGTGCCTCCTTCACAAATGATGTCAGGGAGCCTCAGGAAGGTTAAACTCTGCCCTCAGAGTTTTACAGCTTCTTGGCTGAATTTCTTCCAGGAAGCTGGCTGACCTTAGCTTAAGCTATTTCCTCATGATAGAATTTTAGCATTTGCATCTCCACCCTTTGAATACTTACTTGTGTTGACTCAGTATGGCTCTCCAGATTTCCCTGTATTCATATTTTTTCTCCACATTCTATACTCCTGGAAAGAAACATCTTGAGGGATTTTTTTTTTTTTACTTTGAGTTCCTTCCAAATAAACATATTTCTGTTATGATCAAGTTGGTATGTATTAGTCTCAGTAAAATATGTTTCAGGAAAACAAAATCATTTATAGAAATAAATCATCTAATGCAATTTAAAATTATAATCATCATGGCTCTAGTCTGAGTCCTTTGTATGTAGATATTGTATATATTCACATACAATAAAGGCACACATATGTACAGACATTGCTAAGAGCTGACTCTCTTTCACTACAGTTGTTATCTATTCTAGAAATTAGTTTCATTCATCTTAAAAATAAAAATGAAATAGTCAAAAAGAAAAATACAGCTGTGACATGATACATGCATAAATAAACTATCTATGGATATAGTTACACATTCCTAAAATAAAAGTGAAAAAATTATATTCATTCCCAACTGTCCCCTCAAAGTGTCAGGACACCCTCCTAATCCTCCCAAGTCCTGTCCTCTTATTCTATTTTACTGACAGACTTCAGTTAGTAAGATCCACACACAGATGGGTAGAGAATGATCTGGTGAAGGACTGACAGACTACCAGGGACTATCCCACTAAAGCAAACTGACTCTTCTTTCTCCAACAGTCATCACTGACAGCAGATCCCTATCTAGAAATGGGGCCTTATTTGCACCCCCATCCCTACTTGAATAATGAGTATCTTGATCTTTGTACATCTTAAGATGGCATCCACAGTTGTTGTGAATGTGTATGCGCAAAAAAAAATAAAAATCTGTCCTATACAGAATACCCCATTTTCAATTAATCATTCTTATTCTTTGAATTTTAAATCTTTTAACCTCCTTTTCTTTCTGGGAACATTCTTGTTTCCTGGAATGAGGGGAATTTCCCACTTAGGACTGAACATGCCAAGTCCACTTATTCTCTGCATTTTGACCACTTGTGGGTTTCTGTATTAATCTCCAACCACTTCAAAAAGATGCATCTCTAAAAAAGGCTGAAAGCTGCATCAGTCTAGGTTTTTAAATATAAAGTATTTAGAAGGTAATTGGATACCATGCATTCTCCCTCTCTAGGGCTAATAATGGGTTTCTCAACTATGGATTCTTGGACAGCTTTAAAGTACCAGGCTTGAGCACCCTCCTGTGGGTTAGGCCTCTTGGAAATCTTCAGCCTAACTATAAACCAACCAAAACAAAACAAAACAAAACACAAACAAACAAACAAAAACAAACAAACAAACAGACAAAAAACTAAAAAAAAAAAACCAACCAAAAACCAAAAAGCTGAGAAAAACATCAAGGAGACAATCTCATTCTCCAAACTTTCAAGAAACAAATGAACAGACAAAACAAAATAAACAAAAATTCAAACCAAGATGTGGAAAGGACTCTGCAAAGTCACTAGAAGATAGAAATACATTAATGATCATAGGTTGGCAGAACATACAGGCATATGTAAGGATTTTTTTAGTAAGACTACATTCACTCACATTTGAAAAATAAGACATAATGGAACTTAAAAGCTGCATACATTAACTAAAACATTTATTCCAGTGAAGAGGAGGCGTACAGAACAGGAGAAAACCTTTAACATTAATGGAGGACTAATATCTAGAACACAAAGAATAAAAATCAAGAAAACAACCAAATTAGTAAAAATGGACTTTAGATATCATCAAATAGCTTTTAAAAGAAGAAATATAAACTTAGGAATTTCTTTCAGAATAAGAGTAATTGCTTAGAACATGCAAAGACCTGAAATTAGTTCTCAGCTACAGGAGAGAGAGAAAGAGAGAGAGAGAGAGAGAGAGAGAGAGAGAGAGAGAGAGAGAGAGAGAGAGAGAGAGAGAGAGAGAGAGAAAGAGAGAGAGAGAAAGGACAGAAGAGAGAGAGAGAGAGGGTGGTAGAGAAGGACAAACAAGACAAAAATCACAAAAAAAGATAAAAAGATTCCCCTCAACTTCAAAGGCACCTAAAAGGAATATAAATGAGGAAAAAAAAAAAAACGTAAAATTTCAACACCATTAACCACCAGGGAAATACAAATTTAACTGCTCTGATATTTTATCTGTATAGATTCTAAATATGCTTTGGAATTTTTAATGTTCTTATAAGTAAATGTTTAATGTTCATGTAAATAATATTCCTATTATATAAAACATATTTAGGTATTTGTGTTTTAACTCTTTGACTATGGTAACTGGTTACTGGTAGCATAATTAGGCAAAGATCATTAATTTCAAAATGAATCATCAGTTAATTAATTTAACAGAAAATAATAAATTGGGAATGTGTACATGGTATTGGTGCAGAACATTGCAGAAGTTATCTAGTGAAAAATAAGCAAGAAATAAAGGAGTTGGCCCAGCCAACATCTCAGTCAGTTGTTCAGACTTGAAGGAAACCCGTTGCCCTAGCCAGGACCATGCTTTGCTGAATTGTGGAAATTCAGTACAGCTGCCACTGTGATCACTGAAGTTGACAATTTTCTTCCCATCAAAATATTCCAAAGATTCATAAGAGTCAGGCTTAGCAGAAACTCATACAGAACAGGAGAATCTGGTCTAGAGGAGGTCCTAGATTCAGCTGTGTCAGGTGTGTGTCTCTCAGCTGTCAATGACTTATCAGAAATGCTTCTGATACCTGGAAAAAGTACTCCAGCAAAGCCTCACGAGGTATCAGATGGTGGATATTCAGTTATAACTACACAGACAGGAAGCAATACCTCAGCGGTAACTATCCAGACAGGAAGCAATACCTCAGAGTTAACTACCCAGACAGGAAGTAATAGACACCTCTGCATTGCTGCTGTTGGCTCTGATTTTTTCCACTTTTTTGGATTTAATTCTTGGTCACATAAAATCTACAAAATATTTTTGCCACTTTTTAATAAACTGCTATCTCTACTCCCTCCTGCACTTAACAAAGCTTTCATGTTACCTATCATTTTGCTGTCAGTAATTTTTCTTGTTAAACACTGTAAAGTTTAATGTCATCTTCTCATTCAACTTTGGCTCATCGCCAATAACAGAGTAGAACCACATCAAGAGAATAGTTTCTTTATGAAGAGATCATAATTTCTGGATTTAATTGATTCTGAGAATATTCAGATAATGCAATTGTTCTTGTATGCAGTGACGACATACTATATTTGGTTGGTGATCTTAGGCCTTAGCTATCATATTCTTTTGTTACTATAACTCCTAAATCTGAATCCACTCTTGGTTAACAAACAGGAGAAAATTAGAATTTCTATTTAGATTTAGTCTCTCCTCTCTACAAAATTGGTACAATCAGAACAGCTAGTATAACTTATAATTTTAAACTGTCTCATAATCTCATTAAAATTGTGTAGCTTTTGATACAGGCATGATACAGTTCATACATGAACAATCATAGAGTCTGAGAGAGAAAGACAGGAAGAGAGAGATAGAGAGAGAGAGAGAGAGGCAGAGAGAGAGAGACAGAGAAAACAAAGAGGAAGAAGGTGTCAGAAAGAGCTATAGACAATAGAGACAGAGACAAATAGACAGGGAGGGACAGAGAGGCAGAGAGACAAAGGAAAATATTGACAAACACATACACACAGAGAAAGAGATACACACACATGTGCTCACACACACACACACACACACACACATACACAGAGACACACACAGACACACACACCACACAGACACACACACACACAGAGACACACACACACGCACACACACACACACCACATACAGAACGAGAGAGAGAGAGAGTCTCATAATGGCTGCTTTTTGCTGCTCATCTTCTGATTACAAAGACCTATGTGCAAAGAAACAATAAGCAACAGTAGAGATAAACATATCTTTTCATACAAAAACAAAACAAAAAACCCCCCACCAAACACAATAAACACTAAACTTAATATATATTTCTTTGCCAAGTAGAACATGTATTATGTCTAAGAATATGGATCCTTTAAGTGAATTTTTTCTGATTCTATGTTGCTGTTCCGAGCATCATAAAAGTTAAGATCATTCTAGTTATGATGTAAACAATAAGAATTGTTTACTATTATCTAGAAGCATTGAGAATTATTGGAATGGAAGTGATTTTTTAAATGCCTGAGCGGGTCTTGGATGCATTACCAAATGTATCAAGACTCTAAAATTAATAAAGTTATAGCTATGGTATTTAGCCCAAGAAGAATTTTGAGTAGAAATTTCTAATGTATCACGTGGTAAGACTGAAATTTTGATACATATTTTATCTAGGTACATAGAAAGAGAAAGAAAAGCAAACATAAAAGTTCTTATAAATGCTTTCATTGTTTAAATTCTTTAAAAATTAATCTTATAAACATTGTTTAATTATTAATACATGATATTTTTGTACAAATTCATCTTCAACTCCACCCATATCCACCTTTACCTATCTCTTCTCTCTCTGTGTCTGTGTCTCTGTGTCTGTCTGTCTGTCTCTCTTTCTCTCTGTTTTTTTTTTTTTTTGAGTCAGGATTTATCTGTGTATCCCTAGATGTCCTGTAACTCAATCTGCAGAGGAGGCTGACCTCAAATTCAAAGATCCATCTGCCTGTGCATCCCAAGTGCTGGGATTAAAGGCATGTTTTACCATCACTGCCAGGCTCACCCTTACTTTTCTACTCATGAATTTTGTTTAAAAAAATGCTTCCCATCTATATTAATCTGTACTGTCCAAATGCTTATTGATATTTGCCTATCCTAGAGAATGTGATTGACCTACTAGGAACCACATTGTTAAATAACTTGGCGGAATAGCCAACCAATGTTTGATTTGACTTAGACCTGCTACAAGAGGAGCAACCTGTACCCAACACAGTTTAGGTAATGAAAAGTCAGGGATTAGAGAGCCCAAAGACCTAGGCTAAAGCCAAACATGACAGGGGGAAAATTATATCCTGTTATATTCATAGATGACTCATTTATGAGCATAGCAGAAAATGGGAACAGATGCAGAGATCCACAGCCAGACAGAAAGAAAAAAAAAGTCTAAATTGCAGGTTTCCATCTAATCCCTAGGGAATTCAGCCAAAATGGAGACATGAAGATTGCTGTGTTTGGTTGTTATCTCTTAGAAGCCTGTTATAGTCTAATGAGAGACAAGAGGAGTGGATCTGGAGGGAAATGGAAGTGGGGAGGGAATGTAAGGAGTAGAGGAATGGGAAACTATAATCAGGATGTATTGTATGAGAAAATCTATTTTCAGCTAACAAAATGAACATGGTGCAGTATATTCACTGAATGGAATTTTATTTTTATTTTTATTTTTTTGCCACACCAAACCAAACCAAACCAAACAAAAAACAAACAAACAAACAAAAAAACCCAAAATCAAATTTTGTCCTTCGATGTAATGGTGAAGATTATTACATGAAGTGAAATATGTCAGTCTTTCAAAATCAGATGTTGCATATTTTCTCTCATTGTAGATACTAGATTTTTAAATAGAACAGAGTCAAGACTAAGAAGAAAGCAGAGAAAGCAGAAAAGAAAGTAAGTGTGAGGACTTTGAGGGCTGACTGTACTGAGTACTTTATATATGTGCATTAAACTCTTCTCATGAAACTATTGCTGTATACAATGAGTATACACCAATAGAAAATAAATATTAAAAAATGACTGAACATGTTCACAGCCTCAAAACATAGCCAGTGATGTTTCTTTTCGAGTATGTTTCATAGTAAGCACTCTTGGGAGGTAGAGATGGTGTCTTCTTCACAGGCAGGTGGTATGCAAGCTTCAGGTTCTGGAACTTCAAGCATTGTCTATTCCTTTGTCCCAGCCCTGTGGGAACAAGGGATCAGAAGAGTGAGATAAGAAAACTTGCATTTTCTGACTCACTTTCATGAAATGAAAGTCCCTTGTCTCAGATCTAGGAATCCATGCAACTGTTGTGTTTGCTGGCAGGACCCAGGGATTTTGCAACATCTCACAGTGTGGTGGTACACCATTTCAGGTAACTTCCTTCTGTTTTAGGTGAATGAGCTTACCCCATCCCAGGCATGTTGGGAAATGTTTCATCAATTCCAGTTCAGACAAGAACAGGATAGTGTTTCTAAGGGGTATGAGGAATGGACATCAGATTAGGATGAGGTTCCAACTTCATTTTCACAGCCATTTAATTGTTCATAGCTTACTTTGATGTGAATGTGAACAAATACAAATAAGTGTCCTAATTAACAAATAAAAGGTGGTCTCAGGTGAAAGAAATTCTTAGGGACATTTACAGCTCTGTGTAATTGAGGTATCTTAATTTTCCCAGGGAACTGCCCAAAGAACTGCAGTTAGGTGGCTTGAACCAGAGGAATTATGCTTAATGTCCTAGATCAGGGCATCAGCAGGATCAGTCCTGTTTTCAAAGCCATAAAGCAAGAGTCCATTTCAGAGTTATTTTATTGCCTTGTAGAGAATGTCTTCTTCCTCTATCTGTTCATGTTTTCTCTCTGAGTGCTTGCTTCTGTGTCCAGAGTTCTCCTTTTAAAAAGATACATTGTCTTGGATGGAACTCCCAAGGATGACTTCATCTTGCCTAACTAGCAACTTGGACACATCCATATCCATAATGACAATGTTTCCCAATACTCTACAGGTTAGTATTCCAACATACAGATTTATAGGGGTACAACACAAGCCATAAATATTTTGGTAATGCTTTCTGTTTGTTTATTTTACTGTTCCCTTTTCAAGTAATATATTATTTGGTGGTTACTTTGGTCATTTTTTAAAACATGTGAATTATAATGAAAACTTCTGAGTGTCTTGTTATTTGTTATGCAGGATCCTACGTATGTTTTCAAATTAGTTAAATGTTATGTACATATCTGTTAGTCTTCTGGGAGAAGTGTGTATGGCAATGCCCGTAGGGGATCACTTGCAAATTTGTCATGAAGGCTGTTAAACTTTTATGTTTATGACGAATGTGTGATCATACCCATTTACTCAAATCCTCGCAGATTCATCTTGCCACACATGCACCCAGCCTTTATGCTTGCATCTTTTAAGTTTGGGTGTTTTTTTATATTTTATTTTTAATTTTGACATTAATTTTATTTCTGACTGCAGTGCTGGACTGGTGAGAAATCCTATTCATTGTTTCATTCAAATACTACAGAGACACTGAGTGGGATGTGTGAGAGTTTTTTTATTAGGTATTTTCTTCATTTACATTTCCAATGCTATCCCCAAAGTCCCCCATACCCTCCCAACCCCCTACTCCCCTACTCCCCTACCCACCCACTCCCACTTCTTGGCCCTGGTGTTCCCTGAAGGAGTTACAGAGAGATGGTTTTTCCAGCAGAATGTGAAGTTAATTGAAGCAGTGTAGCACACAAGAGCAGAGTGACTGCTTCAGGCACGAGGATGTAGGGAATGAGCCAGGATAAAAAGAAGACTTAAAGACAAAGGCTACTTTCTCAACCGGTTCTTTCCAAGCCCTTTTCACTGGTGGAGAACTTGTTAATGAATAATCACTATTGAACTGCTGCCATGAAAGCAAACAGAGGGCTATTCTACTATTAGTTACATTTTTCATTCAAAGGTTATACATTGACTAAATCTTTCCTATTAACCCAAAAGCGCGCGCAGAGAGGCATGTTTGGGTAACCAAGTCAGAGGAAAAGGAAAGGGTAGAAACAGGATCAATGTAAAGTCAACCACAGATGAAACAGTCCAGTGCCAAGCAAAGGAGGGAAATGGAAGTGCTGGGTGCCCAGATTTGATGTGGAGAAATGTGTGGTACATTTCACTAATCCCCACACTGAAACTCGAAGTCTAACGTGTTTCTTTTCGTGGAAAAACAGGGCATTACATTCTAAAAAGTACAACTCCAACTGACAACAGCTATTTATTTTTGTTTTATGTCTTGGTTACTGTAAAAAGAGAGAAAGAAATAGATCTTTCAATAAATGTTATTATTCTTTGCCTACATTGGCAATATGATAGGAAAATTAAACAGCTGAGATTCTCATTATGTAATACCGCAATCACTACTGTAGCCTGGAGTTTTTATTCAGAAAACAGATTCAGTGAAAAATCTTCTCTGACCTTGCATTTGTTCTTGTGGCTAGTTTTGGTTGTTTTTTGTTTTTGTTTTTGTTTTTGTTTTTTTGGTATTTTTTGTTTGTTTGTTTGCCTTCGAGCTTGCAATTTTCCTATTTCCATTTCTCCAGTGCTGCCAGATCCCAACTTTCCTGGCTTCATTACTGTTTTATTCCTCAGCTAGTCTGTAGATTTATTTACAACTTTTTCAAGCCCTTTATTACAAAACCCCTGAATATTATTTATTTTTATTTTTATTTTTTTGGTTTTTCAAGACAATGTTTCTCTGTAAAGCCCTGGCTGTCCAGGACCTCACTCTGTAGACCAGGCTGGTCTTGGACTCAGAAATCTGACTGTCTCTACCTCCCAAGTGCTGGGATTAAAGGCATGCACCACCACTGCCCAGCTCCAAAAGTCCCCGGAAAATTCACAGTATGCTATAAATTATTTCATTTTAGCTATCAATTTGCTTGGTAAATAATCTATTTTATAGTGGCATCATTGAATGAATATTTTAATTTTCTAATTTTGCACTATATATATATTACATATATATAATAAAAACTCCAAAACAACTTGTACTTCACAGTTTCACTGAATACATCTGACTAGCATATTTACATTTAAACTGTTAAACATATCAGATGCTCCATATAACCAAAGATTTGTGATAAATCACCTCCCAAGAAACATAGGTCACCCAAGTCTGATTATCTAACCTGTTAGATTGAAGACAGTTCAGTTTTAAAAACCCAGAAATTTGACGTTTCCAACATTGAAATGAATTTGTTGGAGAAAATAAAACCTTTTAACTCAGACCTCATGAATAACATATTTAGTCTCAATGACATATTTTAATATTGAAAAATAAAACATAAAATCCCCTGAATTTTGAAAGCACTGGAGAACTGCAAATGCCCTGTCCTGACAGCAGTTTCAGAATAGCACATTACTTTGAAATTGGCTACAACTCAGATTTTCTTGACTTAAATGTTCCTCTACAAAACTTCTCCAGCACTTTCTCTACTCACTCTTATTAGTTTTAGAATTTATTTATTGGTTATTTTATTTACTTATATTTAAAATGTTATCCCCCTTCTCAGTTTCCTTTTCACAAACCTCCTATCCCTTTTAACCTTTCTAGCCTCTATAAGGGTTCTCCCCAAACCATGCACCCACTCCTGTCTCAGCACCCTAGCATTCCCCTACACTGGGCCATCGAGTCCTCATAGGACCAAGGGCCTCTCCTCCCATTGATGTGAGATAAGGCTGCTACATATGCAGCTGGAGCCATGGGTCCTTTGATATGTACTCTTTGTTTGGTGGTTTAGTCCCTGAGAGCTTTGGGGAGTCTGGTTTGTTAATATTGTTGTTCTTCCTATAGGGTTGCAAACCCCTTCAGCTCCTTCAGTCCTTACCCTAAGTCTTCCAATGGGGTCCCCAGGCTCAGTCTAATGCTTGTCTGCTTGCATCTGAATCTGTATTGATTAGGCTCTGGGAGAGCCTATCAAGGGACAGCTATATCAGGCTCTTGTCAGCAAGTGCTCCTTGGCATCAACAATAGAGTCTAGGTTTGGTGTCTGCAGATGGAATGGACAGGTGGGGCAGTCTCTGGATGGCCTTTCCTTCAGTCTGCTCCACTCATGATCTCTGCATTTCCTTTTGACAGGAGCAATTCTGTATTAATATTTTTAAGATAAATGGGTAGCCCCATCCCTTAACCTGGGGTCATGTCTATCCACTGGATATGGTCTCTACAGGTTCTATTCATTATAAGTGACTATTAGCCAAAAAAGCTCAGAATACCCACGAAACAACTCACAGACCAAATCGTGAATGGTATAGTCCTACTCAGAAGGAGGAAGAAAATAATCTCAGGAAATAGAGGGAGGGATCTGGGAAGGAGAGAAGAGGAGGAGGGAAAAATGATGGCATGTTCAGTTGCAGGAGGAGACTGAGAAGTACAGAGGATTAGGAATTTGAATGGAGGTGTGTAGAAGTCAGGGATGGGGGACTGGGAGTAGCCAATAGAACCTGATTCTTATTGTTTAACTGGTTTTTCAGTGTGAATATGAGCAGAATCCAAGTGTTCATTAAAAGACATTTCAAAATACCTATGCAGGACAGAATGGCTCCCTAAAGTCACATTTGACCTGTGAAGAAGTTTGTGTCCAATGAACCGACAACTTCTCCATTCTTTCCAGCTGACTCAGTAGGTATATCTGAGCTAAATCTCCAGGCCTTCTTCACGTGGGTAGTGCAGGAGAACTCTTGCTTTGTACAAACAAAGTATGTGCTGAGTATGAACTTAACAGGTTCTACAATTCTCGTGTTAATTCTTTCTTTTTTCTTTCGGATGGGGGGCAGGGCATAGCAACCTTACAGATCAGTTTCCTATCCCTCATATTTGTAGAATAAATGTACATTTACTTTTGGATAATTATTACACATGTTAATTTTAAAAGGAATTATTTATTTTATGTATGTGAGTACACTGTCACTCTCTTTAAACACATCAGAAAAGGGCATCAGATCTCATTACAGATAGTTGTGAGCCAACATGTGGCTCCTGGAAATTGAACTCAGTATATTTGGAAGAGCAGTCAGTGGTCTTAACCACTGAGCCATCTCTCCAGACCAGAGAAGTTAATTTTTAATGGTCATTATTTTCACATAATATCACAATTTAAGAGATAACTGAACTTCATTGTTATTGAAATCCAATATGTGCGTTTAATTATTTACTTATGAACATATAAAGTGAGCATGTAAAATATTAATTGCATTCTCTTAAATACCTTCTTTACCTCTACATTTCGTTAACTTCTGGCTTTTCCATGTTAAACATTTATAAATATTTATAAAGCTCTGAGTAGGTTAAAAACATGGCAGATCTCAAATTGTCCCTGTTGTTTATATTTACACTTAATACCATACTTTCACTATTTAATCAAATCTACTGTCTGCATACAGAAATAAAAGATATATTGAGTGATGCATACTGGGTCTCAACATGATCTTATAAGATCCTGAGAGAACCAGGACCTTACTGTCGCTGTCTGTCTATATGGTGTACACTTGTGCAGAGATATGCAAATATTTAAGATTCTGGTAAGCTTTGAAATGCTCATAAACATTCCAAGATGTGTTCCATCATTATCTGTAGTTCTAATTGATGTGATGTGGCACACTTACATTTAAAGAATGCATTTGTTTTGCCATAATGATTTAGGATTTCCTAAACATTAAAAATATGGACATGAAATTATTTTTTCCTTTAAACTGAAATATGATCTAACAAATTTGTATTAGTTACTCAGAAAAAAATGAATCTTAAGATGCTAATCCTAGAGAAATACGTCCCCTCCCCCAATTTCCTCTTGTTTTAAAATTGAAAGATGCATGTAACTTAACTATGCTGGCTTTGGGTAGCAGTCAGCATGAGGCTGAAATGTATTGAGTCTATTGAGATTGCTTTCTAAGGAAGTACAATACTGCACATTTGTGATGCATCACTGAACAAAGGTCAAATGGGGTAGTTCCCACATAACACAGCCTCTTATGACCCTGAGTGGTGTAACTCAATACACCATGTTAGTTCATCCTACACTAACAAGTGGGTCATCAATTTCAGCAGACTTAAGCTCAGCTGCAAATTTATGCTAATCATGTCTTCCTAAAAATCTTACTCAATTTTCCTGACTGCGCCTAACTTTAAACTCTCGGGCCAAGTCAAAACAATCCTTGAAAACATTTATTTCTGTCAGATTAACCAAAACTTATTATTTGCCACTTAGGATTTTATAATGTTACAGGAAACTATTTCAACAATAATATTTGTCTTAGAGAGTATTTTAGTGATTAATCTAAGTTCGGTAACTTTCTTTACAGCTGCTGAAATACAATGGCCTTTATAAGAAATAATGTTGGCAGAGTTTACATAAATCTTAAAGGACAAGTTTCTAAATTGTACAAATGCAACTGGAACTTAGAATTCTATTAAAAAGTGAAGCTTTTACTCAATGTATGGGAAGAGAATAGCCTATCATTCTAAATCGAATAAATCCATCTTACTATAAAGAACCAGTTTGGGGACTTACTAACTAACATACACTACATTTTAAGTAGCATGAAGAAGCAATAACATGTCTCAACCACAGATGATAAAAGTGAGTCTCAGGTTTATTCATCTTTTATCATGTAGTTAAGTGACACTTATATATAGCAAAACTAAGTTTTCAATTTAGAAGGATTTCATTGCACCTTTTGTTAAGTAAAATTTGAAGCATTTTAATATATATATATATATATATATGTCCTTTACTTGGATTTTATAATAAGCATTTCATGAGCATTCTCCATAAAGTCAGTCATACAAACTTCCTAGTCTTGAAGAGCCTGCATTGTAGCAGACCATGGATTGTCAGAGAGATTTTATTATTGTTCTCAAAAAAAAAAATACAGCTGGAAATTTACAATTCTGACTTCTTGAAATCATATCCTTAGCCCTTGAGATGTAGCACAAATAATTTTCACATGTGTTCTTTTAAGTCTCAATGATTGGAGACTGACCCTTGGCATTGCAAACAAGGAGAGTGATGTTGTGTCCTGAAGATACATCCGCTTACAGAGCAGGTGGCTCATCTTCCACTACTGTCTACTTTAGTGCTGGGAACCAGAGGAGGGATGCAGAACACAATGCCTGAGACTGTTTCCTATTAAGTTCCACGTTTTAGTCTTCAGAGAGGTTAGAAGTGGGCATAATGATTTATTTGGAATGTGTGTGTGTGTGTGTGTGTGTGTGTGTATTTGTGTGTACTATATATGTATATGTATACATATATATATATACATACATACATGTATGTATGTGTGTTTATTTCTTGAAAATACAAATTTTATTCTAAAAATTAGTTGTTACTACCATGTTCTGTTTGAAAGCATATTTAGCTTGTGATGTGGAATTTTTTAAAGGATAATTCATATACCACAGTTGAACATCAGTAGGACTTTATTTCTGAAATAAAAACATTCATAAAACATTTCTTGATGGAAGAATAGTGAAAAATTCTAAAAACTAATTTTTGATAAGGCTTAAAAATAAAGTTAACTGTGTAGGACAAAGTTGAACTAATCTTTATAAAGTTAGAAATGATCTGATCTTCTATAGTAAGACATGGATATATCATAAATCTACAGACAGACAAATATACATATATATATATATATATATATATATATACAAATGTATACATACAAACATATACATACATACATACATATACATTAAGCCATCAGGTAATTAGAAAGGACTTTTATATATACATTTTCTGAGATAAAAAAGCATGAATGAAAAGTAGTCTGCACAGGGGAGAGTGTGCACACAGAAGCGGACAGCTTCTGGGACAGGTGGGAGCCACAGAGCTTCTGAGGCAGCGCCCGTTTCTGGCTCCAGACATCCGACCACCTCCCTGGCCAGAGGACAGCTGTCAATCCGGCCGGAAGGCTTTTGCCTCAGGAACGGTGGAAGCCATCTTGGTTCTGGGACTCCACCGAAAAGTAGTCTGCACAGGTGAAAGTGTGCACACAGAAGCAGACAGCTTCAGGGACAGGCAGGAGCCACAGAGCTTCTGAGGCAGCGCCCTTTTCGGGCTCCGGACATCCGACCACCTTCCGGTCCACTGCAGCACCGGGGTTCCTGGCCCGGGGAGTCTCCAGACACCTGCAAGGACCCACACAGGATCCCCCACGTGATCCTAAGACCTCTGGTGAGTGGAACAGAGCATCTGCTCCAATCCAATCACGCGGGACCTGAGACTGCATTAAGTAGGGAAACAGATAACCCGGCCTGATTAGGGACACAAGTCCCTTCTGGTCCACTCCAGCACTGTGGTTCCTTGTGCACTGAGTTTCTGGACACCCCCTAGTTTCTCGCAGGACCCTCCACGGGATCTTAAGACCTCTGGTGAGTGAAACACAACTTCTGCCAGGAGGCAGGTTCGAACACCAGATATCTGGGCACCTTTCCTGCAAGAGGAGAGCTTGCCTGCAGAGAGTACTCTGACCACTGAAACTAAGGATACAGCTAGTTTCCCAGGTCTGCTGATAGAGGCAAACATAATCACCTGAGGAACAAGCTCTAACCAGAGACAACTATAACAACTAGCTCCAGAGATTACCAGATGGTGAAAGGCAACTGTAAGAATCTTACTAACAGAAACCAAGACCACTCACCATCATCAGAACCCAGCACACCCACCTCAGCCAGTCCTGGGAACCCCAACACACCCAAAAAGCTAGAACCGGATTTAAAAGCATATCTCATTGTGATGGTAGAGGACATCAAGAAGGACTTTAATAACTCACTTAAAGAAATACAGGAGAACACTGCTAAAGAGTTACAAGTCCTTAAAGAAAAACAGGAAAACACAACCAAAGAGTTAGAAGTCCTTAAAGAAAAACAGAAAAACACATCCAAACAGGTGATGGAAATGAACAAAACCATACTAGACATAAAAGGGGAAGTAGACACAATAAAGAAAACCCAAAATGAGGCAACGCTGGAGATAGAAACCCTAGGAAATAAATTTGAAACCATAGATCAGCAACAGAATACAATAGATGGAAGAGAGAATTTCAGGTGCAGAAGATTCCATAGAGAACATCGGCACAACAATCAAAGAAAATACAAAATGAAAAAGGATCCTAACTCAAAATATCCAGGAAATACAGGACACAATGAGAAGAGCAAACCTATGGATAATAGGAGTTGATGAGAATGAAGATTTTCAACTTAAAGGGCCAGCTAATATCTTCAACAAAATTATAGAAGAAAACTTCCCAAACCTAAAGAAAGAGATGCCCGTGAACATACAAGAAGCCTACAGAACTCCAAATAGACTGGACCAGAAAAGAAATTTCTCCCGACACATAATAATCAGAACAACAAATGCACTAAATAAAGATAGAATATTAAAAGCAGTAAGGGAGAAAGGTCAAGAAACATATAAAGGCAGGCCTATCAGAATTACACCAGACTTTTCACCAGAGACTATGAAAGCCAGAAGGGCCTGTACAGATGTTATACAGACACAAAGAGAACACAAATGCCAGCCCAGGCTACTATACCCAGCAAAACTCTCAATTAATATAGATGGAGAAACCAAAGTATTCCAGGACAAAAACAAATTCACACATTATCTTTCCACGAATCCAGCCCTTCAAAGGATAATAACAGAAAAATATGAATACAAGAACGAAAATCACACCCTAGAAAAAGAAAGAAAGTAATCCCTCAACAAACCAAAAAGAAGACAGCCAAAGAACAGAATGCCAACTCTAACAACAAAAATAAAAGGAAGCAACAATTACTTTTCCTTAATATCTCTTAATATCAATGAACTCAATTCCCCAATAAAAAGACATAGACTAACAGACTGGCTACACAAACAGGACCCAACATTCTGCTGCTTACAGAAAACTCATCTCAGGAAAAAAGACAGACACTATCTCAGAGTGAAAGGCTGGAAAACAATTTTCCAAGCAAATGGTCTGAAGAAACAAGCTGGAGTAGCCATTCTAATATCGAATAAAATCGACTTCCAACCAAAAGTTATCAAAAAAGACAAGGAAGGACACATCATACTCATCAAAGGTAAAATCCTCCAAGAGGAACTCTCAATTCTGAATATCTATGCTCCAAATGCAAGGGTAGCCACATTCATTAAAGAAACTTTAGTAAAGCACAAAGCACACATTGCACCTCACACAATAATAGTGGGAGACTTCAACACACCACTTTCATCAATGGATAGATCGTGGAAACAGAAATTAAACAGGGACATAGTGAAACTAACAGAAGTTATGAAAGAAATGGAGTTAACAGATATCTACAGAACATTTTATCCTAAAACAAAAGGATATATCTTCTTCTCAGCACCTCACGGGACCTTCTCCAAAATTGACCATATAATTGGTCACAAAACAGGCCTCAACAGATACAAAAATATTGAAATTGTCCCATGCATCCTATCAGATCACCATGGACTAAGGCTGATCTTCAATAACAACATAAATAATGGAAAGCCAACATTCACGTGGAAACTGAACAACACTCTTCTCAATGATACCTTGGTCAAGGAAGGAATAAAGAAAGAAATTAAAAACTTTTTAGAGTTTAATGAAAATGAAGCCACAACATACCCAAACCTATAGGACACAATGAAAGCATTTCAAATAGGGAAACTCATAGCTCTGAGTGCCTCCAAAAAGAAACTGGAGAGAGCACACATTAGCAGCTTGACAACACATCTAAAAGCTCTAGAAAAAAAGGAAGAAAATTCACCCAATAGGAGTAGATGGCAGGAAATAATCAAACTCAGGGGTGAAATCAACCAAGTGGAAACAAGAAGAACTATTCAAAGAATTAACCAAACGAGGAGTTGGTTCTTTGAGAAAATCAACAGGATAGATAAACCCTCTAGACTCACTAGAGGGCACAGGGACAACATCCTAATAAACAAAATCAGAAATGAAAAGGGAGACATAACAACAGATCTTGAAGAAATCCAAAACACCATCAGATCCTTCTACAAAAGGCTATACTCAACAAATCTGGAAAACCTGGACGAAATGGACAAATTTCTAGACAGATACCAGGTACCAAAGTTAAATCAGGATCAAGTTAACAATCTAAGCAGTCCCATATCCCCTAAAGAAATAGAAGCAGTCATTAATAGTCTCCCAGCCAAAAAAAGCCCAGGACCAGATGGGTTTAGTGCAGAGTTCTACCAGACCTTCAAAGAAGATCTAATTCCAGTTCTGCACAAGCTATTCCACAAAATAGAAGTAGAGGGAACTCTACCCAACTCATTCTATGAAGCCACAATTACTCTGATACCTAAACCACATAAAGATCCAACAAAGATAGAGAACTTCAGACCAATTTCCCTTATGAATATAGATGCAAAAATCCTCAATAAAATTCTAGCTAACAGAATCCAAGAACACATTAAAGCAATCATCCATCCTGACCAAGTAGGTTTAATTCCAGGGATGCAGGGATGGTTTAATATACGGAAATCCATTTACGTAATCCATTATATAAACAAACTCAAAGACCAAAACCACATGATCATCTCCTTATATGCAGAAAAAGCATTCGACAAGATCCAACACCCATTCATGTTAAAAAAATCTTGGAAAGATCAGGAATTCAAGGCCCATTCCTAAACATGATAAAAGCAATCTACAGCAAACCAGTAGCCAACACCAAAGTAAATGGAGAGAAGCTTGAAGCAATCCCACTAAAATCAGGGACTAGACAAGGCTGCACACTTTCTCCCTACCTATCCAACATAGTACTTGAAGTCCTAGCCAGAGTAATTCGACAACAAAAGAAGATCAAGGGGATACAAATGGAAGAGATGAAGTCAAAATATCACTTTTTGCAGATGATATGATAGTATATATAAGTGACCCTAAAAATTCCACCAGAGAACTCCTAAACCTGATAAACAGCTTCAGTGAAGTAAGTAGCTGGATATAAAATTAACTCAAACAAGTCAATAGCCTTTCTCTACACAAAGAATAAACAGGCTGAGAAAGAAATTAGGGAAACAACACCCTTCTCAATAGTCACAAATAATATAAAATATCTTGGCGTGACGCTAAGGAAGTGAAAGATCTGTATGATAAAAACTTCAAGTCTCTGAAGAAAGAAATTAAAGAAGATCTCAGAAGATGGAAAGATCCCCCATGCTCATGGATTGGCTGGATCAACATTGTAAAAATGGCTATCTTGCCAAAAGCAATCTACAGATTCAATGCAATCCCCATCAAAATTCCAACTCAATTCTTCAACGAATTAGAAAGAGCAATCTCCAAATTCATCTGGAATAACAAAATACCTAGGATAGCAAAAACTTTTCTCAAGGATAAAATATCTCTGGTGGAATCACCATGCCTGACCTAAAGCTCTACTACAGAGCAATTGTGATTAAAAACTGCATGGTGCTGGTATAGTGACAGACAAGTAGACCAATGGAATAGAATTGAAGACCCAGAAATGAAGCCACACACCTATGGTCACTTGATCTTCCACAAGGGAGCTAAAACAATCTAGTGGAAGAAAGACAGCATTTTCAACAAATGGTGCTGGCACAACTGGTTGTTATCATGTAGAAGAATGCGAATCGATCCATTCCTATCTCCTTGTACTCTGGTCAAATCTAAGTGGATCAAGGAACTTCACATAAAACCAGAGACACTGAAACTTATAGAAGAGAAAGTGGGGAAAAGCCGTGAAGATATGGGCACAGGAAAAAAGATTCCTGAACAGAACAGCAATGGCTTGTGCTGTAAAATAGAGAATCGATAAATGGGACCTCATAAAATTGCAAAGCTTCTGCAAGGCAAAAGACACCGTCAATAAGACAAAAAGGCCACCAACAGATTGGGAAAGGATCTTTACCTATCCCAAATCAGATAGGGGACTAATATCCAATATATATAAAGAACTCAAGAAGATGGACTCCAGAAAATCAAATAACCCCATTGGAAAATGGGGATCAGAGCTAAACAAAGAATTCTCACCTGAGGAATACCGAATGGCTGAGAAACACCTGAAAAAATGTTCAACATCCTTTATCATCAGAGAAACGCAACTCAAAACAACCCTGAGATTCCATCTCACACCAGTCAGAATGCCTAAGATCAAAAATTCAGGTGACAGCAAATGCTGGTGAAGATGTGGAGAAAGAGGAACACTCCTCCATTGTTGGTGGGATTGCAAGCTTGTACAACCACTCTGGAAATCAGTCTGGCAGTTCCTCAGAAAATTGGACATAGTACTACCGGAGGATCCTGCAATACCTCTCCTGGGCATATATCCAGAAGATATCCCAACCAGTAAGAAGGACACATGCTCCACTATGTTTATAGCATCCTTAATTATAATAGCCAGAAGCTGGAAAGAACCCAGATGCCCCTCAACAGAGGAATGGATACAAAAAATGTGGTACATTTACACAATGGAGTACTACTCAGCTATTAAAAAGAATGAATTTATGAAATTCCTAGGCAAATGGTTGAACCTGGAGGGCATCATCCTGAGTGAGGTAACACAATCACAAAAGAACTCAAATGATATGTACTCACTAATAAGTGGATATTAGCCCAGAAACTTAGTATACACGAGATATAAGAGACAATTTGTAAAACACATGAAACTCCAGAAGAATGAAGACCAAAGTATGGGCACTTTGTCCCTTTTTAGAATTGGAAACAATCACCCATGGAAGGAGTTACAGAGACAAAGTTTGGAGCTGAGACAAAAGGATGGAACATCTAGAGACTGCCATATTCAGGGATCCATCCCATAATTAGCCTCCAAATGATGACACCATTGCATACACTAGCAAGATTTTGCTGAAAGGACCCTGATATAGCTTTCTCTTGTGAGACTATGCCGGGTCCTAGCAAACACAGAAGTGGATGCTCACAGTCAGCTATTGGATGGATCACAGGGCCCCCAATGGAGGAGCTAGAGAAAGTATCCAAGGAGCTATAGAGATCTGCAACCCTGTAGGTGCAACAACATTATGAACTAACCAGTACCCTGGAGCTCTTGACTCTAGCTGCATATGTATCAAAAGATGGCCTAGTAGGCCATCACTGGAAAGAGAGGCCCATTGGACATGCAAACTTTATATGCCCCAGTACAGGGGAATGCCAGGGCCAAAAAGTGGGAATGGGTGGTTAGGGAAGTGGGGGGAGGGTATGGGGGACTTTTGGGATAGCATTGGAAATGTAATCGAGGAAAATACGTAATAAAAAAAAGCATTAATGATGTCTTAAGTACAATATAAACGTTGTATTGATGGATTTCATGAGAAGTCTATCAATATAAAGTGATTAATATGCACACATTGTTAGAAGATATAGTGTATTTAGTAACACCCAATATGGATTTTTATTTATTACAGCATAAAAAGAAATTCTTAAGAGATTTTACTAAAATTATTAAATCTTAGATAAATCTGAAAGTCTCACAGTTTAAAAAAATAATTTAGAACTTTATGCTATACATGCATTATATTTTTTCTTACAGTTAAGAAAATCTATGATACATAGTGTTTTTTTAACCTGCATGGCCATCTCAGAAGTATCTAATTTTATGTTAATGTAGGATTTACAATAAACTTGAAAGGTGTTTAATTTTTATTTCCATTTTACAGATAAGCACAGTGATAATCAGAGATGTTAACTTAATTTTCCAGAAGAGAAAAAGGTTAATTCAATGAAGAGTTGAATTCATAGTGAAGTTTTCATAGTCCCATAGTCCTATTCATCTAAGACTTATTTTTATTTATTATTTTTGGGTGTACACATATATGTATGCCACGTTTATGCATGTGACAATTGGAGGTCAAAAGGAACACCAGATTGCCAGGAACTGGAGATATAGGTTGTCGTGAGCCTTCTAGAAACCAGACACATCGTCCAAAACAGCTACAAGTTCTTTTAATGCTATGACATCTTTCCATTCCTTCTAACAGTGTTTACTTTAGCCAAAATGAGCAGCCAAGGGTAGACAGAATCTGTAGAGACCACGTCCAGTAGATAGGCACGGCCTCCGGTGAGGGTGAGACCATCCATCCATCTCAAAATTTTTAACCCAAAAAGGTTCCTGTCCAAAGGAAACACAGAGATAAAACATGGAGCAGAGACAGAAGGAAATGCCATCCAGGGACCTCCCCAACCGGGGATCTATCCTAGCTGCAAACGCCAAAAGAGGGGTTTACTGACAGGAACCTGGTGTGGCTGTTCCTTGGATGGTTGGGCCAGCAACTGACCAGTGCAGATATGGATGCTTGGAGCCAGCCATCAGAATGATTTAGGGACACCAGTGGAGTAACTGGGGGAAGGACTGGAGGAGTGGATGGGGATTGCAACCACAAAGGAAGAACAATGTTGAATGGCCAGACCTCCCAATGCTCACCGAGACTAGACCATCAACCAAGGAGTGTACAGGAAGTGATCCACGGCTCCAGATACATATATAGTAGAGGATGGCCTTGTTTGATATCAATGGGACGGGAGGTCCTTGGTACTGTGGAGATTTGATGCCCCAGCGTAGGGGGATGCTGGAGCAGCAGCGCTGGAGAGGATGGGTGGCTGGAAGAGCACCCTCATAGAGGAAAAGAGGAGAGAGGAGAGGGCAGATGTAGGCGGAGTGCTTTGTGAAGGGGTAACCGGGAAAATGCGATATCATTAGAGATGTAAACGAATGGAATGATTAATAAAAAAAATTTAAAGGACAATAAAATAATCAATTATAACACTAAGAGGTAGGATTAATCATAGCTATTTTACTGATACATGTCTAAACTTTCAGTTCTCAGAAACTTGTGGCTGGAGGCCCAAATCCAACTGGGGGCTACATAGTGAAATAGTTCTTTAATAAGTGAAAACAAGTTCAGGTTCCAGTAAGAAGCACATGGAGAAGGGGAAGTGGGCACTACTAATCAAGAAGCTACTGGCAATTCGTAGTTCCTGAGAAAGGAGATTAGGTGTTTTCTGTTGTTCTGTTTCTCTCCAGTGGAATAACACTGAGTGAGTAGTCAACTATACTCCAGGACAGGCTTCATGCTCAAGAGTAAATGGCAAACACAATACAGATTCATGGATTCTGTTTGGCGTGTTTGTGTGTATGTTCTTTTAGCTGATCATTTGCTTTGGTTGTTTTGTTTTGTTTTGTTTTTAGATAAAGAGCACGACATTGGGCGTGTGGAAAGAAGATCTGAGAAATGCTGGGAGAAAGAAAAGAATGGGAACAAAATACATTACATGAAAAATGTAAAATGAAAGAATAAAAAGTAGAATCATTAATAAGATATTATTTTCTGTTAGTATTTAAAAGTATTTGTGTTTTAAAATTCATTTATAGACTTATCTACAATCAATAGCTTTTATTGATGAACTTTCAATATATTCATAGTTCTACATAAACATTAATAAATACAACAGGCAAACCTGTTCTATTTCTTTCACAAGTTTCTTTATATGTTTTCCCTATGGATAATTACAACTCTCTCCTATATTGCTACCACCCACTGCTCATTTTCTTTCCATGTATAGTTTATTCTTTAAGACTATGCAGTATAGATAGCATTATATATAATATATATTTTGTAGCGTTTCATTTAGTACAATGATTTTTCACAACCCTTCTTGTTGCTTTATACATCAATAATTTATTCTTTTGATTACTAATATTTCTGAGATGTAGTTCATCATAGAGATGAGCATCAGTTTTTTCTTTCTTAATTCATTAAGCAGTTGAGTGGTATCTGGGTTATTTCCTCTGAGGTGAAATTATGAATAATGCTACTTGTGCATGTGTCTTTTCATGATACGGCTTTTACATTTCCTATCCTTTAGCATGCTTGGCCTCTGTCGACATGATAGTTTCAATGTAACAAAAGCCTCAACATGGCCTGGAGAGATGGCTCAGCAGGTAAGAGTACTGCCTACCCTTCCAAAGTACCTGAGTTCAAATCCAGCAACCACATGGTGGCTCACAAACACCTGTAATAAGATCTGATCCCCTCTTCTGGTAAGACAGCTAGAGTGTACTTATTAATAATAATAAATCTTTTTTAAAAAGCTTCAAGTCTTGGTGAAAAGTCTACTTGACTTTAAATACTTCAGAGTCAGCATCAGTTATTATAGAATTAATACCCAAGGTAGTGTTGTTATATTATGTATGTGTATGTTTAAGCTAATAGGAAACAGCATCATCACATCCATGGGTGGCTATATCATTTTGCACTGACCACACACCAAGCCCACTCTTCTATGTTTCAAATATTATCTTTAGCTATTCTAATACTACTCATCTTCATGCTGTTAAAGTGGTGATTTCTTGGAAACTAAAGTTGTCAGGCATCGTCTCACAGGTTTATTTGCCATAGATATTTTCCTCTTTGTACAAATCCTTTCCAGGCCTTTCAATGACTTTGTTTTAAATTGGCCTTCTTTTTTAGTTTAAAGAGTTATAGTTTTCAGACCAAATACTACCACAAAATGGTGATGGGGGAAGACTTGATGGGAGGTAGCAAGCAAGGTAGGAAAGAAGGAACAAAGGGATGAAGAATGAAGAAGGAATGAAGATAAGAACATGTTGACTATGGTGACACCTCCCTATATCAGTTATAAAGAGATATTAAGTTGGCAGATTGAATGGTCTATGGCCTCTGTGTTCATCTTGTCAACAATGCTATCATCTATTTAGAACTACAGTCAGAAGTCAGTCACATTGCAAGTTAGGATTCATATAAAATTTGTTTTTCCTGTCAAGTTTAGAATAAGCTAATTGTATCTACAAGGTATCCACTAACGCTTTCATCAGAAGTATCAGGTTATTGATCAGTTTAGAGAAAAGTGGCATACCTGACATGACCCTTTAAATCTGTAAACAATATCTTTTCCTTTAATTTGACTCCCTTTGATTCCTTTCATTAATATTTTGCTATTTTGAAAAATGCAATCTTACACATTATTTTAGATCAACTTAGAGTGTTTCTGGGTATCCTGTGCTAATACACATATATTTGAGTGAGTTTTTATGTGTTACTTTCCTGATTAATGACATTGTTATGCTGTCAGGAGATTCACATTTCTTAGTATTTTCTGCATAATAATCTCTGTAAATAGTGACAAATTTATTTCTTCCTTCCAACCCAAATATTATTCTTGTTACTTCTTACTTTATCATATTTTTCAAGATCTTCTAATATTTAACTGAGTAGGAGTATAAAGGACAAATTCCTTTGCCTTAATCTTGGTCTCAGGCAAAAAGTATTTTGCTGGTAAAATGTGGGGTGGTTTTTGGTGCAATTTCCTTTCAAAATAAGAATATATCAGGAGTACTTGGGGAAGGGGAGACTATTTTCTATATAAAAAATCTAAACTCAATCAAGAAAAACAGTTTTTCTTCTGAGCATAGAGAGAAGGCTCAGTGGTGAGAAGTTGCTTGTTCCAGAGAAACCAGGTTCAAATCGCAGCACCAGCACAAGGGTCATAAAGTGGAAATCTCTGGTTTCTTTGGAGACTCAGTTGTGTCATGTGATGATTTTGTGGAAGCTGTCTTAGGATAGGATGTTTTCCTGAACCAGATACTTGAGAGGACATGTGATGTTTGGAAAGAGTATGAGTAGAACCCAACAGACTATGAGTGAAAGTTTCACATTAGCTTGCCTTGTTTTCACTAACAAAGCTCTTGTTCTAGCTCACTTTGCAGTAGTGTGCAAAGGACTTCTCTTTGTATTCCACTGCTTCGTGCCACTTCTATGGACTCATGCCAATTTGGCAGAGCCTTGTGGTTTCTTCGAGATAGAGCCATTGCTACTGATTCATACTTGGTGTTGTTGATTGAACTGGACTGCTGGTACTGATTCTTATTCGTGTTTAATATTCTGGTCTGAACTGCTGATACTCTGACAGTGAAGATTGGAATCTCTCTAGAGAACCACTTAAGAGAGCTACAACCCCCTTGTTCCATTAACCATCATTCTCTCCTACTTTTAGTTTATGGTCTAGAAGGAAATTTAAAGCCTTTCAGAACCTGTATTATAGTAGGTTTAGAAAAATCTAATCCTACAGGGTCACAACTGTTTGTAAGTTTGTAAGTCCACTCCTGTTGGAATGACACCCTCTCCTTACACCTACACAGGTATCAGGCATGCACATGGTACACAGACATACATACCAACAAAACACCTATACACATAAAATATTAAGTAAACTTTTTTTATTTAAAAATAAGATTATTTCTTCCATTCTGAATTCTTAGGCTGGTTTCATTCTTAGAAGAAGGCAATTGATTTTTATTAGTTTCCATTAAGACCATTGCATACACTAGCAAGATTTTGCTGAAAGGACCCAGATATAGCTGTCTCTTGTGAGACTATGCTGGGGCCTAGCAAACACAGAAGTGGATGCTCACAGTCAGCTATTGGATGGATCACAGGGCCCCCAATGGAGGAGCTAGAGAAAGTACCCAAAGAGCTAAAGGGAACTGCAACCCTATAGGTGGAACAACAATATGAACTAACCAGTACCCCAGAGCTCTTGACTCTAGCTAATATGTATCAAAAGATGGCCTTGTTGGCCATCACTGGAAAGAGAGGCCCATTGGTCATGCAAACTTTATATGCCCCAGTACAGAGGAACGCTAGGGCCAGAGTGGGAGTATGGGGGGGAGAGGAGTGGGAGGGAGGGTATGGGGGACTTTTGGGATAGCATTGGAAATGTAAATGAGGAAAATACCTAATAAAAATATTAGAAAAGAAACAAAAAAAAGATCATAATCCTCATTGTTTTTGTTAACCTGATAATAACATGAGCTTAATGCATTGATTTATTTTTGAAGTTGAAAAAGATGGTTCAGTTTTGTGGCAAACACCACATAACACTCAATTCAATTGGTGATCATCTTGTTAATTATATTTTGTATTCATGAAAGATATTAATTCCTACTACCTTCATCCATTCTTTTTCTCTCTTTTCTAACACTTCTCACTAACTTTGCCTAGTTTCATTCTGTATGGTGATTGTTTTATAAAGCAGGTTATGTCTTCATGATCTCTATTTTCTGGAATCCTTCTCTTTTAGATTTGGTAGTGTTACTTCTATGTTTATTTGCTCATTTTTGTCTTTATTTTACCTTTTGATATTAGAATATTATTTTATTTTATTCTCTTACATTTATTGTGGTCAAGCCCAGAACTTTATGGATACTGGACAAGCACTCTAAAGCTGAGCTACCTTCTAGCATGGCATCACATTTAAATAGTAAAGAGAAATTACAAATGAGATAGAACTCTTGAGTTCTTATAGTTTCATGTTTTGGGAGACTGAAATTCAAACTAAATGTGCTTAAGAGATTTCTGATTAACTACAAACCTATGATTTATTTTATACAACCTTGCTTTGTTCACTGACCTCAGGAACTACAGATTTCTTGGTAATTCATGTCTTAGGAAATTGGTTAAATTCTCCACTTTGTTGAATGTATGTTCAGGAAGCCAGGGAATGTTGTTTGTTTGATTTTGCTCTTGTTATTGCTGTTGTTCATTGCTTTTGTTTTTCAACCTGATGTTTATTAATACAAAGAATACTTTGAACTCAGGGTGATCTTGGGAGAAAACAAATGAGTACATTCATGCATAGCATAAAAGGGAAAAAAATCTCACATGCCTTGCAGAACAAATAATCTAAAGAAGCATAGACAGATTAAGTTTCTATCCAATAGAGCCATCCATTTACCTTGACAGAGGTGATTGTTTATCATTGAATGTAGACTGAGATGTTTTATTTACCTCTCATGCCATGAGAATCATATCAGTTAAAGAATTATGCCAGTTAGCATCATAGGGATTTCTATGTCCCTAGTGATAATATCTCTTACATTCCCAGTCATGGTAACTTTATCTTTTTTTCTGCTCCATTCCCACTTTGACAGAAAATTTATCTTCATAATATTTTCACTTTATCACTGTTTTCATGACCTATCTTTTTTATGTTTCCCTTTTAACCTCCTTATTGTATATTAAATCCTAATTTTTTGCCAGCCTACTTTTTAATTAAGTATATAACTGTAGTATATGAACACTATATAGATTGGTGATATTTAATGAGATGTTTCCTGTGGTAGACTGTAGCTTTACTATTTTATTCTTTCAAGGTTTGTTCATAGTATATGGGACCTGTAATATTTAAAGTACTGACCTCTGCCCCTTAAGTCTGATGACTTTTGGCATCTAATGTTCAGAGCCTTTCTTTCATGCTGTATCCTATGCTTATTTATTAACAGTCATTTCTCTAAAGACCCCACTCCTACATCTGGCCCTCCTTTTCATCTTCCTCCTCCAAGAATGCACATGACCCGTAACTTTTACAACATGAAGATAGTATATTTGAGCTATTTTTTGGCAGTTACTGCTGTCAATGCCAAGTGTCAGAATTTGTGACTGGCATAGGCATTTGTGTTCCCCTATTACCTCTGATGTGGAAGAACTCAGCTGTGTTTCTGAGTGTTCTGAATGCACATAGACTAAGTTCTATGAGCAGTCAGAAATTGCTCAAACCTTTCATTGGTTGAAATATTTTGTTACTTAATGCACTTCTTAAAAAGTTCTGCTTTTTATGTGCTTGCAATATAGCTGACTGATAAAATACTTGCCTAGTACAAGCAAGACAAGGGTTAACTCACCACTGCCATAATTATAAACAAATGAAGTTAATGCCTTTGTTTCAAGTATCCTCAAATGATTGGTTTGAATGTTACATATTATTTTCTTCAGATTTTCTCATGAGCTGACAATTAGATAAGGAAGTTCATGTGAGGGTTGCTATTATTTTTTTTTTTTATTTTCATCTTTTGTGTCCTTGTCTTTCACTTTCCTTGCAGAGAACTCACCTTTATTCTTATGTAAACAAATGGCAGTCACCAGTCTTCTTAATCCTTGTCTACATTTCACATAGACAGATTCTATATTCAAATGGCAAATCCTTTTACCAGAAACCTATTACTAGGTTTAATCCTTGAAATGACTCTGGAAGAAGGTAGTGCCTTTTCTGCATAATAAACGAGGAAAATGTTACTCAGAGATTTAAATGAGTCAAAAGTATATTAGCCAAAGCACACACTGCTGCTTTCTATCCACACAACCATGATGCCAGCTACACTGGGGACAAGTAATGGTACCTTTCTTTTTACAACTGATCATTCCTTTCTTTATTTAGAATCAAAGTCCGTTAAGAAAAATGAAAGATTAGCTTCAAAAGAAAGCACCAGAAAAGAAAAATTTTGGAATCTAATCATGCCACATTTATAATTTGCCTTTTGTGACTTAGCATATTAATTACCTGATTCATGTGAAAGGCTTTTTCCTTTCCTTGTGGCTTAAGTTCTTTCTTTGTTTTTCTTTTTTTTTTCTTTTTCTTTTTTTTTTTTTTTTTTTTCAGAAAGCCTCTTCAATTGATGGTCAGGTCCTATGAGCTTGAACTTACAATACTCTTGTCCCTAAACAATGGTTTTGGTTTACTTGATTCTAGCTACTTAGAGTACATATCATGGGCAAAAGAAAACGCAATTGCACAGACGGTGTTCTGGACTTTGTGGTCTCTTCTTCAATGAGGGAGACCAAAGCTGGGTTCAGATATCTAGGAAGTCAGATGATTTGTGCTTTGATTGCCACTGTGTGATGCTAATAGGAACTGGGGAGGAGAAATCAACTTTTATTTCACTGTTTAAGACTTTTAGTCTCAAGTAAACAGGAAAATAATTTGCTGAACCAGTAGTATTATTAAATTACCTTAAAGAATGTTGACTATACTGCATGTGGCGAGCACATTTCCCAGCAGTACTCGGTAGGCGGCATTGGATATGGGAATGTTCTGCTGGCCTAGGATACTTAGTGACATTTAGAATAGTGTGTGCTAAACAGCAACACTTTGTCTCAAAAACAAAACTAAACTAAAGATAAAACACAAAAAGAAAGCAAAGCATGAGGCTACTTACATTATAATATTCATATAAATTGGCAATAAAGTCGAGTTATTTTGAACTTGACTCTATATATCTTATCAAATTTAAGATATTAATTAACCTTCTTTCCTTTTGGGGGGTGTTTAATTTGAGATTGCACTTAAATTCTTTATCCTCCCTCTAAACTCTTCCATAAAGCCATCCTACTACCCTCCACACTCGTGGCTTCATTTATCATCAATTGTTATTTCATGCATGTAAGTTTTCATATATGTATATATATATGAGAATATACATATTCTCAATTATAACCTGATGAGTCTATATAGATTTACTTGTGTATTGTGTACATATGTACATAATGGTCTAGAGTTGACCTTTTGGCACTAGACAATCAATTGGTGTGCTCTTCCCTAGGGCATGTCCTCTTCTGTTCTCAAAGCTTGGTTCTTTTAATACTACATAAAACTAAAGAGAAACTTAATTGCTGTGTGCTAATTGTTGCATTTAGTTAGCTTTAAATAGACTGAACAGCATTTTTTATACATTTTATATGCATGCATGAACTGAATAGACAACATCAACTGGGTTTTACTAAACTATATGATTTTGCTTAGGAATCACAGATATATATGGTTGGTAACCTATCAATTGTTCTCTATCTGAGCTGTATTATTAACACTTCCAATGTGATGCTGTTCCTAAGTCCTTTTTAGAGAACACAGGGTGATTTAATTTGAAGAGTCAAGAATCTTTTGTTTTTGATTATATGCCCCCTATGCAAATTACACTCACTTCCCAGTACAGAAATTGCACTTTGCCACTCCCTTGAGATATTCAGTTCACAGTAATTCTAGGCAACCCTTAACCATGTCTTTCTCCCCATCTGTATAATGAACAGTAAATTCTCTAGTGCCAAAACTACTAGGAAATGAGCTCTTCATTGTATCTGAGAAGCTATTCACATACTGAACAATTCTTTTTCTATAAATTGATGTATGTTCAATGTCAGTTCAGAATCTCATGTGTGTTAACCTGTTGTATTATAAGCTCGACTACACTGAGAAAATTCAGTGTTTTGGAGTTCCCAGTGTACACTGCATAGTATTCATGAATGTACAAGGTGTGCTAGGTCAGTTCTGGCTCTGAGTTTTTTTACTTTTTGCTTTCTTTCTCTTTCCTTCCTTCCTTCCTTTCTTCCTCTCTTCCTTCCTTTCTTCCTTCCTTCCTTCCTTCCTTCCTTCCTTCCTTCCTTCCTTCTCTCTCTCTCTCTTCCTTTCTTCTTATCTTTTACTTTTTTCTTTTCTTCTTTTCTTTTTTGGAAAATGATTTACCAGCCAAAGTATTTAATATATTTATTTTGGGGGTCATCCTCTAGTTAACAAGGACAATTGACCAAAGATCACCTTCCTAATCAATAGTTGGTTTGCTTTCAAAAAGAACAGTTATATAAGTCTTAGCAAAAACTGTGAGGATAAACGTCCAGGATGTTTTCATGCAACATAACAAGAAACTTACTATGATTAAAAGTCAGGCTGCTTACACATAATCATTATTTATAATTGCTTTCTTCTACCAAGTTTAATTTTTGAAAACATTTCTTTCTTGTCAACTGAATTCTTCCCTTTTAATGAGTTTAGTGTTATAAACACCAGGCTATACATTTAAAGTATTAGAAATCTTAAAAGTGAGGCTGGAGAGATGGCTGAGCAGTTAAAAACAGTGAAAGTTTTCCAGAGGTCATAAGTTTAATTCCAAGAAACCATTTGTAATGGGATCCAATACCCTATTCTAGTGTGTCTGAAGACAGCTATGTACTCATATAGAAAAATAAACAAATAAATCTATTTTTAAATGAGTTCATATGTGTGTATGTGTGTATTTGTGAGTGTATGTGTGTAGGTCACTTAACATATATTGTTCTTGCTGCCCACATCTTCCTCATTATTTTGAAAGTATCTAGCAAAAAAAAAAAAAAGTTTATACAGCTTACCCAGGAACTGGGATTTTGACACAAATGATCCTCATTTAACTTTTAAAATGTTGAGAGCTGAAATTGGTCTTGAACATGCAGTCAAAGTATAGGTCTTTGGCCAGGAACAGATCATTGAACTCACTTTGGACCTACTGGCAATCCATCAACTCTAAAATTCCTCATTGTGCCTTAAAAGCTTTTCTGGCTTCTGTGGTTTGCCAACACTGTTAGTCATCTGTTCCTGGGTCATCTGTTGCTGCATCACCACAGCTGAAGATTACTATAAATACAACAAAGCCCAATACATTGAACAATACATTGAAAAAGACTTGAGATGTAGACTTCACTGAAGAATAGACATTTTATTAACTAACATGTCTGATTTCATATCCACATGTCAGACATAAACATTCAAAATGTATAAATTCATCAACATATTACAAGGTAATGGAAAATGCTGAGTTTATCTGAGTAGTATTCAGTAGCCCATAGAGTAGAAACTGCTTCTCAGATGCACTTTCAACTGGATATCATTGTGAAGCTAGCAATAATTGTAACATTTGTCTTCCCAAAAGTAATATTAGCAATGATATCTGTCTGGATGCTGTTTGTTTGCAAATCTTTTGATTATAAATTTTGATGAAATTATTTAATTTTGGAAATGGACTTGAAAGTGTAATGTGCGGTAGAAAAAAGAAAATGCTAAAATAGTAGTAATTATCATTATTTTCATTTTGAATCACACAATGAAAACATGGAGACATTGCTATTTACAGCAAATACTCATTTTTAATTTAATGAAAGTTTATTTTTTTGTTGTTGTGGTAGGGTTTGAATTGAATGCACACACATTATAGACAAGTAGTCCTCAGAAAGACAAGGAATTGGTCATTAATACTTTCTTTTATCACTTTAAAATTCAAGTTAAAGATTAATGAGAACATTTTCCCATCAAGTTTTTGACTGAAAATGAAGAAAACAAAATAACCCCAATTCAGTTCAAATGTATAAAACATTGGTTTTTTGTTTTTTTCAGAGTAGAAAATAAAAGATCATTGAACTGGGTGATATATAGTTTTCAAATCTTTTCTAATTCCATGTTACAAAGTGCAGATAGCAGTCAACAGGTCAGGAGAGTGAAGGAATGGGTGGGAACAAATTTCAAAGAAAAAAATGCAAATATTCAGATGGCAATCCTTTAGTGGTGAATATTAGTTAGGTAAAGCCCTTTTTATCATAATATATTTGCTCAAAGCATCATTAATTCACCCTAATCTGATATATATATTCTTTCTGCAATAAAGACCTGATTGTTCAAGCACAAGAATGTGGTTTTTAAAGGACTTCCACCTTCATCTAGCTCAGTGGTCATGCTCTGTGGCTACAGGATGTTAGGTAAAGATCCTCTTTGGATCTTAGGCTCATGCTTGTTCTCCAGGCACAAAAGACAGCTACAGAGATCACTTTTCCGTGAATAGAGGTGGTGAAGTTAGGAAGTACAACTGGAACATGTTGGCTAGTTGACATAAACCAGAAATAAGTGCACATCTATCTAACATTTGAAAGCCACAGGAAAAAGATCTGGTTTGAGTTCAAGTTCTAGCCCTGCTTGGCTGCTGTAAACCTTGTTTCATACCACCACCGCCCCAAAACAACAACAACAACAAGACAAAAACAAATAAACAAACAAACAAACAAAAACAAGGAAGAAAGGAAGAGAGGAAGAGAGGAAGAGAGGAAGGAAGGAAGGAAGGAAGGAAGGAAGGAAGGAAGGAAGGAAGGAAGGAAGAAAGAAAGAAAGAAAGAAAGAAAGAAAGAAAGAAAGAAAGAAAGAAAGAAAGAAAGAAAAAAAGAAAGAAAGGAAGGAAGGAAGGAAGGAAGAAAAGAAAGAAAGAAAGAAAGAAAGAAAGAAAGAAAGAAAGAAAGAAAGAAAGAAAGAAAGAAAGAAAGAAAGGTACACAGAGACTGTATAGGATATGAACAAATCTCTAAAATCATATATAAATAATAAAAGTATTTAACATATATTGATATATATATTTCATTATGAAAAACCAGTAATGCTTACTAAAACCATTTGCATTTCACAACAGTCACCACAAAGTTCACATTATTAGTAAACTGATTTATATAATTGAAACCAGAGAGTTTGAGTTACTTTCCAAGTCAAATAGAAAGTAAGCTGAAGAAATAAGAATTCAGTGTATAATATTTGGCCTTTGGAAAACAGTTTGAATGTGCTTTTCTATCAGGATGAGCAGACAGTACCTTAATATAATATACTACTACAAATGAGCTTCCAACATCATCTAAGTTAGCATAAAAAAAGCACTATTTTCATAAGTCAAAAGCTATCAAAATATCTGTGTCTACAGAAGGTTGAGTATTGGAACTGTCTGGCTTATTTGTACCTCAACCCCAATGCCTACATTTTTCTTACATCTGTATTTTGTGATCCTTATTCACCTTGCTTGTCACTCTTGCATTTGACCTGTAAAGAACCAGGTAGTGTTAATCTGAATCATACAGAACTGAATTTCAAAGGTAGACAGAAATGTACAAGCCATGAAACACCAGGTTTGATTTACTATTGCTCTCCTTCAAACAAGGTCCATGTTCAAATCTTGAAAATATTTATAGATTCAGAAGCATCAATGTGTTTATATTTTTGGTAAGCACTGTGGGGAATTGCAAGCTGGTCTCCAGTTGAGCTGAGGTCTGAATCCCGGGAATGGTGATAATTCACCTTCAAAACACCGTAGGCATTCCTTTATGCTCCAGAAACTCTGGCCCCTGCCTAAGTTACCATCCTCCATAGCTCCCACAAGAGAAGCATGGTCAGTAGTCACGTAGGCAATGGCCCAAGCTTCTGACCTTCAGGATAAACTCCTCCCCAGTTACCTAGCAACAGTGAAGACCATAAAAAAGAGCTGTTCAGCTCCACCTCACTCTCTTACCTCTTATTCTCTTACTTGTCTCCTTCTTTCCCCCACTTTCACCCTCTTTCCCCTCTCTTTGTCTTCTCTTCTCTCTTCTCTCTGTCTTCTCTTCTCCTCTCCTCTCTTCCTCTTCCTCTTTCTCTAGCCTTCTCTCTCTCTCTCTCTCTCTCTCTCTCTCTCTCTCTCTCTCTCTCTCTCTCCCTTCTCTCTTTCTCCCTGCATTTCTATAATAAAGCTCTTAAACCATAGAGAGACTCTGCTCAAGATCCACTGTGCCATTCTCCCAGGTGTTGGGAACCTCTTCCCTCATCCCTCTCTCCTATAACCCGGGGCTTTAGCAAGGTAGCTCTGGGAATCCCAGGTAGGGCTGTCCCTTGGCCACCCCCTGAAAAGTGGGATAGAGGAATGCCCACTGAGGGATGAGTGGAAGGTATATAGCAGCCCTCTCATGCCTGACTGACCAGAGAATAGGTGGAACTCTGGCTGGGTGTGGGCCTTTTCCTATCACTCTCTTCCCCAGGGCCCCCCTTTTTAGTTCCCAACAAAGCACCATTACAATTTTAAATAAAAATTCCTTAAGAATTTCAACTTATCTTTAGGTCTGTGGGTTGTTGCCTGGCTTTCCTGTACTTTATGGCTAATATTTATAAGAGAGTACATACCATGTATGTTTTTCTGAATCTGGGTTACTCTGTGTAGGGGGCTTAGGTTCAGTCCGTGCAGATGATCAACTTGGTCTTCCTGTGGTTCCCCTAACAATTACAGCAAAAGCTGTCTCTGGCTCTGTTCGCTGTCCTGTAGCAGGGCTGCTTCGCCTGTACTTAATGGGAAAAGATGCATTTAGTCCTGCTGCAACTTGATATACCAGGGTGAGTGGGTACCCATGGGAGGAATGCAGATGGGATGTCAAGGTGGGACTGGGATGAGAGGAGGGAGTGAGGTTTTGAGCCTGCAAAGTGAAAAATATAATTAAATTAATGGCACTTCATTATTATAACCAATGCATATTAACACACTGATCAAACTATATAGTAAACAACTTATTTTAATGTGTATCAATGTCCTTAACTTTTAACTTCTAGCAGGTGTTAATATTCTATAAATGACTAACAACACAGTTTAAGCAGAACACTGTGAAATAAATATTAAGCTGTCTGTTAAAGGCATAAATCTGGAAAACAGGAAATAAAGCATTCTTCCTCCAAAGAAATCACTACAACACCAGAACTTTTAAATACAATTTAAACAAGTGTGAAATTAATTTACAGGAAGTTGTTTTGAACTAAGCACTTATACTGGACACCTACAAATTAGGCAAAAATCAAAAAATCGAGCCACTCATGCAAAACCTAATTCCACCTCACCAAGCTGAAACTGACCTGAGAAATCAGGAACAGAGAAATAGCGTCCAGATGTTCCCACCAAGGCAGCTTCAATAAGTAGGATCCTAAAGTTTCCTTGCCTAATCCTGACATGGAAAAGGGTGTGTGAAGAACTTTGGGGCTAGTCAATCTGTTCTTTCTTTATTATTGTTTTGTCTCTTTGCCTCACAAAGAAAGGAACTTAGAAATGGCTAATCTACATTTCTGTTTATTTGCTTCTGAATTTTTGAACTCTTTTCTGTCTCCCAAACTAACTGAACGGCTCTGTCAGGGTGAAGGGACTGATACTCAAATCTGGTCCCCTAATTGGTTTATGATTGTATCAATAAAACAGGTGGAAGCCAATTGCTGGGCTAAGAGGAAGATGGGGTTTCTTGGCCCAACAGGAAGAGAGGGAGGATTCAGATTGAGAGCTGGCAGTGGAGTGGAGGAAGTGTCAGACCTGTAGGTCTCAGGGCACCGATAGTTTCTCGACTGCCTCTGGAGGATAGGGTAGGATAGTCTTCACCCGGCAGTTGAGTTATCTGGCTAGTTTTAAAATACTAAAACTGTCTGGTGTTTTCATCCATGGCGACTAAGGTGGTCAGGAGAAAGGGCACAGCCTGGGTGGTCGTTGATGACTTGGTGGAGCTAGCCATGAGAGGTTGAGGAAGCTCAGGCAGAGCTCTTGGGAAAGGACAAGTGTGTTTTAAAAATTATGTGGAACACTGCTCTGATCAATTTCATAAGATACTCCACTTAGTGGATAAAAGTATTGTCCCTTTCTAATAGTGAGATACTGAAATTATACTTTTGTTCTTTAGTGGGCCTTAAGCTCTTTTCAGTGTGCTTCTGTTGTAAGGCTGGAGCTAAGAGAGTCAGCTCTTAATGAGCTCACTGATACTTTTGATCTGGGCAAAGGTTAAAGAAAGAAAGCTAGGTAAGCTATTGAGTACCAGTCATAGGAAACCCAGCCATAATTTAGGGAACCAAATTTCCTCCAGTGTCTTTAGAGTTCTGCTTCAGCACAACATCACAACCAGACCCGGTTTATCAGAACTGATATAACACTGCACACAGGAGGTGCAGTTGTTTTTCAGTATGTGTGGGTGTTTTCCCTGATTATAATAATAAACCTGTATACCACAAACGTTCCTGGTGCACAGGGAGGCCAGAAAAGTGTTTCCAGTCTTCTGGGGCTAGGGATACAAGTGGTTTTGAACTATGTGGATGCTGGGTATTGAATCCAGGTCCTCTGGAACAGCAGCCGAGGCTCCTACCTGCTTAGAATTCTCACCAGTACATGGGAGGCAGCTTCGTAAGGTTTTCTTTAAAGTCCAAGAGAACCCTGTTTAAAATCTGTCAGACCATTTCTTTCTCACTCATATCTGCCTGTGTGGCATTTGTTTGCCTGTATATTCTTTCATGTCTCTCATAATAACCTTCAATCAGTGGTCTTTCTGCTTTATACTGCAGGTGAGGACAACCATGCCTAGCTTATTATGTGGGGTGTATTTTTATTTTATTCATTATTATTATTATTATAAATTTGCAAGAAAGATGTAAATACACTATAGATGTTATACTACCAGGATACATTATTTCATTCTATCCTTTCAATTTTACATATATTGCAAAACCAGTTTTCAAGATAAGAATAATATTTACCTAATGAAAGGAAAATATCACATTAAACGTTATTACATGATTTCTTTTTAAAATAGAGTTTTCACCAAGTAAGCTTAAAACAATTTGGTTTTGTTTCATTTCTCAGTTTTATATCTATGAACAATAATATACAAAACTCCACGTGTGGGTTTGGATTAAAAATCGTTCCTTCTTTACAATCTTAATTTATGATGCATTTATATGACACATTTATATAATGCAAAATATTTTATTGTAACATTGCTAATTGGTTTTTGCCTTTACATATATAACACATTTATGTAATGCAAAAGGTCTTCATATATCATTTCCAAACCTTTCTGGAACCTTTCTTTCCATCAGAGGGACTCCTTGTCCATGTAAAGAAAACATTGCCTAAAATAATACAACCACTAAGAATCTTGTTTATACCTCTGTTGTCTGTTCCTCTTGTTACCCTTTGTCACACTGTACATGGTAAGTGGTAGAAGTTGATAATTTTGATACTTAAAGCAAGGGAATGACATCGACAGGGAAGGCATAAACTGACAGCAAGGCCACAAAGACACTTCTAGGTAGGCCAGCTGTTCCAGGTTTTTTCATATTCACAAATATTCACGTTTTACCAGACACATTTCTGAATGAAAAGGAAGGGAGTAAGACGTTTCAGTGATGTGGTGAAATGATGTCCTCTTCTCTGATGGACTTTTGCATGCACCATCCAGTAGGTACTAGAAGGCTCGGCTTGATGGATGGACTCATTCTTACCGAGGTAATTCACTTCTTGTTTCATGAAATGGATACAAAATGTGAACTTTCTGTAATAAGTTGTCCATGTTTTATAAGTTTTCCCAATGATCTTCCTACTCAATAAGGAAAATTTAAACTTAAATTCAGTATTATTTACACTAACATAGTGTGGGGGTTGATTCTCCTGTTTTCAGCTTGCTTCTTGCTTTTTCCTGGAACTGGGTGACAAGTTCAGGAAAGACAACGTGGATGGCATTCTCTGAAATTCTACAACTACTGCCCATGTAACATATTAAAGAACAGAAATACCACTTTCATGAAGCAAAGAAAAAGAAAGCAAGCTTATATTGTTCATGTATGTGTGTATCACATCACTTACCTCCACAAAGAATAAAAACTGATTTCATTCCCACCAGTATGTTATTTTCTTATTAGGACTTTCCTGACATTAAGTACAGTGTGAGTCTCATCCACTTTCATTAGAAAATGTTTGTACTTGTTTTACAAAGTAATACAAAATATATATGCTGATTGGGATTCTAGTTTTCACCTTCAAGACATTTTTTCCCCAAAGACAAGTTAGTCAGAAACATGTGGATTAAATATTCTCTTACAGTATGCAAGAATTTAAAAAACAGAAGTTTTAGCATTTGGCAAAATTCTCGACAAAATTTTTGAAAAGTGACTTAACAAGGAAAATTTAAACTTAAATTCAGCATTAAGCTCAAGTTATGACTAGTTTTGCCTATCCCTCTAGGACACCAGCTGTTGATGTGTCAGTAAAAGGAAGGAAAAACAAGAAAGGTCGATTCAGCTGTGTCTGCAATAGGCATGTGGGTTGGAGTTTCCTATTCTGCTGGGAATCACATGTGTGTCTGTACTGACAAAAGGAAGACTTGTGTTCAAACTTCAGTAGCAAAGATATAAACTTGCTTTGGTCCTAGAAGTGTTTACAGACAGAACACAGTACATTCTTTCAAGCATACATATTTGGAACGGCAACAGTGAAGAATTTCATCTCCATGGAGAACTCATTTGCACAACTTGTGAGGTTGGCAAATGTGCCAAGCCTGCCAAGATGAAATAATTGACAGCAAGGGAGGGGGAATTCCCCAGATTGCTTCCTCTTTAGGGGAAAGGTAAACAGTGGGAAATCCTGGCCTTGGATGGAAAGTTTCAATAGGAGTGTTGAAGCAAGCCTGAGGGATGTTGCCCAACAAGGAGGACTGGCTGTGGGGATAGACATCAAGGCTGTTTGCTTGTGTGTTGAGTTTTAAGGAGCCACTGGCTTCTTATCAGTAAACCCCCATTTGTTCTATCCTAAATGATCCTTCTTTGGAAAGGTCACTGTTTAAAGTCATATTAAGGCAAACCTTTACACATCCCAGCAAATGATTTACCACATAATGATTTAAGAAAGCACAGGTGTTACGAGAGCTCACCCTAACAAAACCTGCCCCACAGGTTTGCCAAGATGTGGTCTAGATATAAATAGCAAAATAGAACTATCACCTCACTCTGGGCACATAAATCAAGGGCAAAATCAACAATGTTAAGTCTTTATCCAGAACGTTGGTAGTGAAAGTAGATTCAAGTGTTGAAGTGTAAAGTTTGGGGATCTGTTGAGGAAACACTGGTAAATGCTATATCTTCCATTGGGAGGCTTATACTTTTCAAAGGATTTAAAGTTCACTAGCACATGTGAAATTCAGTTCCCTGGATTCCTGGCTGGTTAGCTGTCTTAGTATACAGTCTTCAGATGGTTTACTATAATGTTTGCTGCCAATTCTGTTGCCACTCAAAATATACTATTCATTTTTCCCCTCTAAAGACTGTGCACTTACAGGAGGAATTATGGTATCAATTTCAGTTCATAATTAATTGGAGAAATTGTTTCATATCAAACTTCAAGTGAGGATCCAATGTTTTGCTTTCTTGTACATTTTTACTCTTATAGAAATATCTACTTTCTACCACTCTCTCTTCAACTTGAAATCTGCTTTGTGGTCATATCACGTGACTAATTGTGGCTGAGAACCAAATGAGAAGCTTGTACAGAACACTGTATTCAGCAACACAGAGCATTTGTCACAGACTGTGACAGGGAACAAAGACATTTCTAGATACAAGAGCTATCCAGACTGATAATGACCAGCAAGGGACCTCTTGCTGCCTCTTTTATATCTGAAGATTTTATCTGTTTTTATATTCTCTCTCTCTCTCTCTCTCTCTCTCTCTCTCTCTCTCTCCCTGTGCCTGTGTATACTCATGTGTGCACACATGGAGAAACCAGAGATTCATGTCTGATCTCTTTTTCAGTTACTCTCCTGCAACTTATTTTTGGAGACAAGATATTTTTCTACTCCTGGAGCTCAACCTTTATGACTAGAATGTGTGGTCAGTAAATCCCCCTGTCTTCACCAAAGCAGCACAGGGATTATGGGAACACACAGTTATGTCAGGCTTGATTTTTAATATTAAGTTAAATTTAGTGTGTATGTTCGTCTGTGTGTTGGGGCAGTGCACATGCCATGTTGTACATGACGATGTCAGAGGACAACTTTCAGGACTTAGTTCTCATCTTCCACTTCAGCATCCAGTGACATAGCTTAGGTCATCGGGCATTCATATCAACCACTCAGGTGTTGTCCCGGGCCCAAGATTGCCTTTATATGGCTTCTAGGGAACTCAACTTAGATGTTCATGATTACATAACAATGATTTTATATATCCTTTAAGAGTCCGTTCTCCTCTCATTGGAAATTTTATTTTTAATGTTATTTGTTGATTATACAAAATTTAGAGATTGGAAAACATAAATGAAAGAGCCTCCATGGATCCCACAATTTTAAATGAAGGTTCAGGCTTCTACCTGAGCCAGAGCTGATTAAAGGCAGAGCCTGAATGCTGATAGGAAGTACCTTGATGGGAATGGCAGAATGTACTGTCTGGAATGGGAACAGTGGCTTCCAAGGGGATGGGGTTTCTAAATTTCAAGAGCATCTTCTGTCCACTTTGAGCCTGAACTGTCCAGCAAAGGACTCTTCCACAGACCTAGGAGGCCTAGGTGGATTGGGTGAAGTAATGGCATTGCATCCGATGGATTTCAGTCCTGATATCCTGGAAAGCGTGCATAAATAATAGCATGATATTCCTGCTTAATTTAATCATAATTCTGTTGTCTCTTGCTTGAAACTCAGAATCATTTCTAGCTTCTTTCAATGGTGGGTATAATAAAAACAAGCCCACTTTAAAAATCCAAAATATGTTAAAAGTGTTATAAATATGTTAGAATATAGAAGATTAAAACCATAAATATATTAGTAGGAAGAGTGCGCAGTGACTTCATTCATGATTGTTTTCCACAGATGTAATATGTAATGTATTAAAACCCAGAAATGATCTACTGTAACATTTTTCTTATTCAGCATGAATAAAAGAAAAATTTCTATATTTCTATATACATTTTAATGAAACTAGTTTTATTTTTTCATTAAAAGTATTAGAAGCTAACAAGATCACTGAGTGGTTAGGGACTTTCGGGATAGTATTTGAAATTTAAATGAAGAAAATATCTAATAGAAAAACCGTTAAAAAACAAAAAAGAACTCTGCTGATCTGGCAGAGAAACCAAGTTTGGTTCCCAGTACCTACACTGGGTAGCTCTCAGCGCCCTGTGTTCCCAGCGCGAGGGATCTGACGCTTCTGGCCTCTGCAGGCACCTGCACTAATGTACACATCCCACCATAAAACTCACATACACAGAAGCTTTAAAAATGGATATTAGAAAGTTTGATGTTTCCAGAATGATCATATGTACCATTAAAGATAGTTACTACTAGGGCACATGAATCAGAAGTGTTTCATAGACACTGATGAAGCTTGAGCTATAATTTAATTTGGTTGCTCCTTTGCCATTTTGCTGACCTTAAACACCTTAATATTTTGTTGTTGTTGCTGCTGCTGTTTTTAGAGAGAATGCCCTACTGTGTGTCTCATGGGAAATACATGATATTCATCCAAATAAGGACACTAAAGGAATAATGAATGTATTTCTACTCCTGGGAAGAGCCTAGGAGATATGCCTTAGATTTATCCAATCACATCCTTACTGAAGAAATTAAGCCTTAAATGTTTGTACTAGGAGAGTCATAAATTCTTCCACAGACTCATCAGCACTGAGAGTGGCCTTGTGAACCCAGCCACCTCAGGGAGTGTTTATAGCAGAATGGCCACCTCTGTAGCTCCTGATGCATGAGATAGACTTCCAGGACCAGGCCTTGGTGAGAGTCCCTTTCATCTTTCCTTTTTATTGGTCTGTTTGTTCAAACTGTCAGGTCTCCTTCAATCCTGAGAATAACTTGATGTCAACCCAACTTATCTCTTGTTTTCTTAAGTTGCTGGATCTGCTTCTATTACTTGCAACAACTCTGATACACACTTACACTACTGTATGCACACAACATCTGTTGGTCTTCTTATCTACATAAACACTTATCTTGTCTGCACTTCACTATCTACTCTATGTTTATTTTAAATTACTCTCATTGCAATTTACCAATGAGAGCTTATAAAACAAACTATATCATTCACTGAATAATCTCAGTAATTCTACAGAACCACATACTATAAATGAACTACTTAGTGTTATAAATCATACTTTAATTTAGGTAAATATATCTATAAATAATATCATGGCCTCTAGGAAAAATATGTAACTTTGATTGGAAATAAATAGAGCAAGAAAGACAGCTCAGCTGGTAAAGAAAATTACTGCCAAGCTGAACATTTCAGTTCCATCCCCAAGAGCCACAGGGTAGAAGGAGAAAACCAATCCCTGATGGCTGTTCTCTGGACTGATTAGCATAACAAACACATATGTACACAGGGATGTGCATGAGCAAATGTAAGCATGGGTGTACATACACAATAAATAAATGAGTAAATAAATAAAATAAGTAAATAAGTAAAAAAGAAAGAATTAATAAATGAATAAATAAATGCAATGAATTATTTTAAAATAGAAGCTAAAAGTAGCTGAACAGAGCCTACAAGGGCACTTGCTGTAGAATTACTAAATATTTTAAACTCAAATAATTTTTTAAAATGTATCATATTCAGCAGATATAACAGCTGTGTGTGTGTGTGTGTGTGTGTGTGTGTGTGTGTGTGTGTGTGAAGGTAGGTACATATTTCTGTGTATGAGGGTGTGCATGTACATATAAAGTTTGGGATGGATAATGCAGAGGTCAGAGATCAGCCTTTAGTGTGGTTCCCCTGGAACAGTCTACCACCATTTCTGAAGCTGAGTCTCCTTGGGTCTTGGAGCTCCTTGGTTATGTTTGGCTGCCTGTTCATTAAGCCCCAAGAATCTCTCTATGACAAAGCTAAGAGCACTAGGATTACAACTGCCTTCAACCTTGGCTTACTATGTGGGTGCTGAGAATCAAATGCAAGTTTTCAATGAACAAAGTACTCACTAATCTAATTGTTAGTGTTGAAACTTACTAAAAAAATTAGATATTTTAATGATGTTATATTTTGCCTCTCTTTGCTCAGATTTCATTTTTCAAATTAGGAAATACTTAAGTAATTGAATATTTGGCTGTTGCAAAATAGCTTATTAATAAAACAATATTAACCAACAATATTTAAACAAAAAGGTTCATAGTTGAGACACTTGCCTTTAAATTTCTCCTTTTATTCCAATGCTGCTAGCCTTGGCTCAATCACCTTATACCTCTTAAAGTTATATGGTTGTTTGTGTGACAACATACCTGAATTGTAACAATAATATTTCCAGTTGTTTGAAGATGAAGTGAATTAATATTATTGAATGTCCATTCCACAAACTGTGCTTTCCACATGTCCTTGTAAAAAGAATTTCAAATGTTACAGTCTTGTGTACATAATGGGGATATTGTTATCTGTATTCTTAAAAAACAGAATAACAATATTTGCTTCATTGTCATCCCCTTAATGCAATAATTGCTGATTTTCTTTTGAGGCTATTATTCTATTTACAGTACTTTGGATTAGTTTTTCAGTAGCAAGAACTGACACCTGACATTTCTATTACAAATGGATAATAGAATTCACAGGCCACTGATTCCACTTAGATGTCAAATTTATCAACAGAAAAAAAATACTTTTTGGCTGAATCTAGGAAAAGAAAATGTTCATAAGGGTGGTGAGTTTCCTAAGAAAGACAGAAGCAGGAGGGGATTCGTTTCAGTCCCAATTCTGAACTTTGTTTCTTTAATTAATTGGGAGATTTACTTTGTTATCCTGAAAGGGCTATGGTTATCTAATTTAAATGATAAATAGACTTAATGGATTTTACATTTCTTGTCAATCCATGTATTCTTGTTAATGTAACACACAGCAAGTGTTTTCCAAACTGAAAATTGCTCTGATTTCCAAGATATTTGAAGATTGTTGGTGAATAACACATTTAATTCAACTCCACACAAATGGTGTGCTGGAAAGCAGACTTGACCAGTTAGGACATGGCAAGCACACCCACTGGGAAGTGATTTGAGAGGAGTAGTAGCAGATCTGCAAAGTCCAACATCAGCTTCCTTCTTCCATCTCCACAACTGTACTAAAGGCTTGAAGTTCTCACAATAAACGCCATAGTGAAAACCATATTTCACAGCGCCTTTTTGAAGAATGAGCTTTTGAGAGTATACAGATTTGGAAGTTGATCTAAAAGTAAGGAAAAGAATTTGTGGTAGCTACAATTGGAATATAGCCACTCATAAACACAACCATGCTTGTGAAAATATTGGATATTATAACCTCCATGCCTCTGGGCTTAGCAAATGTAGCATGATTGAATGTTGATTATTAACTGCAGGAATCATGACATTCGAGGAAAGGTTTCCCTTAGCTCAGAAGATCTCCACCCAGCTCCAATGAGTCAGGATTCCTGGGTGGACCATTGGCAAATCAAGCCAAAGACATCTGTTAAAAGTAAATGACTAAAAATTCTTGGCCTTTTTGTAGATTATTATGTATCAGGTTAAGCACTGAAAGAAAAAATAAGAAAGAAAAGCATATTAAAGGTAAAATGAGAAATCAAAGCCACAGAAACTTAACTTTTTAGATAGGAATCCCCAGACTGGCATTTCCATTCACAGTTCATGCATAAATGTAATTTAGAATGTGATCAAAGTGATACACATATTTCTAAAAAGTCATATTACTCTTTAGAATTTAAGGGAAAAGAATTCAGTCTGTTAATGCCCACAATATTATTACACTGTCCATTTCCATAGATATCATTTCTCAAGGCCAACTGTTTTAACCTGTTATATATTACTCTTCCAGCCTCCCTTCTATATATGTAAAAAGTTTATTATGTCAGGCACTTGAGAGATACAATGTTATAGACAGGGCACACATGAAGGACCCAGCTACACACTGTCCATGTTCAATATCTTGCTATTGTGTTTTCATTATCATTCAGCCATGATCTTGCACATCAATTCAATGCAGAATTTAAGATCACTTTAGACAAACTTCAAATAAGAAAAGGGTGGGGATCAAGTTTTTCAGCATTTCTACCCTCTATTGTGATATTTCGAAATCACATTCTGAATAATAACTAGAGGGTCACTGGAGTGTTAACAACAGAAATAACCATTGGGGTAGCAGTCCTAATGCCAGCAAGTCCACTACCACTTTGATTTCCTTGGTCTAACTCATTGCCTTTCCTGGAAACTTTTTACTCCATATTGGGGCACAGTGATGTTTGCAGACAGAACACAGATCAGAACTTTGTAAGTGGAACCTAGACATTAGCATATCAGGTTGGGATTCTGAACTTGTATCAGTAACATGGTTAATGACCATCACATACTCAAAACACAATGCCCCAAACAGCTTTACTTAAAAATGTTCATTAGAATAAGTCAATGGTTTGGGTCTAGCCTCTGGGTTCTGCTTCACTATCAGTCCTGGATCCTAATCTGGACTTCTCTCAGATATCCTGTTGTTGCCCTGTGCAAGTCAAACGATACTCTCTAGTTGGCAACCTTCTTCCATTGGTATTGGGAGTAACATCGTCTACTATTTCCCAGCACAGATACATGTACATTGAGGCAACAAAAGTTGGAGATCCTGCAACTTTAGATCAGGAATAGAGGCCTCTTTCTGTGCCCCAGCAGTTCCCAGATGGGACAGATGGTGAGTGGGCCATGTCAAAGCTCTGTAAAGCTTTTGGGGCAGAAGTGTACACTTTGTGACAGTGACACAGTACAGATTCCACAGTGAGAGTTGTGTTTGCTTTGTTGGTTCTGTTTTCTTTTATGGGAGGTTGCCAGGGCAGAGGGTGGATCTCAAGGGACAGAGACATGAGTGGGGTTGGGCTGAATGATGTGAAATTTATAAAGAATCAATTAAAAAAGTTTAAAAAATAAAGAACTGAAGAGTATGTGATGTCATTGGTATTGCATATGTGTTTGTAATGCAAAGCCAAATAAAAATGTTCTTTAAAAAAATGTGACATCCCAAAGTTTGAGCTTCTGATTCCCAAAGACTCACGTGGGCATGGTTGGCATGAGCAGAGGTGGAAAAAGAAACTCTAAGGACAAGGGCTCTCCAAGGGAAGTCCCTGCACTGGCAGCATCAGTGCCACCTAGGAACCAGCAAGAGGCACAAATCCCCATGTCCTTTATTGTCTTCACAGAACAGATAATTGGTATGGAAACTGTGGTCCAAAATGTTATGTCAAATCTCCTTTATGTTGCTATGTTAGTATATTAATATCTGAGAATCACACTTTTGCTAGAAAGAATTTTTGACACTTGTTAATAATAATACAGGCAAGGGGGAATGAGGTAAAGATAGTCATCCAAGTTTCTTTGTTAATGTCAAAGGTTCTGAAAATGGGACATGCTACATTCTACTTATCATGCATCTTGCATCTTGGTCCCTCGGTGACTCAAAAGTCATGTCTTCCTAACATGATTATGAACACATGGGAGAGGTTGTATTTGCATCATTGTGAAACCAGCTGTTAGAACAGTAAGAGACGCAGTCAGGCTTCTCATTGTCAGTGGGACTGAAGCACTTTTGTACAAGGAAAACTTCTAATTATACATCACTGTCAGGGATGAAGTAAATATAATTAGTATTATACCAAAACATTAATGTCACTTTTGTTGCCTCAATGTACATGTATCTGTGCTGGGAAATAGTAGACGATGTTACTCCCAATACCAATGGAAGAAGGTTGCCAACTAGAGAGTATCGTTTGACTTGCACAGCCAACAAAATATTTAATATCTTGTATAACCAGAAAAATATTACAAAAACAGTATTTTCATAACAAAAAATCAAAGTTACCTCCCAAATGTCTACACCGGAGCCAAGTGACAAACTAAAATTCTATTATGCTAACAGGAGTACAGCTTTATTTGAAGAATTTCTCCAGCCATCTTAGTGTAAAAACATAAAACACAATTCAAACACTTTCTCTATGTGGAAAAATGCATTACATGCTCTTAACACTTTAGACATTCTATTGTACCTCTTCTTTTTTTTTTCTTTCAGCTGTGTATGTGCTTATAAACCCATCACCCCAGAGCATAAATTAGTGTGATCCCAATTATGGTGCTTTTTTTTCCTTTTTGCAAAAATAAAGAAATTCTGCTTTAAAAAGAAACAAACGAACAAAAGCAACAAAAATGAACATCCAGGTTTTCTGATGCCTGAAGCCTATAGATTAAATTGCTACTTTATGTAGACTTGACATATTTATATGTCTTCCAAGTAAAAGGGGTTAATTATAGACACCAGAAACTAAATGTAACTCTACCCCAAAGTTCTTTTATGAAGGCCTCTATGTGATATTGGAACAGTTCATTTTTTCAAAGCAAAACATAAAATTTGGACAGTTGTGGTGAACAGCCAGCTATACCTTCACATTGCATTGTTCACCTCTAGTGAAAGTCATTAGGAAACTAAAGTACTCAACTGAAAGACCTCAAAATGTTCATTCTTATATTGGTTCTTCTTAGAAGGGGAAACAAAATACTCATGGGAGGAGATACAGGGACAAAGTGTGGAACAGAGACTGAAGAAAAGGCCATCCAGAGACTGCTCCACATGGGGATCCATCCCATATACAGACACCAAACCCAGACACTATTGTGGATGCCAACAAGTGCTTGCTGACAGGAGCCTGACATAGCTGTCTCCTGAGAGGCTCTGCCAGTGCCTGACAAATACAGAGGTGGAAGCTCACAGCCAACCATTGGGCACAAGGTCCCCAATGGAGGAGCTAGAGAAAGGACTCAAGGAGCTGAAGGGGTTTGCAGCCCCATAGGAGGAACCAGCAATATGAATCAACCAGTACTCCCAGAGATCCCAGGAACTAAACCACCAACCAAAGAGTACACATGGAGGGATCCATGAATCCAGCTGCCTATGTAGCAGAAGATGGTCTTTTCAGTCATCAATGAGAGCAGAGGCCATTGGTCCTATGAAGACCCGATGGCCCAGTGTAGGGGAATGTCAGGACCAGGAAGCAGGAGGGGGTGTGTTGGTGAACAGTGGGTGGGGAGAGGGGATAGGGGTTTTCAGAGGGGAAACCAGGAATGGGGATAACATTAGAAATGGAAATAAAGAAAATATCTAATAAAAATGTGCAAAAATGGAAGAAAATATCTATGTATGTTTATAAAATGAAATAAAAAGATAATAAATCAGAAGCAAAATTATGAGGAAGTGTGGAAATTTATGTTATCAGCATATATATATATATATATATATATATATGTATAATATATCCTGTACATTGTTTCTATCCCATTAATGATCAAATGATTCTACCTCAATATAACTGAGATCACAAGAAGAGATTCCTCAGACAATTGGAAATAGATCAATCTGAAGACCCAGATATACCACTCTTGAGCATATACACCAAAGTTGCCCCACCATACCACAGTACGTTCACAGCAACCTTATCTGTGATAGCCAGAAGATGGAAACAAGCCAGATGTTTTACACCAGAAGAATGTATACAGAAAATGTAGTGGAATACTATCCAGCTATTAAGAACAAGGACATCATGAATTTTGCAGCCCAATGTAAAGAACTTAAAAATAGTATTTTGAGTGATGTAATACAGACCAAAAAGCACATGCATAGTATGTGCTCACTAATAAGTGGATATTAGCCAAAAAAGTATAGAATACCCAGCATACAGTCCACAGAACTCAATGGTAACAAGCCAAAGAGCCCAAGTAAGAATTCTTTAATCCCACTTGGGAGAGAGAAGAAAGCAATAGGGGCTGGAGGCAGATGGAGGGAGAGACTTGGGTGGGAGAGTGAAGGGGAAGGAGGAGGGGAAAAGAGGAAAATGATCAGGTATTGTAAGAAGCATGAATAAAGCCCTGGAGACTAGCAGAATGAATGGAACTATGCAACGGTGAGAGGTGGAAGGTGGGGAGACCCTCTAAAATATACCAGAGAACTGGGAGGTAAGAGATGCTCAGGACTCAAAGGGAGGTACCTTTGAAGAAATGCCCAACAGCGGGGAGAGGAAATTTGTAGAGTCCACTTCCAGTAGAAAGACAGGGCCTCAAGTGGAGGGATGGGGTTGCCATCCAACAGTCAAAACTCTGACCCAGAATTGGTCCTATCTAAAAGAACTTCAAGGAAAAAAATGGAGAAGACACTGGGGGAAAGGAGGTCCAGTGACTGACCAAACTTGGGATCCATCTCAAGGGGAGGCTCCAAGTCCTGATACTTATTACTGATGCTATGGTGTGCTTGCAGACAGGAGCAGGAGCCTAGCATGGCTGTCCTCTGAGAGGCCCAACAAGCAGCTGAATGATACAGATGCAGATACTTACTCTCTACCAATGGACTGAGGTTGGGGACCCCAGTGGTTGAATTAGGGAAAGGTTGGAAAAATTTGAAGAGGATGACCCCACAGGAAGACCAACAGCATCAACTAACCTGGGCCCCCCAAATCTCTCAAACACTGAGCCACCAACCAGGCAGCATACATTAGCTGATCCCAGGCTCCAGATACACATACAGCAGAGGACTGCCTGGTTTAGCTTCAGCGAGAGAATATGCACCTAACCCTCAAGAGTCTTGAGACCCCAGGGAGAGGGGAGGCCTGATGGGGTGGGGTGGGGTCCCATAATGCTCTGAGGTGGGGAGGAGGAACTGTCAGAGGGGTGGCCAGGAGGGGAACTGTAAAGAATGATTAAAGATAGATAATAAAAAAGAAATATATATATATATATATATATATATATATATATATATATATGGAATGACCATAAATAACAGTAATTTAATAAAGTATTAGTCTTGAATGGAATGTTCAACAGAATACCTTTTCAGATTATCTTGCCTTGATTATGTGACATTTGAGCTACTCAGTAAAAATCTGTTACAAAAAGATTGTCTTGATAAGAGTTGAGAAATATACTTACCTGTGGGTAGAAGGACAGTTATTTAGAATGTAATTAGGGAACAAGGACTATATGAACAGACATGCAAACATAGAAGAGAGAAAGCTGAATAGGCCTCAACTCTAGGCAAAAGTTATATGCAACTAAGAAACATTGAGAGTGAGAGAAGTCATTCTTCCCATAGAAGACCACACTCAATGGTTACATAATACCAAGTGATCATCCCTGAAAACATATACATAAAAATAGCATTCTATAGAAAGACAAGGTTGCATTTATATATTTAGAAATTCAGATACACACATACAACCACCAATAACAACAAGAACAGCAACAACTAAAGAAAGAAGGGCCATAGAGTAGATGAAAGGTACATGAGAGGGTTTGGAGAAGGAAATGGAAGGAATAAATTGTACAACTACATTATAACCTCAAAAACATATATTCAAAAATAAAAAGTAATTTATTTTAAGGGAAAATACACATTTTTATAAAGTACACATTCATAAGATTTTAATTGGTGATTTAGACCAATCCTATGTGTTCTTCCTCTGTAGTTGCAAATCCCTTCAGTTCCTTCAGTTCTTTCTCTAACTCCTCCATTGGGGACCCCATGATCAGTTCAATGGTTGGCTGTGAGCCTCTGCCTCTGTATATGTCAGGCATTGGAAGAGCCTCTCAGGAGACGTTCATATCAGGTTCCTGTCAGTATACACTTCTTGGTACCCACAATAGTGTCTGCATTTGGTGACTGTATATGGGATGGATCCCCAGGTGGAGTAGTCTCTGGATGGCCTTTCCTTCCATCTCTGCTCCACACTTTGTCTTCATATTTGCTCCCATGAGTATTTTGTTACCTCTTCTAAGAAGGACTAATCATCCACACTTTGGTCTTCCATCTTCTTGAGCTTCATGTGGTCTGTGTATTGTATTTTGGACATTCCAAGCTTTGGGGCTAATATCTACTTATCAATGAGTGCATACCAGAGGAGCACACATGAAGGGACCCATGGTTCCAGGTGTATATGTAGCAGAGGATGGCCTTGTTAGGGATCAGTGGTTGAAGAGGCCCCTGGTCCTGTGAAGGCTAGATGCCCCAGTGTAGGGGAATTCAAGAGCAGGGATGAGGGAGTGGATGGGTGGAGGAACAGCCTCATAGAAGCAGGAGGAGGGGTGATGGAATAGGGAGTTTCTGGGGGTAGAAAATCAGGAAAGGAGATAACATTTGAAATGTAAATAAATAAAATATCCAATAAACAAATAAGATTTTGAACTATCTAGTTCCCCCTTTTACTATAAATCCAGAAAATGAAACATTTTTATATTTTACAGAATGTTATATTAAACAATTTGACTAATAACAGTAGGCTAAATTAATTGGGCAGATAAAATGTACTGGGTACTCCAGATGTGTCAGTCAAATACTAGCAGAACACAGGAGAAAACTGTAAAAATCAAAGAACTTGAAACATTTTTTATTTTTTAAGATCAAATTACCTGAACATGCAAAGATAAAAGAAATGCTATGGAAATTTGAAATTTCTCCTCTAAAAAGGAGACAAAACACAATTCTGGGAGCACTTAGATTTTCAAGAAGTATATTCTATGATTGAGAAAAATTCCCTTAGTTATTGTACTACTCTCTGGTTTGCTGATAATTTTAAGTAAAACTAAGCAAGATGTTTCTACAATAATTTTCATGTCCCCAGTTTAACATTCTCTTATACTTTAATTTTCTAGAAAAACCAAATATATTTATCCTTAATCAGTAAAATGAGGTAGGTTAGAATTATACACTTTTTTGAAGCAATAGATAAAAATAAGTGATGGGGATGATTGAAATTTTTACAAACACTGGCCTCTGAGTCGGAGGATTTAAATCTATTGCACAAAGAAGTGGTTTGTGCATCTTTGGTCTGCCACTTACCTTGAGCAATGTCCATGGGAAAGACATTGTTTTAGAGACTATAATTTAATAACATTTTCCCTTCTTTCTCCTCACTCTCAAATGTCCAATATGCTTCATTTTGTTCCTCATTGCTTTAGGCATAGTGCTGTTGTGCAGTGTGTAAAGTTTAATCTTGTGTTCTTCAATTACCAACTGCTCTGCCCTCATCTCTTGTTTCAATCTGGACATGACCATTGGAATGCTTGTACCAAGAATCTCCTGTCTCAAGTTTATGTAAGCCATTCTTAACCTTTATTCTCTGCCTTGTTAATAAATGCTGATCACCAAATGGCTGGGCAGAATTAGAAATAGGGCAGAGTGTCTGCCAGTCAAGGGAAGGAGATTGAGAGAGAGGGGATTTCAGATCAGCTAGGAGGATGGAGGATTGGAGCCATGAAGAAGGTGGACTAGAGAGAGATATAGAAACACATCTGAAGCTCATAGAGCCAAACCAATAATATGTAAATATCGTTGGATGGGGATGGGAGGCAGTTTTTTTTAACATAGGAATTAAGGCAGATTAATTAACTTCTCAGCTAGTGAGGTATAGCTTGCAATAAATCTTAGTTTTTCTACATGATTATTGGTGGCTAGCATAACATAGTGAAATGCAGTTGCCATATTAATTGACTGCCTACATTTATATTAAGGATAATTTTTTACATATTGCCTCACTTTACTAATTGTTATTGCTATATATATATTCATATGTATATATATACACATACAAATATATATATATGTATATTATACATATACCTTGTTATACAACTTGTTCTGTCTACATAATGTTACCCATATGTTTATTTTCAGAGCTTATTATTTGCAATAATGAGAAAATTTCATTGAAACTGTGTGTTATATTTACACACAAAGTTACTTTTTTTAGTAACTAGCTAATCATATGGTTTCTTTGCCTTTTTAGAGATTCTTATTGTTAATTTATTCATCTTTCCTTTTCTTCATATTTACTTTCTACCCATTCACTTAAGACCCCACTTTCCACTTGGTTTATCAGATCACTTGTACCAAGCTATTCCCCTTTATCTTCTTCCCTGTATTTTTCTGATCTTATCTACTTCTCCCTCCCTGTACAGTCCTCCTATAGAAGGGATATGATAATTATCATCAGAGAAGGAAAAGAAATTCATTCTGGCCATTGTATGAATTAATCTGATTTGTTAGATTATACTGCAACTGCATTCATAAATGTACTTAAAAAGACAATGACACTTTTGTTTTCCAGCAGAAGGAACTTAAAGGGCATATCATAGTCAGCAAAGAATAGCAAATATGCTCAATGACTTTATATGAGAAGTTAAGGACAGACCTGGCATACAGATATAGAAACTACTATGTTCAACTAACTGGATGACCATTAGAGTCAGGGAAGAATATAGACATGGCTAATAACATGAGCTCTTATCCATCAAGATTATCAAGCTAAACTGCCCTGAAGTAATAGGATTACATTCTTCTCAAAATGAGGCAGGGAAAAATAACTCATGAAAACTAAATGATCTTAGAAAATTAAGTGCCTGAATATTTGTAAGAATTTTTATGAAACACTTATACCAAATAAAAAATATGAGGGTTTTGTAGTAGACTAGTAGAGTAACACTGGCAGAAATTTCTCTACACCAAAGCATTACTGGCTCTTAAATATAGTTCTTATGGCTTCATGTGGGAATGGAGACAAACAAAACCAAATGGTCAAAGGATAATGTTGCCTTGTGTCACAAAGATAGAGACTTCTAGCTGAAATCTCTTATGTATGGTGGTACAGAATTTGAAAGTTGTGTTTAAAAGGTTGATTAGAAAATCTATCCTCAATAAATCTTGTTTAGACAGGTGGTGATGACAAGACCCAGTCTTGCATCACTATTAAATACAGGTTACATTGGAGAACTCAAGTTTTCATGAAAGGAACTAATGCCAGCCTGTTAACAGAGATAGAGTCAGACTCTTGCCAGAAGTACACTGATCCTGTTAGCTTAAAATAATGGGAAGAACTCCAAAGCATAAGAGTCAGTGATATTTTAGAAAGTAATACAATTTTGAAAAAAAAAAGGATTGGATTTGATCCTAAAGGATTAAGAGATGAATCCCTTTATTTTGGTTTTATAACTCTTGTGTGAAATTTCAGAACTATGATTTCATTTTAGTCTTTAGAAGAACTATACTGTTTCTCCTATGGGTAAGAAAAGGTAGAGCTAAAAATCACCTGCTAAAATTCTTGTAATTGTGATGTATTTCATTCAATTCATATATTTGTTATATTTTCAACAGATTCCTCCATGAGAAGAAGAAGTAACTGTCAATAGAATTCTAAAGCAATGAAAAATTAACAGGCTCAAAGAATAAATTTCCAAGTCTGGCATCAAACGAGTTAACACATATCCAATGAAGAATGGAGATACAAAATGTAATGAAGAAAAAAAAATATTGGAAATTGATCCACCAGATTAAACGAATGAAAGTCTAAGTGTATATAATCACAACATAATTTTCTTTTTTGTATTCAAAACACTAGAGAATATATTATGCCAGTTAAAAGATACATTACAGCCGGGCGTGGTGGCGCACGCCTTTAGTCCCAGCCCTTGGGAGGCAGAGGCAGGCGGATTTCTGAGTTCGAGGCCAGCCTGGTCTACAGAGTGAGTTCCAGGACAGCCAGGGCTACAAAGAGAAACCCTGTCTCGAAAAAACCAAAAAAAAAAAAATAATAATAATAATAAATAAATAAATAAAAGATACATTACATATTTATTAGATAATTCTATCAATTTCCAGGTTTAAAATTATTACATCTGAAATAGGAAGTTATGCTGCATACGATTAATGGAATATTCAGTCACATTAGTGAACACAATAGGAAAAAATTAATGAATGTGAAAGTACAGAATTAAAAACCAACCTTCCAAAAGGAAGACTAATTATTATCACAGAACAAACAAAAAAGTTCATTGGTGAACTGAGAACAATTTAATACACTTTAATGTATATGGAATTCACATTACCAAAGAGCAGAAGAAAGAAGATAAAGCAGAAAAATGTAAAATTATTTATTTAAACTTTCCCAACTTTATCAACACCATAAACCCTGAGACTGAAGACATTGAATAAATCTCAGTAATAGCAAACATAAGGATTAGAGGTATATTACAAAGAAGGCCCTTAATATCAACACCAATGAGAAAAAATGAAGCCTGCAAAGAGAAGAAAGAAAAGTTACTTTCAAAGGAACAGAAGCAAGGTCTACAGACAGCAGTGATGAGATGGCACCAAGTAGAATGCAACACAATAGAAGTATCTAATATTAGAGGAAAATGCTAAGAGAATGCTTAGCCAGATTCAAAACTGAAGGGGATGCAGGCATAACATGAAGAGTCTCTCATGAGAAGACTTTAAATGAAGAGTAAAATCAAAGATTTTTGGATCAGAAAAAAAAAGTAATAATTAAAGTCTGGAGTCATGAAAAGGAAGGAAGAATGTTAGAATGTTTCTGGAGAAATGTATTTCACTTTCTCTTAATATATGTCATAGGTTCTAGAAGAGATGCTTCCATTGGCAAAGTGCTTGCCAGGTAAGCGTGAGGACACTGCAGCCAGGTAAAGTTCTGTAGGAAGCACAACTATAACCATAGCACGGGAGAAGTACCAGGAAAATAATGAGGATTTTCTGGCCAGCTAGTTCCAAAGAGTTTGAGTTCATTGAGACTCTTATGGTAAAAAATAAAATGGCAAGCAATAGAGGAAGATGCCCGTTATCAATCTCTTTTCTTCAAACATGTACACACACACAATGTGCACACATACCTATGTAGCACATACATAAAAATAAGATGGAGTTCCTAAAAATGAGATTAATATAGTATGTTCACTTGTTATATAAGATTGACATATTTAGAGAAAACAGTACCTATGTTAGAATAGAAATATACTAGTCTTAGAGCCCCTGGAAGTAATATGGAGAATGGACTTGCTGAATTTCATCTTTAGGAGGAGTCTGGAGTGATAAGAGGATAAAGTTTATTATTTTACATCACCAAGTTCATGGCAATTTGTTGGAAACAAGTGCAATTTCTTTATAAATTATTCTCTTTTTTGTAATTTTAAAAATTTTGTTCTAAATTCCAGCAAATAAATGGCTAATAGAAACTTTGTTGATAGCCCAAAGCAATGTACATGTCAAATGGCATGCATCAGGAGGCCTTAACAGTAGTGTAGCTTATGTGAGTGATTTCATTCTATGTACCTAAGTTCTGGAGGCCTGAGAAATCAAATTTTCATAGGAATTGTAGGAAGAAGGCAACTGGAGGAACTTCTAGAGATCAACATCACTCTCACATATAGGATGATCTATACAGCTCATTATTTCTAAGAAGCTCCAGGGACTAGCTGGGCATGAACAGCAGCTTATACTCCACTAGAGATCTTACAGGGAAATGTTTACCTGAAAATGGAGTTTGAAATATCTGGGGAGAGTCGTCCCCGAACTTGCTGCTAATCTAGCCTGGGGGCTTATGAGAATGGTTTAGAGAATCAGCTCTACTCAGCCTTCTGGGATCTCACACTTAAATTATAGACGAATATTACCTGAAATAAGAACAGGATCCAATGATGAATTACTGTGTTCTTCATTCTGAGTTACTTTGCTTTTGCTTGAATTAGTAAAAGGTTCTACTAAATCCTTCTCAATACTAATCTAGGAAGAAATTCAACATGAACAGGAAAATAATTTAAATGTAGTGGCAGCATTTAAAGTCCAAAACTAAAACAAAGGTACCTCAATGCATTTATTGACTTGAATATAATACACTAGATCAATCATACAGCTAAGGACCTCTGGATTCCCAGGAATAAAAGCTATATCCTTATGAGATATATCCTTAGCTGTACAAACGGAGTCGATTTTTGGCAAATACCACAAGCAACTCAGCAACTTGTGCATCAGGTCGGAATATGATGGTCACTGTCATGTGCTATCAGACACAGAAAAACAAGAAATTAAGTTTTCCTCTCTTATGACTCTATTGTCTTGACATACTGCACATTGATGTAATTTTGATAAGAAACTTTAGAGACAAAATGCATGCAACTTTATTAACTTGGCGTTCACCTACTATATGAAAAATTCATGAAATTATTATACACTAGTAAAATCTAAGGCAAAGTAATTTAAGTTGATTAATTTCTAGGTATCCTCAGTTCAAAAATCTATTCACTTGGAACATTTTTGTGATATTTTACATATTCTTTTGTACATTAGTCTAAAGACACATAATTTATGCAAATCCAAGTAGGAAGTGTGATTGAGGCCTAGTGATTTGACTCTGAAGACTATGTTTGGCAATTGCTTTTGTGAACGGCATTATACTTTATTATATGCCAAGTAAAGAATTCATGAGAAATTTATTTTTGTCCACTTCTCCATATTGGGTTTCATCTTTACTTTCTGTTTATACATGCATACATTGAATATAAATGAATTAATGTAAGTATGCAAATATTTGATTTCACATCAGGCTCTCATGTCACGTTCTGTCCTTGTTGACAACAGACTCTGAATACAAATGTGGGTATGTAATCTAGAAATTAGCTTGCACCCTTCTCCCCAAAGTCTTAGGTCACATTCTGAATATTTATTTTTCCACATTTCTGTAAAGATCCCCAGAGGACTTTATATCATCAAGATCCCTTCTGTTATTTTACTGACTTATACTTAATTGGCTTCCATTATAGATGATCTTGCTGCCCCCATGTGCTTTTCCCACTTAGCATTACATGGACCCAGATGCAAAACTCAATCCATTTTCTTAATGTTCTCAAAGAGAACTGCATCCCCTCCATAAGGTTTGTCAATGTTAATGGTCTTGTGCCTGTTTTGCTAGAGGAGACAAACTTGTTCCATCCATCAATCATACAAGTTGTATGCTAATGGTTTTTAATATGAGGAAGGTGTAATTATAATTAAATATAGGATCTGGATAACATTATTCAGGGAATAGACATTTTATAGTAATAGCAAAGATGTACCTAAGAAAAGGAAATTATGATGCAGTTCAAATAACAACACAGGAAAGGTATAAACTGTGGGCTGGAATTAGTCATGCTCCATTTCATAAAGAAACAGAGAGAACATACCTACCATGAGAAAATTTAAAAAACAAGTACTTTAATAATTTCTGGTAAGTGAATATGTTATTACATGATTTGTTTAAATGTTTATCACAACTTGTTCCTGGTAAAACTAAGGAAAATGTTTATAGAGAGGGTGAGATATTTACTATCTTTTTCTGGCAGACTCAGGGTGCAGCATCACATACACCAGTAGATGATCAAGAGCAATATACATGTGAAGATTTTTATGATTTAAATAAAGTCATGTTAATTATTCTTTTCATATGTTTGATAATTTACCACTTTTTCGTTAAAATGTTTTATTTATTCACATTCTAAAAGTTGCCCCACTTTCTGGTTCCCTCGCCTGAGTTGTTCACCCCATCATCTCTCACGCCACTGCCTCTAAGAAGGTACTCCACCCGTCACCTGTCCACCCACCCCCATTTCACCCCCACCAGGATCCTTCTTCCCTGGAACACCATGTTTCCACAGTTTGTTTGTTTGTTTGTTTGTTTGTTTGTTATTGGAGGCCAGACTAGGTTGTCCTCTGTTACACATATTCCCTGGGGCCATGGACAAGCCCTTGTATGCTCCTTGGTTGGTGGCTTAGTCTCTGGGAGCTCTGAGGGTTCCAGTTAGTTGACACTGTTGTTTTTCCGATGGGGTTGCAATCCTTCTCAGCTCCTTCGGTCTTTTCTCTAACTCTTCCATTAGGTTTTTCCAACCTCAATCTAATGGTTGGCTATATGTATCTCCATTTGTCAGCTGCTGGTAGAGCCTCTCAGAAGACAGCCATGCGAGGCTTCTTTCTGGACACACAAAATGGCATCAGTAATAATGATAGGGTTTGATGTGCACACATGGGCTGGATCCCAAGTTGGATCAGTCACTGGGTGGTCTTTCTTTCACTCACTGCTCCATATTTTTGTCCCTGCATTTCCTTTTGCAGGAACAATTCCGGGTCAAAAATTTTGAAGATGGATGGATGGATCATCCCCTGACTCACTTGGGTGCCATGTCTATCCACTGGAGGTAGTCTCTTCAGGTTCCATTGCCCCATCCCCACTATTGATCATTTCAGCTAATGTTATTCCCATTGAGTCCTGGTAGCCTCTCACATCCCAGGCCTCTGGGGCATTCTAAAGGTTTTCCTGCCCCCCCATCCCTCCCCCCCCCCACACACACACTGCTGCAAAGTTCAGTTAATTCTCTCTCTGGGCTTTCCTCTTGCCTCCCACTAATATCTGGTTCTGCCCCACCCCCTTTGCTTCTCCCCTGTCCCACTCAGGTTCCTCCCTCCCTCTGCCTTCCATGATTACTTTGAAGCCCCTTTAAGTGGTTTTCAGGTATCCACACTTGGACCTTTCTCCTTGTTAAGCTTCCCACAGTCTGCAAGATGTATCATGGGTATTCTGAACTTTTTGGCTAATATCCACTTATCAGTGAGTACATATCATGCATGTCCTTTTGAGTCTGGGTTATCACACTCAGGATATTTTCTAATTCCATCTATTTGCCTGGAAAATTCATGATATCCTCATTTTTAGTATTTCATTGTGTGAATGAACCACATTTTCTGTAACCATTCTTCTTTTCAGGGGCATCTTGGTTGTTTCCAGCTTCTAGCTGTTACAAATAAGGTTGCTATGAACATAATGCCTTCTGTGTCTTTTTGTATGGTAGAGCATGTTTTGGGTACATTCCTAGGAGTGGTATAGCTGGTTCTTCAGGTAGAACTATTTCCAATTTTCTGAGGAACTGCCAGATTTATTTCCAGAGTGGTTGTATCAGTTTGTATTCCCTTCTGTAATGTAGGACTGTTCCTCTTTCTCTACATCCTTGCCATCATGTACTGTAGCTTCTGCTTTTGATCTTAGCCATTCTGATTGGCATAAAGTGGGACCCCAGGGTCATTTTAATTTGCATTTTCCTGATGACTAAGAATATTGAACATTTCTTTAAGTGCTTCTCAGCCATTCAAGATTCCTCTGTTGACAATTCTCTGATGAGCTCTGTACCCCATTTAAAAAACAAAAACAAAAACTGGCTTACTTGTTTTTTTAGAGTCTAACATGAGGAAAATCAATAAATCATTAATTCTTAGTACAAAAGCATACACTCCACAAAACTGGAAAATCTAGGTGAAATGGATGATTTTTTTTTAGACAAATATCATATACTAAAGTAAAATCAGGACCTGGAAATCTATCTAAACAGTCTCATAATCCTTAAGAAAATAAAGGCAGTCATTAAAAACCTCCCAACCCAAAAGGGCCCAGGACAAGATGGTTTTAGTATAGAATTCTACCAGACCTTCAAAGAAGAGTTAATACCAACTCTCTTTAAAACGTTCCATACAATAAAAACAGAAGAAACACTACCTAATTCTTTCTATGAAGCCACAGTTACTCTGAAGCCTAAACCACACAAAGACCCAACAAAGAAAGAGGACTTCAGACCAACTTCACTTATGAATATAGATGCAAAAATACTCAATAAAATTCTCACAAACTGAATCAAATTATCTTCAAGTTGTTGCTCCACTTCTATCACTGTGCATCGATTCCGTAAAGGAGTTACATGGTACTTCAGAATCAATTACCTGAAGAATGGGTTATGAGATTTAGATTGAAAAAATATTTCATGGTTAGGTGGCTTGTGGAGGTGTAATGTGGAAAGGGAAAAAATCTGTAAGTATAAAATTAAATCTGTTCTTCCAGAGATAATATTGTTGAAATTATCTTTGTCAGATTCTCACTGAGGATATGGTTGGTTCCTTAGGGTTAAAATCTTTTTTTGATAAGCATTTCAAAAGTCAATTTTTATTTACTTGCTATATATGCAATGTCCTATATAAGTTTATAGTATAGCATATTTTCAAAGGAACTAACTTTAGAAACTTGTAAACTATATATGTATTTTTTATGTATATATACTTATTCAGTAACATTGAGTAAAGACAGTTTCCTTTTAACAAATTCCTCTGTAAAATAGTTTGCTTACATATATTATATACATATGCATACAATAGATAAATATATAAGATAATATAGGTATATATTATAGGCATATAGGATAGGTAAGATAATATGACATATATTCATATGTATACAATAGATAGATATATAAGATAATGTTGATGTTTTCTATGCATATTACAGAAGGGGGCTAAGAGCTTTATTGTTTCATTAATTTTGATCAAAGATTGTTAGGTAAAATTCAAAATTTGTGTCTTCAAAACTGCTTAAAGGAATCAGTGGCAAAGGTTAGGCTGAAGACCCTAGACACAGGAGGCCAGGAGCAGCACCTAGAAGTGTCTACAGAACCTGGGATCAAGCCAGAAGCATTCTGTCAGGCTACCATCCCAACTGTGGTGAGGAGGAAAGGAGCAATGTCTATGAATCTCAGGTCTGTTTGAGAGGAAAGGTCTCAGTCTGCAATAGCCGTAGTCAGTGTAGCTATGTCTTTCTATATTGTGACTTTCCAGAAAAAAAAATAAAGTAGAAAGGTGTTACTTTAACTACTCTTGAGGTAATCTTCAGAATCGCATATGCAGTTGTTATCTGAATCTAAACTCTGTAATTCTGTGATGGCTTGGATAGAATAAAATAATCTCAAAAATCCCTTCAGTTTATCTTGTATAAAATGTCTTGGTCTGGTGGTGACTGGCATGTTTTCTCTCAAAGATAATAATCTTAGTCAGGTCCTAAAGGAATGGAAGGTCTTTGCTGTCTCACAGAGCACAGGAATGTGGGATGTCCTGGGCATCCTCAGGTCTTATCTGCTTCTCTTCCACCACCAGCCTTGACTGCTAATGCAGAAATGTAGTGTGTGTCCAGCATGACTCATAGTGCACTCAAGTGCTAGGCGATGGCACACGGAGGTCTCAGTCCTCGCCAGCTGCCCATCCCCACCCTCTGCTCTGAGATCATTTTACTCTCCCTTGGTGGCCATAAAACAGTTCTTCAGTTTCAGCTCAAAGTCCAAGTCTCCAAACAGCTCTGAGAGATTTGGGCAAGAGTGTTTTTTCATAGACTATTCATTAATCTTTTTTCCCTCTCTGCTCAAGCTTGCAAAGTTGGTGTCTGGTTAGCTAAGAGGACAAAGATGCCCCAGAATCCAGGATTTGTTCAGCATCCTGTCATTTGGCAGGAGACACTATCTCCAATAAGTTAACAAGTAATTTTCATTAAACTGCTTTAAATGCCCTCAGGCAGCATATTTGTTTTGTCACTTCCTCTTTGTTCCCTGTTATTTGTTGTTATTTGTTTGTAGTCATCTTCAAGGTTTACAGGGATCATTGTTATTCTTGCTAAATTTTCTTTTCTCATTCTCCAGACCAAATGAGCTTAGATACCCAGTGATAAATGAAATCTGGATGATCGGTCCCACAGCCTTATCTCTAAGATGAGGAAAAGAATAACTAGCAATCTTTCCTATTACCTTTCTACAATCTAGATACAGCCTGCTAGCTCAATACATGGTTCATTAGTAAAACAGAATCAACACAGATTCTGTAAAACAGAATTTAGTAAAACAGAATCAACACACTAACTGTCACACATTTTAAAATAAACATAAAAGTCAAAGGATTATTCCAGTGACTTCATAGACAACATCAGCAAGAACATCACACCCATTACTGGATGACCCATGACAGAGTAAAATCAGACACAATAATGTCAATGATAGCAACATCAGACCTTTAAGGAAAATTCTGAAATAAATTACCCAGAGCAGAATATCATTGTCTTGAGAACAGCATCCAGATTGTCTTTGAAAGCAACAGGATAATGAGATGCCCAGATTGAAGTGTTATATGGTAATAGCATCAGTCTAAACTGAGTGAGTGTTTCTCTATGTCCAAGTTTGCCAAGCAGCTGCTTGCCTGCTTAGTTAATCATAGCCCACCAAAAATACCCCACTAACTTACTAGATGTAGTGTCTGGTGGGAACAGACACTGTGCCCCAAATCCAGATTCCATTTGTAGAGGTCAGAACCAGACATCAGCATCTAATGGATAGAATAAAAGAGAAATAAAATCTCAGTGGGATGTTTTATAGTATTGTCTAGCAAGCTCTCTGGGACAGCACTTTATATGTTGATTAATTTCCCTAACCCTGTGAATTATAAAACAGGGTATATGATAGCCTTTTTCCACCAGGGAGAGTCTGGAGAATTTATGACAGATTCAAAGTGTGGTTCTTTACTTTATTTATTTATTATTGTCATCTGGGGAGCTTTTAGTTATCTAGATGCAATATGGTGCCTAGCCTGTAACAATCTTTCCAGATGCAACCATGTTTGAGATGGTCTGAAAGAGCACTGGAGATCCTGCTCTTGTGATACAGATGCTAATATCTATCAATACTCTGTTCAATATAGACACAAATACAGTGTGAGCTAGAAAGTAATGTATATTACTGTATTTACAATGTTTATTTATGAGGAGTAGAAAGGGGCCTTTGTTGAGAATCTCCAATTTCTTTCCAGATTCTTGACCCTTTTTATATTGCCTTCCAGATAGAGAACTTAGAAGAAAAAAAAATATGATTTATCAAATGAAAATGGAGGCTATAGAAACAACTGAGTTGCTACAATTCTTGCTACACAAGCACAAGGAAGTGCATTTATCTCCAGGACCCACATAAGAGAGCCATGCATGGGAGCTCATGCTTATAATCCTAGCATAGGACATAAGTAGTGCAGATTTGCATGGTTCTCTACCCAGCTAGCAAGGGTAATTGATCAGCTCCAACTACAATGAGACATTAATTCGTACAACAAGACAAGGAACACCCAAAGTCCAACACCAGAATTGGACCTCTGTCCTCCACGCATGTTTCTACACAAATATAATGTAGTAGAGATATCACATAAAGCCCCCTCAAGAAAAGAATTAAGTATTTTTGCATCAATATTAGTAAGAAAGTTTGGTGTGAAGTTTTCTTTCTTCGTTGGGTATTTGTGTGGTTTAGGTATTAGAGTAACTGTGACTTCATCAAATGAATTAGGTAGTGTTCCTTCTGTTTCTGTTTTGTGGGATAGCTTTAGGGATATTGGTTTTAGCTCTTCTTTGAAGGTCTGATAGAATTCTGCACTAAAACCATTAGTTCTGGACTATTTTGTTTGGGAGTTTTTTGATGATTATTTATTTAGGGAATATGGGACTATTTAGTTTACTTGATATTGATTTAACTTTGGTACTTGGTTTCTGTCTAGAAAAATCATCCATTTCTTCAAGATTTTCCAGTTTTGTAGAATATAGGCTTTTATAGTACGTTCTATTTTGAATTTGTTCAGGTTCTCTTGTTATGTCTCCCTTTTCATTTCTGATTTTGTTAGTTTGGCAACTGTCTTTGTGCCCTTTAGATAGTATGGTTGATGTTTTTTCTATTTTGTGATTTTTCTCAAAGAACCAGCTTTTGATTTTGTTGGTTCTTTGTATAGTTCTCTTTGTTAATAACTGGTTTTCAGCCCTGAGTCTGACTATTTCCTGCCACCTACTTCTCTTTGGTGTGTTTACTTCTTTCTGTTCTAGAGCTTTCAGGTATGCTGTTAAGTTGCTCTTATGGGGTATCTCCAATTTCTTTTTTTTTCTAAAGATTTACTTATTATTATATCTAAATACACTGTGCCTGTCTTTGGACATGTCAGAAGAGGGCATCAGATCTCATTACAGTTAGATGTAAGTCACCATGTGGTTGCTGGGATTTGAACTTAGGACCTTCAGAAGAGCAGTCAGTACTCTTACCTGCTGAGCCATCTCTCCAGCCCCTCTAATTTCTTTATGAAGGAATTTGGTGCTATGCATTTTCCTCTTAACATAGCTGTAAGCTGTGTTTTCATTTTCATTGAATTCTATAAAGTTTATTTCTTTATTTCTTCTGTGACCAAGTTATCATTGTATAGAGAGTTGTTCAATTTCCATGAGCATGTAGGCATTGTTTTTGTTTTTGTTTTAATTGGGGGGAACTTGTTGTTGTTGTTGTTGTTTGTTTGTTTGTTGTTATTGAAGTCTAGCCTCTGTCTGGGGTGATATGATAGGATGCGTGGGATTATTCCAGTCTTCTTGGATCTGTTGATGTTTGTATTATGTCCAATTATATGATCAGTTTTTAAGAAGGTTTCATGAGGTGCTGGGAAGGTGTGTTCTCTTATTTGGGGATGAGATTTTCTGTGTATATCTGTTAAACTAACTTCTGGTAGTTTCACTATATCTGTTTTATTTCTGTTTATGACCTGTCCATTGGTGACAGTGCGGTGTTGAAGTCTCCCACTATTATTATGTGAGTTTCAATGTGTGTTTTGAGCTTTAGTAAAGCTTATTTGGCATATGTGGCTGCCTTTGCATTTGGGGCATAGATGTTCAGGATTGAGATTTCTTCTAGGTGGATTTTTACTTTGATGAATAGGAAATGTCCTTCCTCATCTCATTTGATAACTTCTGGTTAGAAGTCTGTTTTATTGGATATTAGAATGGTAACTCAAGCTTGTTTCTTCAGATCATTTGCTTGGAAAAGTTTTTTTTTTTTCCAGTCTTTTACTATGAGGCTATGTCTGTTTTTGTCACTGAAATGTGTTTCTTGTATGCAGCAACATGCTGCATCTTGTTTATTTATCCAGTCTGTTAGCCTGTGTCTTTTTATTGGGGAATTGAGTACACTGACATTGAGAGATATTAAAGACAGATGGTTATTAGTTCCTGTTATTTTTGTTGCTGGATGTGGCATTATGTGTGTATTATTCTCTTCTTTTGGGTTTGTTATGAACTATTTAGTTTCTTGTATTTTCTCCCTATGGTTGAATTAGGGGAAGGATTGAAGAAACTCAAATGGAGAGTGACCCCAAAGAAAGACCAGCAGTCTCAACTAACCCAGACTCCAGGAAGCTTTCAGAAAGTGAGCCACCAACCAGGAGCAAACATGGAAACATATGTAGATGTCTGTCTGTTCTGGCCTCAGTGGGAGAAGATGCTCTTAATGCTCAAGGCATTTGAGGCCCTAGGAGGAGGCCTTCTGGGGCTGAGCACCCTCTCAGAGGCAATGGGGAGGAGGAATGCAATGAGTAACTATGGGATGGGTACTGAGGGGGAATGCAATGACTAGAATGTAAATTAATAAAATAATTTAAATTTAAAAAAGAAATAAAATGACTCTAAAAAGTTAAGTCATAATATAAATGATTCATCAATTTTAGAAAAGGTTTTGACAGACTTCCAAAGTAAACGTCTTCCTCTAAAAATTAAATTGGAAAAAGTCTCCTTTCTCCAGTGTTGAAGACTTAACCTCTAGCTAAAGCTTTGAGGAGAATGTATGCAATATCTCTCTTAATTTCAGTTAGCAAACTTCTGGGAGAGAATTTTTTTTCAGTTGTCAATTCAGTTCAATACTTTGGGTCAAAGGCAAAAGGAATATAATTCTCCCCATGTATCCTTTGAAGGAACTAGGGAAGTCACTATCATTTGATTTCCATCACTATCCAAAATACTGCTTATCACTGTATATGGTATTTTGTAAGATGACTTTTTTATAATGCTAAAGTTTTATTAGCTCATGTTAGTATGAATTCCTATATTTCACTCTTGATATTAGCCAGATGACATGTGTACTGAGAAAAGATTAATAAATGCCTAATGGGAACATGTGACCCAGAAGAGGTGGGACCGTGGTAATGCCCAGAAAAAAAGTGAGAATGCTTTAAAAATTTTGGAGAACTTATGCAGCCTTGGGTGATATTTATTTTATATATAAATATGCTAAATCACAGGTAGACAATACAGATAAGGGATATAAAGGAGATAGACTTCAAATAAAGAAGACTAGCTTTAATGCCTTCAGTCACAGCATCGGAAGATTATATTTTGTAGTAGATATCAGGAATAAAAATAATTTGTTAATTTCCTCCTAACATTATATTTAAGCCTTATATATCTACTCCCACTCACAATTACAGAATATTTTGACTTTGATGGTATTTTTAGATAAAAGCAAATATAGTGTCTATGATAACTATAATATTATATACATATTTCCTAAATTATAGTTTTGAGTTATTTCCTATCATATGATAGACAAATTATTTCTTTATTATCAAAGAGAAATCAGTTAAATTTTTTCACTGGCTTAAAAATTAATGTGTCTCATTTTAGTTGGTCTGCTTCCGTGAAGACACCATATCCTGATCCATCCTAGAGGACCTGCTGCACTCAGAGCAGTTGGTAACAACCTCCACTCCCACCCCAGTCCCAGAGCAGATACTGGAAGCCTAGTGGACTTGGTCTCGGGATCCATCACACATCAAAACCTCCACCCACCAAAATACCACTTCTCTTCTGCCCTTCCCACCTCTTCTGCCTGGTCCTTGCTGCTGGGGAAGACTCTTAGTTGGTCTTCCCCCATGAAGACACCATATTCTGATCCATCCTAGAGGACCCACTGCACTCAGAGCAGTTGAGGACCTGCTGCACTCAGAGCATTGAGGAGATCAGGACCCTCTACACTCAGAGCAGTTGTGGATTCCCTGCACTCAGGTCAGCTGGGCAACAGCTTGACTGCTCCACTGAAGATCCAACAATCTGAGGGCCTCCCAGGAGATCTATTCCAGCCAGGGCAACAGATCAGTAACTTCTCTGCCCCTGTGAAGAGCCACCAGATGGAATGCCCCACAGGTGGTCTGATACAGCCAGGGCCATAGGTCTACCAGAAGACTTGAAGCAACTCAGGAACAAAAGAAGCAGATGCCATACAGTCACTAAGACCAACAATCACCAGGGATATCCAGATGGCAAAAGGCAAGTGCAAGGCCATAAGCAACAGAAGCCAAAATATGTGGTCATAAACAGAAGCCAGTTCTCCCATTACAACAAGCCCAGAATATACCAACACATGTGAAAATCAGGAACCTTTTCTGAAATCCTATCTCATGAAGATAATAGAGTCCTTTAAGGAAGATAGAAATAACTCACTGAAATAAATACAGGAAAACATGGGTAAACAGGTGAAGGAATTGAATAAAGGGATCCAAGATCTAGAAGTAGAAACAATAAAGGAATAAAAAATAGAGGCAAACCTGGAATTGGAAAACCTAGGGAAGAGGTCAGGAATTGCAGATGTAAGTACTACCAACAGAATACAAGATAGAGAAGAGAGAATCTCAAGTGTAGAAAATACCATAGAAGAGATTGACACCCAGTCAAAGAAAATTCAAAGCATAAAAATCTTCTAACTCAAAGCATCCAGGAAATTCAGGACATAATGAAAAGACCAAATCTAAGAATAATCAGAATAGAGGAGAAGGAAGATTACCAGATCAAAGGACCCAAAATTGTCTTCAACAAAACCGTAGAAGAAAACTTCCCCAACCTAATGAAAGAGACAGCCATAAAGGTACAAGAAGCCTATAGAACACCAAATAAATGGGACCAGAAAAGAAAATCTTCTTGTCACATAACTATCAAAACACTAAATGCACAGAGCAAAGAAAGAATATTAAAGCTACAAGGGAAAAAGGCCAAGTAACATATAAAGGTAGACCTATTAGAATTATACCAGACTTCTAAAGAGAGGCTATAAAAGCCAAAAGAGCCTGGTCAGAAGTCATGCAGACTCTAAGAGAACACAAATGAGAGCCCAGGTTACTACGCCCAGTAAAACTCGCAATCAACATAGATGGAGAAACCAAAATATTCCAGGACAAAACCAAATTCAAACAGTATCTATCTACTAACCCAGCCCTACAGAGGATCCTGGAAGGAAAACTACAACACAAGGAAGGTACCTGCACCAAAGAAAGGAAAAGATATTAAGCATCTCATGAGGAAGTAAAAAACAGAGAGCCACAAGCATATAAAGTCACCTACGAAAACAAACATATCAGGAACCAACATTCATCTCTTTTTAATATCTCTCAATATTAATGGACTCAACTTACCTTGATAAGACATAAGCTAAAAGACTGGATATGCAAACAAGATCCAGCATTTTGCTGCATACAAGAAACACACTTCAATAACAAAGACAGACACTGTCTCAGAGTGAAAAGGTGGAAAAAGTTCTTCCAAGCAAATGATCCCAGAAAACAAGAAGGATTTGCCATCATAATATCCAATAAAATAGACTTTCAACCAAAAGTTATCAACTGTGATGAAGGAAGACACTTCATATTCATAAAGGGGAAAATTCCCCAAGAGAAAATTTCAATTCTGAACATCTATGCCTCAAATGCAAGAGCACCCAAATTCATAAAAGAAACTTCACTAAAGCTCAGAAAACACATTAAAACCCACATAATTATAGTGGGAGATTACAACACCCCACTCTCATCAATGGATAAGTCATTGAAACAGAAACTGAAGAGAGACACAGTGAAACTATTATGAACCAAATGGATTTAACAGATATCTACAGAACATTTCACCCTAAAACAAAAGAATCACCTTCTTCTCAGCACCTCATGATACCTCCTCTAAAATCGACCATATAATTGGTCACAAAACAACCCTCAAGAGATACAAGAATATTGAAATAGTACCATGCATCCTATCAGATCATCATGGCCCAAGGCTGGTCTTCAAAAACAACAGAAAGCCCACATACAGGTAGAAACTGAACAACTCTTGCATCAATGATGACTTGGTCATGGAAGAAATAAAGACAGAAATTAAAGACTTTCTGGAATTTAATGAAAAGATTGATACCTCATACCCAAACTTATGAGACACACTGAAAGCAATGCTAGGAGGAAAGTTCATAGCACTAAGTGACCTGGTAAAGAAACTGGAATGATCTTACACTAACAACTTAACAGCACACCTGAGAGCTTTAGAACAAAAAGAAGCAAACTCACCAAAGAGGAATGGAGGGCAGGAAATAGTCAAGCTCAGGGCTGAAATCAGCCAAATAGAAACAAATAAAACAATAACGAATCAGCCAAACCAAAAGCTGGGTCTTTGTGAGAATCAACAAGATAGATAAACTCCTAGCCAAACTAACTAAAGGACTAAGAAGCAGTATCCATAGTAACAAAATCAGAAATGAAAGGGGAGACGTAACAACTGAAACAGGAAATTCAAAAAATCATCAGATCCTACTATAAAAGTCTATACTCAACAAAACAGGAAAATCTAGATGAAATGAGTGGTTTTCTAGATATATGCCACATACCAAATTTAAATCAAGAACAGATAAACTATCAAAACAGGCCAGTATCACACAAGGAAATAGAAGACGTCATTAAAAAATTCCCAACCAAAAAAAAAGCCCAGGGCCAGATAGATTTAGTGCAGAATTCTACCAGACCTTCAAAGAAAACCTGATACCAATTTTCCTCAAACTATTCCATAAAATAGAAACAGAACGAACACTACCTAACTTGTTATATGAAGCCACAATTACTCTGATACCTAAACCACACAAGGACCCAACCAAAAAACAGAACTTCAGACCAATCTTGCTTATCAATATTGATGCAAAAATACTCAGTAAAATACTTACAAACTGAATTCAAGAGCACATCAAAACTATCATTTACCAGCATCAAGTAGGCTTTATCCCAGGGATGGAAGCATGGTTTAATATATGAAAGTCCATTAAAGTAATCCACTATATAAACAAACTCAAAGAAAAAAGTCACATTATCATCTCCTTAGATGCAGAAAAAGCATTTGGCAAAATATAATACTACTTTATGTTAAAAGTATTGGAGAAGTCGGGAATTCAAGGCCCATACCTAAACATAATAAAAGCAATTTACTGCAAATCAACAGCCAATATCAAATTAAATAGTGACATACTTAAAGCAACCCCACTGAAATTTGGGACAAGATAAGGATGCCCACTCTCATCATATCTATTCACACTAATTCTGCACTAAATCTATCTGGCCCTGGGCTTTTTTTTGGTTGGGAATTGTTTAATGACGTGAATAGCAGAGTATAGTACTCGAAGTGTTAGCTAGAACAGTAAGACAACAAAAAGAGATAAAGGGGATACAAATTGGTAAAGAAGAAATAAAGGTGTCACTATTTGCAGATGATATGATAGTATACATAAGAGACCCCAAAAATTCTACCAGAGAACTTCTCCAGCTGATAAACAACTTCAGCAAAGTGGCCAGATATAAAATTAACTCAAATAAATCAGTAGACTTCCTTTATACAAATGACAAACAGGTTGAAAAAGAAATTGGGAAAAATTCCCTTCACAAGAGACACAAATAATATAAAATATCTTGGGGTAACTGTAACCAAACAAGTGAAAGACCTGCTTGACAATAATTTCAAGACTCTCAAGAAAGAAATTGAAGAAGATCTCAGAAAATGCAGAGGTCTCCAACGCTCATGGATTGGCAGAATTAACATAGGAAAAATGGTCATCCAGTCTAAGGCAATCTATAGATTCATTGCAATCCCCATTAAAATCCCAACACAATTCTTCAAAGATATGGAAAGAACAATTATCAAATTCATCTGGAAAGACAAAAAAAAACAGAATAGAGAAAACAATTCTTAGCAATGAAAGAACAACTGGGGAAATCATCATCTCTGAACTCAAGCTTTACTACAGAGCAATAGTGATAAAAACTGCATGGTATTAGTACTGAGACAGACATGTTGATCAATGGAATAGAACTGAAGACCCAGATTTAAACACACACACACACACACACACACACACACTTACAGTCACTTGATCTTTGACAAAGACACCAAAATATACAATGGAAAAAGGAAAGAATCTTCAATAAATGGTGCTAGTCTAATTTTCTGTCAGTATGTAGAATAATGAAAATAGACCCATAGTCATCACCTTATACAAAGCTCAAGTCCAAGTGGATTAAGGACCTCAACATGACACCAGATACACTTAATCTAATAGAAGAGAAAGTGGCAAAGAGTCTTGAACTTATTGGCACAGGGGGAAATTTCCTAAACAGAACTCCAGTGGCTCATGCTCTAAGATCAAGAATTGATAAATGGGACCTCATGAAACTTGAAAGCTTTTAAGTAAGGCAGAGGACATAGTCAATAAGACAAAATGGCAACCTACAGATTGGGAAAAAATATCTCCACTAAACCCACATCTGATAGAGGGCTAATATCCAAAATATATAAAGAACTCAGGAAGTTAACCACCAAAAAACCCCAAACAACCCAATCAAAAATGGTATATAGAACTAAACTGAGATTTCACAACTGAGGAATCTCAAATGGCTGAGAAGCACCTAAAGACATGTTCAAAGTCCTCAGTGGTCATAGAAATACAAGTCAAAATGACCCGGAGATTCCACCTTATACCAATCAAAATGGCTAAGATTAAAACCTCAGGTGACAATACATGTTGGAGAGGATGTGGAAAAAGAAGACCACTCCTCCATTGGTGGTGAGATTGCAAGCTGGTAAAACCACTCTGGAAATGAAGCTGGAGGTTCCTCAGAAAATTGGAAATAGATCTACCTTAAGACACAGCTATACCACTCTTGGGAATATACCCAAAATATGCCCCATCATGCCACAGGGGAATATGTTCCACTGTATTCATAGAGGCCTTATTTGTGATAGCCAGAAGCTGGAATCAGCCTAGATTTCCCATGACAAAAGAATGGATACAGAAAAAAGGATTCATTTACACAATGGAGCAAGGACATCCAGAGTTTTTCAGGCAAATGTATGGAACTAGAAAATATCATCTTGAGTGAGGTAACTCAGACCCAAAAGGACATGCATGCTATCTACTTACTATTAAGTGGATACTGGGGGCGGGGGGAGTACAGAATACCCAATATATAGTCCAGAGAACTCAAAAAGTTCAACAAGCTGAAGTGCCCAAGCGAGGATGTCCCAGTTCCACTTGGGAGAGAGAAGAAAGCAATCACAAGTGGGGAGGGAGGGAGGGACCTGGGAGGGAAAGTGGACGTTGTGGGGGTTGGGTAGAGTGGAAGGGAGAGGGGAACCTAATCTTGTATTGGGTGAGGGAAAGGGACTGAATCCCTAAGGTCCAGCAGAAAGCAAGGAAACAGGCAACCTCAGGAAATAGGAGGTTGGGGCGACCCTCCAAAATGCACCAGAGTTGTGGGGAGGTGAGAGACTCCCAGTACTCAAAGGGAGGGACCTTAGATGAAATGCTCTACAGTAGGGAGAGGGAACTTATAGAACCTACCTCCAGCAGGAAGACAGGGCATCAAGTGAGGGATGGGGTTTCCATTCCACAGTCACTATTATGACCCATAATTGTGCCCATATGAAATAATTACAAGGATGGAAATGGAGAGGAACCTGAGGAAAAAAAGGCCCAGAACAGAGCCAATGTTGGTTCCAGCTCAAGGGTGGTCCCAAAGCCTGCCACTATTACTGAGGCTATGGAGCATTCACAAAAAGGACCTATCATGACTGCCTTCTGATAGACCCAACAAACAGCTGAAAGAGTCACGTGCTGATATTTGAACAAAACAAATGGATAGAAGCAGCTGACCCCTGTTGTTGAATTAGGGAAGGCTGAAAGAAGCTGAGGAGAAGGGCGATCCTGTAGGAGGACCAGCTGTCTCAATTAACCTGAGATCTCTCAAACACTGGACCACCAAACAGGCAGCATGTACCAGCTGATATGAGGCCCCCAACACACACACAGTAGAGGATCACTGGGTCTGTGTTCATTCAGAGATGATGCACCTAACCCTCAAGAGACTGGAGGCCCCCAGGAAGTTTAGAGGTCAGGTGGGGTTTGGGGTGGTAACATCTAAGTGGAGACAGGTGGTGGGGAGGAGGTATGGGATGTGGAACGGGTGGATCAACGGGGAGAATAAAGTATGGAGTGTAAAAAATATATGAATTAAAATAAAAAATTAATGTGTCTCTCAATGTACATATGTAATGTTTAGTAGGAGTGGACACTATGAGTCAAATGGGTGATATAGGATTCAATTTACTGAGGTTACAACTAGATATTAGTATCTAATTGGTAATATAAAATATAAATAATGATCACACTGTTTCTTTGTTTTATAGGATTGTCCCGAAAGATTTAAGGGACGTCAATTTTGCCTGAATCTGTGATTTTTCTGTAGGACAACTGACAGCCTTTGAAAAACAGAGAGCATAGTTTAGGCTGCAGAAGAATACACTACAGTTCTGGGAACGAAACTTCCAGAAAATGAGTTTTTCATGGTTGATAATTTTTGTTATCAAAAGATTATTAGTGAGGAATATCATCTATTGTTAAGTATAATGGCAGAGGACTACTGTCTCTTGGACTGTTAAAGAAACATACTGTTTGATTCTATCCTCATTATTCTTTCCTGCTGGTGTGAAGGACTATGCAGGTAACAAAGAATTATTTTTGCTGTCAAAGCCATTTGAAGATGTTCAGGGTCAGTTGAGCCTGAGAGAATTCTTCTGTATACACACACACACACACACACACATACACACACACACACACACACACACACACACACACACACACGGAGAAGTTAAAGGCCATGGCGGTTCTTAACCTGTGTTTCACTTAGATGTGTAGAGGAGATTTTTCCTCTGTTTTTACCCTCCTTTTGTAGACTAGACATTGGTTAGATTCTACTCAGTGGCATCTCAATGGTCCCTGTGAATGAGAGGACCAGTGACTCCTCTAAGTTATGGTACATTTTGAAAGGTGCCCCCACAGTCTTCCAGGTCCTGGGGAATGAGGGAAAAGATACTTTCCATCTAATTTCTTCAGGCTCCATCACTTTTAGGACTCCACATATGGTATCGTACAAATACCCAGAGGGCCAGTGTCACCAGTGTAGTGTTTTACCTGTATATATAATTTAGATAATGCTTTAGCAAAAATCAAATATTTAAAAATAAATCTTAATTGGTCATATATTTTTAAGTTTGGATGCATCTAAATCTCATCTTTTATGTATCCTTATTAATACATTCTGACCCATAACTTACATAAGCTTTCTAGCTCTTCCTTCCCTACTTTGGAAAATATCTAGCTAATTTAAACTTTATGAACAAGTCTTTCTCTCTCACTAAATATATCTCCATTTTTAAAAAGAATATAAAACTATTTATTGACCACTGTTCACTATTATTTACAATAAAGTAAATATACAGATGGATGACATTCTGATACTACAAAGTTACTTTTCTGGCTCATTGAACCAGAACCCAAATACTGAAAAGATTGATCCTACTAGTACAGAATGAGTCAGGGTAAAGAAAAAGCATGAAGGTCATTAATTGATATTAGCAAATTTTGTTCACTCACTTAGTCAGCAGGTCTTAAATTGCCAACATCAGCTCCAAACATGATTCTATTTCCACATCAGATTCCATGAACTATAACCTTTTAGTACAGGTTTTAACTTTCTACAAAGGAATCGTTCAGAAGAGGAACCTTTACAGAGACTGGCTGACCAGGTTTCTGTAAATAAACCACAGTATTTATGTGATAATACATCAATTCTGATGTGATTGCTTTTAACTATCCAATAAACTGCAGAATCTGCTTAATCTGAAAGGTTATGTTTTCAAGAAAATGTTCACAATGAGGGAATCTCATCAACTTGTGTTTTCTTCTTCAGTTCTTTTGAGTATTAAGACCAAGACAAAACATACACGTTATATAAGTGTTTTATGCATACATTGCATACAAACAAACAAAGAAACAAAAAACCCAGAATGGTTCTTCTGTGTCCTAGTTAAAAATAAGTTCTGACTTGAGTAATGACTGTAAAATCTCCCCAGTGTTTAAGAAAAGCTGTTCTTCAAAGCTGAGGAAATACAACATGGTGTCAAATATTCTATTGTTAAGGGAAGCAACTACAGAAAGCTCTTACTTGCTCAAAGGAATCAGTGCCTTTTGATGCAGAACAAAAACCAAAAATATCCCAACTACTGCCAATATTTTCAAAACCAGCATATCAAACTTTATTTTCATTATAATGCTATTTTTCCACACTAGTAATTCAAAACCCAAGATCCAGATTATATATATATATATATATATATATATATATATATATATATATATATATCTTCATCTTCAGGACAAGAATGCCAAGTCAGCCTCTCCTCCTAGAAGGCAATGACAATCTGAGGAGACTTTATATTCGCCTCCTCTGCTGGCACCAAGTCAACCTCATCCGAGTCCTTCCATTTCATGAGAAACACTGCTGTCTGTGGCACCAATTATTCTTTCAGGATCAAGACCTCTGGCAAAGCCCCTTGGTTTGTCAGCATTATCTCTCTTCTTCTTCGATTTGCGATCATTAAATTCACTATCAGGTAAAGTTTTCCTTTTTGTACCATCTTTTTTCTTTACCAGCCTTTTGAAAATTAAGAAATGCTTCAATTAATTCTGGACATTCTAAATTTTCTTCTGGTTCCCAAGTATTATCAGCATCTGTGAATCCCTTCCACTTCAGGAAATACTCCATATTCTCATTCCATACACGATGGTTCAGTACTTTTTCTACCACAAATTCTTCAGGCTCTGCGTCTTCAATATTTTACTCTTTCCATCCTGTTTCTTTCCCAATTTTTGCAATGTAGTTTTATAGGAGGCCATTTTTTTTACATTTAATCAGAGACTTGAAGAGTGATCAGATGCTCAGGGCTGCCACTATCTCCATTTTTATACCCTAACAGCTTGCTTGTATTGTTAATACCGTAACACATAATAACATCCACAGATACAAATCCCAGGCTTTGACCCTTCAGCAGGAATTAACAAAAAGATAATTGCACAGTTAAACTTTGATCTATCAAACAAATCCAATGCCAACCTAGATATAGAGAGCGCAACTTCTCTCACTGGTCCACAGGGCTCTGGGACAGAATTTACCCAGCTGCATAATTATGCTTCATCTTGCTAAACAAGACTTATGCTGATCATAATGTTAAGGGTTTTTTCTTATTAACTTTTCCTCTTAATTTTCCCCAAGAGATTGTAGTCAAGGAGAACCAAAGGCTGACTTGTGAATTTAACACTGGCCAGTGAAAAGCATTTCTAGCTATTAAACCAAATTAATGTCTTCCAGGGTGCCTATCTTGTAGTGGATAGCATGACAAAAAAAATGTAAGTCTTGCTAATAAATGTGACAAAGCCTGCCTATGCTTCTTGGTGTTTTTCTTGCCTGTCTTCTTCCTCTGAGAAAGATGAACAACTGCTTCAACTCTTTTCTTAATTATACTCTTTGTGGGAATTATTGTAGTAGTGCTAACAATCTGACTCTTCGTATGGTCCATTACAGATGCTACCTCGCACACATGGCATCCATTACAGATGCTACCTCACACACATGGCATCCATTACAGATGCTATCTCGCACACGTGGCATGTGACATTTGCCATGGCTACACTGATAATGGTTCTCTTAAGTTTTGAATCTTTGCCATCTGTTATGCTGTATCATTGACATCAACACTCCTGAGACACTATAACTGTTGTCCCATCTGCATCTCCACCTTTGCCAGCTTTGGCAGCAATTATAGTCATCTGTGGCCCAAAAATCCTAACAGGAGTTAGGGTGACCTCTGCAAGTAGTAAACCAGGGACTAGGAATTAGATACCTCAATATGCAGACATGTAGAAAGAGAGGCTGTGACCTAAGTAATGAAGATGGTAAACTTCCATGATTGTTGATTTCTTCACTTTCCTCACTCTAGACAAAAGCTTAAAACAAAGGTCTAGCAGGATTTTTCTCCCACCAGTAATGCCCTTCCCTGTGGACCAGTTTAAAAAGTTCTAGGCTGCCTAGCATGTGTTTCCAAAGACCTTTGGGCCTATTAGCCCATCTGTCTTTGATCAGTCTTAAATTGGGGAAGAAGATCCCCCTCAAAGACCCTTAAAATACACTGCCATCAATACAAATGGAGCTTCTGGTTCCAGAGCACCCTTCTATTTGCAGACGGTGGTCTTACTATCTATAGGTCTTGCTGTGTGCATATCTCCTCACTGATAATAAAGGCTTTCCTTTTTTCTTATTATTGTATTTTTTGTTCATTTTATTTATTTTATGCATCACTGCTATGTTGCATGCACATCTACATGCCAGAAAAGGGAATCAGATCTCTTTCTATATTATCGTAAGTTACCATGTGGGTGCTGGAAATTGAAAATTTAGAACTTCTAGAAAAGGAGCTAGAGCTCTTAACAACTAACCCAACTCTACAGCTCAATAAAGGCTTTTTTTTTAACCTGCTTTAAAAAACAAACAAAACAAAACAATGATTAAAGTGATGACGATTAAACAAATAGGATCTATATATGCATTATAGTTTTGGAATTTCATAAGATTAACAAACCTACTAATATACAAAACAAAACAAGATATATGGTCAGAAGGACCATGCTCTGAGTTAATTTTACTTTGTGTGCCCATAATTTGCAGGATATTACATCATCAGCATGAAATAGCTTTCTGGCATGAAACAAAATTGCTATAGCTATGCAACAGGAGCAAGTTTGAGTAGGAAGAAGTGTGTATCATTAAGAAAGATGACTACATGGTCAGGCATAATCCATTGAGTCAAAAGGTGCTCCAAAGATCGGGAACAGAGAATGTGTTTGTTATTTGAAATGAGGGACCTAAGCAATGGTGCTCAGCCTGCTCAGCATCCATTTCACCTGACTCTGTCCCTGCAGAGAATCACAAGGTGTGCATCTGCCTGGAAGCTAGGTCTAGGCCCACCAAGGCCAGGACACAGTACTGGTTTCTCACTCCTCAGGGATGCTGGGCTCTCCACTAATGAAACACTCAGAGATGCTAGAGATTGTTGTAGTCAGAGTATGACGCTATCAGTAATATCAGTTGTTCAGATGGTGTTATCCACTCGCATTTGTGCTTAATGTGGACCTAAAGAAAGTCAGAATGAGGTCCTTAGAATAGAAAGATCACTTCCACTTCCTCTTCATCGTCCCAGAATTAAAGACTGGTAGGGAGAGAATGGTAAGTTCTTTATAATAGACAAGAATTGGTAGGAGAGGCCTTGGATGTAGGGTGTGTTTCAGTGTTGTTTTCTGAATCAGGGTCTCATGTATCTGATGTTGTCCTCTACCTGGCATGCCAGGTTAACCTTGAGCTTAGATAATCCTATTTCCACTATGTAATAAATAGGCTTACAAGTGGGGCCTCCAAGGACTGTGACTACAACACTAGTCACTGAGAGAGACCTGATCTGAGTTTTCTTTTTTTATTATTAGATATTTTCTTTATTTACATTTTAAATGTTATCCCCTTTCCTAGTTTTCCCTGTGAAAATTCCCTATCCCCTCCTGGATCCCCCTTGCTCCCCAACCCACCCACTCTCATTCCTAGTCCTGGCATCCCCCTATACTGGGGCATAGAACATTCACAGGACCTAGGGTTTCTCCTCCTATTGATGACCAACTAGATCATCCTCTGCTACATATATAGCTAGAGCCACAAGTTACACCACATGTTTTCTTTGATTGGTGGTATAGTTTCAAGGACTTCTGGGGGTACCAGTTAGTTCATATTGATGTTCCTCCTATGTGGCTTCAAACCCTTTCAGCTCCTTGGGTACTTTTCTAATGTTAACGCATGAACCCCCAGTATAGCTATAGTCATTTTGTTCCAGGTTTGTAACCTATTTCAGATTGTTGATGTAATATGCCTGGCAATCTTTGACACAGAAAAATAACTTGACTCAGAGCAAGGTAGATTATGGTGATCATATCCTGTTACGTTTTCTATGACATTTGTTAATTTTATAGTATTCCAAAAAAGCTTTACATAGGACCCATCAAATTAAGGGTCAATATGCATTGTTAAATCAAAAGTGGCCTGATCAGAACTGACCACTGGACAATACTTGAAACATCATATGAGCTGCTTGTGTCTTTTTCATTTTTATTTTTATTTTTTTGCTTTGTTTTGTTTTTTTCTTTATAAGTTGACAAGGATGTTTGGGGCCATGGCTTAGCCCGCAAAATCTGAGCTGTGATTTTGATCAATCAGTATTTTGGGTGTGCATTCAATAAACCATCCCTGTTTGAGATAAGTGATTGTGTGGTTTGGGAGGCGAGTCAGTAACCTGAACACAAGATGTTGTTCTGTCACCTGAGCTATGACTATAGCATTGTCCTACACCCTCTACCAGACGCCTCCACATCTGTTGACTATTTTATTTTATTTTTCAGAGAGTATCTCATGGGATAGCTTGCAGAGGCCTGTGTACAATCCTACTTTGGTGACTTTGGTGCAGAGAGGAGAGCCTCACACTCAGCTGAGGGCTTTTTCATTGGTGCCTCCAATATTTCAGTTCCTTCTGCCAACAGATCTCCAGACTGTTGTCAGGACCCTGATGACTGCAACTCTTTCTTTCAAGGCATCTAGGGGTGTAGCCACCCACAATCCTGAAGCAGACTGAGCCAGAACTTGACCTTGCTGCCACTAAGGAGATTATCTAGGGTAGAGCCTTCCTCCCTAGATCACTCTATTGTTTGGCCACTGTTGCTGTTCCTCTTCAAGATACTGCTACCTGCTGAGAGGCCTCTGAGCTATTCAGGAGACTATACCCTATCCTGCACATCATCACCTGCATCTGGTTCCAGGCTCCAAGGATAAATTGGGGGGAATGGACTTGCCCCCCTTTTTTATAAAGGTGTCCGAAATTAAAAATTTGAACCTTGAGCAGACTAGCATGTCTTGGTTCCATTATTTCTCAACTCGCCTAGGCTCCCTCTTTTCTTTCAGTTCCAAGATGCCTTCCAGGCTCGAACCCGGACATAAGAGCCGCAGGCCGGCCCCAACATAGGGGTAACATTCAAATGCTAACCACAAGGCTTCATGAGTATACCCCTAACACACACTAGCAATGTTACCTGCCCTGCAGCCTCTTCCTGGATGTGATTACAAGTACATATACATGATGAGACAGGAGATATTTCTTCCTCCACATTCATCATCAAGTGATTTCTCAGTAGTTTTTGATGGTTCATATTATTGAATTAGGAAGATTTGAGGTAGGATGAGACATTTCTGGGCAAGGTTTGAAAGGAAACACTCAGTTAAATATATAGGAATTACTTAGGTGTTTCCAATCAAGTCTATAGCAAACTCTGGCTTTGGAAAGAGGGGGTGCCCAATGGCTATGCCCACATTTTTGGAGAGCCAATGTGGATAAGAGAGAACAGGGAGAGGAGGAAGAATGATGGCCTTCCGTCTGAGAGTAATGAAGGACTAAGGAGGTGATCTTGGAGAATGTGGAGTAAGTCCTGGGAAGTGGATGTTGAGCTTCCTGGCAGGGGTGGCCTGAGCTGGCCTTTCTAGCAATGGGGCACAGGACCTGGGGCCTCTAAGTAGCAAATGGATTTCCATGATTAACACAATTGCTGACAGGCAATGATTTCAGAACATTAGTTTCTCCATGCCCAAAGACAGGAGATGGAGCTCTAAGCCTTTACATTTACTGAGCATTAGGATGTTCCATGGGAACATAGTGAGAGCATCAGGAGTCATGGATGGTATAACCTATATTAATTTAGAGCAGGGCATAATTGCACTTCATTCTCATGGTTTCTTTTAGCTTCATTAGGTATCTGAGAATAGTACTAGGGAGAGAATTGTGCTCCTGACCACTTTCTTCCTTAAAGTGGCCACTTTAGCTTTATCACCAGTCGTGGGTGGCAGGCATGTCTGTACTGTAACCAAACACTTGTTAAAGGTGATGCACACAGAAAGAGACTGGATCCTATTGCCACTTGTGGGGTGTTTGGTCTTTAAATAGGGGCAATTGATCAGTGTGTTGACTGTGTTCTCCACCTGCATGATTTTTTAATCCAAAGTCTTGGGCCTAGAGTAACAAATAAGAGACCTAAGCAATTCCTAGCACTCAAGTACTTCTGGATGGTCAATTTATCATCTGACTGAAAGCCAGAAGATCCTGGACAGATGTTATACAGACACTAAAAGAACACAAATTACAGCCCAGGCTACTATACCCAGCCAAACTCTCAATTAACATAGATGGAGAAACCAAAGTATTCCACGACAAAACCAAATTTACACATTATCTTTCCACGAATCCAGCCCTTCAAAGGTTAATAACAGAAAAAAACCAATACAAGGACGGGAACCACGCCCTAGAAATAACAAGAAGGTAATCCCTCAACAAACCTAAAAGAAGACAGCCACAAGAACAGAATGCCAACTTTAACAACAAAAAATAACAGGAAGCAACAATTACTTTTCCTTAATATCTCTTAATATCAATGGACTCAACTCCCCAATAAAAAGACATAGACTAACAAACTGGCTACACAAACAAGACCCAACATTTTGCTGCTTACAGGAAACTCATCTCAGAGAAAAAGATAGAAACTACCTCAGAATGAAAGGCTGGAAAACAATTTTCCAAGCAAATGGTAGGAAGAAACAAGCTGGAGTAGCCATTCTAATATCTGATAAGATTGACTTCCAACCCAAAGTTATCAAAAAAGACAGGGAGGGGCACTTCATAAACATCAAAGGTAATATCCTCCAGGAGGAACTATCAATTCTGAATATCTATGCTCCAAATACAAAGGCAGCCACATTCATTAAGGAAACTTTAGTAAATCTCAAAGCACACATTGCACCTCACACAATAATAGTGGGAGACTTCAACACACCACTTTCACCAATGGACAGATCATGGAAACAGAAACTAAACAGGGACACAGTGAAACTAACAGAAGTTATGAATCAAATGGATCTGGCAGATATCTATAGAACATTCTATCCTAAAACAAAAGGATATACCTTCTTCTCAGCACCTCATGGTACCTTCTCCAAAACTGACCACATAATTGGTCACAAAACAGGCCTCAACAGATACAAAAATATTGAACTTGTCCCATGCATCCTATCAGATCACCATGGACTAAGGCTGATCTTCAAAAACAAAATAAATAATAGAAAGCCAACATTCACGTGGAAACTGAACAACACTCTTCTCAATGATACCTTGGTCAAGGAAGGAATAAAGAAAGAAATTAAGGACTTTTTAGAGTTCAATGAAATTGAAGCCACAACATACCCAAACTTATGGGACGCAATTAAAGCATTTCTAAGAGGAAAACTCATATCTCTGAGTGCCTCTAAAAAGAAACTAGAGAGAGCACACATTAGCAGCTTGACAACACACCTAAAAGCACTGGAACAAAAGGAAGCAAATTCACCCAAGAGGAGTAGACTGCAGGAAATAATCAAACTCAGGGGCGAAATCAACCAAGTGGAAAGAAGAAGAACTATTCAAAGAATCAACCAATCAAGGAGCTGGTTCTTTGAGAAAATCAACAAGATAGATAAACCCTTAGCCAGACTCACTAGAGGGCACAGGGAAAGCATTCTAATTAACAAAATCAGAAATGAAAAAGGAGACATAACAACAGATCCTGAGGACATCCAAAACACCATCAGATCCTTCTACAAAAGGCTATACTCAACAAAACTGGAGAACCTGGATGAAATGCAGAAGTTTCTAGACAGATACCAGGTACCAAAGTTGAATCAAGATCAGGTTAATGATCTAAACAGCCCTATATCCCCCAAAGAAATAGAAGCAGTCATTAAGAGTTTCCCAACCAAAAAAGCCCAGGACCAGATGGGTTTAGTGCAGAGTTCTATCACACCTTCAAAGAAGATCTAATCCCAGTTCTTCACAAACTATTCCACAAAATAGAAACAGAAGGTACTCTACCCAACTCATTCTATGAAGCCACAATTACTCTGATACCTAAACCACAAAAAGACCCAACAAAGATAGAAAACTTCAGACCAATATCCCTTATGAATATTGATGCAAAAATCCTCAATAAAGATCTTGCTAACCGAATCCAAGAACACATCCAAACAATCATCCATCCTGACCAAGTAGGTTTCATCCCAGGGATGCAGGGATGGTTCAATATGCGGAAATCCATCAACGTAATCCAGTATATAAACAAACTCAAAGACAAAAACCACATCGTCATCTCCTTACATGCGGAAAAAAGCATTTGACAAGATCCAACACCCATTCATGATAAAAGTCTTGGAAAGATCAGGAATTCAAGGCCCATACCTAAACATGATAAAAGCAATCTACAGCAAACCAGTAGCCAACATCAAAGTAAATGGTGAGAAGCTTGAAGCAATCCCTCTAAAATCAGGGACTAGACAAGGCTGTCCACTTTCTCCATACCTATTCAACATTGTACTTGAAGTCCTAGCCAGAGCAATTCGACAACAAAAGGAGGTCAAAAGGATACAAATTGGAAAAGATGAAGTCAAAATATCATGTTTTGCAGAAGATATGATAGTATATGTAAATGACCCTAAAAATTCCACCAGATAACACCTAAACCTGATAAACAGCTTCGGTGAAGTAGCTGGATATAAAATTAACTCAAACAAATCAATGGCCTTTCTCTACAGAAAGAATAAACAGGCTGAGAAAGAAATTAGGGAAACAACACCCTTCTCAATAGTCACAAATAATATAAAATATCTTGGCGTGACTCAAACTAAGGAAGTGAAAGATCTGTATAATAAAATCTTCAAGTCTCTGAAGAAAGAAATTATAGAAGATCTCAGAAGATGGAAAGATCCCCCATGCTCATGGATTGGCAGGATCAACATTGTAAAAATTGCTATCTTGCCAAAAGCAATCTACAGATTCAATGCAATCCCCATCAAAATTCCAACTCAATTCTTCAACGAATTAGAAAGTGCAATCTGCAAATCATCTGGAGTAACAAAAAAACTAGGATAGCAAAAACTCTTCTCAAGGATAAAAGAACCTCTGGTGGAATCACCATGCCAGACCTAAAGCTTTACTAGAGAGCAATTGTGATAAAAACTGCGTGGTACTGGTATAGTGACAGACAAGTAGACCAATGGAATAGAATTGAAGATCCAGAAATGAACCCACACACCTATGGTCACTTGATCTTCTAACAAGGGAGCTAAAACCATCCAGTGGAAGAAAGACAGCATTTTCAACAAATGGTGCTGGCACAACTGGTTGTTAACATGTAGAAGAATGCAAATCGATCCATTCCTATCTCCTTGTACTAAGGTCAAGTCTAAGTGGATCAAGGAACTTCACATAAAACCAGAGACACTGAAACTTATAGAGGAGAAAGTGGGGAAAAGCCTTGAAGATATGGGCACAGGGGAAAAATTCTTGAATAGAACAGCAATGGCTTGTGCTGTAAGATCGAGAATTGACAAGTGGGACCTCATGAAACTGCAAAACTTCTGCAAGGCAAAAGACACCATCAATAAGACAAAAAAAACACCAACAGATTGGGAAAGGATCTTTACCTATCCTAAATCAGATAAGGGACTAATATACAATATATATAAAGAACTCAAGAAGGTGGCCTCCAGAAAGTCAAATAACCCCATTAAAAATGGGGCTCAGAACTGAACAAAGAATTCTCACCTGAGGAATACCGAATGGCAGAGAAGCACCGGAAAAAAAATGTTCAACATCCTTAATCATCAGGGAAATGCAAATCAAAACAACCCTGAGATTCCACCTCACACCAGTCAGAATGGCTAAGATCAAAAATTCAGGTGACAGCAGATGCTGGCAAGGATGTGGAGAAAGAGGAACACTCCTCCACTGTTGGTGGAATTGCAAGCTTGTACAACCACTCTGGAAATCAGTCTGGCGGTTCCTCAGAAAATTGGACATAGTACTACCGGAGGATCCAGCAATACCTCTCCTGGGCATACATCCAGAAGATGTCCCAACCCGTAAGAAGGACACATGCTCCACTATGTTCATAGCAGCCTTATTTATAATAGCCAGAAGCTGGAAAGAACCCAGATGTCCCTCAACAGAGGAATGGATACAGAAATTATGGTACATTTACACAATGGAGTACTACTCAGCTATTAAAAAGAATGAATTTATGAAATTCCTTGCCAAATGGATGGACCTGGTGCTCATCATCTTGAGTGAGGTAACACAATCACAAAGGAACTCACACAATATGTATTCACTGATAAGTGGATATTAGCCCAAAACTTAGGATACCCAAGATATAAGATACAATTTGCTAAACGCATGAAACTCAAGAAGAATGAAGACCAAAGTGTGGACACTGTGCCCATTCTTAGAATTGGGAACAAAACACCCATGGAAGGAGTTACAGAGACAAAGTTTGGAGCTGTTATGAAAGAATGGACCATCTAGAGACTGCCGTATCCAGGGCTCGATCCCATAATCAGCTTCTAAACGCTGACACCATTGCATACACTAGCAAGATTTTGCTGAAAGGACCCAAATATAGCTGTCTCTTGTGAGACTATGCCGGGGCCTAGCAAACACAGGAGTGCATGCTCACAGTCAGCTATTGGATGTATCACAGGTCTCCCAATGGAGAAGCTAGAGAAAGTACCCAAGGAGCTAAAGGGATCTGCAACCCTATAGTTGGAACAACATGATGAACTAACCAGTACCCCGGAGCTCTTGTCTCTAGCTGCATATGTATCGAAAGATGGCCTAGTCGGCCATCACTGGAAAGAGAGGCCCATTGGACTTGCAAACTTTATATGCTCCAATATAGGGGAATGCCAGGGCCAAAAGAATGGGAATGGGTGGGTAGGGAAGTGGGGGGCGCTATGGGGAACTTTTGGGATAGCATTGGAAATGTAATTGAGGAAAATATGTAATAAAAAATATTAAAAATTAAAAAAAAAGAAGGTGGCCTCCAGAAAATCAAATAACTCCATGAAAAAATGGGGCTCAGAACTGAACAAAGAATTCTCACCTGAGGAATACCGAATGGCAGAGAAGCACCTGAAAAAATGTTCAACATCCTTAGTCATCAGGGAAATGCAAATCAAAACAACCCTGAGATTCCACCTCACACCAGTCAGAATGGGTAAGATCAAAAATTCAGGTGACAGCAGATGCTGGCAAGGATGTGGAGAAAGAGGAACACTCCTCCATTGTTGGTGGGATTGCAAGCTTGTACAACCACTCTGGGAATCAGTCTGGCGGTTCCTCAGAAAATTGGACATAGTACTACCAGAGGATCCAGCAATACCTCTCCTGGGCATATATCCAGAAGATGTCCCAACCCGTAAGAAGGACACATGCTCCACTATGTTCATAGCAGCCTTATTTATAAATGCCAGAAGCTGGAAAGAACCCAGATGCCCCTCAATAGAGGAATGGATACAGAAAATATGGTACATTTACACAATGGAGTACTACTCAGCTATTAAAAAGAATGAATTTATGCAATTCCTAGATAAATGGATGGACCTGGAGTGCATCATCTTGAGTGAGGTAACACAATCACAAAGGAACTCACACAATATGTATTCACTGATAAGTGGATATTAGCCCAAAATTTAGGATACCCAAGATATAAGATACAATTTGCTAAACACATGAAACTCAAGAAGAATGAAGACCAAAATGTGGACACTATGCCCCTTCTTAGAATTGGGATCAAAACACCCATGGAAGGAGTTACAGTGACAAAGTTTGGAGCTGTGATGAAAGGATGGACCATCTAAAGCCTGCCATTTTCAGGGATCCATCCCATAATCAGCTTCCAAACGCTGACACCATTACATACACTAGCAAGATTTTGCTGAAAGGACCCAAATATAGCTGTCTCTTGTGAGACTATGCCGGGGCCTAGCAAACACAGAAGTGGATGCTCACAGTCAGCTATTGGATGTATCACAGGGCTCCCAATGGAGAAGCTAGAGAAAGTACCAAAGGAGCTAAAGGGATCTGCAACCCTATAGTTGGAACAACATGATGAACTAACCAGTACCCCGGAGCTCTTGTCTCTAGCTGCATATGTATCGAAAGATGGCCTAGTCAGCCATCACTGGAAAGAGAGGCCCATTGGACTTGCAAACTTTATATGCCCCAATATAGGGGAATGCCAGGGCCAAAAGAATGGGAATTGGTGGGTAGGGAAGTGGGGGGTGTACCAGGGACTTTTGGGATAGCATTGGAAATGTAATTGAGGAAAATATGTAATAAAAAAATATTAAAAAAAAATTTTAGACAGAAGGATTGCCGACAACTGCCAGCCTTATGTATAATGTGAAATATAGGCTAGTCTGAGATATGAAAACTTGGACCAAAAAATAAGAATAAATATAAAAACAAAAAGTAAATACTAGAAAGTTAATCTCATTGTTCTATGATATAATATGAATTTTGATTTGATTAAAGCAAATAAAGACATTAATTTTCAGATCTCATAATGAAAATGCTGTTAGTTCTGAAAATTGAAAATTAGTTGAAAGCCCTTTATACAGATATTTCAAAAGTAAAATTGGGCAATCTATTGGTCAAAATTGACACTATTTTTCTTGCAGAGGATAGCATATAAAATTTTCTAAAAGATATTTATTTTATAGTCAATTCAGTCTTCATATTAATAAATAATTATAAACCTTTAGTTAATTATGCCCCTTTTCTTTAGAATTTCAAAGTAGATGTACATTCATTTCAACATAAAACTTCTTTTGTTCATCCCAAATTTATTTTGACCTTATTGTTACAAATTGACTTAAAACTATTTCTCACTAAATGAGATATTAACTCCCTTCACAAGAGCCACAAATAATATAAAATATCTTAGGGTAACTCTACCCAAAATAATGAAAGATCTGCCTGACAATAACTTCAAGTCTCTTAAGAAAGGAATCGAAAAACATCTCAGAAATTGCAGAGATTGCACATGTTCATAGATTTGCAGAATTAACAGTAAAAATGGCTGTCCTGACAAAGGCAATCTAGAGATTCAACACAATCCCCATCAAAATCCCAACACAATTCTTCAAAGACATGGAAAGAGCATTTCTCAAATTCATCTGAAAAGCAAAAACCCAGAATAGTGAAAACAGTTCTTAACAATAAAAGAACTTCTGGGGAAGTCATCCCTGACCTTAAGCTATACTACAAAGCAATAGTGACAAAAAAAACTGCATGGTATTGGTACAAAGACAGACACATTGATCAATGGAATAGAATTGAAGACATAGAAATAAAACCACACATTTATGGACACTTGACCTTTGACAAAGAAGTAAAAAATATACAATGGAAAAGAGAAAGCATCTTCAATAAATGATGCCCAAGGGCACAAGTGAGGATGCCTCAATCTCATTCAGGAGCAAGAAGATAGCAATCATAAGAGAGGGAAGGAGGGACCTGTGTGAGAAAGGAGACAGGGAGGGATAGAGGGGGATATGATCAGGTTATTGGGTGTGCAGAACAGGACTAAAGTACTGAGAGCCATCAGAAAAATGGAAACAAGCAACCTCAGGATGTTGGGGTGGGGTGGGCTCCAGAATGTACCAGAGACCTACGAGATGAGAGAATCTCAGGACTCAAAGGGACAGACCTCAGATAAAATACCTGACAGTGAAGAGAGGAAACTTGTAGACCCCACCTCCAGCAGAAAGACAGGACATCAAGTGAGGGATGGGGTTGCCATCCCACAGTCAAAACTCTGACCCATAATTGTTCCTATCTGAAAGAACTGCAGAGACAAAAGTGAAGAGCCTGAGGAAAAAGGAGGTCCAGCCACAGGCCCAATGTAGTATCCAGCTCAATGGGAGGCCCTGTGGCCTGACACTATTACTGAGACTATAGAGTGCTCACAAAAAGGCCCTATCATGACTGGGCTCCAAAAGGCCCAACAAGCAACGTAAAGAGTCAGATGCAGATACTTACACCCAACCATTAGACAGAGTTAGGGAAAAGCTGTAAGAAGCTGAGGAGGAGGGTAACTCTGTAGGAGGACCAGCAGTCTCAATTATACTGGACCCCTGAGATCTCTCAGACTCTGGACCACCAACCAAGCAGTATACACCATCTGATATGAGGCCCCCAACACATATAAAGCAGTGGATTGCCAGGTCTGGGTTCAGCCAGAGAAGATGTACCTAATCTTGAAGAGACCCCAGGGAGTGGTGTGGTGTGGTTTAGTGGAGTGGAGGTTGGGGGGTTGGGGACATCCTCATGGAGACAGTAGCAAGTTAGGTATGGGATGTGAAACAGTCAGAGAGTGGACCAGGAGGAGGATAATATCTGGAGAATAAAAAGAAGATTTAATAAAATTTTAAAAAAGAGTCAAGAGTTACAAATAAATTTTTATTCATAAGAAATAATATTTTTAAAAAGGCTTTAAAATGATAGTTAAAATAAAGAGTGAAAAACATTTAAAAATTAAAACCAACATCACAAGCATATAATATCCTAATAACATAACAAATACCAAAAAAAATAAAAGGAAAAACAAAACTTCAACCAAAACTCTAACAGATAATTATGAGAAGCAACATTCTCTCACTGCACATTTAGCAGAACAGACCTACAGCCTGTTTTTCTTGGACACTCGGTGGCAGGGCAGTCACCTCAGTTCTCTCTCAAAGGGTGTTTTCAGAACAAGAAGGGAAATAAGGCCCTGAATCAGCCAGGCTGTCTAGCTGGCTTCATAGTTGGGGCCTATTTGCCCTTAGGAAATGAACTATGAGGAAGAAGATTCATCCAAGGAAGTCTGGGGCTGTTGGGGGTGGGGCGGATTGAACTCAGCAGGAGGCTCCTGGGGTGGCAACTCATTCTGCAGGATGTTCTCTTCCTGGGCTGTGGCCAATCCCACCTCTCTTGTAGTTTCTGAGACCTGAGAGAGGAAGGCAATTATTAAGACACAGACCTGGTGGTGACATAAATGTCAGTTGTCAGGCTGTTGCTCCCAACACAACTGGACAGTCAGCATTGATCTTTTAACTGAAACCATTGCTGCTATATCTGCAGGCAGGGCAAAATGCCAAGCAATGCAAATACATGAGCTGACAAGCTGCCACTCAGACTTCTATCCTTGGAAATCAAGCACTGGGCAATGGAAAGAGACCTCATTGGTTTGCAGGATGAAAGGAGGAGGACACATGCCACCCAGTTCAATGACAATGAGAAGCACTCTTGATATTTGGTTTTGGCTTTTATCCCTGCAAGGTACTTCCTACCTGGCAGGTCACATGTCCCCTCTATGACTCCTGTCACAGGGCCTAGACCTTTCTCAAAGCTCTGCATAGTATCCTATCTATCATGAAGACATGCAAGATTGTGACATGTTTTTCATCAGTTACCATTGCTGGACTGCAGCTTCAAGCAGAGCAGCAAGGTATACTTGCCAATAATTCAGTGTCTCACAGGAGGCTAACTTCCAAGAATGCTTGTGCATAGACAACTATTTCATGAAATAGATGACTGGTTGGGAATGTGGATTAGAAAGGTGGTAGGGAAAGCAAAGGTGGAGGCAGTGGACAAATGGTATCAGACCGTATTAACCTGACTGAGCTCCTTGTTCTTACTTGATGTTGTTGGTCCTGGAGATTGCTGGTCTTCTTATGTTCATCTTTACCATTCAGGTTCAAGTCAAGCAAGTATTGTTGTATGAGGGCCCAATCACCCTGTACTTCCTTGTTCTCCTGGTTCATCAAGAACAATTTCTTCTTCATAAGATTCTTCTCCATCAGGATCCAGCTGTGTAAACTGCTGGAAATACACTATAAATAATAAGATCCTGCAGCCTACTCCTCCCATTCCTACTTACAGGTCCCATCAAGCCCACCAGGACCCAGGTTTCCATGAAGACCTAATACAATGTATCTCAATATACCCATGACAGCTGCACAAACAGCAAACAAAATTCAGGGAAGAATAAATGATTGCTGCAGCCCAAACACCAATAAGAGTCTGTGTCTCTCCAAAAGAAAGAGGGATTTCCATCTATCCATGACAGCCCAATACACTGGGGCAGTATTAATTAGTAGGGGGCAAATATCCTCAAGGTACATCAGTAGAACCAAGGGGAAGGCATTCTATCCATGTGTTCCATCACATTCAGCTGTGTAAAACCCTGCCTGAACCCCCAGAGGGCCAGTAATAACAATCTATTGACCTGAATCACTTTTCTATCTAGCAGCTCCTGAGGATACCCGGACAACACATGGAGGGTAACAGTCTTGTACAGACTTATGAAAACTGAGTCCAAAATGCCCAAGGCACAATGATGGCCTAAAAGCAGAAGGGATAGAATCACATCTACATACTCTTCAGTGCAGAATCAGGCAAAATGGCCATTCCACAATTAGTGGCCTTCCTAATCTGAATTTACCAATAAAAGTTAATCTCCTTCTTGAGCTCCTGGCTGTTCCTGCTGGCCTCAAAGTTTTCCATCTCTAAGTTGTGCAGAAAAGACATGACCTCCGTCTCCTTTACCTTCAGTTTTTCATAGAGAGGGTTTGCCCTGTGGTAGGGCCTGTTCCCAGGAAGACAGAACTCCATGAACATGGGCTTTTAGGAATGCATAAACTCAGGCTAGGTCTTAGAGTACCACAGGAAGCCCACTTTCTGGATTCTACATATTGGGATCTTCTTCAGCTTTGGAAACTTGTTATTCTGTCTGCAGGACAGCAGAAGCAAAGCATACAGATGGAGGATTCCCTGGCCCTTGTGATAACTCAGTAGGCCTGGAGGGGCAATCTAACCAGTTATGCTCTCAAGAGCCTAGGCCACAGGTCTTTGCCCATCAGAAACCCATGATTACATATATATATATATTAAACAGGGATTCTAAATCCTGGATAACTAATAGTGTAGAGACAGACATTACACAAACTTCTAAAGATGAGACCAGACATCATGACAGCTTTATAATCTGCCAAAGGGATACAAATGTACGGACAAATATGACCACATAGGCAATGAACAGTTCCTGTATAAAGTGGGAGTTTCCCAGACCTCAGGACTCACATGACCTGGAAACTGTGATATAGTTAAACAATTAGGCCAAAACACAGACCCCTAGATTCCAAAGTGTGGAGGGAAATATAACATACAAAACATGTGTACATGTATGTGCATGTCCACACACACAGACTCACAAAGTTGGACACACACACAAGGAGAAATGGAAATAGAATCAGAGACTGAGAGAGACAGAGACAGAGACAGAGACAGAGACAGAGGGGAGAGAGAGAGAAACAGAGAAATCATAGTGAGAATCAGAAGAAATGCATGAAACATTACTGTCTCAGAGTATAAGATACACAGACATAGAGGAACAGGCATGAGCTTCAGGCCTTCTAGTCAAACACTGAGAACAATGTGGAACCAGGCCCCTCCAGCTTCTTCCAGGACCTTCCAGCACTTGGTCACCTGTCAGGCAAGTACAAAGACTCTCCACAAACTTACAACCCCTGTCAATGGCTTTCCAAATGCATGTTGGATACTCACTCTCTACTGCCCATAGCCCTGAATTCTTCATTCAGACCACAAGTTCAACATTTCAGGAAGTAGAACAGTCAATTTCCCATCTAACTCCTGACCAAGATTCAGGTTCTACTTCTCCTTGAAGAAGCATTTAGTGACATGAGGTTGGGCACAGGGATGTTCTGGAGGCACAGCTTCCTAGAATTCAGCACCTTAAAAGTATGAGGGTGACATTGCAGACCCCAGATTGACACCACAGGGTTTTGAGAAATGCATAACTCTTGTTCATGGATCCCTCCATGACATATAGCAGGTGATCTCTCAGCTCATTTCTCTTCTGTGTAATGAGATGCAGCTCTGTGGTCAGCCTCTCCTCTTCCTTTTTGGCCTGCCTCTTGCTTAAGACGGTTGCAGGTGATGATGTCTGTCTGCCAACCTCTGTAGGTACAAGAACACAAGTGACTTTCATGGTGAGAATTGATAGAGTGTAGACAGAACACCCTGAGGTCCAAACAGAAGGAGAACATGCCTGGAACCCAGTGACACTAAGAGTTTAGTTCTAGCTTGAGATGCCTCCTCAGTGAATCTCAGCTCTCCCATCACTCTATAGAGAACAGGAGATGTAAGTATTCAGGTGTTTCCTGTCCCCTACACATGCTTAGGATGACCTTAGTGATGGCTTCTCCAGGTTTATTGTCAACTGCACAGGGTACAACATGGCTTCATAGCCCAGTCCTTTGGTTTTAGAAGTCAGATGACAAGTTTTTTTTTAATTTTTAAAATTTTTAATTATGTATTTTCCTCAATTACATTTCCAATGCTATCCCAAAAGTCCCCCATACCCTCCCCCCCACTTCCCTACCCACCCATTCCCGTTCTTTTGGCCCTGGCATTCCCCTGTATTGGGGCATATAAAGTTTGCAAGTCCAATGGGCCTCTCTTTCCAGTGATGGCCGACTAGGCCATCTTTCAATACATATGCAGCTAGAGACAAGAGATCCGGGGTACTGGTTAGATCATCATGTTGTTCCCCCTATAGGGATGCAGATCCCTTTAACTCCTTGGATACTTTCTCTAGCTTCTCCATTGGGAGCCCTGTGATCCATCCAATAGCTGACTGTGCTCATCCACTTCTGTGTTTGCTAGGCCCTGGCATAGTCTCACAAGAGACAGCTATATTTGGGTCCTTTCAGCAAAATCTTGCTAGTGTATGCAATGGTGTCAGCGTTTGGAAGCTGATTATGGGATGGATCCCTGGATATGGCAGTCTCTAGATGGTCCATCCTTTCATCACAGCTCCAGACTTTGTCTCTGTAACTCCTTCCATGGGTGTTTTGTTCCCAAATCTAAGAAGGGGCATAGTGTCCACACTTTGGTCTTCATTCTTCTTGAGTTTCATGCGTTTAGCAAATTGTATCTTATATCTTGGGTATCCTAAGTTTTGGGCTAATATCCACTTATCAGTGAATACATATTGTGTGAGTTCCATTGTGATTGTGTTACCTCACTCAAGATGATGCCCTCCAGGTCCATCCATTTGGCTAGGAATTTCATAAATTCATTCTTTTTAATAGCTGAGTAGTACTCCATTGTGTAAATGTACCATAATTTCTGTATCCATTCCTCTGTTGAGGGACATCTGGGTTCTTTCCAGCTTCTGGCTATTATAAATAAGGCTGCTATGAACATAGTGGAGCATGTGTCCTTCTTACCAGTTGGGACATATTCTGGATATATGCCCAGGAGAGGTATTGCTGGATCCTCCGGTAGTACTATGTCCAATTTTCTGAGGAACCGCCAGACAGATTTCCAGAGTGGTTGTACAAGCTTGCAATTCCACCAACAATGGAGGAGTGTTCCTCTTTCTCCACATCCTCGTCAGCCTCTGCTGTCACCTGAATTTTTGATCTTAGCCATTCTGACTGGTGTGAGGTGGAATCTCAGGGTTGTTTTGATTTGCATTTCCCTGATGATTAAGGATGTTGAACATTTTTTCAGGTGCTTCTCTGCCATTTGGTATTCCTCAGGTGAGAATTCTTGTTCAGTTCTGAGCCCCATTTTTTAATGGGGTTATTTGATTTTCTGGAGTCCACCTTCTTGAGATCTTTATATATATTGGATATTAGTCCCTTATCTGATTTAGGATAGGTAAAGATCCTTTCCCACTCTGTTGGTGGTTTTTTTGACTTATTGATGGTGTCTTTTGCCTTGCAGAAGCTTTGCAGTTTCATGAGGTCCCACTTGTCAATTCTCGATCTTACAGCACAAGCCATTGCTGTTCTATTCAAGAATTTTTCCCCTGTGCCCATATCTTCAAGGCTTTTCCCCACTTTCTCCTCTATAAGTTTCAGTGTCTCTGGTTTTATGTGAAGTTCCTTGATCCACTTAGACTTGACCTTAATACAAGGAGATAGGAATGAATTGATTCGCATTCTTCTACATGATAACAACTAGTTGTGCCAGCACCATTTGTTGAAAATGCTGTCTTCCTTCCACTGGATGGTTTTAGCTCCCTTGTCGAAGATCAAGTGACCATAGGTGTGTGGGTTCATTTCTGGGTCTTCAATTCTATTCCATTGGTCTACTTGTCTGTCACTATACCAGTACCACGCAGTTTTTATCACAATTGCTCTCTAGTAAAGCTTTAGGTCCGGCATGGTGATTCCACCAGAGGTTCTTTTATCCTTGAGAAGAGTTTTTGCTATCCTAGGTTTTTTGTTACTCCAGATGATTTGCAGATTGCACTTTCTAATTCGTTGAAGAATTGAGTTGGAATTTTGATGGGGATTGCATTGAATCTGTAGATTGCTTTTGGCAAGATAGCCATTTTTACAAAGTTGATCCTGCCAATCCATGAGCATGGGGGATCTTTCCATCTTCTGAGATCTTCTATAATTTCTTTCTTCAGAGACTTGAAGTTTTTATTATACAGATCTTTCACTTCCTTAGTTTGAGTCACGCCAAGATATTTTATATTATTTGTGACTATTGAGAAGGGTGTTGTTTCCCTAATTTCTTTCTCAGTCTGTTTATTCTTTGTGTAGAGAAAGGCCATTGATTTGTTTGAGTTAATTTTATATCCAGCTACTTCACCGAAGCTGTTTATCAGGTTTAGAAGTTCTCTGGTGGAATTTTCAGGGTCACTTACATATACTATCATATCATCTGCAAAAAGTGATATTTTGACTTCATCTTTTCCAATTTGTATCCCTTTGACCTCCTTTTGTTGTCGAATTGCTCTGGCTAGGACTTCAAGTACAATGTTGAATATGTATGGAGAAAGTGGACAGCCTTGTCTAGTCCCTGATTTTAGAGGGATTGCTTCAAGCTTCTCACCATTTACTTTGATGTTGGCTACTGGTTTGCTGTAGATTGCTTTTATCATGTTTAGGTATGGGCCTTGAATTCCTGATCTTTCCAAGACTTTTATCATGCATGAGTGTTGGATCTTGTCAAATGCTTTTTCCGCATCTAAGGAGATGATCATGTGGTTTTTGTCTTTGAGTTTGTTTATATACTGGATTATGTTGATGGATTTCCGTATATTGAACCATCCCTGCATCCCTGGGATGAAACCTACTTGGTCAGGATGGATGATTGTTTGGATGTGTTCTTGGATTCGGTTAGCAAGAAATTTATTGAGGATTTTTGCATCAATATTCATAAGGGATATTGGTCTGAAGTTTTCTATCTTTGTTGGGTCTTTTTGTGGTTTAGGTATCAGAGTAATTGTGGCTTCATAGAATGAGTTGGGTAGAGTACCTTCTGTTTCTATTTTGTGGAATAGTTTTTTGAAGAACTGGGATTAGATCTTCTTTGAAGGTGTGATAGAACTCTGCACTAAATCCATCTGGTCCTGGGCTTTTTTTGGTTGGGAAACTCTTAATGACTGCTTCTATTTCTTTGGGGGATATAGGGCTGTTTAGATCATTAACCTGATCTTGATTCAACTTTGGTACCTGGTATCTGTCTAGGAACTTCTCCATTTCATCCAGGTTCTCCAGATTTCTTGAGTATAGCCTTTGGTAGAAGGATCTGATGGTGTTTTGGATGTCTTCAGGACCTGTTGTTATGTCTCCTTTTTCATTTCTGATTTTGTTAATTAGAATGCTTTCCCTGTGCCCTCTAGTGAGTCTGGCTAAGGGTTTATCTATCTTGTTGATTTTCTCAAAGAACCAGCTCCTTGATTAGTTGATTCTTTGAATAGTTCTTCTTGTTTCCACTTGGTTGATTTCGCCCCTGAGTTTGATTATTTCCTGCAGTCTACTCCTCTTGGGTGAATTTGCTTCCTTTTGTTCCAGTGCTTTTAGGTGTGTTGTCAAGCTGCTAATGTGTGCTCTCTCTAGTTTCTTTTTAGAGGCACTCAGAGCTATGTGTTTTCCTCTTAGAAATGCTTTCATTGCGTCCCATAAGTTTGGGTATGTTGTGGCTTCATTTTCATTGAACTCTAAAAAGTCCTTAATTTCTTTCTTTACTCCTTCCTTGACCAAGGTATCATTGAGAAGAGTGTTGTTCAGTTTCCACGTGAATGTTGGCTTTCTATTATTTATTTTGATTTTGAAGATCAACCTTAGTCCATGGTGATCTGATAGGATGCATGGGACAATTTCAATATTTTTGTATCTGTTGAGTCCTGTTTTGTGACCAATTATGTGGTCAGTTTTGGAGAAGGTACCATGAGGTGCTGAGAAGAAGGTATATCCTTTTGTTTTAGGATAGAATGTACTGTAGATATCTGCCAGATCCATTTGATTCATAACTTCTGTTAGTTTCACTGTGTCCCTGTTTAGTTTCTGTTTCCATGATCTGTCCATTGGTGAAAGTGGTGTGTTGAAGTCTCCCACTATTATTGTGTGAGGTGCAATGTGTGCTTTGAGATTTACTAAAGTTTCTTTAATGAATGTGGCTGCCTTTGTAATTGGAGCATAGATATTCAGTATTGATAGTTCCTCTTGGAGGATTTACCTTTGATGAGTATGAAGTGTCCCTCCCTGTCTTTTTGATGACTTTGGGTTGGAAGTCAATCTTATCAGATATTAGAATGTCTACTCCGGCTTGTTTCTTCATACCATTTGCTTGGAAAATTGTTTTCCAGCCTTTCATTCTGAGGTAGTGTCTATCTTTTTCTCTGAGATGAGTTTCCTGTAAGCAGCAAAATGTTGGGTCTTGTTTGTGTAGCCAGTTTGTTAGTCTATGTCTTTTTATTGGGGAGTTGAGTCCATTGATATTAAGAGATATTAAGGAAAAGTAATTGTTGTTTCCTGTTATTTTTGTTGTTAAAGTTGGCTTTCTGTTCTTGTGGCTGTCTTCTTTTAGGTTTGTTGAGGGATTACCTTCTTGTTGTTTCTAGGGTGTGGTTCCTGTCCTTGTATTGGTTTTTTTCTGTTATTATCCTTTGAAGGGCTGGATTCGTGGAGAGATAATGTGTGAATTTGGTTTTGTCATGGAATACTTTGGTTTCTCCATCTATGTTAATTGAGAGTTTGGCTGGGTAGAGTAGCCTGGGCTGTAATTTGTGTTCTTTTAGTGTCTGTATAACATCTGTCCAGGATCTTCTGGCTTTCATAGTCTCTGGTGAAAAATCTGGTGTAATTCTGATAGGCTTGCCTTTATATGTTACTTGGCCTTTTTCTCTTACTGCTTTTAGTATTCTATCTTTATTTAGTGCATTTATTGTTCTGATTATTATGTGTCGGGAGGTATTTCTTTTCTGGTCCAGTCCATTTGGAGTTCTGTAGGCTTCTTGTATGTTCATGGGCATCTCTTTCTTTAGATTTGGGAAGTTTTCTTCTATAATTTTGTTGAAGATGTTTGCTGGTCGTTTGAGTTGAAAATCTTCATTCTCATCCACTCCTATTATCCATAGGTTTGGTCTTCTCATTGTGTCCTGTATTTCCTGGATGTTTTGAGTTAGGCTCTTTTTGCGTTTTCCATTTTCCTTGATTGTTGTGCCGATGTTCTCTATGGAATCTTCTGCACCTGAGATTCTCTCTTCCATCTCTTGTATTCTGTTGCTGATGTTTGCATCTATGGTTCCAGATTTCTTTCCTAGGGTTTCTATCTCCAGTGTTGCCTCATTTTGGGTTTTCTTTATTGTGTCTACTTCCCTTTTTAGGTCTAGTATGGTTTTGTTCATTTCCATCATCTGTTTGGATGTGTTTTCCTGTTTTTCTGTAAGGACTTCTACCTGTTTGATTGTGTTATCCTGTTTTTCTTTAAGGACTTGTAACTCTTTAGCAATGTTCTCCTGTAATTCTTTAAGCGAGTTATTAAAGTCCTTCTTGATGTCCTCTACCATCATCATGAGATATGCTTTTAAATCCAGGTCTAGCTTTTCAGGTGTGTTGGGGTGCCCTGGACTGGGCGAAGTGGGAGTGCTGGGTTCTGATGATGGTGAGTGGTCTTGGTTTCTGTTAGTAAGATTCTTACGTTTACCTCTCGCCATCTGGTAATCTCTGGAGTTGTTATAGTTGTCTCTGTTTAGAGGTTGTTCTTCTGGTGATTCTGATTACCGTCTATCAGCAGACCTGGGATACAGGCTCTCTCCTCTGAGTTTCAGTGGTTAGAGCACTCTCTGCTGACAAGCTCTCCTCTTAAAGGGAAGGTGTACAGATATCTGGTGTTTGAACCTCCTCCTGGCCGAAGAAGAAGGCCCAAAACAGGACCTTTCCCAGATGCTGTGTTGCTTTGGCAGGTCACAGAAGCTGTCAGCTTCTGTGGTGCACACTCTCACCTGTGCAGACTAAGTTCCTAAGTTCGGGGAGTCCCGGATCCAAGATGGCGCTCCCTGCTCCTGAGGCAGAGGGCTCCTGTGCAGGGCAGGCCACTGTCCTCCGGCTGGGAGGGTGCCGGATTTCTGCGGCCCCAAAAGGGTGCTGCCTCAGCAGCTCTGTGGCTCCCACCTGTCCCAGAAGCTGTCTGCCTCTGTGGTGCACACTCTCACCTGTGCAGACTAAGTTCCTAAGTTTGGTGGAGTCCCGGAACCAAGATGGCGCTCCTGTGCAGGGCGAACCACTGTCCTCCGGCTGGGAGGGTGCTGGATGTCTGCGGCCCCAAGAGGGTGCTGCCTCAGTTGCTCTGTGGCTCCAGCCTGCCCCAGAAGCTGTCTGCCTCTGTGGTGCACACTCTCACCTGTGCAGACTAAGTTCCTAAGTTTGGTGGAGTCCTGGATCCAAGATGGCACTCCTGTGCAGGGTGGACCACTGTCCTCCTAAAATTTTTAATATGTTAGGATCACAGGAAATCCTTAATTTCAAAATTTAATAATTAAGATCTCAGGCATAAGACTTTTTAAATAATTTTAATAATTCATAAAGACAAGACCAGAAAGTCCATGAATTCAGTTCTTTCCTTCACCCTGCCCCATGGTGGAAGAACTCAGTAAAAGAAAAATAAATGTACAAGGTATAATACACTTGTAATAAGTTTCTTATTTCGATGTATAAATAAACACATGCTTGAAGGAAGAGATTTGGACATCATCTCTTATAGAGGCTTAGTTACTTATGAAAAGACAGATTTCATAAATCATTATCCAAAATAAAGAAAATTAATTCCAACTCAAACCATGGTTGTATGTAATTGGGTTTTTTTTTCACATTCTACAAGTCTCCACTTAAAAGTGTTCCCTGTGAACCTTTACAAAGCACAGATTGATAGCTTTGCTTTTTATGTCTGTGTGTTAACTTTCCTAATCTAATCTCTTTATTCCTCCAATTCACTAACTTTGTTATTTTATTTTGACATTTCTACCTGCCAAAATAATTAATTTGTTAGATTAATTAATCATTAATTTGTTAGATTGTGTTTTCATCTTAGTCAAGTATATACATATGCATATGTATATATATTACATCTGTAATATACATAATTCTAAGAAATTTTAGACTATATGCTATATTTTATATATTTATTAGCTTTTATACTATTTTATATGTAGTGCATATATTTCATAATCTATAGTGAAAACATTATTAGATGCTTAAGATAAATAATGTGGAAAATCTGAGTGTAGACCTTAGCTCTATAACTTATACTTGTGAGGAAGATCACATGTTAACACAGAAAGAAAAATGTGAATGATATCCACAATTATATTTTTTAATATGTATAAAAGTTTCCAATGAAAATAATGAGTATCAGAAATATATATACATATTCCCAGGATTACATAAAATTTCTTGCATATATATCTTGGAATTATATATTTTTATGCATGTGTGTGATTTGATTTCTTTGAAGCATGCACATGTAAACATATACAACATTATTTTGTAAATGCTCACATGTAGGTGAGCTAGATTATCTACATAACTGTGGTTTGATTATATACACATAAATTATGAAAGGATGTATATAAGCAGCAATGTACATACATGTCTATGGTTTGAAAGCATTTTTACGTATGAACTTGAGCAGAAATTGATTCTTATAGAAGAAAACAACATTAATATCCAGTTGTGACCATTGAAGCACTAATGAGAAAAATTAAATCTATGCATGATGTCTTGCTCTGTAATCCAACATTGAAGTGTCACTAGATAATTTTTCTTTATTCAAACTATGTTTTTCTCCTTCTTCCAGATGGTTACACGGTTATTAAGCAAAATATCATCTTATTTGGCATTTGAAAAGCTTTCTGTTGTACTTTGAAGGGTCTGCTACCTGAAATAAAATTTACAAATTGTGATATTCTTTACCTTGTTGGGAAAAAAATAAATCGAATTTTAAGCAAGCATCAAATTCAAGGTTTTGCAAAGAGCACTCTACTTAACATGTAATCTGATATGGGAAGAAATGACGATTTTCTTAGTCTAACCTGTGGAATTAATAAATATTGAGTGGATTCCAGAAATCTAAATTTTATGGCATATATTGGATGGCTTTGATGTAGCTGGCCTATAGACCACACTTAGAGAAAGAGTGTGCTGAAGTAATCTGAATTCTGTAATGACTCTTTGGCATATGCACCTAAAGAACACACAAAAAGACTAGTGTCTATATAGATCCTGCCAAGTACACAGAAACCCTACATAGGTCTTCTTGCATTGCAAATGTTAACATATGTGAGCATGATTGTATATATTTGATTTTGGTTAGTGAGGGAGACTCCACATATTACGTGTTTCCATACTAAGCAACAGGTAGTATATAGAAGAGCCAAGTAATATAGTTCATATAACCCTCCACAAATGCTGATTAAAGTGCTGTAGTCTCATAAGGTTCCAGGGCCAATATTAAAAGACGTGTATTTAACAGGAATATTTAAGTCATTTGGGAACTAAATCATTAATCATTCATCTCTTGTTGAATGTTATGGTAGCAGTCAAGTAGAACACACCTGCTGTGCTGGGGCTCAACCTAAGTCTGTCCTGAGGCTGCTCTGATTTTTGTGGAATGCTGATGGGAACAGCAGCTAAGCAGATGTGGTAGAACAGTTTGCTGATCCCCACTACCAAAGGCATACAGAATAAAAAAGTTCAAATGATGCTAAAGAACTTACTAGGTCCCCAAGATGTTTTGGCACACTTAGCTTTAGAAACACTACATGTTATTTACTGGTCCTCAGGGACAATCTATAGTTGTGCAGTTATAATGTCCTGGCTGCCAATTTCTCTCTGTCATTTGCTATAAACACTAGTTCAGACAGCTATTATTCTGCTAACTTATGTTTCATAAGATCAAGGAACTTTGCTGTGATGTTTACTTGCCTTTTCTGGAACAAACTAAAAGCCAGTTTTGTAATACTGAAATATAATGGGGATCTGTGACCTTAATTATGATGGTTTGTGGATATACAAAACTTGTTTTATGGGTAAATCTTAATACCATATGCTGAACATGTGAAAGAAAATTAAGCCATTCAGCAGACACTTTGCTAATTACAGTAAGAGAGATGCTCTGATGATGCCGGATCTCAAAAAAATAAGTCAATCCCAGAATAATTTATTCTAACTGAAGTAATGTAATACCATGTAGATTAGTTAAAAAATCAGGGCACAGCATCTACATAAATTGCAACCCTTGCATTTTTGTAAATCTTTTAAATAAAACTTTTAATAGGCATTGGTGCATCTAAATTATGTTTTCAAATAGGGGCATACACACTATAAATCAAATTTAGACTAGTGTTAACTATTCATTTTGTGAAAAAGGAAAACGATTACACATAATATGAAAAAGTCAAATTATCCCTGTTTGAAGAAAATATGATCCAAGATTTTAAAGAATCAAAAAGCTCCAAGTGGACAGCTTGTAAACATGCTAAGTAGTAAGAAAAATAAAATACAAAGCCACTGACAAGTGATAGTGAGAAGGCTGAGGCAGAAACTGGGAAAAGAGTTCTTTAGAAGGCAATTCTATTGCTGTAGGAACAATGCCTAGGAATAAACTCAACCATACAGATTAAAGACTTCAACAAATCAAACTTTAAAAAATTTTTTTAAAACTTGATTTTATTTGTAATTCATTTTTTACACTCCATATTCCATATCCTGCCCCTCCCCACCCACCCTCCGACTGCTCCACATCCCACACCTCCCCCCTATCCCACCCCATCTCCACATGTTTGACCCCAGCCCCCACCCCACCTGACCTCTAACAAATCAAAATTTTAAACACCGAAGAACAAAATTAAAGACACTAGAAAACAGAATGATTTCCTATGCTCATTGGTCAAATGATTCATATTGTGAACATTATTATTAGAAAAACTATATTAAAGATTTAATGCAATCCCTATTCAGACAATAATACCACCCACCCTTCAAAGAAATAAAAATACTAAAATATGTGTAAAAGTGCCAAGACTGTATTTAGCTCAAGAATCTTGAGTAGAAAGAACAATGTCAGATTGAGCTCTGTACCAGATTTTCTAATGGCATTGTAAAGGAATGATGGCAAAACAGTAAACTTTTGGCAAGAAAAACATATAAAACAGACTTAAAAAATAGAACAGAAGACAGAGATAACCCAGAGCATCAATAGCCACTTGATTCTCTATGTAGATGTCAAGACATGTTGGGGGAAAGATGACTTCTTTACAAAAGTCTTTGGAAATTCACATGAAGAAAATTGAAACAAAAGGGTGTAGAGAAGGACATTGAAACTGTAATTTACTGTAACAGTTAGTAATACCAATAATTGATAAATAGAATTGCATTAAACTTAAAAATTTGCTGGGCGGTGGTAGCACAAGCCTTTAATCCCAGCACTTGGGAGGCAGAGGCAGGTGGATTTCTGAGTTCGAGCCTGGTCTACAAAGTGAGTTCCAGGACAGCCAGGGCTATACAGAGAAACCCTGTCTCGAAAAACCAAAACCCAAAAAAACAAACAAACAAACGACAAAACTTAAAAATTTTACTGCACAACAATTTGAAAACTATATTGATATTCTGTTTTACTCTTCAACCAACCAGAAGACAACAGAAAACATGGGTTAGGAAGCAGGGAGAACACTGAAAACAGACACTCTTCCTGCGATTGTCACTCACTCATTCTACCTGCAAAGAAACCAATTATAGATGTCTTTCAACAACTAAACATAGAACTGTCTTTTGATCCAGGTAGACTTCTTTTGATAGATACATGAAGAAAACTAAGTCTATGTATACTAGAGATACCTGCACACCCATGTTTATCGTGGTCATATTCACAAGTTATGGGGTCTACCTAGGTGTTCCCCTTGAATATTTATGAAAGTATAATTTTTTTCCACTTAGAAGAAAAAAAACTAGTAGTTATATTCAGAGCCTTCTATTGTGTGAGCTTTCTATTTGTGTAAACAAATGAAACAGGGATTTTTTAAATGGAGCTGGCATTGTGGTTGGAACAGAGCCATGGTGATTAAAAAAGTTTATGAAGAGACATATCACCGTGTTCTTCCTTTAGCATATCTCAGGGGCGTGCAGTGAATAAAGCATTAGTATACTAAGGAAGACACACCTAATTTTAGGTGTGGAAGATCAGAGGATGTAATCAGTGGTAGCTGGAGGTAAGGAATCAAGCTTATGCATGTGTGTGTCTATGTGTGCATATATTTGTACATGCATGTGTGTGTGTGTTTCTACGTAAAATACCATCACTGAAGTCAAAACTGAGTGGCAGTCAAAGGCTGTAGTACAGTGAAAGACTAGCAAAAGAGGCTGTATACATTTAAGAAAGGAGGATAGATTATTAGTTGAAAATTGTAGGTGGAAAGTACAAAAAATTTTAGGCCCTCTCAAAGTATGGACACCAGCTGGGGAACAAGCTTGAACCTTTGGAAAAGTAACCTCATATCTCAACTATAGCAAGCTGCAATTGAATGCAAGGACATCCGGGAGGTTGTCCCTAGAGTGTGTATAAAGTTTGAACATAAGAGTGTCTATAGACTTTTATTAGTCAGATTATTGAACGATAGGGAAAGAAAAAAAATGACTGTACTGATTTACCAAATTAGCTGATGCAAAGTACTTAACTGTGCATAATGTTTTCTGAGAAATCATTATCTCAGCTTCAGAGAAAACAATTTTCCTGCTGTTTGAGCTGTAGGGTTGAAGGGTCAGAGTGGAGAATCAAAGGAAGGACCAAGCTGTAAATGGAAATGCTTCTCTTGTGTTAAACATTTCAAGAGGAGATGGGAGCTGTATTTTCCCTTCTGTCATTGTATAAATTCTGAAATACATTCCTAGATGTTCATGCATGCTTACAAGCACACGTGCACACACACACACACACACACACACACACACACACAATGCCTGCACAATGGCATGGACTTATTTTTTACACACTCTGGACTGGATGGCCGGAAATAGATTGCATCCTGATGGTTTCAGCCCAGAAAGAGGACAGTGTCAGCTTGGTTGAATTTACTGACTCCAGAAGGCAGATCTATTGCTGTGTGGTTGGCCATAGCATACCTCACTACCAATGGCAGGCTTCAGATAATTACAAATAAAGTGTCTCCAGCTCCAGCCAGGGTCATATTTCAGTAAAGCCATCTATGGAAAAAAGGGAAACTGGTTTGCCAAGCCAAAAGGCCAAGAGTAAAGTCATTATAGTTTCAGCTGAGCTGCTGCCAAGAGAAGCCGGCGATAGGGGAACTGGGAGAGTTTGAAGATCTAAAATGTCAGTGCATTAGATTCTGTCCAAGTGGGTGAACCTGGGATCAAAATTGGATAATCTCAAACACAAGGCTAAGGAATAGAACAGCAGGAAACCAACAGACAAATTATGTCTGACAAGAGGAACAAAAGCTCCATCTGGATTCAGCATCATGGCCAGATACTAAAATGTTAAAAAAAATAAAATAGATATTATGTCAGAAACAAAGCTAAGGAGGAAGCACGTCAACATATTACCTCTCCTGAGTCCTGACAGATGCATGGCCACACAGTAGCTCTCCAGATACTCAGTGCTCTGCTGCCTTCTCTACTTCTTTATGTTATGTGTTCCAACCAGGAGATTTATCATAACAACAAAAAAGGGGGGATTACAATACATACTTACTGCACATTCAGTTGATGAGAAGCAATTTTTGAAATATGCAAAGTATTCCCCATGTATAGAAAAACAAGTCAGATCAGTTGAAACAATGTGTTCACCAATTCCTAAAGTAGAAGAAAATGTGAAACTAAACTTTCCTTATTTGCAGAAGCAAAATCTGCTTACTAAAGCAAAGATAACCCTTCACTGGCTCTCCTATTCTGCTCCTCTGCCTGGTTTTATTTATTGGTTGTCAGCAATGACATGATTAAAAGCAAAGAGTTACCAAGCAAGGTTCTCCTAAGAACCTTAAAGTATTGTGGACCTCACAGACATCCACATGAAACATGAGCTCAGTGTTTAAAATGTCACATCAGAAACCAGAATGTTTAATAGACAGTTTACTCCAGGGTTGAAAAGGAGTTGAAGTCACATTTTAAATTTAGATACATCACTTCAGGTCAATAATGAGGTTATGCTCAATTTAAACCACAATGTTACAAAATTATAATGCATTTAAAAATGAATAATGGACACACCTAAAATCAAAATGGAACAAATCTTTCTTTTCTGGAACTGAAAGCAATAGACCCCAGAAAATTAATGTATGTGATTCTCCCTTGAGGTTTTCCATTATTCAAAATTACCCAGAATTGGCCAGACCACTCTACGTTAAACTTTAATTCACATTATCTATTTGTTAATTATTAAAACCATCCATCAGACATTGGTAGGAACCATGATCTCTATTCCATATGTAAGAACATGCCACTGGTGTTCTAGATCTTAGACTGGAGAATGCAGGCACTCTAAATACTAATACTACATACACTTACTTGGAACAACCACACTTGGGATTTTGTTTTTCTAAGTTCAATCTTTGACTCCAGCGTGAGGAGGGTTCTTTCTCAGCATAATATGTCTTCCATATTAAAACATTCTCACCAGGTGCAAGTTGCTATGGATCCTTATTCTCCACATCCCAACCTTCTTGCTAACGCCATTTGTCCTTTGGCTTTTGTCTTATAAGACTGTTGTCCCATATGAGAGTTGCCAGCTTTGGAAATACCAGCATCTGTGTGGATGCTTAATCTAATCACTGATCCTTCAGTTTCTTTCCCTCTGTTTCTTATGTCCTTGTTTTTTGGGTTTCTTTTCCCTATTTTGGCAATCATCCCCATCACTGTTGTCCTCCAAAATGCGTAGTCCTCAGAAATTAAACCCTATTTTGATTTTCAAAAACCAACATCAATTTTATGATCAGCTTTTATATTCCTGCTGATTTCTGACCCATGATATTCAAACCTGTTTGTGTACTCTGTGAAGTCTTGTTCAAAGATTAACTAGTGTGCTAAGTTAAACCCACTCCTTGCCCATGGGAATGCCTGCAGCCTTACCGCCCAAGGACTTTATACCACTGAGACATTCTGTTCTGTACCAAGTATCCACACCTACACAATCATTTCCTTGAACATGCTATCATATTGCTATGTTGATCACTCTTTCTCTTTGATCCTTATGAAAGTAAATGCTTCAGAGGATGTGTCTAAGCATTGACTCTCTCTCCTCCATTCTCTTTTGATCTTTCTACAATCAAGCTTTTATCTCTACCACCTACTAAAGCCTCTCTTGTGCTCTATAAGTTTTGTGATGTTAATTAATCTTTGACTAGAAAATTGAGATGAAAGCCATAAACAAGGCACGTAGCATTTTATCAAGGAAGCTTGACTGCAATCATAAATATCTTGAGGCAGACAATGCTATTGTTGCTCAATAGACCTGGTTAGAGCAGATAAAGAAAGAAGTATTATGAATTATATTTCTTTGTATAAAATTTAAATTAATTTGACAGTTTCTGTACTTTTACTTGATAAATTTCAGGTTTTGTTTGCCTTCCTAAAGAAGGCAAAGAACCTTCCCATACTAAAATAGTGATGTTAATATTTCTACAAACAAATATGTATTATGAAACTGATATGAGTTAAAGAAAAGACTTTTACTCAAATTTTCTCTACAAGTTTCTTGTTCATTTAGAATTATAACTACATCTGTGATGGTAAGTTATTGAAGATATATCAATACACATCATTTACTTTCTCTGATTATCCATATTTAGATGACTATACATATTCAGTGTACCTCTGGATCACAAAGCATTTAAATAGGCAGTATTTTTACCTTTTGTAAAACGATTGGTAATAAAACATGTGACTCTTCAACAGCAAGCACTTTTTTGCTTCTCTTAACAATGGTTTTGCCTGTAACTGCAAATCCACTAGTGTAGCTTTTTAACCAGTCAATTTCATCTTTGTTAGTCCCTTTTATTTTCATTTGTTTCATGTCTTCCTGACTAATGACTGACCAACCGACTGACCAACCTACTCCAGCTCAGCCTCTCGGTAAATACTCCCTATCCCTCAGATACTTCTCTATTTCTCCTGAGCTTCAGCAACTAATGTCTCTTTTGTTATTTGTGCTCAGTGTGTCCAATGCTAGAGATTTATTTTACATTTTTTCTCTGAATTTCTGAATAATTTGTCCATATCTATTTACATCTCTTGGCACCTTAGGCTGAATTCTTAGTCCCCCATTCATATATCTCAAAATAAATCTGACAGAAAATTAATATCTAGAATATTTAAAGAGCAACAACTATATGATTACCAAAAATCAATACAAATAGACTCTGTATATGAACTTTCAAATGAATAAATAAAAATAACTGGTACATACTTTAAAGTGTTCAGAATCAATAGCCATCAGAATGATGAAAGTTAAAACTACCCTGAAATTACAGAATGTTTATCATCAAGAAACTAATTGACAACCAATATTACCTAGGATACAGGTAAAGAGGAACCCTCCTTCACTCTTGATGGGAATGAAAACTGGTCCAATAACTGTGGAAACTAAAGTTGCAGATCCTTAAAAATCTAGAAATATAACTATAAGTCACTAAGACCAAGCTATTCCACACATGGGCATTTGCCCATAGTACTTTACATCCTACTACAGAGACTCTTGCTAACCTGTGTTCATTTCTGTAAAGTACATTAGCAAGGAAATGGAACCATGACATTTCTCATCAACTGATGAGTGCACATGTAAATATGGCACATATAAACAACAGGATTTTATTCAACTATAAAGAGAAAAAATGAAATCATGAAATTTGCATATAAATTGATGAAAGTGGTTAAAAATGCACTGGGTGAGGTAAAATAGTCTCAGAGAAACAAAAGCCACATGGTCTCCCTCATATGTCGATCTTAGCTTTGAATTACTAATTTTATATGTTCAACTTAGAGTTCCAGTAGATGCCAGAGTTCTGTGATGAAGCTTTTGGGAAGGGAATTTCATATTGGAGAGGTGAGAAAGGAATTAGGTAACATAACAGCAGAAAGGAACAAATTGATACTGTTTAGCAAGGAGTGTATCAGAGATGAAGATGTAAGAAAGAGAAGATGGTAAAGGAAGAGAGTTTGAGAAAGTCACATGGATACCTATGCTGCAACTAATTGTTAAAACATAATCTATTTTTAAGAGTAAAAAAGTGGTTGAAGAGAGATAATCCGTGAAAGCTAAGACATGTTGCTCAGAGTAGCCATCGATTATTGAATAAACAAACAAAAACAGTGCCAAGGGTGGATACATCTTTGAGTTGTTGGACTTGGAGGTCTCATGATGTTCCAAAATAAGACAGGTATTTACTATTCTTCTTGGTTGCCCATTAGAACTAGATTTTAAGATCCTACTGATAAAAATAGCACATGCCATAAATGCATGATATAGACAAACGAAGCTGGAATTGAGGTAGAAGCTTCGTTTTACTGTACTAATTTTTTGATGCAGGCTCTGGAGAGAAATGCAGTGGCAATGGTCTTACCAAGATAACCATTGGAGGGAGATACAGCGTCAATATTCTTACTCAGATAACCATCTTCAAATCAGCTGGGGGGGGGGGCTGCTAAGCAATGTCTATGCACGGCCACACTACATTGTATGCTATGCTTTAGGAGATAAGTAATTGTATTCTGGTTGGATCTGAGACACCCTCAGGCACATAGGGTGATGTGGGCAAGATAGTCACATGAAGTTCCAAGTAAGAGGCCTCAGCTTTAAGCTATAGAGAAATCTCATGTCATTGTTTGTACTTTTAGAGAGTCAGAGAAGGTCCCACTATAATTGATGTCAAAGGCCATTCTCAGAAAAACACACAGCCATTGCATGTGGAATTCCAGAATCTGTGGATGCCTGAACTAGGTCTGGATAAAAAGAAACTCTATGAGTCAGCAGATGTAGCTCAGTAATTGAATACTTGAACATTGTCTACAAATCTTTGAGTTCTAGTCTCAGAACTAAAACAAAAACAAAAACAAAAACAAAAACAAAAAAACAAACAAAAAAACCCAGAATGAGAGCATTAATAGTCAAGCATAGACCCCATTCACTCAGTTAGGACACTAACGGAGATGACTGGGAGATAAAAGAGGATGTGGGCGAGAGAGTAACCACACTACATTATATACATGGAATTCTTAAGTAAAATTAATAGAAATGGGAAAGGGCCTTGTTTTTAACACACACACACACACACACACACACACACACACACACACACAATTATTTCCACTGTTCCTAAAATATAAATCTGATATATCTGTTTCTGTTAACTCACTATTACTATGATGGTCTATGTTGCTATCGTTCCTTACGGAACTTGTGTTTAATTCTTTCATCCTTACTGTGAAACCTGGTCTATTCTCACAAAACATGTGTTCAACTGTTTGCTCTTCTTCTTCTTAAAATCCCCAGGAATATCTGAAATCACCAAAAGCAAAACACCAGGCTTTGCTGTAGTTTAGAAGGTCATGCTTGATCTGGTTCTATTTCATGATTTTTTTCATCACACCAGCCTTGTTGCTACTTAAACGAACCTGTACTTCCTTTACCTTCTGTTAGTGCTTTCTGCTATAGAATTTCTTTTCAGAATATTTTGTCTATACTTGCTCTAGTTGCACTTCATTGCAAACATTCTACCCTCTAAGTGATTTGCTTCATCTACAGGTTTGTAAGAAAAGCCCCACATTCTTCTGGGTTGGAACATGATTTATTATCATATATGCAACTACTAATGTCTAAAAACTATCTTTCATTTTCCAATTTTGTTTCCATCTTAAATCTCTAGAGAGGGGACAAGCCTAAGGCCTTGATCTTTGGCTCACCTTTACATCAATTTACATAGACCAGAGCCTTATATTAAGTAAGAGCTTACTAAATCTTGATTAAGGTCATGGCTAGACCAGAGCCAACCATCTTTCCCACTCTTTACTCACACTGAGTTCCACATGAACAGTCACATTTGTTTCATTTTAACAATTTTGTCCCAAGATTAAAAAAAAAGAACAATATTATTGTATTGCTTTCTCAGATCCTCTGCCAATAAACTTTCCTCTACCTTGAATTATACCTTCCTTTAAAAAAATGACATTATGACTAAGTTTACCTGGTTTGATTGTTTTGGTTAAATATTTCCAAGAAAAGTCAGGCATGATGACCAATATAAGGTCCATTCTTCGTACTGATTTCTTAATTTGTTTGTCTTCATGGCATTTGTAACTATTTGCTTTTTCAGTTGTTCAATGACTATGTCCTCTATAGTATAATAAACATACTCAGTATAAACTAATTATATCTGCATTATTCATCAGTGTGAATTGCAACATGCATATCTTCCAGGGCAGAAATTATGAGATCAGTAACCATTTGTTCAGTGAATGATTACAAAAGGAGTAAGAGGCTAAAGTGGTCTTTCAATTAATCATCTGCTATATACTAAGCCTAACCAAGCCTAACTCACAGCTCTTAGGTGTTTATTTACTCTTTACTTTTTGAAATCTTTTCCAGAAATCCTCAATTTATGGTCTTCCTTTAATGGATTTTATTTATCTATTTGTCATTTTGTTTTTCATTATCTACTCTTCACACTTGGCTTGAATTCACTCCAAATCTGTGGAGGGTGTTTCACTGTTTAATCTCCAGTTCAGAGAAATAATGTCATGTAAAGAGTCCATGTCCTTCCTCTGCATCTGCATGTGAGACAGACCTAGAAATGAAGAAATTCTAGAATTGTGAGATGACAGTATGCAGTGGTACCACTATGGAGCCTGATGACTAGAGTTTGATAGCTGGGACCTACATGTTTAAAGAAAATGTCTGATTCACCCAAGTTGTCCTCCAGCCTCCACATGTGCCCGTTGATATGTACAGATATTACTTTAAAATTTGAGTAACAAAATGATGCAATTATTTTTAAAAACTTTTCTTTTTCTGAATCCTTGCTTTAGCAAATTTTTCTTTGTGTTTCAAAATTAATCTTTTATAAACAAGATCTTGCTAGATCAAGATAAACTTTCCTCATCAACACTAGAAAATTACATTTGTCTTGATGTGGCCAAGAGTTTGTGACAATTCTTGGATATCAATTTGAGTACATCTGGAAATAGCTGAAATCTGAAAATGGAGGACACATCTGTACAGAACTTTTGCTTAATTTGAAGTACAAAGATCTACTTTTAATCTGTTTCTTTGAAGTAGGAAGATACTTGTTTAGTTTAGATCTTTTGAGCTGGAAACTGGCATTACTTTAGTCTGGATTTTAAGGCAGGAAGATACACCTTTAATTTAGGCCACATTTTCTGCTCAAATCCTAGATAAGGCACAGAAGAAGGAATTGCACATTGACTCCATGTCCACAAGGCTTATGTCTCAGCTGGTCTTGAGTGTAAGCTGGAATCCTGAACAAACAGACACTTTGCTAACAAACTCTTTTCTTAACTGGCTTAGAGTCTGTTCATTCAGGATTCCAGCTTATACTGAAGACCAGCTGAGACGTAAGCCTCGTGGACTGAGCAACGTCTGGGTTGCTACACTTTCCAAACACAGCCAGCCATTGTAGGAGTATTTGGACCATAGCCTGTGAGTCATTCTAATAAATCTCCAGTATGTAGGGACTGATTCATTTCAAACGTTCTGTAACTCTAGAAAACCCTGAATAATAAATACTTTGGTGCTAGAAGTACTTCTAGAACAACAGAAGTACAAGACTTAATCTTTTAAGTATCTGGAGTAGCCTCTTCAGCTTGTCAACAGCCAGAGTTACTGAAGCCTCTCCAGCTGCTAAAGGCTCTTCTAGCAGCTCGCAGAGTTCAGAAAGCACACAATGTGAACTATATTGCACACATAAAAGTGTAAATATATTTGATTTACTAATTGCGAGCAGTAATGGATTTGGTGACACTGTTGATGAAACTTGTTACAGTTGAAAAAATTAAAGAAAATGACAAAGTTGGTTTCACGCAGCATCTCTGGATCAATTGACAGAGGGATAAGCTCTATGATGAAATTTAACTTACAGCATCTCCTAATATGGTGATGAACAACAATGAACTTACAGATAAAACTGACTATTTTCAAATGGACCTAAACAAGTTTTCAAAATGTGCCATGGAAGAGAAGCTTGTATCCATTATCCACAAAGCTCAAGTTGTGGAAAATCAAACCAAAGTCCTGTTGCTCTAGTTGGGTAACAATTTGAAATTCTCAGGCAGCAGTGCACATGCTCCTAGCTACCTGGCCTAACACTGTGGATTCTCAAATAAAACACACACACACACACACACACACACAACCTTATATTTAATATACTTCCATCAGCTCAATGACTCGGCTACTCCCAAACATCTACTTGCTAACATCTCCCCTCTGTTACTTCTAAAGTTTTACTTACTAAAATCTATATTCCATCTTTAGTACCCTAGACCCAATTGAGGGAGAGGGCCCTGTGGCTCCACTTCCCTGGCTTCGTGATTGTATGCTTTCCTTTCTCTTTTGCAGCTGTCATATATGGGATTCATTTTGGGAACCCAAATAACATAATACAAGCATTAAACCAAATCCACAACATTTATCCCTTGTTTCCCATTAAAAACACCTTTTCTTTCAGATACACAGTGAGCATAGGTATCATAGCTATGTGAACTATAATGTATGGTATATGCTGATAATATCCTGCCAATGAATTTTGTCAGTTTAAGGAAATTACACTAACATCTATCCTACATCTGAATTTATGTTTTGATTTTAACTTGCATTACTATCTGAAAACCATCCTTTTAAATCTACATTATCATCTTCAATGCTATATAACTTAAGTTTGACTATGAGGCTATAACTAGTTTTCAACCCCATCAGAGATTTGAGAATGAATTCAAATATTACTTAAATATATAGGAAGCACAAAAACATAGCTTCCAAAACTTAACCAATTTGCAAGGTGAGTTGACTATTTGGACAGCCTTCCAAAGTCAGCTGACTATTTGGACAGCCTTCCTATCCTCAAAATGTTAGAGCATCTGTCTTCAGCATTCTGGCCCCAAACCATCTGACAGGCCTTAAGTGATGGAGGAACTCTGAAGGACTATTTTACTCTGCCTTGGCAGAACTAAGCTGTGGCCTATCCTGCATTGTGTGTCCTTTCCGGGACAGTATTTTTGTCTGTAGATGAATTAGGGCAATGTTTGCCCAGTTGCTACCTGACCACAACTGCAGCAACTCTCTATGGAAGTTTTGATGCTCAATATCTTCTCTGAACTATGAAAGGGATACTGTCAGAAGCAGACACGTCTCTTAGTCAAGATTTCTATTAATAATGACATGACTTTAAATATAGTATTCTATATATTTCTCATGCTTTTGAAGACTATTTGAAATCTATCTGAGCTGTTAAACCTTGACTGCTTGTAGCTATTTCTACTTGAATGATATTGAAAGCACCTTATTATAATGAATTCAGAACCTAACATAACCACGAGTTTATGCTCTGGCCCTGAGCTTGCAGTACTTAATCATCCTATACAGTTTGTAATACCAGCCATGAGAAGGACTGGGTCAGGCCTTGTGTTCTTAAATGAGCTGTATAGACACAATATCTATTAAGAGCAACAATAGTATAGTAACTTCAAATTTTGTATCAATATAAAAAACGTATACCAATGAAAACCTCAAATCTCTATCTATCTATCTATCTATCTATCTATCTATCTATCTATCTATCTATCTATCTACCTATCTATCTATCTACCTATCTATCTATCATCTGTACTACTGTAAGAAATCATAACTTCAATTTTGCATCAATTATAAAGATTTCTACCAATGTAAGATTATGGATATACAATGCTTTGTTTAAGAATAAATTTAGTAATACATTCCATATACTTCCTCCTTGTTCAAAGTTATGACCATTTTCAAATTTATCCATGAAAAGGACAACCTATCTATGATTTATAAAATACCCTCAACCAAATAGCCAAACCCAATGAATCAGGATGACAACTCCCCATGGCTTCTTCCTGCTAAATTGGGGTGACACGTTTTTTAAAGGTGTGAGGAGAGGTAGGAAAATTAGAAAAACTGTTCAGATTTAAGAAAGCTAGCTTTAAGTCAGGCGTGGTGGGGCACACCTTTAATCCCAGCACTTGGGAGGCAGAGGCAGGCCTGGTCTTCAGAGTGAGTTCCAGGACATCCAGGACTACACAGAAAAACCCTGTCTCAAAAGAACCAAAAATAAGGAAAAAGAAAAAGAAAGCTAGCTTTAGCATCCGTTATCCGGTTCATGTATTTTTAGAAGGCTCAGGGCTTGGGTGAAATTCTGACTTGTCCTGTCTGAAAGGCTGGATGAATCCAGTCCATTGAGAATCAGAAACAATTCCTGAAGATGTTCTGGAATCAAGTCTCTTGAAAGAGTATCAGGAGGCAGGGGGCTGAAACAGCAGGCCATTTCAGCTTCCTCATGAATAAATTGTGTCAGAGCTGCACATTCTGCAATATATGAATCTTACAAACAAAATTTTAGTACTATTAAGATATTCATATATATTATGCAAGGTGCACAGATCAGTTAAGGATGCATTTTCTTCACTCCTTGTTTGAGCTGGTAAAAGACAGTTATCCTTTTATGAGTTAATTTACCATGTGAAGGATGGCACAATGAATCTTAAGGATTTTATAACCAACAAAAATCTCTGTCTAATTTTAGCTGAAGTTTTAGCTAGAGATATTTTTATGCCTAAGCCAGTTACAGTGCTGCTCCTATGTGGAGGAATCAGCAAATCAAGTTACCTGTCTGTTTGATTTTGTTGAATATTTCTTTTCTTTAGCCAAGATCTTCAGGGGTCCTCCAGGTTATATCTGATCTGTATCACTCTGGAAGGGGTCCAAAGCCTTTTGTTCTTTCCTAACAACACAAATATAGAGCCTCTCTCCCATATTAGCATGGCCTTGGTCCAGTAACCTAAAATTATCAAAGGTATAAATTCATTCAAATTAGCAGCCTCTCTTTTTCTTGAGGCCTGCCCTATTTTGAAACGTCTCAGAGGATTTTTTAATATCATAACCACCAAACTTATAACTATGCTCATTTTGATAATTAAAACAATTCAAATCAATCAAAGAAATCTGACAATTACAATTTTCCATTGACACAGTGTTCCTCCACTAACCCCTGCCTTGTTCTTACATGATTAATTTTTAATAGTGTAATATTAATATTAATAGTGTTGATAGGCCTAAATTTATTTATTAATTCATGCATAAATTCTCCCTTCTATGTAGATTAATATTTGTGTGGATATCTATATCTATCTATCTATCCCCTTTCTCTTTATGAGTTAAATTAATATAAAGCATTCTAAACAATTATTATTATCCATTGAGTTAGTGCTCCTCCACTATCCCCTGCCTTTTTCTTACATGAGATCAAGGTCTAAGTTTCTACTGTCTATCTGAAATAAAGTTATTCTCCCTATCCCCTGCTCTTGACCTACATTTTAAGATCCAAAGCCTCAATTTATTTATTCATCCATGCATACTTAAATTCTCCCTTCTGTGAAATTAATATCCTTTCCTATTTAACTTCCTATCTTTTCCTATTTTATTTCTACTAATTCCTTTCTATTTACTACATAAATCTATTCCCAGGCTACCAATGTCATACACCAGGGTAAGTAACCCCAGAATTTCCATAAATCCCACATTCAAAGAACCTGTTACTTATGGGAGTATGGACTTTTTAAACTTTCTTTAAATCAATTCCTCCACTTCTGTATCTTATTTAGACTAGCTCTTATTGGACTTCCTTCTCAGTAGGAGCACGTGTTTGCTTCCTTCTCTCAGCAGGGGCCATTAGCATTTACAGCTTGCTCACCTTCCTCTGGAGGTAAGAAGAAAATGAGAGGACAAAGAGTAGAGCAGAGACTGAAGGAAAGGCCATCCAGAGACTGCCACACCTAGGGATCCATCCCATCTGCAGTTACCAAATTCAGACACTACTGCTGATATCAAGAAGCATTTGGTAGCAGGAACCTAGTATAGCTGTCCCCTGAAAGGTTCTGCCAGAGCCTTACCAATACATGTGCACCAGGGAGGAGATGAGGAAGGACTAAAGGAGTTGAAGGGGTTTGTAACTCCATAGGAGGAACAATATATCAACCAATCAGACCTCTCCCCATCCCCCAGAGCTCCCAGAGACTAAATCACCAACCAAAGAGCCATGGGAGGGACCCATGGCTCCCATTGCATAATAACCAAGGACTGCCTTATCTGGCATCAATGGGAGGAAAGGCCCTTGGTCCTGTGGAGGCTTGATGTGTAGTGTAGGGGATTCCCAGTGTGGGGAATGCTAGGGTGGTGAGGCAGGAGTAGGTGGGTGGGTGGGGGAACACCATTGTACAAGTAGAGGGGAGGGGAAATGGGAAATGGGGTTTGCAGAGGAGAAACTGAGAGAGGGGATAACACTTGAAATAAATAAAATAACCAGTAAAAAATTTTTAAATGAAAAAAAATTATATAAAGCAAGTATTAAACCAAATCCACAATAAAGTGCTCCTTATAGGGTTTACTGAATTACAATGAGAATTCAAGTCTCAGCCTTGAAGGTTAAGTAACGGTAGTAATTGGTAATGAATGGAATCCCATAACTTCTGATGGTAATGTGTGGGAGTATCTTATTGAAACTGAGAACATTGAATCCTAACACTTTCTAGGGTTTATTGTCCCTGAAAGAGTAACTCTCTTTAGCCCTAGCCTTTGAAATATTACCTTCCTCCCCTTTGTCTGAGGAAATTAATCCTTCACTGTCTACCACAAATTAATCCTTCACTGTCTGTCACAACAGTGACTTTTTGTGAGGAGATTTAAGGGAAGACAATATTGATGTCCTTCATGGTTTATCAATAGTTGTCTCTAGATCTATCACCAGAGTTAAGGCTAAGAAAGCTCCTTTAGGGGAGGTAGACACATATAGTCAATGAAGAAGTGAGCTACCCCACTAATGGGTTTAATGCGTTTGCTAATTCATTCAAGTAGAAGTCTGTGGACTATGTGTAGGAATGTATCTCAAGAGTGAAGAATAATAGTGAAAGGAATATAAAAGTTGATCATCCTGAAATTTATTGCTATGGGCCCACTGAGTGAAGGCTGTGGGTTTAATATGGAAGCTTGCACAGTTAAAAAGGGTGTCAAAAGTTTGTTCAAGTACTTCACTGAAGCATAGGTCAAAAGGTATCCTACTGAAAAGAAGTTGGATAGGCCTGTTATGCTTTGGGTTTATAAGATCTTTACAAATAAGGCTTTATAAATCCAAGGGGTTTATAAGATCTTCTGGTTGTCTTTTGAAAAATTGGAAGAACAAAGTGGTGTAACTTTCCAGAAATATATAATGGAATCTTGTTCCAACATGATGCGTTGGCAGATGAATTTAAGATCTTCAAGAAAGGTGTTAATTTATATTACTACGATTCTTTTACTCTTAGGACAGAAACATAGAGCACTTTTAAGCAAATATCCCTCAAAAGAAAACACATAAATTATGAACACTATTTTTAAGAAGGAAAGTTCATGGAAATTAGATAATTTATGACAGCATTTTCTATAAAATATTGCTTACCCTAATTATCTCAAAACCTTGAAAACTAGTATCGTAGTGTATAAATACAATTATTTATAAATGAATCAGTTGATAACACAGCATTCTAATACTGTAGGCATGATTGTTCTTTGAGGTCCTTGGAGCTCTACTCTGTGTCCACAAGCTTTAATCTCATTGTTTGCATTGCTAAATATGTAATACACAACTGTGTACCAGCCTCAGGAGGCAAAAGAAACTTAAAAAGTCAGAAGTTTTCCCTCATGAACTTTTAGTTTTCTGGAGAGTGCCCTGAATGTAACCCTCCTATCTTCCTCACCCTGTGCTGAACCTCTTTGTGTATCCTCCTGTTCTTCATCATAGTGTCAGTCACACACAAGCACCACATCAAGGGTGCCTTCTGAGGATCCACTGTGAGTTTCCAAAGTCTAAATCAAAATAAAGCTCTTCTCCTTGAAAGCCAGTTACCTAAGTTGGATTTACTGTGACAGAAAGCTGATAACAAGTTTTGGATCAAATAGTTAAAATTATTTTTATAACTATGCTAATACAATAGTTACCCTTTACTCTGTGGTTCTCTGAGATGGTGATATTCAAGGTCTGGTTAGTGGCTATGCCATAGATGAATTTGTCTTCATTAACCTTGATTTTGATCACATAGTATATCCTTTCCTAGGCTGCAAGCTCATCTTTGCCATTGTCAAACATTCATAATGAAAAGGAATAGTTTCAGTTAAAGATATTTCATGAAATAGTACATGATATTAACTTCATTGAATATTTCCATGGAGTTTATGTCTGCATGAGTGATTTAGAAGTATAGATGAAAGACCCATTCTTCTCCTTAGTAAAATACTGTTTTAACGTTGAGAAAAAAAATGAAGAGGAAAGAAAGAAAAAAAGGCCACTTTAACTACCAAGTGGTTTCAGTGAACACAATATTAACTTTACAATATGACTGACAGGCACTGAGAAGACATTTTGGCAAAATTCAAAGTTGAAAGGTATACTTATCTTGATGCTAATAATAAAACTGACTTTTTCAAAGAAAACAGAAAATCCAAAAATATGTTTCAATCACTGTGTGCCAAGAGCTTCTCAAAAAAAATTTATTTTCTTTTGTGGTTTGTACTAATTTAATAATGTCATGTTTGACTTTCATATTGCAAATCCTTATATATGGTAACATGAGGATAACTCCATAATGGATTTATATCTCCCTGCCTTAAAATTATAATATTGCAAATGTATAAATGAATTTAGGAAATAATTAAGAAACCCAAAATTATTACTAGTTATTACTAGATTGTTGACAGAAGAGAAAAAAATCAAAATCTGAAAGAAAATGATCATGAATGAAGCCCAACAGATTCCTTTACATTCATGAGATTTTCTGGAACTGAGTTAATAATTCCATAGCAATATTTTGGCAATATATAATGATTCTAAAAATAGATGTACTACATGATCCAGTCACTCCCTCTTGACTTACATCCAACAGAAATTCTAGCATAAGTGGGTATGATAATTTATCACAAGCTAGTTCTGCCTAATGGTGAAGAAAAAGAAACATTCATATGTCATCAACAAGGAAGTAATTGCATAATAGTTTATTTGAATAATGGAAGTGCAATTAAATGAGTAAGATTTATATTTAGCAACATGGCTGGATCCCAAATAATGATTTGGGGTGAAAAATAGAAAAAATATGATATTCACCAAACTCAATTATCAAAGTATTAATATAAGTATCAACAAATAATTACTGCAGATATATATCAAATTAGTGATGTTTGATGATTGTTGTTAAATATCTGAAAGTAGAATATGGGAGTTAGATATAAAAAAAAGTCCATATAGAAGATTATAGATTTTACTTTTACTCTTGAACAAGTGAGATGAACTGATAGCAAATGCTAGGAAGCATGTTACTGTGGGTTTTATAAAGAGGCTGAAAAATGTTGCTATTGTAGCATTTATTCAAATACATTCAAGTGAATACTAATAATATGAATATAAATTTATAACTGAAAAATCATTTTTCACTTACATGTAACAAACTAATTTCAGCAGAAAAACTAATAAATACAAAACCAAAAATTAGCTGATTTTAAGCCATGATATAAGGAGATATTTTGCTCGTATGACCTAATCTTGGGTTTCCTCAATTTGTTGTTACATCCTCCATTTTTTTCTGGATTTCATTAATTCTGATATTCTCTTTCTGTCTTTTAGTGAATATGTATGAGAGTTTTTCAAGCATGTTGATTTTCTCAGAGAACCAACTCTTTGTTTCATTGATTCTTCATATTGTTTCTTTGTTTCTATTTTATTGATTTCAGCTCTTGGTGTGATTATTTCCTACAGTACTCTCTTCTTAGATGTATTTGCTTCTTTTTCTTCTAGAGCATTAGGTTTGATTATTAAATTGCTAATATGAGCTCTCCTGTTTGTTTGTTTGTTTGTTTGTTTGTTTGTTTGTTTTATGAAGGCATGCAGTGCTATGAACTTTCCTTTTAGAACTCTGTAGACTACCAAAAGAAAAACTACAGAACACCAGATAGATAGCTGTCTCAGAGACAAATACTATTGGTCAAAAAATTTTGATAACTATAAAGTTAATGATAATCTATGAGTGACCTACATACTGTACTCATAGATTAGTGCTTTCTTCAGTCATCATCAGAAAAGCTTCCTTCTGCAGCAGATGGCAATAAATACAGATATCCATAGCCAGAAATTACACAGTGAGAAAGATACCTTGGAGCACACTGCTCTAAATGAGATGTCTCCACCAATTACATCCCCTCAGAGTTCAGTGAGCCTCATGGGAAAGTACATAGAGGTGCGGGAGACAGTGAGGATGGCGACCACTTGGAGAAAAAGGCGATCTAAAATAACTGAGTAAAGCTCATATGAACTCACAAAGATTGGAGCAATAAGTACAAAGTGAATGCATTTACTCTGGATCCTCTGTATATATATCACAGCTTTCAATATAGTACTTTTATTGGACTCCTGAACTGTAAATGAGTGGTTCTCTGACTCTAGTAACTTCTCTTGTGGCTTTTTATTTTTCGGTTAGCTTTTCTTACCCAGCTTTGATACGTTGCTTTCCATTTTTATCTACTATACTTTCATTTTGCTTTGTTTCATTGTTATTCTTTAGAAGCTCACTCTTTACTAATGAGAGACAAGAAAGGAATAGATCTGAAAGGGAGTGGAGGTGGGAGAGGCTGGAAGGAGTAGAGAGAAGAAACTTCTGTTCCAATGAAAGAAATAAAAAAACGACATACTCTCACCTCTTTTGTAGAACCCAGCAATATTTTTCTATATTGCTCCTTGAAACTGTTAAAGTATATTCAGTGGCATATCCATCACTAATGAACTGGTAAATACTGCAAGAACAAAAAGATATATCAATTGTCACATTATCCCTCTGTGCCTCAGTTTGAGTGATTGGTATTTCTTCCTGTCCACAAACTTTCCTGTTCATAAACTGACAATTTAAATGTAAACTACCTTTCTATTTTTGGTCATTTTGGACATATTTTCTCCATGTATCTCTGAAAGTTCTGGTATTTGCTCTTTATACCAGGCTGGCCTTGCACACAGAGATCTGCTTGCCTCTGTCTCCCTAGTGCTAGGATTAAAGTGTGTGCTACCACCATCTCTTTCATCTTTTATTCGTTGAAAAAGAAGATGCTCCAAATTGTAATAAGGACACATGCTCCACTATGTTCATAGCAGCCTTATTTATAATAGCCAGAAGCTGGAAAGAACCCAGATGTCCCTCAACAGAGGAAGGTGTACAGAAAATGTGGTACATTTACACAATGGAGTACTATGCAGCTATTAAAAACAATGAAGTTATGAAATTCTTAGACAAATGGATGGATCTGGAGGATATCATCTTAAGTGAGGTAACCCAATCACAAAAGAACCCACATGATATGTACTCACTGTTAAGTGGATATTAGCCCAGAAGCTCAGAATACCCAAGATACAATTTGCAAAACACATGAAACTTAAGAAGAAGAAATACCAAAAAGTGGATATTTGGATCCTTCTTAGAAGGGGGAACAAAATACCCATGGGAGGAGTTACAGAGACAAAGTTCAGAGCAGAGACTGAAGGAATGACGATCCAGAGACTGTCCCACCTGGGGATTCATCCCATAAACAACCACCAAACCCAGACACAATTGCAGATGCCAACAAGAGCTTGCTGACAGGATCCTGATAAAGCTGTCTCCTGAGAGGTTCTGCCAATGCTGACAAATACAGAAGTGGATACTCACAGTCATCTATTGGATGGAACACAGGGCCCCCAATGGAGGAGCTAGAAAAAGTACCCAAGGAGCTGAAGGGGTCTGCAACCCTATAGGAGGAACAACAATATGAACTAGCCAGTGCTCCCAGAGCTCGTGTCTCTAGCTACAAATGTAGCAGAAGATGGCCTAGTTGGCCATCACTGGGAGGAGAGGCCTTTGGTCTTGTGAAGATTATATGCCCACAGGAGAATGACAGGCCATGAAGCAGGAGTGGGTGGGTTGGGGAGCAGGGCAGGAGAAGGGTATAAGGGAATTTTGGGATGGCATTTGAAATGTAAATGAAGAAAATATCTAATAAAAAAAACAATCACTGGTCATTAACATATCTCAATAGCAATGGACTCCATTCTCCAATATAAAGACACAGGCTTACAGAGTGGATGTAAAACAGGATCCATCATTTTACTTTATACAAGAAACACACCTCAGAATATAGATATAACTTCAAACTAAAGGGTTGGAAACAGGTTTGGACTGAAAAAGCAAGCTGGTATAGCCATTCTAATATCTAATCAAGTAGTTTTTCAACCAAAATTAATATAAAAAAGACAGGTAAAGGCACTTCACGGACATCAAAGGAAACATACAAAGATGATATCTCAATTCTGAATATCTATGCCCCAAACACAAGGATACCCACATTTGTAAAAGAAACATTGCTAAGACATAAATGCACATGGAATCCCACACATTATTAGTGGGAGACATTAACACCAAATTCCCAATATTTGACAGGTCAACCAGACAAAAACTAAACACAGAAGTAATGAAACTAACAGACATCATGAATCAAATGGACCTAGCAGACATCTAGAGTATTCAACCAAATACCAGATTATACCTTCTTCTCAGTTCTTGATGGATCCTCCTCCAAAATTAATCATATAATCTTCACAAAAAAGCCTCAACAGACACTAGAAAATTGAAGTAACACTTTGCATTTTATCAGACAAAATTGGATCAAAGCTGGATTTTAACAGCAACAGAAACACTGGAAAGTCTACTTACTCATGGAAACTGAACAAATCTCTGCTCAATGATCCCTGGATCAGGTAAAAAATTAAAGACTTTCTAGAATTCAATGAAAATGACGACAAAATGTACTCAAATTTATGTGGCACAATGAAAGCAGTGCTAAAAAGAAAATTTATAGCACTGAAGTGCCTCCATAAAGAAATTAGAAAGTTCTCAAATCAGCAATTTAAATGTACACCTGAAAGATCTAGAAAAAAAGCAAGCATACCAAAGAGTAGTAGAAGGCAATAAATAATCAAAATCAGAGCTGAAATCAATCAGTTAGAAACAAAGAAAATAATACAAAGTATCAATGAAACCAAAAGCTGGTTCTTTGAGAAAATCAACAAGATAGACAAAACCTTAGCTAAATTAACTACCAGACAGAGAGACAGTATCCAAATATGCAAAATCAGTAATGAGTAGGGAGACATAACAATTGACAATGAGGAAATTGAACGAATCATTAGTTCTTTACTTCAAAAGCCTGTGCTCCACAAAATTTGAAAATATTAACCAAATGGACAATTTTCTAGACAGATACCACTTATCAAAGTTAAATAAGCCAAGTGGCTGGATCCAAAATCAACTCCTGGAAATCAACTAGACCTCCTTTATACAAATGATAAACCGGCCTCAAAAGAAATTGGGAAACAATGCCATTTACAATAGCCATGAATAATACAAAATTCCTTCATGGAAAACTCTAACCAAACAAATGAGAGATGTGTATGACAACAAATTTAATTTCCTGAAGAATTTGAAGATTGCTTTCAGAAGACAGAAAGATCTCCCATGCTCTTGGATAGGTAGAATTAACATACTGGAATTGGCTATTTTACCAAAAGCAATCTATTGATTTAATGCAATCCCCATCAAAATTCTAACACAATCTTTATAGACGTTGAAGGAGCAATTTTTAACTTCGTATGCAAAACCCATGATAGCCAAAACAATCCTGAACAACAACAAAAAAAAAGCTTTGGAAAGAATAACCATCCCTCGAACTACAGATCAATAGTGATTAAAAACTCCATGGGATTGGTAAAGCATCAGATATGTTGATCAATGGAATTGAATCAAAGACCCAAAAATAAACCTGTAGATCTAGAGTTATTCAATTTTTGATTAAGAAGACTAATCCATACAATGGACAAAAAGCATCTTCAAAAACTGGTGCTGGTCTAACTGAATGTCTACATGTTGTAGATGAAAGTAGATGCATAGTCATCACTCTACAGGAAAATCAAGGACATCAATATAAAAGTAGATTCACTAAATCTCATAGAAGAGATAGTGGGAAATATCCTTGAAAGCATTGGGGCAGAAGACTGCAAAACTTCTGTAAAGTTAAGGGCATTGTTAATAAGACAAAACAGCAGCCCACAGATCATCCCCAACCCCACATCTGATAGGGAGCTAATATCCAAAATCTACGAAGAACTTAAGAAGTTAGACACTAACAATCCAAATAACCCAATTTGAAAAAGTGGAGTACAGAACTAAACATAATTCTCAACAGAGGTATCTTGATTGGATAAGAAACTCTTAAAGAAATGTCCAAAGTCCTTAATCATCAGGGAAATGAAAATCAAAACATCTTTGAGGTTCCATCTGACACCCATCAGAATGTCTAAGATCAAAAACTCAAAAGATAGCACATGCTGGGGAAGATATGCAGTAAGGGAAACACTATGACTTTGCTAGTGGGAATGTAAACTTGTATAATGACTTTGGAAATCAATTTTGTGGTTTCTCAGAAAACTGGTAATAATTTTACCTCAAGACACAGCTATACATCTCAAGGACATATACCCAAAAGATGTTCCAAAATCTCACAAAGACACTTGCTCAACTCTGTTCCTTATCTATTTATAGCTGCTTTATTTTTAAGAGCCAGAAACTGGAAACAACCTAGATGTCACTCAACTTAAGAATAGATAAAGAAACTGTGGTACATCTACACAATCGAATACTATTCAACTATCAAAAACCAGGACATCATGAATTTAGCAGGCAAATTGATGGACCTTGAGAATATCATCTTGAATGTGATAACCCTGTCTCAAAAGGACATGCACAGTCTGTATTCACTTATAAGTAGATATTAGCCATAGAATACAGATAGCATGTTATACACACTCCACAGACTAAACAAGCTAAAGAAGATGAAATGTCCAAGCATGGAGACTGTAATCTCAGTTAGGAAGGGAAAAATAGTCATAAGAGGGAACAACAGTATCAATCAGCTAGATCTCCCAGAGCTCCCCGGGGCTGGACAAACAACCAGAATACACATAGAGGGATCCATGGCTCTGACAGCATATGTGGCAGAGAATGGCCACATATCAGTGACAGGAGTGGCCCTTGGGCCTGAAGGTGTTCAATGCCCTAGTGTAGGGTAATGCCAGGGCGGGAAGACTGGGGTGGGTGGGTGGGGAGCGCCCTCATAGAGGCAGGGAAAAGTTTGGAATAAGGGGTTTCTGAAGGGCATGCTTGGAAAGGGGAAAACATTTGAAATGTAAATAAAGAAAATATCCAGTTAAAAAAGGGGGGGGGGCAAAGAGGCAGATGAAGGGAACTGCTGAAAGGGAAAGGGGTTGGGGTGTGAATGGGGGGGGTTCAGGATAAGGTTTGGGGAAGGACAGGATAAATGTCAATATGGCCATGACAATGAGTGGAAATGTTCAACAGAAAGGGGAGAAGAGGTGGTGGGCATCTTGAGGAAGAGACAGAGACCTGAGAAAAGAGAGGCACCTAAGAAGCAATGAGGGTGACCTTCACTGTAACTCACTACATTGGGGATACTGAACCAGAAGAGGCCATCTCCTATAACCAGACAGGAACCCCAGAGAAGTGATAGAGACATCAGTCCACCCACAAGACTTTCTAATGAAAATCTGTTCAGTCTGCGAGAAATACAGACATGGGGATGGGGATGGAACAGAGACTGAAGGAATGGCCAACCAATGACTGGCCCATATATAGACAATGTGAATATCAGAATGTTTAAATCCCTTATGTCACCTAGTAAACCGTTTCATGTTAGATTATGTACTCCAAAGTCATGTTTTGTTTTTGAGATAGAATAACGTTTTATAAGATATTTGAAAGAATTAAGTAAACAATACAAAGATATTTCTAAGCATTTGTTTTTACAACTACACAAAAAACATCAGCTACATTTTTGTGAGTGTGCCTGCTTTGTATAGATACATAACCAACAGGAGTATAAGCCACAGTGTAGTGTAACTTTATTGTCATATGAAGCTTAAATGCATCTTATTCTTGTGTGCATAAAGATAATATTTTGGCAATATTTTCTTCCAAAAGTCAGGTGAGCATATTTTCTATTTCAAGTACAGTAGAGTCTACCCTATCTTCTAAATTATGTCATTATAGCTCAAAAGCTGACATTGTCAACCTTTAAATGCATAGGCTAGGTTTATTAGTGATAAAATTTTATTTCTAGAAAAGGGTGATGAGTGAGGTAGTCCACGAGCTGTTGTTTGCTCATCTCCTACCTGGAACATCATTTGGAATAGGTACAATTTTAATATTTGTAATTTTAAATCAACAGACTTCTTAGTCTTGCACTTTACCCCATAAGTTTTAATTTTCTACATAGATGTGCATATTTTGGTAACTTATACCTATTTTATTTAGTTTAATTGTTGCTTACACATGAAAGCTTTAATAAGGCACCCAGTTCTTCCAGAAAACCTATTTCAAATTCTAATGCTGCCAGTGTTTGAAAACAGCATCTTCTAGCATCCTTGCCTAAGGGAGGGAGATATTTCTGCTTATAGGATTTTCTTTGCATCAAATTTTTGGCATGTTACCAATATTATTAAAAATAAAAACAAAGCCCACCCACCACCATGTTTCTCAGTGCAGATGGACAGAGTCAACCAGAAGTACCCAGAAGTCAACCCACTTCCTATCCGTGTGGTACAGGTGGTTGGTGGACACTCACAGACCTGCCAGTCTCACGGTCAGGCTGCAGGTGTAGCCACTACAATGTGCAAGTATGTGCTGCAGAAATGAGAGAGAAAAAGGAGCAGGAAGGTTTGATCATTATGAAGAGAGGCAGAACCAGAGACACAAGGGTGGAGAGAAAGAGCCTGATGGGAGTAGGCTGCTCTGCCAATCTAGTGGTGAAGATGGCCTCTGTAGTTCCTTTTAGAATCCCCTAAAATTTTCATGTCCAGCATTACGTTTGGGTTTTCATCATCAATTATACTTCCATCTTTGGGACTGGAACAGTTTTTGTTGTTGTTGTTGTTGTTGTTGTAGTTGTTTGTTTGTTTTGTTGTTGTTTTCCATTTCCTTGAACTGTTTGTATTTTCCTAGATTTCTTTACGAGATTTATTAATTTCGTCTTTAAGAATTCATATCGATAGGGAAGCAGAAACCGGCCTGACTAGGGCCACAGGCCTCATCCGGCCAGATCAGCACCTGGGTAGCGGGAGCGCAGGGTTGCCTGACACCCGCCAGCTACCCACGACCCCCGCCTCAGGATTTTGGGACTGCTGGTGAGTGGAACACAGCTTCTGCTCCAGTCCAATCACGCGGGACCTGAGACTGCTCTGGTTGGGGAGAGAGAAATCCGGCCTACATAGGGCCACAACCCCCTTCCTGTCAGAAAAGCACCGGGGCAGCTGGGGCGCAGGGTCTGCTGACACTCGCCAGCTACCCACAACACCCACCACAGGATCTTAAGACTTCTGGTGAGTGGAGCACAGCTTCTGCTCCAATCCAATTGCGCGGGACCTGAGACTGCATTAGTTAGGGAAGCAGAAACCGGCCTGAGTAGGACCACAGGCCTCATCCTGCTGGATCAGCGCCGGGGTAGCGGGGTAGCAGGAGTGCAGGGTTGCCTGACACCCGCCAGCTACCCATGACCCCCGCCGCAGGATTTTGGGACTGCTGGTGAGTGGAACACAGCTTCAGCTCCAATCCAATTGCGCGGGACCTGAGACTGCATTAGTTAGGGAAGCAGAAACCGGCCTGAGTAGGGCCACAGGCCACATCCGGCCGGATCAGCGCCAGGGTAGCGGGAGCACAGGGTTGCCTGACACCCGCCAGCTACCCACGACCCCCACCGCAGGATTTTGGGACTGCTGGTGAGTGGAACACAGCTTCTGCTCCAATCCAATTGCGCGGGACCTGAGACTGCATTAGTTAGGGAAGCAGAAACCGGCCTGAGTAGGGCCACAGGCCTCATCCGGCCGGATCAGCGCCAGGGTAGCGGGAGCAAAGGGTTGCCTGACACCCGCCAGCTACCCATGACCCCCGCCGCAGGATTTTGGGAATGCTGGTGAGTGGAACACAGCTTCTGTTCCAGTCCAATCACGCGGGACCTGAGACTGCTCTGGTTGGGGAGAGAGAAATCCGGCCTACATAGGGCCACAACCCTCTTCCGGTCAGAAAAGCACCGGGGCAGCTGGGGCGCAGGGTCGGCTGACACTCACCAGCTACCCACAACACCCACCACAGGATCTTAAGACTTCTGGAGAGTGGAACACAGCTTCTGCTCCAATCCAATTGCACGCGGGACCAGAGACTGCATTAGTTAGGGAAGCAGAAAAACGGCCTGTGTAGGACCACAGGCCTCTTCCGGCTGGACCAGCATCGGGTTACCGTCAGCTACCCACGACCCCCGCCGCAGGATTTAGAGACTGCTGGTGAGTGGAACACAGCTTCTGCTCCAATCTTTAAACAGTGACAACGATAACAACTAACCCCAGAGATTACCAGATGGCGAAAGGTAAACGTAATAATCTTACTAACAGAAACCAAGACCACTCACCATCATCAGAACCCAGCACCCCCACTTCGCCCAGTCCAGGGCACCCCAACACACCGGAAAAGCTAGACACGGATTTAAAAGCATATCTCCTGATGATGATAGAGAACTTCAAGAAGGACTTTAATAACACACTTAAAGAAATGCAGGAGAACACTGCTAAACAGGCAGAAGACAATAAAGAGAAAGCACAAAAATCCCTTAAAGAATTGCAGGAGAACACTGCTAAAGAGTTACAAATCCTTAAAGAAAAACACGATAACATAATCAAACAGGTAGAAGTCCTTACAGAAAAACAGGAAAACACATCCAAACAGATGATGGAAATGAACAAAACCATACTAGACCTAAAAAGGGAAGTAGACACAATAAAGAAAACCCAAAATGAGGCAACACTGGAGATAGAAACCCTAGGAAAGAAATCTGGAACCATAGATACGAGCATCAGCAACAGAATACAAGAGATGGAAGAGAGAATCTCAGGTGCAGAAGATTCCATAGAGAACATCGGCACAACAATCAAGGAAAATGTAAAATGCAAAAAGATCCTAACTCAAAACATCCAAGAAATACAGGACGCAATGAGAAGACCAAACCTATGGATAATAGGAGTGGATGAGAATGAAGATTTTCAACTCAAACGACCAGCAAACATCTTCAACAAAATTATAGAAGAAAACTTCCCAAATCTAAAGAAAGAGATGCCCATGAACATACAAGAAGCCTACAGAACTCCAAATAGACTGGACCAGAAAAGAAACACCTCCCGACACATAATAATCAGAGCAACAAATGCTCTAAATAAAGATAGAATACTAAAAGCAGTAAGAGAAAAAGGCCAAGTAACATATAAAGGCAAGCCTATCAGAATTACACCAGATTTTTCACCAGAGACTATGAAAGCCAGAAGATCCTGGACGGATGTTATACAGACACTAAAAGAACACAAATTCCAGCCCAAGCTACTATACCCAGCCAAACTCTCAATTAACATAGATGGAGAAACCAAAGTATTCCACGACAAAACCAAATTCACACATTATCTCTCCACGAATCCAGCCCTTCAAAGGATAATAACAGAAAAAAAACAATACAAGGACAGGAACCACGCCCTAGAAACAACAAGAAGGTAATCCCTCAACAAACCTAAAAGAAGACAGCCACAAGAACAAAATGCCAACTTTAACAACAAAAATAACAGGAAACAACAATTACTTTTCCTTAGTATCTCTTAATATCAATGGACTCAACTCCCCGATAAAAAGACATAGACTAACAAACTGGCTACACAAACAAGACCCAACATTTTGCTGCTTACAGGAAACTCATCTCAGAGAAAAGGATAGACACTACCTCAGAATGAAAGGCTGGAAAACAATTTTCCAAGCAAATGGCATGAAGAAACAAGCTGGAGTAGCCATTCTAATATCTGATAAGATTGAATTCAAACCCAAAGTCATTAAAAAAGACAGGGAGGGACACTTCATACTCATCAAAGGTAAAATCCTCCAAGAGGAACTATCAATCCTGAATATCTATGCTCCAAATACAAAGGCAGCCACATTCATTAAAGAAACTTTAGTAAAGCTCAAAGCACACATTGCACCTCATACAATAATAGTGGGAGACTTCAACACACCACTTTCACCAATGGACAGATCATGGAAACAGAAACTAAACAGGGACACAGTGAAAATAAGAGAAATTATGAATCAAATGGATTTGGCATATATCTACAGAACATTCTATCCTAAAACAAAAAGATATACCTTCTTCTCAGCACCTCATGGTACCTTCTCCAAAATTGACCACATAATTGGTCACAAAGCAGGCCTCAACAGATATAAAAATATTGAAATTGTCCCATGCATCCTATCAGATCACCATGGACTAAGGCTGATCTTCAATAACAAAATAAATAATAGAAAGCCAACCTTCACGTGGAAACTGAACAACACTCTTCTCAATGATACCTTGGTCAAGGAAGGAATAAAGAAAGAAATTAAGGACTTTTTAGAGTTCAATGAAAATGAAGCCACAACATACCCAAACTTATGGGACGCAATGAAAGCATTTCTAAGAGGAAAACTCATAGCTCTGAGTGCCTCCAAAAGGAAACTAGAGAGAGCACACATTAGCAGCTTGACAACACACCTAAAAGCACTAGAACAAAAGGAAGCAAATTCACCCAAGAGGAGTAGACGGCAGGAAATAATCAAACTCAGGGGTGAAATCAACCAAGTGGAAACAAGAAAAACTATTCAAAGAATCAACCAATCAAGGAGCTGGTTCTTTGAGAAAATCAACAAGATAGATAAACCCTTAGCCAGACTCACTAGAGGGCACAGGGAAAGCATCCTAATTAACAAAATCAGAAATGAAAAAGGAGACATAACAACAGATCCTGAAGACATCCAAAACACCATCAGATCCTTCTACCAAAGGCTATACTCAACAAAACTGGAGAACCTGGATGAAATGGAGAAGTTCCTAGACAGATACCAGGTACCAAAGTTGAATCAAGATCAGGTTAATGATCTAAACAGCCCTATATCCCCCAAAGAAATAGAAGCAGTCATTAATAGTCTCCCAACTAAAACAAGCCCAGAACCAGATTAGTTTAGTGCAGAGTTCTATCAGACCTTCAAAGAAGATCTAATCCCAGTTCTTCACAAACTATTCCACAAAATAGAAACAGAAGGTACTCTACCCAACTCATTCTATGAAGCCACAATTACTCTGATACCTAAACCACAAAAAGACCCAACAAAGATAGAAAACTTCAGACCAATATCCCTTATGAATATTGATGCAAAAATCCTCAATAAAGTTCTTGCTAACCGAATCCAAGAGCACATCAAAACAATCATCCATCCTGACCAAGTAGGTTTCATCCCAGGGATGCAGGGATGGTTCAATATACGGAAATCCATCAACGTAATCCAGTATATAAACAAACTCAAAGACAAAAACCACATGGTCATCTCCTTAGATGCGGAAAAAGCATTTGACAAGATCCAACACCCATTCATGATAAAAGTCTTGGAAAGATCAGGAATTCAAGGCCCATACCTAAACATGATAAAAGCAATCTACAGCAAACCAGTAGCCAACATCAAAGTAAATGGTGAGAAGCTTGAAGCAATCCCTCTAAAATCAGGGACTAGACAAGGCTGTCCACTTTCTCCATACCTATTCAACATTGTACTTGAAGTCCTAGCCAGAGCAATTCGACAACAAAAGGAGATCAAAGGGATACAAATTGGAAAAGATGAAGTCAAAATATCACTTTTTGCAGATGATATGATAGTATATATAAGTGACCCTAAAAATTCCACCAGAGAACTCCTAAGCCTGATAAACAGCTTCGGTGAAGTAGCTGGATATAAAATTAACTCAAACAAATCAATGGCCTTTCTCTACACAAAGAATAAACAGGCTGAGAAAGAAATTAGGGAAACAACACCCTTCTCAATAGTCACAAATAATATAAAATATCTTGGCGTGACTCTAACTAAGGAAGTGAAAGATCTGTATAATAAAAACTTCAAGTCTCTGAAGAAAGAAATTATAGAAGATCTCAGAAGATGGAAAGATCTCCCATGCTCATGGATTGGCAGGATCAACATTGTAAAAATGGCTATCTTGCCAAAAGCAATCTACAGATTCAATGCAATCCCCATCAAAATTCCAAATCAATTCTTCAACGAATTAGAAAGTGCAATCTGCAAATTCATCTGGAATAACAAAAAACCTAGGATAGCAAAAACTCTTCTCAAGGATAAAAGAACCTCTGGTGGAATCACCATGCCGGACCTAAAGCTCTACTACAGAGCAATTGTGATAAAAACTGCATGGTACTGGTATAGTGACAGACAAATAGACCAATGGAATAGAATTGAAGACCCAGAAATGAACCCACACACCTATGGTCACTTGATCTTCGACAAGGGAGCTAAAAACATCCAGTGGAAGAAAGACAGCATTTTCAACAAATGGTGCTGGCACAACTGGTTGTTAACATGTAGAAGAATGCGAATCGATCCATTCCTATCTCCTTGTACTAAGGTCAAGTCTAAGTGGATCAAGGAACTTCACATAAAACCAGAGACACTGAAACTTATAGAGGAGAAAGTGGGGAAAAGCCTTGAAGATATGGGCACAGGGGAAAAATTCCTGAATAGAACAGTAATGGCTTGTGCTGTAAGATCGAGAATTGACAAGTGGGACCTCATGAAACTACAAAGCTTCTGCAAGGCTAAAGACACCATCAATAAGACAAAAAAACCACCAACAGATTGGGAAAGGATCTTCACCTATCCTAAATCAGATAAGGGACTAATATCCAATATATATAAAGAACTCAAGAAGGTGGACTCCAGAAATTCAAATAACCCCATTAAAAAATGGGGCTCAGAACTGAACAAAGAATTCTCACCTGAGGAATACCGAATGGCAGAGAAGCACCTGAAAAAATGTTCAACATCCTTAATCATCAGGGAAATGCAAATCAAAACAACCCTGAGATTCCACCTCACACCAGTCAGAATGGCTAAGATCAAAAATTCAGGTGACAGCAGATGCTGGCGAGGATGTGGAGAAAGAGGAACACTCCTCCATTGTTGGTGGGATTGCAAGCTTGTACAACCACTCTGGAAATCAGTCTGGCGGTTCCTCAGAAAATTGGACATAGTACTACCGGAGGATCCAGCAATACCTCTCCTGGGCATATATCCAGAAGATGTCCCAACCGGTAAAAAGGACACATGCTCCACTATGTTCATAGCAGCCCTATTTATAATAGCCAGAAGCTGGAAAGAACCAAGATGTCCCTCAACAGAGGAATGGATACAGAAATTATGGTACATTTACACAATGGAGTACTACTCAGCTATTAAAAAGAATGAATTTATGAAATTCCTAGCCAAATGGATGAACCTGGAGGGCATCATCTTGAGTGAAGTAACACAATCACAAAAGAACTCACACAATATGTATTCATTGATAAGTGGATATTAGCCCAAAACTTAGGATACCCAAGATATAAGATACAATTTGCTAAACGCATGAAACTCAAGAAGAATGAAGACCAAAGTGTGGACACTGTGCACCTTCTTAGAATTGGGAACAAAACACCCAGGGAAGGAGTTACAGAGACAAAGTTCGTAGCTGTGATGAAAGGATGGACCATTTAGAGACTGCTGTATCCAGGGATCCGTCCCATAATCAGCTTCTAAACGCTGACACCATTGCATACACTAGCAAGATTTTGCTGAAAGGACCCAAATATAGCTGTCTCTTGTGAGACGATGCCGGGGCCTAGCAAACACAGGAGTGGATGTTCACAGTCAGCTATTGGATGTATCACAGGGCTCCCAATGGAGAAGCTAGAGAAAGTACCCAAGGAGCTAAATGGATCTGCAACCCTATTGTTGGAACAACATGATGTACTAACCAGAACCCTGGAGCTCTTGTCTCTAGCTGCATATGTATCGAAAGATGGCCTAGTCGGCCATCAATGGAAAGAGAGGCCCATTGGACTTGCAAACTTTATATGCCCCAATATAGGGGAATGCCAGGGCCAAAAGAATGGGAATGGGTGGGTAGGGAAGTGGGGGGCGCTATGGGGGACTTTTGGGATAGTATTGGAAATGTAATTGAGGAAAATATGTAATAAAAAAAAAAAAGAATTCATATCATCATTATGCAGACTTTTCTACTCCCTTTTCTTCTTTTTCTTGGGCTCTACCTATATTTGGATAATCATTGCCTGCTGTGCTAGTGTTAAAGGCTTTAATGGAGACATAGTGCCCTTTCAGTTACTGATTATGTTTTAACACTGACTTTCAGGCATCTGGGATTGGGATGATTATTGTTTGGGGTGATGACATCTGGTTTTGTTTCTGTTGGGTGACTGTTATGATTAGTGGCTTCTGCTTCTTCCATGGTCTTTTTGAGAGTGTAATGGCTTCCTGGTAGAGAATTTTCTACAGACCTGTTTCCCAGGCCAGTTCAGCTGGTGTGTTCGTGGGGATCCTCTGCTGCTGTTGCAGACTGGGATAATGGGATGGGTAGAGGGAAGGAAGGTCTGGGGAGATGTTTGTGATCCTTTGGGGTGGTATCAGAGAAGGTGGGAAGACTGCTTCAGGTTTTCTGCTTCACAGTTGTGGATTAGCCTAGGTAGATTGAATCAAGGGAACAGAAAGAGGAGAAGATTTGCAGGCAGCCTATCTGGTTTTCTGACAGATGTGGCCCTCTGTAGTAACTATTATTACCAAAACTAAAGATTTTTTTGTTAACCAATGAATGTTTTGTAGGACAGACATATATTTTTAAAGGACTCTGGTGTTGTTTCTGGATAAGGCTATCAGTACAATGTTAAGAAATGAAGAAACACACAGTTGAGAGTGTTATTTTTTTTTATTTGCCTTCTTCAAATTTCTGTGTAATTTGTTTCCTTGCTGATATTTGCTAAAATCTCTGGTGTTAAAATCCCACAGATTTCCACTGAATACATATCGATTGTAAGACAAAGTTTATTTATTATATCTGCAGCCTCCATTTTTTGCACCCTTTACTTTTCTCTAAGTTTTCCCCCTCCATTACTGGCCTATCTTGCACATTTACAGCCCATTTTTCTACTGGGTTGCCTTTCTCTGCCATGTCCTTCAAGCAGAGCTTTGACACAGGTCCTCAGCTCCATTTCCTATATCTGCTTTTCTGTTCAGGTCTTTGTAATGCATAACAACTTTTGGCTTGGGGAATTAACAAAGCGTCAGGAGTATGATGTCCTTGCATGAATCAAATCCTTCAAACACAAAATATCCAGTTGCCTATGACTGCTCTCCACTTAAGTTTTTAACCTCTGCTAAAATGTCACAAGTGTCAAACAGCTACTTTAATTTATTAAAGAGGTAAGATACCTCCCTCTGTTAAGCATAAATTTACATTTTTTTCTTATTACTTTTATTTTTTACAATCCAGTTGTTACCTACCTCCCGGTCTACCCTTTCACAGCTTCTTATGCCATTACTCCTTCCTCCTGTCTCCAAGAGAATATCCACAACCAACTCCATACCCTCCAGGCCTTGCCACTCCCTGGGGCCTCAGGTCTCTAGAGGGTTAGGCATGTCTTCTTCCACTGAGGCCAGACCGGGAAGTCCTTGTTATATATGTGGCTGGGTCCTCAGATCAGCTAGTGTATGCTTTCTGATTGGTGGCTCAGTGTCTGAGAGATCTCAGGCATTCAGGTTACTTGAGACTGCTAGTCTCCCTATCCTCCTCCTCAGCTTCTTCCAGCTTAATTCAGCCACAGGAGTCCCTGACTTCAGTCTAATGGTTGGCTGTAAGTATCTGCATCTGTCTTAGTCAGCTACTTCTTGGGGCCTCTCAGAGGACAACCATGTTAGGCTCCGTTCTGTAAGAACGCCATAGCATCAGTAATAATGTCAGGACTTGAGCATCCCCTTGAGCTGGATCCCAATTTGGGCCCATCACTGGACCTCCTTTCCCTCAGTCCTTTTCCATTCTTGTCTCTGCAGTTCTTTTAGTCAGGAACAATTCTGGGTTAGATTTTTTGACTGTGGAATAGCAACCCCATCCCTCCACTTGATATCCTGTCTTTCAACTGGATGTAGACTCCACAAGTTCCCTCTCCCCTCTGTTGGGCATTTGATCTAAGTTCCCTCCCTGTGAATCCTCAGAGTCTCTCACCTCTCAGGTGTCTGGTGCTCTCTAGATGGTTCCCCCCACATCCCTCCCCCCCAGGTTGCATATTTCCATTCATTTTGCTGGCCCCTGAGGCTTCTTCTTTCCTGCCCCCCCCATACCTGATAATTTTCTCCTCCTCCTACCATCTCCCATGCAGATCCTTCCCTCTGCTTCCCAAGATTTTTTTCTTCTCCCTCCCAAGTGGTATTGAAGCATCCACACTTGGCCTCTTCAACTTGTTAAACTTCTTGAGTTCTGTGGATTGATGTATTCTAGGCATTCTGTCCAGTTTGACTAATATATACTTATTAGTAAGTACATACCATGCATGTACTTTTGGGTATGAATTAGCTCACTCAGGATGATATTTTCTACTTCCATCCATTTTCCTACAAAACTCATGATGTCCTTATTCTTAATAGCTAAATAATCAAAAAACAAGTGGAATAGAGAGCAAAACAGAGAATTCACAATAGAGGAATGCAAATGACTGAGAAGCACTTAAAGAAATATTCAAAGTTCTTAGTGATCAGAAAAATGAAAATCAAAATGAGCCTGAGATTCCACCTTATAGCAATCAGAATGGCTAAAATAAAAAACTCAGGTGACAGCACATGTTGATGAGGAGGTGTAGAAAGAACACTCCTCCATTGCTGGTGGGATTGCAAACAATCACTGTGGAAATCAATTTGTTTGTTCCTTAGGAAATTGGAAATAGCTACTTGAAGACCCTTCTATACTGTTCTTGGCATATATCCAAAAGATGCACCGCCATACCACAGAGGCACATGCTACACTATGTTCATATTGGCCCTATCTGTGATAGCTAGAAGCTGTAAGCAACCCAGATGTCCCACAATGGAAAAATGGATACATACTTTACATTTTTAGAAATAAAATTTATTTACTTTTTGCAATTTCATTTCATTGCTTTTATGTAATCTTATTCAACTTGGATAATATGAGTGACTCTCATGACTTTGGCTCATTATTGGAAGTTCATTATCACATGATATATTGAACATGGTGTGTGTGTTTGTGTGCTTGTGTGTATGTGTGTATGTGTGTATGTGTGTGTATGTGAAATAACAATTGTAGATGCAAATATTTATTTGAAAATTATATTCCAGGGCTATAATATGTGTTATTAAATATGTCACAATCTGGACAAAATCACTGGTAAACATATTTGAAAAAGTCTTTTGTTTCTACTTCAGATAGAAGAAATAGGTAGACATATGTAGAAATATATAACTATGGGAAATTTCAGGTTTTTTACAAATGACTCATAGTTTTAGACATCTTCTTATCATGATAAGACCTATGAGCAATTATATAATATGTGTGCAAATATACTTTGCAATGTGTATTTTATTACTGTATAAATGTTTTAAGTTATACATATCACTGCTCTATTCTGGTAATTAGATATATTTATCAAAATATATATCAGAGATTAAGTATACATTTAGCATTCATAGTGGTATCATTAACACATTATTACATCGGGGTTTAAACATTTTGCGTTACTGGAGATTTTAATCACTTGAAGTAACTGAAAAAATTCTATTTATAGATCTTTGTTATATAAAAATATATCTACCTTTGTACTAAAAGCAAAATATTTATTTCATTTTGCCACAGCTAAATCTAAGATGGTATAAGTTTTAGTTCAGAAACTAAACCTAAGCCTTGAACTTTGATACCATGGCCACACACACACACACACACACCACTCCAGCTGAGACACATGAACCACTTACTTTCATCTAGAAAGAAATTTTCCTATCAATAATCTTTTCATATGTCATAGTCATTTAAACATTATTTTAAGATTTTTTTGGAGTTTTTGAACATATCAAAAACATACATTCTCCTTCATACATGGTAATATACACCTTTATAGGAATATTCTATTAAAATAAAATTTATACCATATTTAGAAAATAAAAAAAGCTGTAATTCTCTATAGGATTCTGTCTAACACTTGCCAGTGAATTTTGTCTTCCTGTACAAGTTGTGCTACGCGACACTAAGGCTTCTGGACATACACTAGTTCTTAGGAAGGCGCTCCATGAGCATCTGTGGAGTTTGTTCATAAAATAATATATTATTGTTATTGTTGTTATTACTTGTGTATGATATGTATGTGGAATTCTAGCAACATATTCCATAGATTACTTATGTGTGGAGGTCAGAGGACAACATTCAGACATCAGGTGTGCCTTTCCACCTTGTTGTTTCACAGTCTCTCTTCCTTCTGACACTGTGGCTAACTACTCCTGTCTTGCTGGTCCTTGAGCTGGTCCTGGAAGCAAGATATTTATAGCTTACCTTCCCATATCACAGTGGAAGTGCTATGACTACAAATGTGGCTTTTCTAAGTGAGTTTCAGGGTTGAACTCAAGTTGTTAAGTTTGTGAAAAAGTGCTTTGGCATAACAAGTCATCTCACTGGACTCTGGGTTCCTTCAAGTTACCAAACACTTTCCAATTCTTAAGATGCACAAGACCAGGTGATAAGTATGAGGGGCCATCATTTTATACACGTTCACTTAAGAAATATGAATGTATGAAAAATATGAATCCAAGTTTCCATAAAATACTTAAGCTGCAGTAAAATGACTAGAATATGATTCTAGAATATGAGTCAATATACCTATTATTTGAAATATCTGTGGAATCTGTTTCATACATTAGTTTATGTTCATTTTTGTCAAGAAAAAATAGATGCTTAGTCACTTGTTTGAAAAATAATTTATTAAATGTTTTTCTCATATTATAACCTTTTAAACATACGATGATGGGTCATTTGGACGCCAGAAGCAACTCCTTATGACATTTTGTCCAAATTTACAAATGTTACTGCATAATTTTGAAGCTCACAGCAGAAATATAATTTAATCAAAGTTCTTATTTGTTTCCTCACAAGCATACTTATCTAACTCTAAAGCATTTTGTCATTAATTAGATCAAACTGATCATGAAGAAATTAAACCTAGTATCTGAAGTCCATTTCTCTGTGCTTTAATCTCCAGTTCCTAGGTATTTACCTACTTCATAGGCTTGCATAGCTGAGAAACTGAAGGAATCAAAAGGGAAAACAGATGTCATTTATTAAAACTGCATGTTCATAGCTGAATACTTGGGGGGAAATGAAAGATTTTAGCAATGCAGACAGACCTAACATATAGTCAAGATTGAAGAGCGCTAATCGGGGCTGGAAGAGTCTCATGGCATTTGATTCTTGCATTGATGGTGATGATCACTTTTTTCTTTGGAAGCAGATTTAGGAGTATGAATTCAATATTTTAAAGACACATGCCCTCCTGATGTCATATCTAGCTCTACATAATAAAAACCCTCTTATAACAAGAATTGATTTTGCATGAAACATGCAAAATACCTTTAGTAAAATTAATGAATCTAAAAAATCATAAAAGAAGAAAACATATAATATTTATCTTTACACAAATTTGGGGGATTTTGAAAGTTTTATTTTTTAATACTGGCATACATATAGATATCTGATTTTGTGAAATTTGATAAAAACCGGTCCTAAAACTGCTTAAGTTCTTATTTGCAGATAATTTTGCACATATACCAAATTCCTGTTACATTGTATTTAACTGGCATGTTAACATTCTGAGTAAAGTTGTGGATTTCTCAGTTCACCATTAGTTAATACTTTCCCACACTTATGCTTAAGGAACAAGGGAATTTTGCTTTTCTTACTTATAACTTTGGTAAAAACAGTAAATCACCTCACAATGCTCAGAAGAAAGGCAAGTGTGCAGTGGGTCCTGGTTGATTAATATGGAGATGTGTACTCACAGCTGCCTCTGTGATAAATCACTGGCGCCAGTAAGGATTGCTGCACCCTTCCCTATCCACACAAAAAGAGTTATATTGAACCTAAATATATTATTATATTTATCCTGTATTTAGAGATCCAATTTTCAGTTTAGTTTTTGGACTTATAAATTAAATTAATTGTTAACATATGTTCAAGCAACAATATATTAAGAGATTTATATACATTATTTTGGTGGTTATGTTGACTGCAATATGTATTACTATTTCATGCTCACATAAAATGTTATATGATGTGAGTTATTAGTATATAAAGTCAAATATTAGAATTATTTTATTTAAAAAGTGGGGTAATATTTTAATTTAGTGTTTAATCTTAATATTTTGATTTGGTGTTTAGTCGTCCAGGCCTTAACTCCTCAATGTGCCAAAGTAATAGATGACAGAATTATGCCATCAACTCTTCAGATATTCTGTAACCTGTAACGGTGTGCAATCTGTCATTTCACATTATTATCTACAAGGCAGAGCAGAGCTAAACATCAGTGGAAAAATCCAGGATCTATGAAAGAGGTTTAAGAGTCAAGGCAACTCCACTGTAATAAATGATCTCTGTCCTTCTGTCCTTCCCTGTCCAGATCTTTTTCTGTCGTTTTCATCTTCATCGTCATCATTGTTGTTGTTGTCATCGTCGTCGTCCATCCTCCTCTTCCTCCTCCTTTTTCCTCTTCTCTTTATCATTGTGTAATCTTTAATTGAAACATCTTAACAAATCTTCATCTTCACCAGCCACATTGTACTTAGCATCGTAATCAGTGAGTTTAATATTACATAAGCACAAAATACTATGATTCATAATTTAGTGAGTTTTTTTTTTATTACTGATGAAATATCAAGGAAATGTTCTCTTAGAGTGTTGGTATTTTTTCTAGGATCCTCCACATAGTCACCTGGCAACATCCAAGTAGGTCTGGCTTACTACAAAAGGACCTGTTTGCCCCCTCCTCGTTCTCTTGCCTCCTCCTTCTTCCCTGACCCATTTCTTCCTCTTTCCCATTCCACTACCCCCCTCTCTATGTATTCTTTTCCTCTTCTCTCCTCTCCTCCCTTCCCCATTTCTGTCTCTGTCTCCTTCTCTGTCTCTGTCTCTGTCTCTCTCTCTCCTGTGCCTTCTCAATTCCTATTCCCATGCCCTATACCAATTGTATGGCTGGGACCTCAGGGAGAAGGGATGCCTCAGCATGGACCCACCCCAGACACCCCTCCCACCTCATCATCCTATGCTCTACAAAACATACCTTGCCTCTCTTTTTTTATAAAACACAACATAGAGAATATATCATCACTACATTTCTATTTATTGACTACATTTATATATTATATATTTATGTGAATTTGCACATATAGTTTATTCAATTTCCAGTTTTTCTATTACACTGGGAGGTTACATACACCTTGTAAAATTAACATTATAAGAATTTCACATGGTTATAAGGAAGAAATCTAAACATAGTCATATATGAGAGATTTGAGATTTGAGAGATTTGTGTTCAAAACCTAAGAGAGGGGCTAGAGAGATGGCTCAGTGCTTAATACTGTTTTCCTTTCAGAGAATCTGAGCTCAGTTCCAAGCACAGACACCAAGCAGCTCTCAGTTGGCTTTAACTCTAGCTTCAGTTGGAGCAGAGGACTCCAGCCTTTCCAGGTAACTGATTTCTCTCTCTCTCTCTCTCTCTCTCTCTCTCTCTCTCTCTCTCTCTCTCTCTCTCATACATACACATATACAAAACATGGGTGGGGAGCATACATAGTAGTAATAGAAATAATCTTTAAAACTGTTTTTAGGAAGATAAATTAATTTTTGAGGGCACTTTTGATTTTTGAGATTATAATTTATTTACAACATTTTCTCTCTTCCCTTTTCTCTTCCCAATCCCTCTGACAGCCATCCCTGCTTTCACTAAAATAAATTAATTTTATCAAATCAATACACAAGTGTGGTGGAGATGTTTCCATGGATCCAGTTCTGCTCTACAGGTATAGGACTTAGAATTCAGAACCCCTGTAAAATGTGGGACAATGGTTCAAACAGGGAATCACTGGGGCAAATTGACTTGTTAGAGTAGCTAGAACTGATGAACTGCAGGCTCATTGAACAATGCTTACTCAAAAATTAAAGTGGAGATCAATGAGGAAAAGACAAGGGATTGACTTAGTGTCTCCACAGCTATAAGCAAATGCCTACATCCACATATGTAACCATGCACTTGCAATCATGGACAAAAATTGAAAGTACTTCTGAAAATAATATTAGTCTAGTATGATCATACCTTACAGTAGAAAAGAAGAAGCTGTCTAGGATCAACACTCAGCATTAAAAAAAAACATAAAAAATCACTTTTAAAAATTTATTTTTATTTATTTATTTATTTATTTATTTATTTATTTATTTATTTATTTATCTAGTCTTCCCTCATATGTAACATCCCAACCTGTTTCCCCTCCTTCAGGTTTTTTCCCTTACTTCTCCTCTTTGTCAGATCCACTTCTCTGTTTTCCTTCAGAAAAGATCAGGGATTGCAGAGATATCAACCAAACATGGCATAGCAAGTTACAATAAGACTGATATTCCAGATCATGACTGGATGAGGCAACACAGTAGGAGAAAGGGGTCTCAAAGCAGACAAAAGAGTCAGTCATCACTCTCAACATTAGGAATCCCACAAGGACAACAAGCCACAGACCAATTTGCAGAGGAATTAGGTCAGGTCAGGCAGTATTCTTGATTATTGGTTCAGTCTCTGTGAGTTTCTGAGTCCTGGGTAGTTGAATCTGTGGGCTGTGTTCTTGTAGTGTCGACCTCGCAGGCTCCTAAGGAGAAAAACTTGCACTTATTGGTACTGTAGTTAAAAGCCCAAGCTATTCTCAGATATTGATGTGAGTGAAAAAGAAACTTTATTTAAATTATGTTAGCATGCTTCATATAAGAGCAAACATTTAGTTCTAAATCACAGAGCCTCAGACAATGTCTGAGGACTTACATTCTGGGGACATTGCAATTTCTGAGCAATACTCAACCATTAATACACTTGACATAAAAACAACCACAACACCAATCCAGACATTGACTTCTTCCTCACTGAAGAGAAATTCTCTGGAAAATGTTTTAAAGAAGAACTGCACATTTTCTAAGTCCTTTCCTTCTTTTCTTGGGTAACATTTTCATTGCTTCCATCTTTGTCATAAACAGTGATTTCAGACCAACTGGAGATCGTTAACTGAATTGTTGAGAGCAAACTTTACAGGAGAAAATGATCATTTTAAGACAGAAAGCAGAAGAATATGGTTCAGAGGAAGTTTCTCAGACTTTCAGAGAGTTTTGAAAATTGTCCAAGGTTTTCCTGGATTTTGGCTCCTCTTTAGAGCTAATCTTCTGAAGCGATCTGGACAGGGAGACGAGCTGCAGACACGCTGACTTACGCTGAATTTGATGACTGCATTGATGAGGCAGAAGGAAACACAGAAACTGTGGAAGCAGGATCCTCAGGGCGGGAAAAATTGAACTTGTAGTAAAAGAGGTGATTTTAAAGCAGAAGTTAAAGCTTAAATTAAGTAGCTTTTAAAACACAATGAAAAATTTAAAAATTAATAAAGTATTATCTATAGATCATCAAAGTATTGACATATTAGCTAATTTATCACAAAATAAGTTTTTTGCATATTAACCTTTTTGTTTTCCATTTATATCATAATATACTACTTCATACATACAATATTTATTATATTGCCAAATATAAATACATTGCTATATATAATTGCTTAACTGTCATCCAAAGCAAATTTACTAATGACTGTGAATGTTTGTTTTTTATTTTTAGCTTTAATTTTAATTTAATTTATTTTATTTTTTATCTCAGTTGGGTCCCAAGCCGGCCTTAACCTTGTCTTTCTACCTTAGCCTCTTTGTGTGCTGGCATTACAAGTATATGTAACAACACCAGCTGGATATGTTTGGGGTTATGTATAGAAACAGAAATGCAATCATGAGTTGACACAAGACATGGAAAATGACTAGAAAGTTGAGTCGCATTGAAGTTTTATTAGGAAATGGAAGAAAGAGTCTTTTTCAGAGATAGGCTTGATGGTGAAGGTTTCAGGAAAAGAGGGTTTTGTTTCTTATCATTGATTTACATGATAATTTGTGAAAGTTTCTTGTGGGGTGTGAAAATGTGGGTGGGTTTCTCTCTCTCTCTCTCTCTCTCTGTCGCTCTGTGTGTATGTGTGTGTATGTATGTGTGTGTGTGTGTGTGTGTGTGTGTGTGTGTGTGTGTGTGTGTATAAGGGGGTGGAGATCAGGAAAACACAGGTCCTAGTCCAAGTCTTAGTCTATAACGCTCCAGTACTTTTTAACATAGAATACCTCATTCAACCTGGAGCTAACTTTCTGAACTAGAATAGCCTGAAGTATTCTAATTCCTTCACCTCCACAACCCTAGTGTAATAGGCTAGCACCAAAATGTTCAGCTTTTTATGTGGATACTAGGACCCTGAACTGAAGTTCTCATGTTTCTCTAATAAGAAATTTATCCACTGAGCAATCTCCTCAGACCTCATTAAAATCTCTTTGATGTGGCATACTTCAAAATATGATTTAATTTTTTCTAGAAATAATATATCTCATTTATTTTTATTTATTTTAAGATATTTGATTAAATCTTAATTTTTTTCCTAAATTACAAAATGTGACATTTCTTTTAGATCTACACTTTTCTTTCTATCCTGAAATTATTCTCAAAAATATAATTAGTGTTTAAAAAGAGTTCATTTCATATAATATATTCTGATCATGGTTTCCCCCCATCTTCTCTTCCCAGATCTTCCTACCTATCTACCCTTCCAACTCCATGTCTTCTTTACCTCTCTCTTAAAATAACAAACAGGCAAATAAAAAAAGACAATCAAACAGAAAATAGAACAAGCAAACTAACAAACAATAAGAAAAAACAAACAAAGGTGACAAGAAACACACATGCATATATACACACCATGCATAAGAACACATAATTTAAAAAAAACCCATAATGTACAAACAAAAGACCAGTAGGATAAAAAAAATGGCTAACAAAGCAACAGAAGACAAAAATCTCTCCAAAAATACTTCTAGATTTCTTTGTGTTGGGAATCTACTGCTGGGCATGGGGCTCTTCCTTAAGTCTGGTTTGTATAACCTGTGGGACTCCCTTGAAGAAACAGATTTTCCTGTGCACAGTTGTCAGTTGGAGGTAACTTCTTTGCTGGGAATGGGAGCTTATGTTAACTTTCCAATCTCAGTGGCCCTTATTCCCTACTTGTGTGGATGTATGCATGCCCTCTGAATGTTGCCCCATTCTTGAACTCAAGAATGTCAGTCTTGAGTCTTCAGTGTGTGTCAGTCTTAATGTTTTTGGAAGACACTGTTTCCTTGATATCATCCACCTCTTTTGATGCATACAATCTTTATGAGTCCTCTTCTCAGCCCCGAGGGAGGGATTTAATGGAAATGTTCCACTCAGAATTGAGTGTTTCAGGATCTTTCACTCTCTGAACTTTGTACCGTTGTGGGTTTCTCTATTAGTTCATGTCTTGCGTAAGAGGAAGCTTCTCTGATGATGGCTGAGCAGGGAGGGCACTGATCCACGAAGCAGAATGCCATTATTAGTCATTACATTGCTTCATTCCTTTAGCAGAAACTAGTATTTAGTCTTTCCCTAGTACCATGGCCTACCTAGTGACCATCTGAGCAATGTAAGTCATCAAATCTGTCTGTGGTTGTTTATGGGATGGATCCCCAAGTGGGGCCGTCTCTGGATGGTCATTCCTTCAGTCTCTGCTCCAAACTTTTGTCTCTGTAACTCCTTCCATGGGTATTTTGTTCCCCCTTCTAAGAAGGATTCTGAGGTTCTGGGCTAATATCCACTTATCAGTGAGTGCATATCATGTGTGTTCTTTTGTGATTGGGTTACCTTACTCAAGATGATATTTTCCAGATCCACCCATTTGTCCAAGAATTTCATAAACTCATTTTTAATAGCTGAGTAGTATTCCATTGGGTAGATGTACCACATTTTCTATAGCTATTCCTCTGTTGAGGGACATCTGGCTTCTTTTCAGCTTCTGGCTATTATAAATATAGTGGAGCATGTGTCCTTATTACATGTTGGAGCAAATACATGGTGGAACATGTGGCTCTAGCTGTATATGTAGATGAGAATGCCTAGTAGGTCATCAGTGGGAGAAGAGACCCTAGGTCCTGTGAAGGTTCTATGCCCCAGTATAAGGGAATGCCAGAACTGGGAAAGGGAGTGGGTGGGTTGGGAAGCAGGGAGAGGGAAGAAATCTAAATAAAGAAAATATCTAATAATAATAAAAAAGAAAAATGGGAAAGGGCAATAAGATAGAACAAGTGTATTCCTCACACTCTGTCAGTATAGGCTTGCTTAAGGATAGTTCCTGAACATCTTCCATTCTCAGCATCTTGAGGGTATGGGCACACACAGATCACAGTCTCATTCTGAACTATCTTTTTGGGAATGCTTGTGCAGTGAGTACTCTTAAAAACCTCTGGATAGCATTGTCTTTTCAGAACAGAAAGCTGGTTTGTTTATAGCCTAGGCTAATAAACTCTCTCTGAAACAAACAAACAAACAAACAAAAATCTGTCTTTGGAGGGACCTTTAAACCCAACCACATAGTGGTTGCTTGCTTTTACATTTGTGCCACTATTGCACCAACATACCATGCAGGCAGGTCATGATTGTAGATAGAAGGCTTTGGACCAGAGTTAGTGTTCATCTTTCTCCTTTGTTAGCATGCAGAGTACTTTCGAGCACCATGAACACTAGTCGGTAGGGCTGAAGGATCTAGCTAATCACCAGTTCAACTTCTCTGTTTTAGATAAGATATGCAGTGTTGTCTTCAGCAATAAGGCCTTACCATCAATTTGTGGAGAGAAATCAATAGCCTTGCCAATAGCCTGGGCTGTTTGCCCACCAACTCAACTAGATGGAACACATTTTTTATAACTGGAAGTTTCATTTGATAACTAGGAATGTCTAGTTGGAGCTTTGTCTGACATTACTTGGTGATTCTATCTCAAAGTCTAATTTTTACAGTGGTTTATTATTTTACTTTTTATTTAGAACTTAACTCCAGTAGCCCCCACTTATCTATAGATTTGATATAACGAGTTTTTCTTATTCATAGCGTATCTCAATGTGTATGTAAATAATATGTGCATGATTCCAGAAATAACCAACATGTTTGACATTGTGCCCTATTCTGAGTAGCATGATAATGTCATTTAATGTTCTGGTATGATCTGCCCAGAGTTGTAAACGTTGCTGCTGTCCACAATATTTATGAGGGGTATACTACATAACCCTTAGGCACAGATGTGAGGATTATTGGTACATAGGTTCCAGTAATCTTCAAATAGTATTTGATTATTTACCATAGGCATACATAATTTATAGCACTTCATCATTCAGACAACGAGTTTTCAAATCAACAGGACATGAGAGAACACCAGATAGAGAGAGGCTACATCTACATATATTTTAATATCATACATGGTTGTAATTATCTTACATTTTCTGACAATTCCTTATTGTGCATAATTATAAAATAAACTTTATAATAAGAATTTAACAGTATATCAGGTTTGGTTCTATCTATACTTTTAGACACGCAAAGTTATCTTGGGACATTGAACCTAAAATTTAGATGGGACTGCCATAAGTAGTTTTTACTGGTATGCTTCCTATATTTGTGTACTAAATACCTTTAATCTCCCCAAAAGCAAACATTACTAAAGGACTTGAGAATATATAATCACCAGATGTCACTCTAATTGCTGCAAAAATTAAGGAATTGTTTATGGAATTATTAGAAACATATTTCTTATTAGAAAAGTGTTTGTCCTGTCATTTACTGTGTGAGTCGACATATAAAAGAAATTGCCATGGCGTTTTAAATTTCAGATAACTAATTCACCTAAAAGGTAAGTACACTAGATGCAGTCTTACAGTAGCACTTTTATAAATTCAAACTTAGCTAGATAGGCATCATTTTATCTCTTAGCTGTAGCCATTATTCTTCCCAATTTGGATCTATCATGAACGTAGTGGTCTAGGATGCTTAATGGTAGAACAACTTGCCAGCGATACTGTGTCAAGCTACTCTAGCTCTGACTTCAAAATAATTGTGGGCCAAGAAGATGTCTCAGAGAATCTACATCCTGTTTCAAAAGCCTGACAATTTGAATTCAATCCAGGGAACTGTCTTAGAGGCCTACAGAGAGAAATGTAAGGATGGAGACAGTTGACTCTTCAAATTCATCCTCCAGTCTTCATATGCATGTAACAGCATGTGGGTATGCAACCCCACACACACACACACACACCACAAATGTACATACAATTTTAAAAATTGCTTCACCTATTCACTCACCTCTGTGGTTTCTGAAATCTTGGAAATCTCTGATCCTTTCCTCTCAGTATTTCACTCTTCTCAGAAGAATATCAATCACAAGATTTTCCATACATAATGGTGAGCCTTTTCATGTAGAATTATTCATTTAAAATTTTATAATACTATTTAATAACTTAATACCTACATTTATTCCTTGGTGATGTTCAATTGTATGTATCTCTATTTCTGTCTCACTGTATCTATCTCCTTATCTCTGTCTCTCTCTCCCTCTATACAACCTTTGAGCATTCTGAAAAAAATGTCTTCATATATGTTCTGGCCTATGATTCTTTTATTCTGTTTTTACTTTTTAATTATCTTTTGTATTTTATTATATTTTTGTCATTTTTATTATTTAAAACAATATTTAAAGTTAAATACACTTGACCATACTTTTTTCTTCCTTCAAGTTGTTTTAGATCCTCTGTTCTTCCCTACTTACCCAATTTTAAGGTCTTTCTCAAAAATCAAACAAAAAACAAATATAGCAATAAATCCACCAAAACAAAGAAAACAAAATAAAACTATACCCAAGACAGAAAAACAAAAGAATGACAAATAACAAGCAAACAAGCCTTCACTAAACTGTAACTAAATAAAAACACAAAAATCGTTATCTGTTGATCAACTACTCCTGAACATGAGGCCTGTGCTGGAGTGGTTGATATACCCAGTGTCACTCGATTGGAGAAAACTAATTTTCCCTCTCCCACCTGGCATAAGTGACTATTTGGTTGATAACATGTACCCTAGTGGCTAGGTTTACATTCATTCATCTATCAATCAATTCATACATTCATTTATTATTCTAAAATATATAAAAACATAATAAGATAAAACAAAAACTATCATAATAGAATGGGATAAGACAAACCAACAGATGGATAGAGCCCAAGATCAAGCACAAGAATCCACAGCCCATTCCTTCCCACAACCAGTAGTGCCGTAAAACACTCAACTGGAAGCCGCCGTATCATAAGGGCAGATGACCTAGGGTAGCAAGTAGTTTTGTGTGTCATCATTAGCTTTCAAATCTGTTGTTTAAATGTCTAGAAGAGTATTTTCTAAATCATATAAGACAAAAACAAAAAACAAAAAAACAAAAAAATAAAAAAAAAAACACCAAAATTGCTTCTACAGTGATATACTTCTGTTCAAATCAAGGGTGAATGTAAATTTGATTGGCTTGGATTCATGCCAGCAATTTTCTTTTTGACATTCTGTTAATTTATAGTTTATAAATGCTAATAGGTGGGCAGTAGATCTCATTTTTTTCATTCTTTCATTTTGCAATACCTTACAAGATATAGTTGATATATTTATTTTTATCCTTTTGCTGGTTCAAATTATATATCTTCTAAGATATAAATGCATGAAATTTAGGATATACAATATTTTATGAGTTATATATGCAAATCTTTTCCAAATATGTGATTTTTTTCCTTAAATTGTAAAAATGTTTTTCACTGATGAACTACCATTTCAATACAGGTAAATTATTATTTTACCAGTTTCTTTTCATGGATCCTGTTTGTTATTATTATTATTATTATTATTATTTTTATCCTGCCCCTATAAATTCTTTTAACATACTTCAAATCAAGTAGCATTTCTCAAAGAATTCTACATTTTTGTTTTTCTGTTACATTCATAGATACAAAATTATGTCAGAACTGTTTGTTTAAGTAAAAATAAATGTTTTATTCATTGAACTGGGCTCACTCCTTTATAAGGTATGAGCTAACTCTGATCCAGTGCCATGGCTTTTCAGGTCCTATCATAAATGTTATGTTGCTTAAGTAGAATAGCTTTATGTTGAGTTTCAGAACTGAAGGATACAAGTCATTTGATTTTTCTTTTCTATATCATGATGTTGGCTACTCTGGATCCTTTCTCTTTCCACGTAACCTTCATGCTCCCTTTGTCAGTGTGTATAAGATAACCGTAGCTATAAATGTGGACTGGCACTAACAATCTGGGAAGTCTGATGAATCATCTGCAGTGTTACAGATTTTCTGCCGGCTTGATATGTCAAAGACACTGAGACAGTTTAAGTACTCCAGGCAATTCTGCCTTTGTCTTCTTTGCCTCACATTTTTTGCAAATGCTTGGGCTGAACAATGGAAAGCTTGGCTGTCTTCTAGGGACTGATCCCGTGTCATTGTCATGGCTTTCTCCTTCTATGCATAATTTTCTTTTCTCAAGAATGTGATGCTGTTTGATTTGATAGCTACTCAGTTTCCTCAACTTATGCTCAATTGGTGCTGAAGCTGTGTAATTTTCATCACCCATTTTTTATGTTCAAAAGGTCTTAAGTGTGTTTCTTATTTCTTATAAGTAACCTATAGCTCAGTGTAGGATTATGAGCCATACTGGATATCATCGTCTAAAGTGACTATTACTATGGCTAGATTCATATTGACCCATATCTATTCTATTCACTATCATTGTAGTTCAAATTCATTACATTAACTCTCTTTACTCCTGTTTCTTTTTTCTTTTATTCCCCCCATTTTTTTACAGTCCAGTCATTGCCCACCTCACAGTCTGTCCACCCACAGTTCCTCATTCCACTTTTCCTCCCCCATCTCCAAGAAGATGTTCATCCCCTGCCAGGCGTCCCCACTGCCTGGGTCCTCAAGTCTCTCAAGGGTTAGGCACCTCTTCTTCCCCTGAGGCCAGACCAGTCAGTCCTCTGCTGTATATGGTTAGGGGGCCTCAGAAGAGCTCTTGTATGCTGCCCCATTGGTGGCTCAGTGTCTGAGAGAGATCAGGGGTCTGGGTTAGTTGAGACTGCTGGTCTTCCTTTGGGGTGGCCCTCCTCCTTAGCTTCTTCCAGCCTTTTCCTAATTCAAGCACAGAGGTCCACGACTTCAGTCCAATGATTGGGTATAAGTAACTGTATCTGTTTCAATCAGATGCTTGTTGTGCCTCTCAGAGAATACCCATTCCAGGCTCCTGTCTGTAAGCACACCGTAGCATCTTACTGATGCTAGTGTCAGTCTTGGAGCCTCCACTTAGTATGGATCCCAATTTAGGCCAGTGATTAGACCTTGTTCTCTAAGTCTCTTTTCAATTTTTCTCCCTGCAGTTCTTTTAGAAAGGTACAATTCTGGGTCAGAGTTTCTAACTGTGGGATGGTGTACTGGCTAGTTTGTGTCACAGCTGGAGTTATCACAGAGAAAGGAGCTTCAGTTGAGGAAATGCCTCCATGAGATCCAACTGTAAGGCCTTTTCTCATTTAGTGATAAAGGGAAGAGGGTCCCTTGTGGGTGGGACCATCTCTGGGCTGGTAGTCTTGGTTCTTTAAGAGAGCAGGCTGAGCAAGCCAAGGGAAGCAAGCCAGTAAGGAACATCCCTCCATGGCCTCTGCATCAGCTCCTGCTTTCCGACTTGCTTGAGTTCCAGTCCTGACTTCCTTGGTGATGAACAGCAGTATGGAAGTGTAAGCTGAATAAACCCTTTCCTCCCCAACTTGTTTCTTGGTCATGATGTTTGTGCAGGAATAGAAACCCTGACTAAGACAGACGGCAATCCTATCCCTCCATTTGATATCCTGACTTTCAACTGGAGGTGGACTATACAGTTTCCCTCTCTCCATTTTTGGGCATTTCATCTAAGGTTCTTCCCTTTGAGTCCCGAGAGCTTCTTACCTCCCAGGTCTCTGGTACAAGAGGGTCCCCCACCTCCCACTTCCCATATTTACATTCATTCTCCTGGTCCTCAGGGCTTCTTTTTTGTCCTCCCAAAAATACATGATCACATTTCTCTATTCCCTTCCCCCCTTCCACCCAGGTTCCTTTCTCCCTCTGTCTCTCATGACTGTATTCTTCTCCCTCTCAAGTGGGATAGAGGTATCCTCACTTGGGACCTTCTGCTTGTTAACCTTGAGTTTTGTGCCATTTATCCAGGGTATTCTATATTTTTTGGCTAATATCTACTTATTAGTGAGTGCATACCATGTACGTCATTTTAAGTGTGAGTTATCTCACTCAGATCGATATTTTCTAGTTCTATCCATTTGCCTGCAAAACTCATGATGCCCTTGTTCTTAATAGCCAAATAGTATTCTATTGCATGAACAATCCACATTTTTTTTGTATCAATTCTTCTGTTGTGTGGCATCTAGGATGTTTTCAAGCTTCTTGCTCTCACAGGCCTCTATAATCACAGTGATACACATGCCCCTGTGGTATGGTGGGACATCTTTTGAGTATATGTCCAAGTGTGGTATAACAGGGTCTTCAGGTTGATCTACTTCCACTTTTCTGAGGAATTGCCAGATTAATTTCCAGAGTGGCTGTACCAGTTTGCAGTCCCACCAGCAATGGAGAAGTGCTGCTTTCTTCACATCTTCACCTGAGTTTTTTATCTTGGCCATTCTGATTGATGTGAGGTGGAATCTGAAGGTTGTTTTGATTAACACTTCCATTAAAATCTGGAACAATATACAGATGTCAACTCTCCCCTAACTATTCAAAAAGTCTTAGATTGATCAAAAGAATAAGTGAAGGAGATAGGAGGGATACAAATATGAATGGAAGATGCCAGAGTGCCAGTAGTTTCAGATGACATAATTCATAATTCTATACATAAACAATAAACACATTAAAGACTTCACCAGAAAACTTTTGCAGCTGGTAAACACATACAGCAAAGTAGCACACACACACACACACACACACAATCAGTAGCCTTCCTATACATGGACAACTTACAGAGAATAAAATCAGAGAAACAATCCCATTTTCACAATAACCTTAATAATATCTTGGAATAAAGTTAAGATAGTAGAAGACTTATTCATTGAAAACTATAAGAGACTGTATACACTGATACACAGGTGCAGAGGTGAAAAAATGTGAGGTGTATACATTTGCATCATTAATCTCATTCCTTTATTGCCACCATGTCTACAGGTCATGGTCACAGATGATCTTAAGGATATATATATATTTTTTCCTGACACAGAAACTCTAGAAGTTGGGAGAAGAAACACACTAGATCATAGATGGGATAATTATCTGGTAAAGATTTTTCCCTTTCAAAGGAAACCTGTGTTATGGGAAATCATTTGTTTACCTCATGATGTTTACCTCCATCTTTCCAAGCTTACTCAATAATTACAGTTTTTTTTCCCCTCATGGGGCATGAAGTTCTTTCTTGACAAGTCCTTAGTCAGGTGCCTAAAACTATAATTTGTGGAATCACAAGGAAACTGTTATAGCATCACCATGAGTTGCTTATTCTTACAGTAGTCTCCTTTAGCTAACTTGTGAATATTAACATTAGACATTTCAATGACACATAGCATCAGTACCTATCCCAAGAGAAGTTCTTGGCTGTAACATCTGTACCTGCCTGTTGTTTCAGATCACCAGAGGCCCATTTCTTCTGACTTGTCAATTCTCTTCCATATCCAGTCCAGTTACTTAAACTTTGCTTAGATTTTGTTATTGTAAGGATAGGTACGATGACTTTTAAGATCCTCATATGTATGAGCTGAAAGTGGATATTACTAGCTTTTGTTTCAAAACAGAGAATCCTAAGAATATAAAACAACTTTGCCATCAATAAATCCTGCATTAGATATCTATCATAACACAGAACAAGTTTATTCTCTGGCCAAGTATTAGTTGAGCAAAATTGGATTAATGTAAGATAATACTACTTCAGTACAAGTTGCTAGTCTTGGTTTTACGTATCATACAGAATTCTAGGAAAGAAGTATAACAGGAGAAACTCATGCTTTCATTTTAAGCCCAAACTTCCTCCTATCTAGAAAGTAGCATAAACTGAAGGGATTATGGAGTTATTTAACCTGCACCAGGTGTGTTTGGACTGTAACCTGACACTTTCTTTAGTTAGTACATTGTTTATACCTATTTCAATTTTATCCCCTACTTTAAACTCTGAGTCATACTAAGAGGAGCTACAGCTCTCCTAGTTTTGGAAGATGAGTTATATTTACAGATAAGAAACAAATTCTCTGCCAAGGTTTCTATACACTGTAATCTCTGATACCAATCATTTATGACAGATGATAATTTTTTCCATTGAATCATTTACTTGTTTATTCAGCCAACATTTCTTTCTTTTTATTTTGTTTTTTTTTTCTTTATATATTTTCTTTTACCTAATTTTTTTATCTCCAGAATTTCTTTTATTTTTCAGGATTGTTTAACTATCATGAATATTTTTACATTGTATATTTTCTTTACTTACATTTCAAATGTTTTCCCCTTTCCAGGTCTCCCCTTAGGAAGCCCCATGTCCCTCTCCCACCTCCCCCTGCCTCTATGAGGGTGCCCCCTCCACTCCTGTCTTTTCTCTCTGGCATTCTCCCACACTGGGGCATTGAACACCCTCAGGCCCAAGGGCCTCTTCTTCACTGATGTCCAACAAGACCATCCTCTGTCACATATGCAGCTGGAGCCATGGGTCCCTCCATATGTACAATTTGTTTGGTGGTCCAGTCCCCAGGATCTCCAGGGAGGGGGCTTTCAGCCAACAGTTCTTAATAGCAGTCAACATACTCATACTCTAGGCTCTGTTTCAGTTACAGTAATAATTAACATATATTCCTATTGCAGATATCAGTATGATATGTGATGGTGAATTCTATGGTGAATCTGTATACAAATAAGAAAAATAGTTTCAGGAACAACAGATGTTAAATATTAATCCCTAAGTTTTATTTAAACCATATGATCCTTTTTGTTATTATAAATGTTCATCCAATAAATGTAGTTTTCAATTAAAAATTTCTTCACTTATTCAAGTTTACTTTAATGTTTATTAAATTATAGCCTTAGTGAACACATGCTAACAGTATTTCTGAAAGTCATATTTCCTACAGGGGAGAATAGGAAGATAAATAACTTTATGTAATAATATCCATGGATATTATCATGTACCATGGTATTTTAGGATACCTGATGACTTTAGTATTAGAGATAATCACTGAGACCTTACAGCCCAAATTATTTTCCAGATTGAAACAATGTATACACAAATAGTATTTATATATGAACTTCAATACGAACATATTGAGAGAAATCAAAATTCAAAGGTTGAGAATAAGTAGTAGTGAATATTTATGAGTCATATTTTATACCTTTGCTCAATTTGTTTTAGAATTTTACATCGTTATTTGAATCTACTAACAAAATGGTGAAAAGATACACTACAGAGAACTTGTGTATATTTCACAGAAATCTGATTAAAGCCTCAGTAGATATTTGCAAATTTTAACTCTGTTTTAATAACTCTCTATTTACAGAAACTGGTCTCTGATTTTAAAAGCATGAAATGGAGGGCCACAGGCCTCATCCAGCCGGAACAGCACCGGTGTAGCTAGAGCGCAGGGTTGGCTGACACCTGCCAGCTACCCACAACCCCCGCCACAGGATTTTGAGACTGCTGGTGAGTGGAACACAGCTTCTGCTCCAATCCAATTGCGCGCGGGACCTGAGACTGCATTAGTTAGGGAAGCAGAAACCTGCCTGAGTAGGGCCACAGGCCTCATCCGGCCGGATCAGCACCGGTGTAGCTAGAGCACAGGGTCAGCTGACACCCGCCAGCTACCCACGACCCCCGCCGCAGGATTTTGAGACTGCTGGTGAGTGGAACACAGCTTCTGCTCCAGTCCAATCACGCGGGACCTGAGACTGCTCTGGTTGGGGAGAGAGAAATCCGGCCTACTTAGGGCCACAAGCCTCTTCCAGTCAGAAAAGCACCAGGGTAGCTAGGGCCCAGAGTCAGCTGACACTCGCCAGCTACCCACAACACCCACCACAGGATCTTAAGACTTCTGGTGAGTGGAACACAGCTTCTGCTCCAATCCAATTGCGCGCGGGACCTGAGACTGCATTAGTTAGGGAAGCAGAAACCGGCCTGAGTAGGGCCACAGGCCTCATCCAGCGGGAACAGCACCAGTGTAGCTAGAGCGCAGGGTCAGCTGACACCTGCCAGCTACCCACACACCCCCGCCACAGGATTTTGAAACTGCTGGTGAGTGGAAGACAGCTTCTGCTCCAATCTTTAAACAGTGACAACGACAACAACTAACCCCAGAGATTACCAGATGGCGAAAGGTAAACGTAATAATCATACTAACAGAAACCAAGACCACTCACCATCATCAGAACCCAGCACTCCCACTTCGCCCAGTCCAGGGCACCCCAACACATCGGAAAAGCTAGACACGGATCTAAAAGCATATCTCATGATGATGGTAGAGGACATCAAGAAGGACTTTAATAACTCACTTAAATAATTACAGGAGAACATGGCTAAAGAGTTACAAGTCCTTAAAGAAAAACAGGATAACACAATCAAACAGGTAGAAGTCCTTAAAGAAAAACAGGATAACACAATCAAACAGGTAGAAGTCCTTAAAGAAAAACAGGAAAACACATCAAAACAGATGATGGAAATGAACAAAACCATACTAGACCTAAAAAGGAAAGTAGACACAATAAAGAAAACCCAAAATGAGACAACACTGGAGATAGAAACCCTAGGAAAGAAATCTGGAACCATAGATACGAGCATCAGCAACAGAATACAAGAGATGGAAGAGAGAATCTCAGGTGCAGAAGATTCCATAGAGAACATCGGCACAACAATCAAGGAAAATGTAAAATGCAAAAAGATCCTAACTCAAAACATCCAAGAAATACAGGACACAATGAGAAGACCAAACCTATGGATAATAGGAGTGGATGAGAATGAAGATTTTCAACTCAAAGGACCAGCAAACATCTTCAACAAAATTATAGAAGAAAACTTCCCAAATCTAAAGAAAGAGATGCCCATGAACATACAAGAAGCCTACAGAACTCCAAATAGACTGGACCAGAAAAGAAATACCTCCCGACGAAATAATAATCAGAACAACAAATGCTCTAAATAAAGATAGAATACTAAAAGCAGTAAGAGAAAAAGGCCAAGTAACATATAAAGGCAAGCCTATCAGAATTACACCAGATTTTTCACCAGAGACTATGAAAGCCAGAAGATCCTGGACGGATGTTATACAGACACTAAAAGAACACAAATTCCAGCCCAGGCTACTATACCCAGCCAAACTCTCAATTAACATAGATGGAGAAACCAAAGTATTCCACGACAAAACCAAATTCACACATTATCTCTCCACGAATCCAGCCCTTCAAAGGATAATAACAGAAAAAAAACAATACAAGGACAGGAACCACGCCCTAGAAACAACAAGAAGGTAATCCCTCAACAAACCTAAAAGAAGACAGCCACAAGAACAGAATGCCAACTTTAACAACAAAAATAACAGGAAACAACAATTACTTTTCCTTAATATCTCTTAATATCAATGGACTCAACTCCCCGATAAAAAGACATAGACTAACAAACTGGCTACACAAACAAGACCCAACATTTTGCTGCTTACAGGAAACTCATCTCAGAGAAAAAGATAGACACTACCTCAGAATGAAAGGCTGGAAAACAATTTTCCAAGCAAATGGTATGAAGAAACAAGCTGGAGTAGCCATTCTAATATCTGATAAGATTGACTTCCAACCCAAAGTCATTAAAAAAGACAGGGAGGGACACTTCATACTCATCAAAGGTAAAATCCTCCAAGAGGAACTATCAATCCTGAATATCTATGCTCCAAATACAAAGGCAGCCACATTCATTAAAGAAACTTTAGTAAATCTCAAAGCACACATTGCACCTCATACTTCAACACACCACTTTCACCAATGGACAGATCATGGAAACAGAAACTAAAGAGGGACACAAAGAAACTAAGAGAAATTATGAATCAAATGGATCTGGCAGATATCTACAGAACATTCTATCCTAAAACAAAAGGATATACCTTCTTCTCAGCACCTCATGGCACCTTCTCCAAAATTGACCACATAATTGGTCACAAAACAGGCCTCAACAGATACAAAAATATTGAAATTGTCCCATGCATCCTATCAGATCACCATGGACTAAAGCTGCTCTTCAATAACAAAATAAATAATAGAAAGCCAACCTTCACGTGGAAACTGAACAACACTCTCCTCAATGATACCTTGGTCAAGGAAGGAATAAAGAAGGAAATTAAGGACTTTTTAGAGTTCAATGAAAATGAAGCCACAACATACCCAAACTTATGGGACGCAATGAAAGCATTTCTAAGAGGAAAACTCATAGCTCTGAGTGCCTCCAAAAGGAAACTAGAGAGAGCACACATTAGCAGCTTGACAACACACCTAAAAGCACTAGAACAAAAGGAAACAAATTCACCCAAGAGGAGTAGACTGCAGGAAATAATCAAACTCAGGGGTGAAATCAACCAAGTGGAAACAAGGAAAACTATTCAAAGAATCAACCAATCAAGGAATTGGTTCTTTGAGAAAATCAACAAGATAGATAAACCCTTAGCCAGACTCACTAGAGGGCACAGGGAAAGCATCCTAATTAACAAAATCAGAAATGAAAAAGGAGACATAACAACAGATCCTGAAGACATCCAAAACACCATCAGATCCTTCTACCAAAGGCTATACTCAACAAAACTGGAGAACCTGGATGAAATGGAGAAGTTCCTAGACAGATACCAGGTACCAAAGTTGAATCAAGATCAGGTTAATGATCTAAACAGCCCTATATCCCCCAAAGAAATAGAAGCAGTCATTAATAGTCTCCCAACTAAAAAAAGCCCAGGACCAGATGGGTTTAGTGCAGAGTTCTATCAGACCTTCAAAGAAGATCTAATCCCAGTTCTGCACAAACTATTCCACAAAATAGAAACAGAAGGTACTCTACCCAACTCATTCTATGAAGCCACAATTACTCTGATACCTAAACCACAAAAAGACCCAACAAAGATAGAAAACTTCAGACCAATATCCCTTATGAATATTGATGCAAAAATCCTCAATAAAGTTCTTGCTAACCGAATCCAAGAACACATCAAAACAATCATCCATCCTGACCAAGTAGGTTTCATCCCAGGGATGCAGGGATGGTTCAATATACGGAAATCCATCAACGTAATCCAGTATATAAACAAACTCAAAGACAAAAACCACATGGTCATCTCCTTAGATGCAGAAAAAGCATTTGACAAGATCCAACACCCATTCATGATAAAAGTCTTGGAAAGATCAGGAATTCAAGGCCCATACCTAAACATGATAAAAGCAATCTACAGCAAACCAGTAGCCAACATCAAAGTAAATTGTGAGAAGCTTGAAGCAATCCCTCTAAAATCAGGGACTAGACAAGGCTGTCCACTTTCTCCATACCTATTCAACATTGTACTTGAAGTCCTAGCCAGAGCAATTCGACAACAAAAGGAGATCAAAGGGATATAAATTGGAAAAGATGAAGTCAAAATATCACTTTTTGCAGATGATATGATAGTATATCTAAGTGACCCTAAAAATTCCACCAGAGAACTCCTAAGCCTGATAAACAGCTTCGGTGAAGTAGCTGGATATAAAATTAACTCAAACAAATCAATGGCCTTTCTCTACACAAAGAATAAACAGGCTGAGAAAGAAATTAGGGAAACAACACCCTTCTCAATAGTCACAAATAATATAAAATATCTTGGCGTGACTCTAACTAAGGAAGTGAAAGATCTGTATAATAAAAACTTCAAGTCTGAAGAAAGAAATTATAGCAGATCACAGAAGATGGAAAGATCTCCCATGCTCATGGATTGGCAGGATCAACATTGTAAAAATGGCTATCTTGCCAAAAGCAATCTACAGATTCAATGCAATCCCCATTAAAATTCCAAATCAATTCTTCAACAAATTAGAAAGTGCAATCTGCAAATTCATCTGGAATAACAAAAAACCTAGGATAGCAAAAACTCTTCTCAAGGATAAAAGAACCTCTGGTGGAATCACCATGCCGGACCTAAAGCTCTACTACAGAGCAATTGTGATAAAAACTGCATGGTACTGGTATAGTGACAGACAAATAGACCAATGGAATAGAATTGAAGACCCAGAAATGAACCCACACACCTACGGTCACTTGATCTTCGACAAGGGAGCTAAAAACATCCAGTGGAAGAAAGACAGCATTTTCAACAAATGGTGCTGGCACAACTGGTTGTTAACATGTAGAAGAATGCGAATTGATCCATTCCTATCTCCTTGTACTAAGGTCAATTCTAAGTGGATCAAGGAACTTCACATAAAACCAGAGACACTGAAACTTATAGAGGAGAAAGTGGGGAAAAGCCTTGAAGATATGGGCACAGGGGAAAAATTCCTGAATAGAACAGTAATGGCTTGTGCTGTAAGATCGAGAATTGACAAGTGGGACCTCATGAAACTACAAAGCTTCTGCAAGGCTAAAGACACCATCAATAAGACAAAAAAACCACCAACAGATTGGGAAAGGATCTTCACCTATCCTAAATCAGATAAGGGACTAATATCCAATATATATAAAGAACTCAAGAAGGTGGACTCCAGAAAGTCAAATAACCCCATTAAAAAATGGGGCTCAGAACTGAACAAAGAATTCTCACCTAAGGAATACCGAATGGCAGAGAAACACCTGAAAAAATGTTCAACATCCTTAATCATCAGGGAAATGCAAATCAAAACAACCCTGAGATTCCACCTCACACCAGTCAGAATGGCTAAGATCAAAAATTCAGGTGACAGCAGATGCTGGCGAGGATGTGGAGAAAGAGGAACACTCCTCCATTGTTGGTGGGATTGCAAGCTTGTACAACCACTCTGGAAATCAGTCTGGCGGTTCCTCAGAAAATTGGACATAGTACTACCGGAGGATCCAGCAATACCTCTCCTGGGCATATATCCAGAAGATGTCCCAACCAGTAAAAAGGACACATGCTCCACTATGTTCTTAGCAGCCCTATTTATAATAGCCAGAAGCTGGAAAGAACCCAGATGTCCCTCAACAGAGGAATGGATACAGAAATTATGGTACATTTACACAATGGAGTACTACTCAGCTATTAAAAAGAATGAATTTATGAAATTCCTAGCCAAATGGATGGACCTGGAGGGCATCATCTTGAGTGAAGTAACAAATCACAAAAGAACTCACACAATATGTATTCACTGATAAGTGGATATTAGCCCAAAACTTAGGATACCCAAGATATAAGATACAATTTGCTAAACGCATGAAACTCAAGAAGAATGAAGACCAAAGTGTGGACACTGTGCACCTTCTTATAATTGGGAACAAAACACCCAGGGAAGGAGTTACAGAGACAAAGTTCGTAGCTGTGGTGAAAGGATGGACCATTTAGAGATTGCCGTATCCAGGGATCCATCCCATAATCAGCTTCTAAACGCTGACACCATTGCATACACTAGCAAGATTTTGCTGAAAGGACCCAAATATAGCTGTCTCTTGTGAGACGATCCCGGGGCCTAGCAAACACAGGAGTGGATGTTCACAGTCAGCTATTGGATGTATCACAGGGCTCCCAATGGAGAAGCTAGAGAAAGTACCCAAGGAGCTAAAGGGATCTGCAACCCTATTGTTGGAACAACATGATGTACTAACCAGAACCAGGAGCTCTTGTCTCTAGCTGCATATGTATGGAAAGATGTCCTAGTCGGCCATCAATGGAAAGAGAGGCCCATTGGACTTGCAAACTTTATATGCCCCAATATAGGGGAATGCCAGGGCCAAAAGAATGGGAATGGGTGGGTAGGGAAGTGGGGGGTGCTATGGGGACTTTTGGGATAGCATTGAAAATGTAATTGAGGAAAATATGTAATAAAAATATTAAAAATCAAAAAAAATAAAATAAAAGCATGAATTGTTAAGTTTTACAGGGAAATTATTATTATGTTCTGTACCTTCACAAAGTTCAAGTGCTGTGTGACCCAGGTGGGAAATCTATAATTTGATTCATATTCTCACAGTATTCATATTCTTAATATGGTGGGAAAAGCATAAACAAGAGAACGCCATTGTTGAATTGGTTTTAAATCAGATAATGATGAAATGATGAAAATATATCATTGTGCTTGTGAAAATCATTATTGCAAGAAAGTTTTAAAGCCCCTTTAATAATGTGCTTCTAGAGGCACAAGAAACTTCAGTTTTATGATGATAGAGTGAAACTATACAAGTCAGGTCATGCAGGAATGATACTGTACTGCCATTTTTTTTTTAGGTATTTTCTTCATTTACATTTCCAGTGCTATCCTAAAAGTCCCCCATACCCTGTAGTCCCCCCATGTAGGACAATATTGAAAATCCTCTTAGGGTCTTTGAATTTCCTTACTTAATGCTAACACTGTTATTTCTAGGAGTCAGTGACGATCCAACTCCAACAGTGAATGATGCTCTTCCCACTGCATGGAAATACACGCCAGCAGCACCATTCTCACCAGCAGATGGAAACAAGAGTGAGCATTTTGGGAAGGATGACTTAATAGTTCTCTTTGATCTTTTTTTTTTTTTTTTCTTTTTAGTTTAAGGAGCCTATGCATTGCCTACTTAAATTTCATTTCACAAACTGAATTGATATCTATTCTATTATGATGTTTGCATTGAGTGACAACTTGCAAGCTATTGCTGATACGGATTATTGCTAGAGGACATTTTCTGTTCAGGTAAGTTTCCCAGAATCTTTTTCACCATAAAGAAAATACAACTGAGTGCAATGTACATTATACAGCTAAATGCAGCCATGTGCATGTCATCCCTTTATTCTGTTCCATCAGCCCACATGTTTCTTCTGAAGGGAGTTTCTTGTAAAACTCTCTATCATTTTTGATCATTTACCATACATTCTTAATTCCAGAGATAAACCATTTCTTACATAACTGTAAGACTACCTTAACATCTTACAGCAGAATCTTGTATTTTCTGAACAAAAATATTCAAGGATTTTTATTTCTGTTTTGAGTTGCTAGTTCTTTTATTGAAATGATTATGGGTTTGTTAGTGTTCTGGTACAAAATGACATAGCATCTGTTTTCCTAAAAGCCTTGGTATTTTCAATACACAATTTTATGCACGGTGAAGAGTTTTCAGTAAACTATATACTGTATAAAAGCATTATACTTTTTATGTTCTGAACTCAGAAGATCCTCCTATATGATATACATGTTCTATCAATGAATTGTACCCCATACCCACAAGTGATCTTTGAAAAAAATCAAGATTCATGCATTTATGTGAAAGAAATCACAGCATATGAGAAAAATAGCTTACTGAAAATGATGCAAGTTCCTACTAGAAAGAAGAAAATGACAAAGGCTGCTGCTGCTGACTGATAATCACAGGAGTGACTGAAGGAAGAGAGGGTATCAAAGGGAAAGAACAGTCTTTGGCATCATTTTTTTCTTGGTCTTATCTATTTGTATAGCCAATGTTATGAGAGACTATATTATGGAAATGACATGGTTTTCTTTATTTCATGGAGTTATAAAAGATGGATAATTATAGGACAATTTGTCTTATCTAGGTAGGCAATTCATATCAGTATCAATTGCCTCTGAGTTCATTGTGTAGGCATTTTGTGGGGTCAGAATTTACTGATATAAATTTGACTTATAAATTACAAGCCTCTAGAGTTTTGATTTTGCCGGGGTACTGGGATTTGGGAACACTGACCACAGAGGGTGGATGGCTGGGAATGTGAGCAGAATACACAGCAAGAGAACTACAATTGGTCCCTGCATGGGGCTAGCCATGTAGGCAGTGGGGTTGCCAGGGCAGAGAATAACTGGGTATAGAGCAGGATACTGTCATTTTGTAATAGCTTCCCTGATTCTTTTTTTTCCTTTTATTTGGATATTTTATTTATTTATATTTGAAATGTTATTCCCTTCCAGGTATCCCCTCCAGAAACCCCCGAATCTCATCCTCCCTCCGACTGCCTCTATGAGGATGCTCCCCCACCTACCTACCAACTCCTGTCTTCCTGCTCTGGCATTCCCCTACACTGGGCATCAAACTCCCACAGGACCAAGGGCCATTCCTTCAACTGATGTCCAACAAGGTCATCTTCTGCCACATATGTGGCCAGAGCCCTGAGTTCCTCCATGTGTACTCTTTGGCTGGTGGTCCAATCCCGTGGAGCTCCTTGGGGTCTAGCCAGTTGAGACTGTTGCTCCCCACATGGGGCTGAAAACCCTCTCAGCTTCTTCAGCCCCTTCTCCAACTCCTTCATTGGGTACCCGCGCTCAGTCTGATGGTTGGCTGCAAGTGCCTCTGTACTTGTCAGACTGTGGCAGAGCCTCTCAGGAGACTGCTATATCAGGCTCCAATTACCAAGCACTTCCCAGCATCCACAATAGCATCTGGGTTTGGCGACTATATATGGTATCGATCCTATGTGGGGCAGTCTCTGGATGGCCTTTCCTTCAGTCTCTGCTCCACACTTTGTCTCCGTATTTCCTCCCGTGATTATTTTGTTCCCCCTTCTAAGAAGTACTGAAGCATCCACATATAAGTCTTCCTTTTTCTCGAGCTTCATATGGTCTGTGAATTGTATTTTGAGTATTCTGAGTTTTGGGGCTAGTATCCACTTATCAGTCATTATATCCCATGTGTGTTCTTTTGTGACTGGGTTGCCTCACTCAGGACGATACTTCCAAGTTCCATCCATTTGCCGGCGAATTTAATGAAGTCATTGTTTTAATAGCTGAGTAGTACTCTATTGTGTAAATGTACCACGTTTTCTGTATCCATTCCTCTGTTCAGGAATATCTGGGTTGTTTCCAGCTTCTGACTATTATAAATATGGCTGCTATAAACATACTAGAACATGTGTCCCTATTAAATGTTGAAGCATCTTCTGGATATATGTCTGGGAGTGGTATAGCTGAGTCCTCAGGTAGTATGATGTCAAATAATCTGAGGAAATGCCAGACTGATTTCCAGAGTGTTTGTACCAGCTTTCAATCCCATAAGCAATGAAGGAGTGTTCCTCTTTCTCCACATCCTTGCTAGCATCTGCTGTCACCTGAGCTTTTGATATTAGTCATTCTTACTGGTATGAGGTGGAATCTCAGGGTTGTTTTGATTTGCACTTTCCTGCGGACTAAGGATGTTGAACATTTCTTTAGGTGCTTCTTGTCCTTTGAAGTTTCCTCAGTTGAGAATTCTCTGTTTAGCTCTGTTCCCCATTCTTTAGTAGGGTTATTTGGTCCTCTGGAGTCTACCTTCTTGAGTTCTTTATATGTACTGAGTATTGGTCCTTTATTGAATATAGGACTCGTAAATATCTTTTCCCAATCTGTTGGTTGCTGTTATGTCCTACTGACAGTGTCCTTTGCTTTACAGAAGCTTTGAACTTTTATGAGGTCTCATTTGTCAATGTCTCATCTTAGAGCATGAACTGTTGATGTTCTGTTCAGGAAATTTTCCCCTGTGCCCATGTGTTCAAGGCTTTTCCCCACTTTCTCTTCTATTAGATCCAGTGTATCTGGTTTTATGTAGAGGTCTCTGATCCACTTGGACTTGAGCTTTGTCAGGAGACAATTTGCATTCTTCTGCATGTTGACTGCCAATTGAACCAGCACCATTTGTTAAAAATGCTGTCTTTTTTCCACTGGATGGTTTTAGCTTTTTTTTTTTTTTTTTTTTTTTGTCAAAGATCAAGTGATGATAAGTATGTGGCTTCATTTCTGGGTCTTCAATGCTATTCCATTTATCTACCACCCTGTCACTGTTCCAATACCATGCAGTTTTTATCACCATTGCTCTGTAATACATCTTGAGGTTAGGGATGGTGATTTCCCTAGAAGTTATCATATTTTTGAGAATACTTTTTGTTATCCTGGGTTTTTTTGTTATTCCTAATGAATTTGAGAATTGCCCTTTCTAACTCTATGAAGAATGGAGTTGGAGTTTTGATGGGGATTGCATTAAATCTGTAGATTGATTTTGGTAAGATGGCAATTTTTACTATATTAATCTTGCCAATCCATGAGCATGGGGGATTTCTCCATCTTCTGAAATCTTCTTCATTTTCTTTCTTCAGAGACATGAGGTTCTTGTTATACAGAGCTTTCACTTGTTTGCTTAGAATCACACCAAGATATTTTAGATTGTTTGTGACTATTGTGAATGGAGTTGTTTTCCTAATAACCAGCTCAAGTCTTGTTGGTTCTTTGTACGGTTCTTTTGGATTCTAGTTTGATTTCAGTCATAAGTATAATTATTCCCTGCCATCTACTCCTCTTGGGTGTATTTGCTTCTTTTTATTCTACAACTTTCAAGTGTGCTCTTAACCTGCTTGTGTATGCTCTCTCCAGTCTTCTTTTTGGAAGTTCTCAGAGCTAATGAGTTTTCCTGTTAGGACTGGTTTCATTGTGTCCCATTAAGTTTCGGTACACTATGCATTCATTTTCTTTAAATTCTAAAAAGTCTTTAATTTCTTTTTTTATTTCTTTCTTGACCAAGTTATCATGGATTAGAGTGTTGATCAGCTTCCATGTGTATGTGTGCTTTCTGTTGTTTGTTTGTTGTTGTTGTTGTTGTTATTGAAGACCATCCTTAGTCCATCATGATCTGATTGAATGCATGGCATTATTTCAATCTTCTTGTATCTGTTGGGGTCTGCTTTGTGACTGATTATATGGACAATTTTGAAGAAGGTACTGTGAGGTGCTGGGAAGAAGGTATATTCTTTTGTTTTAGGATGAAATGTTCTATTGATATCAGTTCATCCATAACTTCTGTTAGTTTCAATGTGTCTCTGTTTAGTTTCTGTTTCCATGATCTGTCCATTGTGGATAGTTAGGTGTTGAAGTCTTCCACTATTATTGTGTCAGCTGCAATGTGTACTTTGAGCTTTAGTAAAGTTTCTTTTATGAATGTGGGTACCCTTACAATTGAGGCATAAATATTCAGAATTGAGAATTCTTCTTGGAAGATTTTTCCTTTGATGAGTATAAAGTTTCCTTCCTTATTTTTTTAATAACTTTTTGTTAAAAGTTGATTTTATTCGATATTAGAATGGCTACTCCAGCTTGTTTCTTGGAACCATTTGCTTGGAATATTTTTTTTAGCCTTTTATTCTGAGGTAGTGTTTGTCTTTGTCCCTGAGGTGTGTTTCCTGTATGCAACAAAATGTTGGGTCCTGTTTATGTATCTACTCTTTTAGTCTATGTCTTTTTATTGGGGAATTGAGTCCATTTATATTAAGAGATATTAAAGGATAATGATTGTTACTTCCTGATATTTTTGTTTTTAGAGGTGGAATTATGTTTTTGTGGCTATATTCTTTTGGGTTTGTTGAAAAAAGATTTACTCTCTTGCTTTTTCCAGGGTGTACTTTTACTCCTTGTCTTAGAATTTTCCATCTATCATCTTTTGTAGGGCTGGTTTTGTGGAAAGACTGTGTAAATTTGGTTTTGTCATGTAATATCTATATTTCTCCATCTATACCCTGATTTTTTTCCAGGCCATATTTGACAGACTTAAATTGTTCCTCAGAGGAAAAGCCAGAAAATGAAAGAGAATATACAGAACTTGTATATTTTAGGGTCAACTTTGAGAAAGAAAATGTTTACATATTGATTTTGAGCATCAAAATGTGTAATTTGAGTTCTAGTACACTAACTTGCATATGTTTTAGTAATTTGTGGTGTGCGTTTGTATGTGTGTTTACAGGCACAAATAGTCATAGTGTGATTATAGGCTAGAGATTTGTCTCTTCACAAAGATTTTTGAAATACATTTTGTGTCTGTTATTCAATGGCAATAAAGTCCTTGTGTTAAGTTTTACTCAAGGACATTAAAGCATATTGTGTGCTTATGTCAAGTTTTAAAAGTGAGTGAATATTAAACCCAGTCTATGGGAAACTCTTTTGACTTGTAGTTTTTCTCATTTTCTGAATTCTAATAGAAATCAACTTTCCTAACAAGCACTTGAGCATAAGCCAACTACTGCTACTGGAATTTGATCTCCATAGGGTATTAAAAGGTTTGTTTTGAGTTCTTTAGAGAGAACATGATAGTTAACATGGAGATATGAAGGACAGTGATCTGCCCTGCAGGGAGCGCCATCTTGGCTCCGGGACTCCGCCGAACTTAGTCTGTACAGGTGAGAGTGAGGACCACAGAGGCAGACAGCTTCTGGGACAGGTGGGAGCCACAGAGCCGATGAGGCAACACCCTTTTGGGGCCGCAGACATCCGGCACCCTCCCAGCCGGAGGACAGTGATCTGCCCTGCAGGGAGCGCCATCTTGGCTCTGGGACTCCGCCGAACTTAGTCTGTACAGGTTAGAGTGAGGACCACAGAGGCAGACAGCTTCTGGGACAGGCGGGAGCCACAGAGCCTCTGAGGCAGCACCCTTTTGGGGCCGCAGACATCCTGCACCCTCCCAGCTGGAAGACAGTGGTCTGCCCTGCACAGGAGCCCTCTGCCTCAGGAGCAGGAAGCACATCTTGGATCCAGGACTCCACTGAACTTAGGAAGTTAGTCTGCACAGCTGAGAGAGTGCACCACAGAAGCCTACAGCTTCTGTGACCTGCCAAAGCAACACAGCATCTGGGAAAGGTCCTGTTTTCCGCCTTCTTCTTCAACCAGGAGGAGGTCCAAACGCCAGATATCTGTACACCTTCCCTTTAAGAGGAAAGCTTGTCAGTAGGGAGTTCTCTAACCACTGAAACTCAGAGGAGAGAGCCTGTCTCCCAGGACTGCTGACAGACGATACTCAGAATCACCAGAAGAACAACCTCTGAACAGAGACAACTATAACAACTCCAGAGATTACCAGATGGCGAGGGGTAAATGTAAGAATCCTACTAACAGAAACCAAGACCACTCACCATCATCAGGACCCAGCACTCCCACTTCCCCCAGTCCAGGGCACCTCAACACACCTGAAAAGCTAGACCTGGATTTAAAAGCATATCTCATGATGATGGTAGAGGACATCAAGAAGGACTTTAAAGAACTACAGGAGAACATGGCTAAAGAGTTACAAGTCCTTAAAGAAAAACAGGAAAACACAACCAAACTGGTAGAAGTCCTTAAAGAGAAGCAGGAAAACACATCCAATCAGATGATGGAAATGAACAAAACCATACTAGACCTAAAAAGGGAAGTAGACACAATAAAGAAAACCCAAAATGAGGCAACACTGGAGATAGAAACCCTAGGAAAGAAATCTGGAACCATAGATGCAATCATCAGCAACAGAATACAAGAGATGGAAGAGAGAATCTCAGGTGCAGAAGATTCCATAGAGAACATCGGCACAACAATCAAGGAAAATGGAAAATGCAAAAAGATCCTAACTCAAAACATCCAGGAAATACAGGACACAATGAGAAGACCAAACCTATGGATAATAGGAGTGGATGAGAATGAAGATTTTCAACTCAAAGGACCAGCAAACATCTTCAACAAAATTATAGAAGAAAACTTCCCAAATCTAAAGAAAGAGATGCCCATGAAGATACAAGAAGCCTACAGAACTCCAAATAGGCTGGACCAGAAAAGAAATACCTCCCGACACATAATAATCAGAACAACAAATGCACTAAATAAAGATAGAATACTAAAAGCAGTAAGAGAAAAAGGCCAAGTAACATATAAAGGCAAGCCTATCAGAATTACACCAGATTTTTCACCAGAGACTATGAAAGCCAGAAGATCCTGGACAGATGTTATACAGACACTAAAAGAACACAAATTCCAGCCCAGGCTACTATACCCAGCCAAACTCTCAATTAACATAGATGGAGAAACCAAAGTATTCCACGACAAAACCAAATTCACACATTATCTCTCCACGAATCCAGCCCTTCAAAGGATAATAACAGAAAAAAACCAATACAAGGACAGGAACCACGCCCTAGAAACAACAAGAAGGTAATCCCTCAACAAACCTAAAAGAAGACAGCCACAAGAACAGAATGCCAACTTTAACAACAAAAATAACAGGAAACAACAATTACTTTTCCTTAATATCTCTTAATATCAATGGACTCAACTCCCCGATAAAAAGACATAGACTAACAAACTGGCTACACAAACAAGACCCAACATTTTGCTGCTTGCAGGAAACTCATCTCAGAGAAAAAGATAGACACTACCTCAGAATGAAAGGCTGGAAAACAATTTTCCAAGCAAATGGTATGAAGAAACAAGCTGGAGTAGCCATTCTAATATCTGATAAGATTGACTTCCAACCTAAAGTCATCAAAAAAGACAGGGAGGGGCACTTCATACTCATCAAAGGTAAAATCCTCCAAGAGGAACTATCAATCCTGAATATCTATGCTCCAAATACAAAGGCAGCCTCATTCATTAAAGAAACTTTAGTAAATATCAAAGCACACATTGCACCTCATACAATAATAGTGGGAGACTTCAACACACCACTTTCACCAATGGACAGATCATGGAAACAGAAACTAAACAGGGACACAGTGAAACTAACAAAAGTTATGGATCAAATGGATCTGGCAGATATCTACAGAACATTTTACCCTAAAACAAAAGGATACACCTTCTTCTCAGCACCTCATGGTACCTTCTCCAAAATTGACCACGTAATTGGGCACAAAACAGGACTCAACAGATACAAAAATATTGAAATTGTCCCATGCATCCTATCAGATCACCATGGACTAAGGCTGATCTTCAATAACAAAATAAATAATAGAAAGCCAACATTCACGTGGAAACTGAACAACACTCTTCTAAATGATACCTTGGTCAAGGAAGGAATAAAGAAAGAAATCAAGGACTTTTAGAGTTCAATGAAAATGAAGCCACAACATACCCAAACTTATGGGACGCAATGAAAGCATTTCTAAGAGGAAAACTCATAGCTCTGAGTACCTCCAAAAAGAAACTAGAGAGAGCACACATTAGCAGCTTGACAACACACCTAAAAGCACTAGAACAAAAGGAAGCAAATTCACCCAAGAGGAGTAGATGGCAGGAAATAATCAAACTCAGGGGCGAAATCAATCAAGTGGAAACAAAAAGAACTATTCAAAGAATCAACCAATCAAGGAGCTGGTTCTTTGAGAAAATCAACAAGATAGATAAACCCTTAGCCAGACTCACTAGAGGGCACAGGGAAAGCATTCTAATTAACAAAATCAGAAATGAAAAAGGAGACATAACAACAGATCCCGAAGACATCCAAAACACCATCAGATCCTTCTACCAAAGGCTATACTCAACAAAACTGGAGAACCTGGATGAAATGGATAAGTTTCTAGACAGATACCAGGTACGAAAGTTGAACCAAGATCAGGTTAATGATCTAAACAGCCCTATATCCCCCAAAGAAATAGAAGCAGTTATTAATAGTCTCCCAACCAAAAAAAGCCCAGGACCAGATGGGTTTAGTGCAGAGTTCTATCAGACCTTCAAAGAAGATCTAATCCCAGTTCTTCACAAACTATTCCACAAAATAGAAACAGAAGGTACTTGACCCAACTCATTCTATGAAGCCACAATTACTCTGATACCTAAACCACAAAAAGACCCAACAAAGATAGAAAACTTCAGACCAATATCCCTTATGAATATTGATGCAAAAATACTCAATAAAGTTCTTGCTAACCGAATCCAAGAACACATTAAAACAATCATCCATCCTGACCAAGTAGGTTTCATCCCAGGGATGCAGGGATGGTTCAATATACGGAAATCCATCAACGTAATCCACTATATAAACAAACTCAAAGACAAAAACCACATGGTCATCTCGTTAGATGCAGAAAAAGCATTTGACAAAATCCAACACCCATTCATGATAAAAGTCTTGGAAAGATCAGGAATTCAAGGCCCATACCTAAACATGATAAAAGCAATATACAGCAAACCAGTAGCCAACATCAAAGTAAATGGTGAGAAGCTTGAAGCAATCCCTCTAAAATCAGGTACTAGACAAGGCTGTCCACTTTCTCCATACCTATTTAACATAGTACTTGAAGTCCTAGCCAGAGCAATTCGACAACAAAAGGAGATCAAAGGGATACAAATTGGAAAAGATGAAGTAAAAATATCACTTTTTGCAGATGATATGATAGTATATATAAGTGACCCTAAAAATTCTACCAGAGAACTCCTAAACCTGATAAACAGCTTCGGTGAAGTAGCTGGATATAAAATTAACTCAAACAAATCAATGGCCTTTCTCTACACAAAGAATAAACAGGCTGAGAAAGAAATTAGGGAAACAACACCCTTCTCAATAGTCACAAATAATATAAAATATCTTGGCGTGACTCTAACTAAGGAAGTGAAAGATCTGTATAATAAGAACTTCAAGTCTCTGAAGAAAGAAATTCTAGACGATCTCAGAAGATGGAAAGATCTTCCATGCTCATGGATTGGCAGGATCAACATTTTAAAAATGGCTATCTTGCCATTAGCAATCTACAGATTCAATGCAATCCCCATCAAAATTCCAACTCAATTCTTCAACGAACTAGAAAGTGCAATCTGCAAATTCATCTGGAATAACAAAAAACCTAGGATAGCAAAAACTCTCCTCAAGGATAAAAGAACCTCGGGTGGAATCACCATGCCAGACCTAAAGCTTTACTACAGAGCAATTGTGATAAAAACTGCGTGGTACTGGTATAGTGACAGACAAATAGACCAATGGAATAGAATTGAAGACCCAGAAATGAACCCACACACCTACGGTCACTTGATCTTCGACAAGGGAGATAAAACCATCCAGTGGAAGAAAGACAGCATTTTCAACAAATGGTGCTGGGACAACTGGTTGTTATCATGTAGAAGAATGCGAATCGATCCATTCCTATCTCCTTGTACTAAGGTCAAGTCTAAGTGGATCAAGGAACTTCACATAAAACCAGAGACACTGAAACTAATAGAGGAGAAAGTGGGGAAAAGCCTTGAAGATATGGGCATAGGGGAAAAATTCTTGAATAGAACAGCAATGGCTTGTGCTGTAAGATCGAGAATTGACAAGTGGGACCTCATGAAACTGCAAAGCTTCTGCAAGGCAAAAGACACCATCAATAAGACAAAAAAACCACCAACAGATTGGGAAAGGATCTTTACCTATCCTAAATCAGATAAGGGTCTAATATCCAATATATATAAGGAACTCAAGAAGGTGGACTCCAGAAAGTCAAATAACCCCATTAAAAAATGGGCCTCAGAATTGAACAAAGAATTCTCACCTGAAGAATACCAAATGGCAGAGAAGCACCTGAAAAAATGTTCAACATCCTTAATCATCAGGGAAATGCAAATCAAAACAACCCTGAGATTCCACCTCACACCAGTCAGAATGGCTAAGATCAAAAATTCAGGTGACAGCAGATGCTGGCGGGGATGTGGAGAAAGAGGAACACTCCTCCATTGTTGGTGGGATTGCAAGCTTGTACAACCACTCTGGAAATCAGTCTGGCGGTTCCTCAGAAAATTGAACATAGTACTACCGGAGGATCCAGCAATACCTCTTCTGGGCATATATCCAGAAGATGTCCCAACCGGTAAGAAGGACACATGCTCCACTATGTTCATAGCAGCCCTATTTATAATAGCCAGAAGCTGGAAAGAACCCAGATGTCCCTCAACAGAGGAATGGATACAGAAATTATGGTACATTTACACAATGGAGTACTACTCAGCTATTAAAAAGAATGAATTTATGAAATTCCTAGCCAAATGGATGGACCTGGAGGGCATCATCTTTAGTGAGGTAACACAATCACAAAGGAACTCACACAATATGTATTCACTGATAAGTGGATATTAGCCCAAAACTTAGGATACCCAAGATATAAGATACAATTTGCTAAACACATGAAACTCAAGAAGAATGAAGACCAAAATGTGGACACTATGCCCCTCATTAGAATTGGGAACAAAACACCCAGGGAAGGAGTTACAGAGACAAAGTTTTGAGCTGTGATGAAAGGATGGACCATCTAGAGACTGCTGTATCCAGGGATCCATCCCATAATCAGCTTCTAAACGCTGACACCATTTCATACACTAGCAAGATTTTGCTGAAAGGACCCAAAGATAGCTGTCTCTTGTGAGACTATGCAGGGGCCTAGCAAACACAGGAGTGCATGCTCACAGTCAGCTATTGGATGTATCACAGGGCTCCCAATGGAGAAGCTAGAGAAAGTACCCAAGGAGCTAAAGGGATCTGCAACCCTATTGTTGGAACAACATGATGTACTAACCAGAACCCCGGAGCTCTTGACTCTAGCTGCATATGTATCGAAAGATGGCCTAGTCGGCCATCACTGGAAAGAGAGGCCCATTGGACTTGCAAACTTTATATGCCCCAATATAGGGGAATGCCAGGGCCAAAAGAATGGGAATGGGAGGGTAGGGAATTGGGGGGCAGTATGGGGGACTTTTGGGATAGCATTGGAAATGTAATTGAGGAAAATATGTAATAAAAAAAAGAAAAAAAAGAATAAAATTATGATTAAAAAAAACATGGAGATATGAGTCAGTCAAACTTGAAGATTTTTTGCCTCTACTCTAGAATATATATTAATCAAACCCAATGTGTGAACCTTTTCCTTTGAAAGGTACAACCTAGAATATGCAACAGATATACAAATATATGATATCAGAACTTAACAATGCAGTACATTATCAAATGTCAGGAGGTTTTATTTGTTTGTTTGTTTGTTACTTTATGACAGTGCAATAGACTGAGAGTTGTCTTTCTTAGTATCATAAGAAAGTAAAATATATACTATCTCTTGTTAGCAACTGTTTAAAATTATAATAATTTTCATGTTTTCAGAACCACATATATATGAGTGGGTGGTGACTACATATATATTATGTATATACTATACCATTTTATGGAGAGCCAGAGACAGATATAATGAGATAGAAAATGAAAGTTTTACCTGTTTAAATTTTCACTTAGCTGTATTCAAATATAACTATTTACTTTCAAACTGAAGAATAGTTTTGGTACATAATGCCCTAAGCTTATTTTCATTCCTAACATAAAGAATGTTAGGTTTTTGGCTTATGTTAGTTACAAAGATTAGCTTTACCCTCATTGATTTTAATGGATTTTTGAACCTTAACTATTACTGCATTTGCCTGAATTCAGAAAATCTATATTCACTTGATTAATGTTTTCATCTGCTTTCATAAAAAGAGTTACTATTACTAGTGTTCAAGTTGATAGGCTACCTTATCTATACAGAATATGTTCTGAGAAATTCCTTCAGGACAGCTGTATTCCGTGACATCTACAAAAAGTGTATCTTTCCAAGACTGAATTGAGAAAGCTACTGAAAGTATTTTGCATATTAACAACAGTTTTACTTTACATTACACAGAAAAAAAATCAGCTGTCTTGCTTCCAATTTTATTCCTTTAAAACAGTTATTTGAATCTAATTTAATGACCACAAAGAAAAGGAGAAAAGAAAATGTTTTCATGTATCATATCAAAAATACATTTTAATAGAACTTATTGAATTTGGGAGTAGTTTACCAGCATAAAGCACGGATGCTTCTGTAAGCTGAGTATGAGACATTTTAGAAGCCTACTGATCTATTCAAAAGCTTCTCTGTCAAAAGAGAAAGAAAAGTAAATGGGTTGTATTTCCTCTGCAGAAGAAAATCAAGGCAGCTTTTCATGTCCTGATTTAGACTACAAAAACTGAAAACAAATTAAAATGCAAAAGTAAATTCATTTATTTATTATGAGAAAATAATTCAATTGAATAGATTAATTGGTTAGTTGAATTGCTTCAGTGCAGTTTTTGTGAAAATTTGGACTATTTTACCACATACCTGGAAGTAAAGGTAGTTATCGTATTAGGGAGCATGATAGGGAATCAGAGTGCTCTTGAGTATTTCATGGAACCATGTATCACCTTAATGTATCATCTTAATTATTTGAATAATAAAATCAAAGCCTATATACAAGGTATATAAGTGGTGCTTAGAGTGGTCTGTCAGAAAAAGATAGGGTGGGACCAGAGAGATAGCTCAGCATTTAAGAGTACTGGCTGCTTTTTCAGAGGACTAAGTTTTATTCCTAGAATCCACATAGAGGTTCACAACCTTCTATAACTCTAGTTCCAGGGAATAATACACACTATTATAGTCCATGTGAACATCAAGTACACATGTGTTTCATAGATATACATGCAGGCAAAAGACTAAAACAAAATAAGATAACACAATAAATTTTTAAAGAATGTGATTGAATAGAGAAATTACATTTCTCTATTCTTTGACCTAGGACACACTTCCGTTTTTACTCTGACATCTGCTCATGTGGTGTGCTCATGGCACTAAAGGATAAACCTTGACATCCCATTCAAGGAGATATTTGTGTCTGAATCAATGCCTAGCAAACTATGTGGGAGAACTTTCTCTTTATAATGATGAAATTTGAGAAACAGTACAGTACTTCTTTTACAATCTATCATAAAACATTTCTGCAATTGTGCTTTTGTATTTTATTGTTAAATAACATTTTTAGCTTTAAAAAATTGGAATATAATTACATCCCCCATTTTCATCCCTCTGAGCATCCAAGATACCCCTTTGAGCCTCCTCAGTATCATTATAATTTCCTTTAATTATTATTTATACACATATTTTGAATATGTATGTGAATGTATATATCCCTTTAATTCTAATTTTGTTGTTAATGTGTAAATGGTTTCAAGTCTGACCACCCTACATTGTATAAACTATAATGAGTCTCATTTTTGGCAAAGGCTAATTCTCCTTTTCCAGCAGTTGTTACCATTGTCTAAGCTTCCTCTCGGGTCCACCTACCTGTTTCTGACCCACAGATTCCTTCCATACCATACCATACAACTTCACCCAGTCAAATCTATTCTTATACTACAGGCTTCAACTAGGTCACACATGCTGCACACCAGATCATTTCCCTGTATCCATCTGACTTTCCACTAAGCCATCCCAGGCTCTAAGCCATTCCAGTACTCAACTAGATAAATCCTTACTTCTTCCCCAATTTCTCAGACCCAGAATTAACAAAAGAAGTCCAGATACCCAGATTACATCAGAGAAATAAATACAAGCAACATGAAAAACCAGGTCATTATTGCCAATCCTTACCAGTGATAATTACCTAGATGAACACGAGAGCATACAATTTAAGAGAATAATCATAATCTTTATTAAAAAGTTCAAGGAATTTAAAGAAGACACAAAGAAGCGGCTCAATGAAATTTAAGAAAAAGAACTTGAGAACATATGGCTGAGTGATACCCAAGAACACAAAAACATAAAGCTGGTGGGAATGATAAAGACATTTAGGACTTGAAAATGAAATTAAATACAAAGAGAGAAATGTTGAAGAGAACTCAAGCTGAAATGAAGATGGAATTGGAAAAAAAACCCCTAATGACTAAGCTAGAAAAAACTAAAAGGAAAGTTTTACAGGTAGGGTGAGTCAAGCTGAAAACTGAATATCAGGACTCCAAGTTAAGGCCGAGGATGTAGATTCAATTAGCCAGTATTACAGAAGAAAAAAAAATGGAAATGAAAAGGAACATGCACAAAATGTGGAATATCATAAAAAGACTAAACATTCTAATAATAGGCATGGATAAAGAAGAATAATCCCAAGTCAGTCATGGACTACATCTTCAACAATTAATACAAGGAAACACTTTGAAACACATGAAACACATCTGTATGGAATACATACATTCAGGTTTAGGAGGTAATGCTAAACAGTTTTTCAGTGTCTATTACATGTTGTGTCAGCAAGGACTGTATATAAACAACCTAACTGCTCTACATCTTTATGTCTTATCATTGCCAACACTTTAGGTTGGATGCCTACTCTTCAGGGTTTCATGGCATTGCTATGATTCTTCATTTTTATTATTTTTATAGTAATAAATACTAAGCACATACGTACATAGAACATAGAAGCAATGGGATGCAAATAAAGGAGAATGTATGCTAATCTATAAACAAACATTACTTAACAAAAATTTGTATTTGGTTGGCTTTCATAATTACTTGGGCTTGTGGTTTCTGGTAAAATATTTAGAGATTGTTTTGTGTAAATGAGTCTGGTTTTTGTTTTGTTTTGTTTTGTTTTTTGAGACAGGGTTTCTCAGTATAGTTCTGGCTGTTGTGGAACTCACTGTGTAGACCAGGCTTGCCTTGAACTCAGAAATCTGCCTGCCTCTGCCTCCCAAGTACTGGGATTCTGCCCAGCTTGAGTCTGTTTTAAATTGCAAATAATATTAGTAAGATAATTAGGTCAGAAAACAACAGAGGAAAAATATCACAGTAAAAGTTTAATTATGGGTCTATGTAGGTCTTCTAAATATGTTTTGGTTAGTGTCCCTTGGTGTTTTAGCGGAACTCTTACCAATGGGATGGGGTATGCCTTACTCCTTCACTTGTTCTTAGGCCCTTTTCCTTCTACTGGGCTGTCTCACAGCTTCTTTATTGCACCTTTTATGTTATGTTTGGGTGATATCTATGGGAGGCCTTTTCTTTTATGAAGGCAAATAAAGGAGGCGTAGATCTTGGGAGGAGAGGGTAGAGGAAGTAAGTATGGGGAGTGAAAGGAGCAGAAACTATAGTTGGAATGTATACTATGAGAGAAAGCATAATTTTTTTAAATGTTCAGGGTTATTGCCCTTTGTAATGGGAAGTACCATTTATTAATGAAAGCTCATGTTATACTTTCAGTCTACAGACTCCAAAGGCGTGTTAGTTAAATGCTTGTTTAACCCCCTGCCCAGCTCTATTGGAACCTGGGAGTGTTAGGGTATGTAACATAGTGTCAGATGGGTTACTGGGAACATAATAACAAAAGGAATCTTAGAAGTCCCATTCTGTTATCTCACTTTGCTTTTGCTGTCATATGAATGGACCTCTTCTGCTACAATCACTTCCTTCGTGGCTCAAACCAACTATGAAAAGTGACAAAGGACAGGATGTTCTAAAACTGTGAGTTGAAATGAAAGGTTCTTTGTTAGAATTTATCCCAGGTATTATGTCACACGACAGAAAAATAATATTTCATGTTTGGGGCTTGTCATTAGGTCCTCATAGAATAATTCTATGAATAAAATAATATTTATGTCAGGAGAGAAAGTCAGACAAATACTGTGTACCTGTCTAAAGTTCTGTAGTCAATAAGGACAGAATCAGGACTCTGTCATATTGTATACCTTTTCAATACTGGCTTGATTTGATGATACTGAAATATTGGCAATGATCAATATGTGGGAAAAATGAATGGTAGTGCAGATAATCACCATAACATATCCAAACAATTCTCTTCATTGATATATCAGTTCCTGAAAAGGTTCCATTATTTTAAATTCCATATGTAAGTTCTGAGGGTTATAGAAATTTATAATATTGTTTTGTATTCAATGTTTAGAAAACAATATTTCATTGAAAATTAATATTTCTATGGTAGTCTAAATTTCTATATATGAAATATATAAAAATATATATTTCATATATATGTTTCTATATATGAAAAATATGATTTAACTTCCTTTAAGTCATATACCAACCATCTTAAACTCTCAGCACATAGAAAGTTTTACACTATTCATGATCCTTAAGTTAATGTACCAGATTATCTCAAGTGAAATCTATGGTTTTGTGTCTAACCCTAACTTTAGAGTCTGTTTAACTACTGACTTTTGTTATCGACTTTCCACCGATCCAACCATAGTATTTGTACCTTGATTTCCTCTTTATAAATAAGTAAATCAATTCATGCCCTAGAAAGTAACTCCATGGGTTCCTTCAATATCAGTCTTGTCTATCACTTCTCAAGGCTCTAAAAAACTGAAATCATTATAGTTTTATGTGACCTGACATTCATATGTGTTGATGACTTTTCAGTGTCCACATCTAGTTTATTTTTAGACTCTCTGTTACTACTTACTACACAGGTTCCCAGAGATTTCTATGTTCTGCAAAATTCTTTCCCTGGCTGATCAATGTGCACAACAAGCCTTTCTCTATTACTTGTTTTAATGCCCTTCCACCATCAGGAAGGTGATGTATATTTTCAGATTCTAGAGCTCTCCAACAGATCATGTCAATTTCAAACTGATACTTTTCACAAAGCAATTGTTAATTTTTATTATTATGCCTGATTAAAGAAAAATGACTTTTATAATTCTAAACACCTAACATCTACAGTAGTTCAATATTAGTGACCTCATCTCTCTGACATAGGACTGAAATACCATTTGTTAGCAAAAGCAGAAGATAAATGGTATATAAGAGCAAACTCGTTCATACAATAAGCCATAACCAATGCTACATACTAATTATCATGTGTTTATTGGGTAAAAAAATTAGTTTCTATCCCATAGGTACATTACAATAATTATATGAGTTAGTTCATGTACAAGTTTCAACAATAGCTGAAAGATATTATCTAGTCAATAACATAGTAAGCAATTTCCGTTAACTACCATTATTATTATTCAACCTGTGTATACGACTTGTACAGTCTGAGGCACTTTACTGATGCATGAGAAAAACTTCTTTTATACAACTTTTTAAGTACAAACCACCATTTTATAAACTATATAAAATGTTTTTTATTTAAAACAAATGGTTTCTAATAGATGATCACAGTATTTTATATGAGTTCTAAATCTGCCAGTGATTCATACGGAAAACTTCAATCACAGAATTGAAACAAAAATAAACATTAACATATTTATTATTATTAAAGCATCTAGTGCTCATTTGAATTTAAGAGATTGTTTATTTTCGTATCTAGTATCAGGATTATAATATTAGCCTACAGTTTTTGTCATGCATAAGTGCTAATAAAACCAATCATGGATTATAGTGTATATAATAAAATAATAACAGATCTTGGATGGTCTCTTTAGTAAAACAACAATGTAGTATTCTCTATACTAAATGTTCAATTTTATGACAATATGATTTGTTATTATTCTTCACTTATATAGCCTAAATAAAAGGATTTTGTTTTTATTCCATTGAAATATTTTTAACTGATAAAAATGGCTAAAACAAATTATATCCTCATAACAATTCAACAAGGCATCCAATGCGGTGTAGCTTACATATCAGTATAAAATCAGGAATGAATGTATGACAGTCTCTTAAATTTTATCCTGCTCATTTAATTTTTTATTTAAAACATTTTCTCCATTACTTTGGATAGTCTAACACTGGAAATGGATCTATAACAATAATAATGACATCTGGAAGCCATTCTTGGGAAAAGAGAAGACGAAGGCCAGTGGAATGCAGCATGTGGATAAATAGTGCGAGTTCAGCTATGTGACTAGGTATTTAATGCCCTTGGCAGAGGATGCCTTCCTTTGATTTGTAAATTTAGAATACTAAAGCTAATACCACACTATTTCCAAAATATTGATATTTTGAAATATGTCATTGGATGACATAATTTTCCAAGATATTAATTTGATGGTATTCTATGTAGTGAGTGGGGCTCCTACACTTCCTTCAAATTTTATTATATTTGTGAAGTAAATCCCAGAACACCACAAATTATATGGTACTACTTAAAGAATAGTGGGTAAATAATTCAGGAAATAGATTCACTCCATGTTATGAAACCCAACTTCAGAGTATTAAAGGCGGTTTAAACCACCAGGGCATGAGGAAATGAAATGCAAATCTGCTGTATAATTTCATATTTTCAATTTCTAAAATGTCCTCAGTGTCCCAGAGAGGAAGTAGGTAGAAAGAAACAAATGTCATTTCATAGGAAAGATGAAATTCCTGCTACAACTTGAAAGTATAAGTCCCTAATCTTTTATTTTATTTCCTCTTGAAACTTAACAGTCATAGAGTCCACTGAGGTATTTTTAAATACCTAAAGTTTCAGTTATTTATGTCTATATGAATGCATATATATGTATACAAATATAAAAGTATATGCATATATAATTTACCATAAATCTTTGTATCTTCTACCTTACATTTATTTGTCTACATTTTTTTTCTATTTACCTCGGCTATTTGCTTCAAAAATGTTAATGTGGTATATATATAAAATCTACACATATGAAAAATTACAAAAATAATTCTGTACTTCTCAAGAGAAAGTAAAGTTGCTTTTAACAATGACTTTGGGGCCCTGTGGTGGTGATGTATACCTTTAATCCTACCACCAGTTAGGCAGAGGCAGGCAAGTTCCAGGACAGCCAGGGATAACCAGAGAAACCCTGTCTCAAGAAACCAAAACAAAACCAATCAAACAACAACAACAACAACAAACACAACAACAAAAAAAATGGCCATCTTATGGAAAACAACCTTCTTCAATCCCTTCCATATCCCACACTCACATCCCCATCCAAAATTAATGCCTTAAAAGAAAAACTCATGGGGTCTAATTGGGGGTCTCTGTACACATGGGTGTGTGGCCTTCTGCTATAGCAATGTGAGCCTACCAGACACTCCACCCATAAAGAAAACTGACTCTCCCTCTTCTGTCAATAGTTCTCTGCTGCATTAATTCTAATTTTAAGTATATGTTTACAGTAATTTGAAAAAAAATTGTTAATTCTTTCAATAAGATTTTACAGATAGTCATGATTTCATAACACCAAGGACATATTTAAATTCAGTTATAATTATTTTGTATTTTCTACCTTTAAGTATAGCAAAATAAATTTAGCATTCAGTATCTTTTCTAACTGATTTTGGTAATCACTTGTCTAGAATGTATTGTTTTATACAAGCAATATAATTTGCAAGCATTATAATGTATAATAGTCATTATTTGTTGTACAGGTTTTATGGGTTACAATTATTAAATGAAAGTCCTTCAAATGATTCTCCTTTAACCTTAGTAAAATTCAGAGATAAATAAAATTATTTAATGATATCTGGTTTCTTTTTTTTTAATTACATTGGGCAACTTAAGACTTCCATTTCTGTTGGCATTTTAAACTAACACAATAATCCTTTTCTTCTCTCTAAGAATAGATGTTTTAAAAGTATATAAGATGAGAGAAAAATAAACACAGCTAAGAGGAAACCAGGAGCACAGTGTCAAAACATGTACTTGCAGATGCTGGCCATGACTGCTTGCAAAACTGTTTTAAGTTTATTTCAGTCTCCCATTTGTTTGTTTTCAATCCCCAAGTTAGAACATGCTGAAGGAAACAGACTAGAATACAGATTCTTCCATAAATGTAGATTCTTCCCCACTCTATGATTACATATGAGAAAAAGTATGAGAAAAAGATAAGGATTTTCTGCTGCTCAAGAAACAATAGAACACAGAGAAACTGTCTATTTCTTCCCCGCTAATGCCATTTAACATATTGGTCCACAGTTCTATTCGTGGTTTCAAAAATGGTAAAAGTTCATTTTCATGACTGAGTCACATTGCAACATGCAATCCGTACATGCCAAATGTCTTTGTTATTTCATCATCAGTTGATAGATAAAATTATCTCTTTATAGACAATCATAAATAAAGCATCAATGAACATAATGATGTGAATGTCTCTTTGAAATTCCTTTGCACGTATTCCCACTACTGAAATGGTAAGATACTTCCATAACACTATTTTAATTTTAAAGCTCCTGCATATTTTTCTCGAGATTGGCCTTACTAACTTATATGTCTGCTAAGAGTTTAGAGAGCTCTCTATTTTCCATATCCTTACTAGAATTTATTGCCCTTAGTTGTTTTACAATAGCCATTGTTTCTGCCATAAAGTAATAGCTCATTATGGATTTGGGTTGAATTGAATTTCCTTACTAGTGATGCTGTATACTTTTGCATGTATTTGATACTTTATATGTCACTTAGGTATTAATTATGTCCACTTAGGTATAATAAGTCTTTTTTTTTTTCAGTAGAATAGTTGACTTTTGATTACTAGTTGGTTTTTTGTTCATCTTTTGTTTGTTTTGTTTGTTTGCATTTTTTTGGAGTTAAGCTCCTTATATAGATGAGTATTTACAACCTTCTCTCCGTTTTGTACATTTTTTTCTTCACTTTTCTATTTTTGATATTACAATTCAATTACATTTCTCCTTTTCCTTTCTTCCCTCCAAACTTCTCTGTATATCCTTCCCACTCACCTTCAGATTCATGGCCCATATATTCTTAACTATAACTCACTAGGAAACCAATTGCTGTGCTCTTCCCTGGTGAAGTAACACCTCATGCTCAAAGGCTTCCCCTGATGTTTGCAGTTCCTTGTGTAGTACTGAGTGTCCTCTGCTGTTTGCAGTTCTTTGTGTAGTACTGATTGTCCTCTGCTGTTTGCAGTTCTTTGTGTAGTACTGAGTGTCTTCTGCTGTTTGTAGTTCTTTGTGTAGTACTGAGGCCATGTTGCCTTTTTTTCTGTTCATTTTGGTATGTTCTTTGGTGTAATCCTTTCTCACTTCACATTTAGCCAATCATGTTGGTGAAATTTTATCATTGTAGTTTGTGGCATTAAACAATTAATAAAATGTGATACAATCTCATAACAAACTGGTTCTTCCAGTCTTTCTAACCCCTATGTTGTAATGTTCCCTGAACCTTAAGTGTAGCAATGTTTTGAAGATGTATCCATCAGGACTGGGCTCCACAATTGCAGTTTGATTGGTTGTCATTTTCTGTAGTGGTCTCTGGCTTTTGAAAATGGGAATTTTCTTGATAAGGAAGGGGGACTGCATGGCTGTGAGTGTGGAGGAAAGAGGGAGTGGAAGAAAATCCTGTGCTCTGGATGGACAGACAGGAAAGACTTGTGAAAATCATATGCCCCAGTACAGGGGAATGCCAGGGCCGGGAAGCAGGAGTGGGTGGGTTGGGGAGCAGGGTTGGGGAAGCCATGGTCCCCAGCTTGGTGAGTGGTGGGTGGCCAAGGGGCAGTCCTAGGCATCAGGTTCCCAGCTTCGGACATCCCATACACTGATGGACACAGGGGAAGAGCTGAGAAGAAAATGAGGGCCCCCCCGGGATCCTGAAGGGAGGAAAGGGCAGGGGGATAAGGGATTGCTGGATGGTTCCCACTCAGGCAAGAGTCCTTGGTCAGGTCAGCTGAAGTCCACGGAAGAGTGTAGAGGCCAGGGACCTCAGGTTCTCAGTCATGAACACCTCAGATGCTGCTGAGAACAGAGTGGAGACCCAGGGGCAGACTCTGGTCCCGGGCTGAAGGGAAAAGGTCATGGAGAGGGTTCCAGCTGGGTCCCAAAGAGACAAGAGTCCTTGTCTTGCTTGGGCAGCTAGCTGGGTTTGGCAGAGGCTCTGGTTGGAGTGCAGGGAGGCCTCCTGGTGGGAGGTTAGATGCACAGTTCTTTAGCAGAAGACCTGCTTCGTTGTTCCAGCACGGCGGATCCCTAAGATGCTTAACATTAGACATTGTAGTTTCTTCTCTGTTTCTTTAGCTCTCATTGATGTAGTTTGGTTTATAATGCCAGATCTCTAAAGGATCTCACTCCCCTCCCCCATCTTGCCTTATTTGAGAACCTTTTGTCCAATAAAGACATAAGAGCCTATCTGTCTGTATACTTCTTTGTAGACAAGTTCTGACCATGTAATATGTATTCCTTCGTGTTTCTCTCACTTCAGCCTTTTCAGTGTTGGACATGATGTCCTGATTTTCTCTCATATGACATCCTTATGAGGAGTTTTCAAATTAAGTCAGTTTCATCCTGGTTAATCTTGGTGTTTCAAGTCAATAAACCTTACAATATTTTCCAATCACCAGAGCACTAGAATCTCATTAGGGCATTTGATTTATGAATAGGAATATTAGTCCTATAATTCTGCACACTTTTGGTAATGCAATAGAGAAATGAAGATATACAATTGGCAGAGTAAAAAATAATTTAAATATTCAGTACACTTTTTTGGTTATTGTAAGGTTGAAACGATGGAAAAGCAATACTTAAAGGGGGGTTGGTTGGTAACATTTCACCAATTAATAGAAATTCTCTTTTTAAATAAAAAAATCATACCCAAACAACATAATTTCATATCCGTGCATAAAAACACACACAAACCAACCAACAAACAAAAAAAACCACGTAGCTCAAGAAGTCATAAATCCTAGAGAAGATCCCACTATTACAATTTGGCTATAGTGAAACAGTAACACAGTCTCCTTCAATATTAATTTTTATACAAGTAGATTAATGCAGCTATCAGCACTCAAGGAAGACATTTCATTATGCAGCAGAGATTCTTACTGAAAACCTCAGCTGTTCAAACTGCAGAGAACAAGTGACACTGGCCTGTGTCTAAACACAAATGCTACACAGAAGTCTCCAGAAGCACTTCAGAAGAGCAACCAATAAATAAATATATAAATAAATAAACAAAAAAAGGAAAGAACTAGAGAATCAGGAGGCCTTGCTAAGAAACAATGTTTTGTGGGCGTGACAGAGATGATGGATGATGTACTCAGACATTCCATAAGATCTCTACAAGACAATGCCAGCCAACATTTTAGCATGAAGATGGAATAATTAAAGATCTAGAGGCAGTCAACTTCTATTTAGAGAAAAACAGTCTTTTTTTTTTTTAAGGACTGATTTCTCACCACAGATTATCCATGCACTGCATCATGCCTAATAATTTGAGATCAGCCCCATACCTAAGTACATATCATTGACACAAGAGAATTTGAACTGCAGACTGGTAAGAGAGGAGAACTGGTAAGACAGAAGCTGGAAGAGGAAGTAGCATTAAATATGATGAAATGAATTACATTCATTTATAAAATTCTTTACAAAATAATAAAATGCCAGTATGCTTATACTAAATCTCAAAGGAAAAGTTATCTGATGATCTTAAAATAAGATAATAAGAGATGAATGACTGTTAACTGTTCATATAAACAAAATACAAAGTGTATTTTTAAAAAAAATCTTCTATTTGATGATATAAAATACCCATTACTGAAATGTGCACATGCTTTAAATTTTACTTCTCTAAACAATGAAAAAAGAAAGCTAGTTCAAGAATATAAAATAATCTTAAAAATTACAAGGAGTTCTCAGCAATAGAACACAAGAAATGGAAATACTCACACCTATTATTTCAAGGAGAAGGAGTGAGAAAGATAAACAGTAGGAGGGTTAAGTTTCCATAGACTGTACTGACAAGCAAAGACCATAGGCATCAATAACCAGGTGTGCATGTAAAAGAACCTTTCTGTATCAAACATAGTTAACATAGCATCTAAGTGGCAGATTTAAAATTTTTTTTCCAAATGACTCATTGATGAGCATTTTTAAAGGCAACTATATAAATGATGTTTGATCAAATATACACATAGTGTTTGTCTGCTGATAGCATTTTAATGTGTATTTATATGAATTTATCCAAAGGAGATAAATCTTGTCATAAAAATAAGAGATCATAATTCAAGTAATAAAACTTACCATGAGTTATTTTTTCTCCTACCAGATAGTGCCCTCTTTGCCTTTCAAATTAACAGTTGTATTCTGAGGTTTTAACTTAGTCAGAAAGCTGGCATACAAAACTGTTTTAGTATAAAATAATAAAAGATACCACAGTGGCCATGCCAACAAGTAAGGGATTATCATTCAGATTTTGAGTCCTAGTGTAAGGACCAGCTGTAACTTTCACAGACAGGGGTGTATTTTATAAAAGAATTTTAATTCTTGTTACTTTAAAGGAACCCATAGTCCCGACCTTCCATAAGAAATACACTTAGAATGACAGTATCAAACATACAGACACACTTACAGACACACACACACCAGAGTTAGAAAATGGAAGCAATCATTGCTTCTCTTGTTTCTAAACCACAAAGTTACTATGGTTAATTGCCCTATGAGTTTGCAGTTCTGTTGGAGATAATAACTAATCTCATTAACAGAGGTGGAAAAACCCTTATTTACTTTGTCTCATACACTATTTAACTACAGCTCTCTCCAACATGACATGAAGCAGCAATACTCATTTTATTGCTGACCACAGTCCCTTAGGTCACTGACCCAATCAGCTGCACAAATGCCACGAAACTTCAGAGTACACTCAGACAGGCAGATGGCTTTCTGCTTAATTTTATGAATTGACCAGTTTATTAATTCAAAACTGCATGAAAATTACCCATGTCTGATACAGTACCACTGTTCACCTGAGCCAAAACCTGCGACAATTTTATTTTAAATATTTTAATTAGAAAATTGCCCCAAATAAGGATAACCACACTCCAAATAGCAATGTCAAGTAGTAGGCCATCCAATTGGAATTATGGCTAAGACTCAAGTATACTCCAGCATCTGAGGAGTGCTGGTCAATAATGGCACAGCATTAAGGAATTTTGGTCATTTATGACCATCAATAATGTAGAAATGACCAACATTTTGAACGGAGACAAGTTACTGTCTGCTTTGAACAGTCTATATATTCTAGGATCCTGTGATCAGATCAAGTCATTCAATTTCAAGTCTAAACCTTAGAGGATATAATCAAAAGAATGAAAATACTACTACTACTACTACTACTACTACTACTACTACTACTACTACTACTAACTCAGTTCCACTTCCGGATATCAATTCACTTCCTTGAATTTGATCCTTGATTATGTTTTTCCAGTATTCTTCCATGATAAAATGAGAAACATAAACTGGTTGTGCTACCCACGTTAGACTTCTCAGGTTAGTTTTTCAGAAAGTAAGGTTCTGATTGAGTTGTAAGCTCCAGGAGACACTCCTTCATGCAGCTTCATTTTCTTTGTAAAAGAATAAATCACAGAATAGTGGTTTTAAAGAATCAAGCATTTGCCAAATATTTCCTGGAAAATGAATAATCACAGTCTTCCTTGTCATGGAGATGAGTATTATCGATATTTTTCAGTTACAGAATTGGAGTTCCTGAGTAAACACTACGTCTGGGGAAAATTAATTCTGACACTGGGAATATGGATTAAAAGGCAGGCGGATTTCTTTCAGAATAATTTAAGTAGACTAGAGACAGAGAAATAAAAAACAAATCCACAGTCTTTTCAACATGCCATAAGGCAGACATCTTACTGGCCATACTGAGTTGGAGAGTATTTTTGGACACATCTTAGAAGTTTGTTCCTTAGAAGTAGCTTCCATAGTCATTACTACTCCAGGAAACCTTTTATTTCCATCATCATGCTTAGCCACAGAATAAGGTATCCACACAATGAAATAATTACTTGGAGACACCATCTTCTTTTTACTGGCTTTCTGTTTTCAAGAGGCTGGTGGTACAGTAGTGAGTTATGTGTTCAGTCACTGCTAAATGACTTGGCTAGTATTTTGTTGACACTAAAGATCTAGAAAAAGGTTGGTAGATATATCTAATTCACCTTCTTTCCTATGTTGGCTAGAACATCAATTGAGAAAATGTTCATGTAACACTGGCCTATGAGGAAGACTGTGAGAAATTTTCTCAGTGAAGGATTGATATGGAAGGGTCCACACCTTTATAGATGATACCATCCTTGGTTAGTTGGGCCAGGGATACATAGAAAATAAACTGAGATGGCTAATATGACAAACCAGTAACCAGCACTCTTCCATGGCCTCAGTTTCAGGCATCATCTCCAGGTTCCTGCCCTGGTTGAATTATTTTCTGACTGCCTTTAATGATAAAGTACGATATAGAGATGTCAGCGAAGTAAACCCTTTCCTCCCCAAACTGCTGTATATCATAGCAATGGCATTCCTCACTAAGACATTTCCTCAGCTCATTTCTATGTCCATTGTTATTTTTATAATAATCTCTAACCTGAGATTCTGCCTTTCTATTTAAGAATTTGAGTAGTCAGCTTTAAGATAAGGACCTTCTATTTTCATGAGCCCTCACTGCATAATCATCTTAAATAACTGAAAATTTCTACCAGGTTCTACTTTAATCAATTTAGTTTTATAATGGGTGAATTCATTATCCCTGAAGAAACTGAAAGGTCAAGGACTCTCCCCTATATTATAAGGACATGAGTTGTTAGAGCTGCACTTTGGAGTTGCAGTGAATCCATGGCATTTAACAATGCCCTGTCAAACTCCACTATCTCAGTGATAATGATGGTGTTGATGATGATGAATACGATGACGACGACGATAGCCATTTACTTTTCATAAAGCACAGTAGATGTGAGCCTTTTTCTACCAAATACACCTACGCATTCAGTCAATTACAGTGGTTACTCAAAAGCTTTTTCTAAGATCATTATATTGTCAGTTGTTTTAATGTTCTTCTGCTATAATACAGCTGTCATTTTTAAAAAAAGAATTTTATCTACTTTGGTAAGTATGATCTTATATTAAAGTTGAGCATTCCAGTGTTCTATAACTTCAGTTGAGACAGAATTGATCATATTGCTATAAGGATAAGAACATACACTGCTTGACTAAAAGGGAAAAAGCCATAAATTATGCATATACTTACAAAGTAATGAAGCTTTAAAATATCAGTTATTTTAAGAAAACCATTGCATTTCAGTCTTTCTATAGGAGCATCCCAGACTGCATCATTCCTTACATATGCCTCAGTGACTTTTTAGCATGAAAGAACCCTTAAGTGGTCCAAAATTTCGAACAAAGCTTCAACATTAAACATGCAGTCATATACAGGTAGTTGGATACTTAATACAGGCTTTTCTTTTGGATTTACCATCCAAACCAGTTTCCAGGCTCATGAGACTTCTCTGTAGTTCTCCAGGAAATAAGCCATGTTGGCTTTAGCAAAATGTGCTTTTCTGATTTGCAGCTTTGCTCTTTTTCAGAGTACAGCTAGGAATGCACAGTAATTTATCCATACTGTTGACTGAATGGATGTCATGGGCTAAGGGTTTGTTCTCTTCTGCATAGAACAATTGCATTTTTACAAGGCATTTTGATTTCCCAGAATTTCTAGTGTCACAACAAAATCTTGAAATAAAAGCTAAATCTGATGCATGGAGACTACTAATTAGCTCTCAGCTTCGATACATTTAGCAGCACACCTTATCTTTTACATAAACTAAAAAAAATAATGAAAAAATTAAAATTAATTCTAACTCATTCACTTGTAATTTCAACTTTCATTTTTTTCATGTGAATAATTAAATTGAGTTCATTAAACAACCGTTGACTTGTACCATTCTCATGCAGCATGCAGTAAAGACATGTATAGAGGTGGGAACAGGTCTTTCAACATGAATAAGTAAAGAAAGTGCATTAAACAACCTTGACATTGTACCCTTCCCAACAGTAAACTCGAAATATGTGTAACATGAAGTAAAGAGGTATGTGTGTGGTGTTAGTAACAGGCCTGTCTTTGTGTGTATGTTGTATGTGTGTATGTGTGTGTATATGTACATGTGCACACACACACATGCCTGTGTTTGTTTGTGTGTGTGTGTGTGTATGAGAGAAAAAAGGATGTCAAGGGGGAGGAGAAGGGGGACAGGGAGGGAGAGGGAGAGAGAGGGGGGAAAAGAAAGGGAGAGAGGGAGAGGGGGAGAGAGGAGGAGAGGGAGAGGGGGAAAGAGGGAGAGAGGGTGAGAGAGGGTGAGAGAGGGAGAGAGGGAGGGGGAGGGGGAGAGGGGGAGAGAGGGAGAGAGGAAGGGGGAGGGGAGAGAGGGGAGTGGTGGCATGAGCCTCCTCTTCCTTTTCTAAGTCTTGAATTAGACGTTTCCATTTCCGATATGAAGCAAAATTGCCCTGGAATGGCACTATTTTCTTTTCTTCTCCCTTAAGTGTTATTGTCATTAAAGTGGCTGCAGTAAGACTGACTGGTGATGACAACTGGTGGCAACTGGTCTTGGCTCACTTGATTCATGATGCCTCAGCAATGTTCTGTCATCATTAACAGCACTAAGTTCAGACAGGCTGTTAAGTTAGGGCTGAAATTTTGATTGGTTTCATGGAATGGGGGTATATTCTTTGTCAAGTGAGTCTCTCCGTCATGAAAGAAACCCACCAAGAGGGTGAGATTTCTAATAAGCCATCAGACACAATCTCTTGTAACCAAATCATGGGAGTGATTTTGTGTGTCATATTCATTACCAATAAACCAATAGCTTTAATTTACACACCAGTACAAAATTAATAAAAAACATGGGCCAAAGGAAACTATCTTAAATCAGGGATTTTTAGGAGAATTGTGTGTGTGTGTGTGTGTGTGTGTGTGTGTGTGTGTGAGATGTGGCATAGGGTGAGTTATATATATTCTCATGTACCCAAAAGTGCTCAGAAACAAATAGAAGGAGATGGGAGACAGAGATATTTCCAAAACAGTCTTTTTCCTGTATTCATCTCTTTCCCAAAGTCAATTTCACACTTCTGAATTCTGTCACTGGACTAATTCAACTTCATTCTCAGCTCATCTGGATGAAATCATAGATCACAGACTCTCTTTTGCCTTTGCCTTCTGTCCCTCAAGGTTGTAATTTTGCCATGATTCAAGTACACCGTGACTCTAGAGGAATGTATGCATCATCATCTAAATGATACCCCTAACTGTGGAGTAGCTTTTAAGCACATGCTATCATAGTTTCATTGCACATCACAGTACAGTTCCTGCTGTGGACTGGAATTTACTTCATAGCTTTAACTGATATGGAATAAGTTCAAAACCTACAACAGAAGCAATAATTTTGTTATCTTGCTTTTTTTTCAGTTTTTTTATTAGATATTTTCTTCATTTACTTTTCAAATGCTATCTTGAAAGTCCCCTATGCCCTCCCTCCCTGCCCATCCTGCCCTCCCTCCCTGCCCATCCTGCTCCCCTACCCACCAACTCCCACTTCTTGGCCCTGGCATTCCCCTGTACTGGGGCATATAAAGTTTGCAAGACCATGGGGCCTATCTTCCCAATGATGGCCATAGCCTCATACAAGACAGCTCTATCAGCGTCCCTTCAGCAAAATCTTGCTGGCATGTTCAATAGTGTCTGTGTTTGGTGACTGATTATGGGATGGACCCCTGGGTGGGGTAGTCTCTGGATGGTCCATCCTTTCGTCTTAGCTCCAAACTTTGTCTCTGTAATTCCTTCTATGGGTATTTTGCTCCTTATTCTAAGGAGGAATGAAGTATCCATGTTAGTCTTCCTTCTTCTTGTGTTTCATGTGCTTTGCAAATTCACCCACTCAACAAGTGGCTCCCTTATGCCTTATCTTTCTCAAGGACTCTGTTTTAATTTTAAGTCCTGCAAATACTATGAAGAAAACTGTATGAATCAGGAATACCTGTGAGAATGTTTATAGTACTCTCTCCGTTTGAAGCATGGCTAAGATTCCTAGGAATATGAAAGAGAAGTTATATTTAAACAATGAAAGGGTTCAGTGAATGAAATTGATATATAAGCACATAATGACAGCTATTCACTAAGTGAGAAAGGGTAGACTATATAAATAAATAATGATATATGAATATAGTACAGTGAATACTATATACAGTGAAATATATTATGATGGTGACATGTGCAATGTGTATGAACCCTAAGTAAAGAGCTTAACTCCATAGTCATCAAAAAGATGTTATCAACACTCACAATACCTTTAACACACCAAAGAACTATGTGTAAGTTCTATAACAGGCTTCAAATTCTTTGAAACTTTGAATGGCTGAAGGCAAAGACAAAAGGCTATAACATTTCATCCACAAAAATCTGGAAATGAAGTGGAATTCACCTACTGAAATAATCCAAAATTCTAAAATTTACCTTGAGCTCAGAATCATCTTAGAGAGCTATACACTTTTATTTTTCTTTCTGAAAACTACCCTGTTCATGTTTTGACTTTCTGAATACCATGCTGCGTATTAGAAGTGTGATAACATTCCTGTTTATACATTTTGAATTCCCCATGTGTTGAAATGTTTGCTTCATTCTTTGTCATGGACAGTTATCCCATCATTATCAGCATGATGCGCTGAGGAGAGCTCACTCCCTTTCAGCTATGTGACAGGAGGAATTTTCAACACTTTCACAATCCAAGTCTTTTCAAATAAACAAAGAAATGAAAGTGCTTCATGCAAACAAATCCCTGCTGGACTATGCTGTATTTTCCTAACTAATTTCTCCCAGTAACCACAGCTCTCCAGCCTCTGACCTTAAAGCAGCAGGCATTCTTTCTGTAAACACATGCCTACTGTCAGCATTGTGCTCTTGTCATCCATGTTATCTCTAGTGACATATTAACTGTCTAAGCACAAGTGAGGTAAAGGGAAGGCACTTGTTAGAATACTCTTGCAGTCATGAAATGTATCATCCTCCTATAAGTTTAAAACAGAATGTTAAAGAACTGTGAGTAGTTACTGAGAAATGTGATGTTACATTGGCTTTGCCTCACAGAAACTATAGATCTCCTAGGGACATTGAGATACAGAGATTTGTAAATGTCCTTCCTAATTGGGGTTAACTGAAGATTTTAAATACTGCAGGTATTATAACTAGGTTCTCCCTCATGTGCTCATGCACAGTGGATGCTCATATTTCTGTGGTATAATTTTTGCTAACATTTTCTAGTTGCTTCATTTTCTGTTAACACCACTGGATACACATGTGGGTGTCTCAAATTTGATCTTACAAGTATGTTTTCGTTTTGTGTGAATTGTCATTATGTAGAAACGGTGATTTCTCAGCACATCTGGAATCATCACAATACCATTCACCTAAACTCTGATTAATTAGCCCAGTAATAGAAATTAAGTTTTCAAGTAAAAGAAAACATAGGGTTTCCTCCATCCAGTCAGATTGTGCCTATGTACCCTGCAACCACACAAGGTCTAGATCCTGATAAAACAGCATGGTAGACAATCTTCCTGCATGGTCTCCTTCAAGGTAGCCTATCATAGGTTTCCTTGGCAGACAGGCCTTTCATGGTACAATGTGAATATTTGAGGAGTCTTTCACTGGAGGTCTTGAGAGGCACACAGCTTGCCACTGGGTCAAACACAAAGAGTGAGTGCAGACAGGAAAAGAAAGGCACCTGCTGACTACTGCTTTTATTGCTTCAGGGCACTGTTCAAGCAGGTCATTGGTGTGAAGTTTTCATTACTTGGTTTCAAACAAGCAAGGATGAGAAAAAAAAAAAAAAACTCCTGTTCACACAGACTGGGCACCATATCAAGCAAAACTCAACCTTTCATTTTTATGTTAGAAGTCCTAATTGAATGCACAATGGATAGTAGGGAGACACAGCTTATAGGCATCCATACACCTACCACTGCTAATAGGAATAGAGTTGGACAGAATACTACATCCCTTCAGAATAGCTGACATAATTACTTTGCTACTTTTCAGAGTTTGAAATAAGGAGGTAAGCATGCTAGCAATATGGCTACTTATAGGGAAGACAAGGAAGGTCACCTGATACAGTATCAGTCAAGAATTCTTAGTTCATGTTTCCCTGCTTTTACATGCCTCTATCCACAGTGTAAGGGCATTTTAACTTGCATTTGTAACTTTCTTTCTTATTTCTTCCATTATACAGTGGAAAGGAATTATTTAAGGGTCAGCACTAAAGACCCCTCATTTGAGTCCTACTCTGTCTAGGAGAGTGCCACGATTAAACAGCCTCCTGCTTTTGATGAACTGCACCTCTCTGCTTCTCTCCCCACCCCCACCCCCACCACATACTTAAGATGTATTACAATGACTTTGTAGTTTAGCACCATTACATTTATTTATGATCCTCTTCCAGATAACCAAGACCAATTTGAATTTTGAACATGTTTTCCCCTAAGCATTGCTCATTGCTTGGAGGCCCAAATAAGTATGATGTCTCATTTATCATTCATGAAAGTATCAAACAAACAGCCTCTGTGAGATATTATTTATACTCTCAGGTTGAGGCAATGATTTATTAGTATTTACTTTTTTCTATGTCCCCACAGATAACATACACTAATCTAATAGTTTTGTAGTGCCGAAAAAGTTTGTTTAGAAATAATATACAATGGCCATAAGACAAAGATGTCAAAGTCCAAACAGAGTACAAACAAAACAATGTCGTATACTATCTGAGGCTAATCACTCAAGATAAAAATGTAGATGTAGTATGCATACTATGAAAACGAATATACATTATAAAATCTTGTCTCATCATTCTGTAGTGATCCTTCTTAAAATATTTTCCCAAGACAGTTACTGGGCAGGCCATTTGTTTCTAGTGAAAGTGAGGCAGGGAACAAATGCACGGATAGGCAAGGAAGTAGGTTTGGAACTTGCATGTAACACCAGTACCTGGGCAGAAAAAATGCTAGCTCAAAATCAGCCTGCATTACTTAGTGATGTGAGGATAGTTTAATCTACATATATATATAGATTAAACAGCCTCCTGCTTTTGATGAACTGCACCTCTCTGCTTCTCTCCCCACCCCCACCCCCGCCACATACTTAAGATGTATTACAATGACTATATATATAAATGATATGTATATATTTACAGGTACAGATATATGTTCATATTTATTTACATATATTATACATGCACAAATATTTTCTTATATAACTCATGTGTGTGTGTTTGTGTGTATGTGTGTATGTGTGTGTGATTATGTGCTATCTAAATCTTGAATATAGAATAAAAAAAATAGACAGTATTCCCTGTTCTCACAGGTATATGATGTTTGATAGTAAAAATACTAAAATCTGTCTACCAGTTCAGAACTAATATCTTGGAAAAATTTTGAAACAGAAATGAGTTTGATCAAAGTAAACTCAGGCTCTCTATAAATTTTGAACTCACTGAATTATTCAAATTTTTAATCAATTTATCACATATTTTTTGTCATTTTGTTCCTCTTCTTCAGATTGATTTCTTCTTGAATTGACAACTGAAATTATTAATTTAACATTTCTACTATTTTATCCATTTATTTATACTATACATGATTAATTCATCATTTATGTGACTTAATTAAGGGCAAGGTGTCAAAATATTGGTTACTTGTATACCAAATAATGGCTTCAGTGTGTCTACCATTGTATTGAGTTTTCAGTTATGTCTGTGTTGTTACTCAATTTACCTTCTATGATAGCTGTCTCTTTCCTCTCTGCTTCTCTCTCTCTCTCTCTCTATCTCTCTCTCTCTCTTTGTATCTGTCTGTCTATCTGTCTGTCTATCTGTCTGTCTCTGTCTCTGTATCTGATGTAAAGATTTGGAAATTAAGTCAGGATGAATGCACTCAAGCATATGTAGTGATTGATCTGTGATAAAATGTGGAAAATGGTAGTGAGGGGTCGCTTTAAGGCTGTGCCCCACTTTGCCTACATTGAGAAGCCTATAGAAAATCTCCTGGAGTTGACTATATTAGAGGACATATCCCGCCCTCCAGAGAGGGAAATAGAACTCGGTCACTTTAAGTGACACTGTGCTTTGGTTTGTTAAGATGAATTGCTCTGAGTTTAACAAAATTAAATTTAAGACATAGTGTCCTAGATCTCTTTTACCAATTGCTACATAAATCACACCATCTCCTGGCAGCCTGTTTGTTCTGTTATGACTTATGGTTTTAGTTTATGACAACAGTGCTAGATATATAATACTTTCTAACAGCCTCAATCCCACTTTTACAGTTTTCTAGCTTTATCATCTTAGAAAACACACATGGTAATCTTTGTTTCCTCATAAAATTGAGGGGAAATCGTTTTCTTGTTCACAGCTTTGAAATCGTGATAAAACAAATTCATTCGGTTTATTCATGGAAGACTTTGAGAGTTAGCCGATTTTGTGTTGTAAAATATTGTAGTTTTTACTGTTTTTTTTTTTTCTCTTGAGACTAAAGATAGCTTGTACAATATAGGCTTCTGGAGTTTCCAGTCTCTAGAATACTGGTACATACAAATTTATTATGGTTTTCTTCTCCAGCATGTACACTTTTTTTGTTGAGTTGAATCTTTTCTTGTTAATGGTTAAAGGTCACAGAAGATAGAATTTTTTTCTTAAAATCTCCCAGGTACATTTAAGAAAATACTTAGCAGACAGGAAATGATTTTTACTCTTATTTTGTTTCCTTCAGGATTTGTCTGCATGCAACATCTATAACCGCCTCCTAGAATGGGCCCAATCTTGGACACTTTATGTCATATTGTAGCATCTTTACTGGGTCATCCTGTTCTTCCAGATTACATTTCTCTTTATTTTAAAAACATTCACTAACAGCAGCAATTCTTAAATCATGTTAACAAATGTGTCATTAGTAATGAAGTATAAAGGGATTGATCACTAGGTAATTTAGAATCATCACAATCAACTAATGCTTAGATATCATTTACTTCTGTGTCTTCCTTGGCTGCAATGGACAGGGCCAAAGAGGATTACATATTTTTAATTTATTTAATTTATTTGTTGAGATTATACTATAACTATACCATTTTCTGCTTCCCTTTCTTCCCTCTAAACAACCCATATACCAACCTCCTTGTACTTATGCAAATCCATGGCTTTCTTCTTCATTAGTTGTTTGTTGTTGTTATTGGCAGTGGTGGTGGTGGTGGTGGTGGTGGTGGTGGTGGTGGTGGTGGTGTGTGTGTGTGTGTGTTCATGTAGGTAGGTATATATTTCTACATACTGGTCTCATACTCTGCAGCTATAGCTGACCACATGTAATCTTTCTGCCTCCACCTCCCAAGTGTTAGGATTATAGGCATGTGCCACTGTGTTTGGTACTTGCAGTGCTGGGGTTCAAACCAAGGACTTAACAATGTAAAGCATACACTTTGCCAACAGAGCTGTACGAGCACTTCAAAAGCAGTTACATAAAGATACAAATTACTCCACCTTTATATATGTATTTTAATGGAAAAAAACTGAAAACTCCTGGCTTGGAACAACTCGTTTTTAAGTAGTACTCTGAAAATGTCTATGAATTGTATTTCAAATATTTAAATTAAAACTACCCCTCCCCCCAATCTGTTATTTTCTGGGGTCTTTTAGACAGTGTGTCCTGAACACTCCTATGAGAAGTTGAATTGAGGAACAGAAAAGAATATGTGAGAATTTTAATGAGTTCCTTTAGTGTAAGGTTGATGTTCCCTCTCTAAAATCAGAGAAGGCATCTCCAGCTTTGTTTTCCTGATCCCATTAATGTCAAAATCTCTTGACAAGATTATCTACACTGCTGTCTCCAGTTTCACTGTTGCTAATGTCTCTAAAACCTAATCTGATTACATCTCCACCTGTCACCCCCAACTCTAACCTTTCTTCCTGAGGATAATTTCTCTGTTGGTAAAATCAAATTCACACCTTTCTCATATGCTATCTTTAAATAGTACTTGATCTCTAAATAGCATGGAAGTTTCTTCTCACTTGATATCACTACACAGCACTGTCCTGTCTTCCTTCCCTTCCCCTCTGCTATTCAGACTACTCCTCTTCTTTCTCCTTAATTTTCAAAGGCCAATACTTAACAGAAATCAGTCTAGAAATTAATCCTTTATAGTCTTCATGTAGTTATTAGAATATTTTATCTGGTTACATGACCTTGAATATTATCTATGGGCCCATGAATTTGAAATCTTTCCTCCTTAAGCTCTTTTGTGCATTCTGGACTCAGTTGCCGACAGTAAGTGCCAGCAAATTCTTAGCTGTACTCACTCTGTTGTTATCCTTGAGCAGTATTTATCTCTTGTTTAGATCTAGAAACTTTGTTTGATTCTTTGAGCAGATGATCAATACAAACAGGGTGTATATGAAATTACTTGCTCCTGTTTGGGCATGGACAGTCTCTGGTACAACATTTCCATAGCATTAGCCCTACCTGCATTGCATGGTTCTCTAATCACCACAGCCCTGTTGGATCAATCAGTTAACAGCATCCTGCTCATCTCTCATAACCAACCTTCTGACATTGCATTTCAAGCCAACCTACTGACATACCATTGGAGATAAAAGCGTAATCTGAGAATTGTAGCTTTAGACATTTATAGTCATTCACATATCAGGGAAAAGTAGGTTTGGGTTCACATATATAGATGCAGAATAGGAAAAAGAGACAAAGGCAGAAAGAGAGAGAGAACATCTTGCCCTTAATATTTTTAAGTTTATGGAGAAGGGACAATAAAAATATTCAGTCATAACAACAACAACAATAACAACAGCAACAGGTAAAAAAAAAAAAAAAAAGAAAAGAAAAGAGAAACGGAAAACATAAACAAACAACTTGAATCCTGTTCCATGACAAATCCAAGGGCAATGAAAACAGTGGATAGGAACTTGTACTTCTAATTTCAATTTTACTTAGCTTTATGATCTCATTATTATACAACATTGCACCTATCAGACTCAGATTCCACCGCAACTCCTACCTGAAAATCAATACTAGGTAACAGCCCAAGCTGTTATTTCATAATGACATATGTGCCACTGTGCCATTCACAGAGCTGCTTTGGACTTGACAGTATATATTTTGGTAATTTTCATTTTTACATTGTATTCTATTTAGTTATATCTTAAAGAGCATCTATGAGGAGTTTATAATGTCTAGTTCATGAGCTCATAATTTTCACTATAAAACTTTCCAAAGTTATATATGGATTTAATATACTCCATAAACCATATGATTGTGTTATTATTATAGTCTAAGTATTTTATTTCTTTCATGTTCATTTTCCTAGAATGATTATGTATATGTCTCTCCTCTCTGTGTGTGTATGTATGAGTAATTTATGTGCATGTGTGTATGTAGAACCACTTGCCTGTACACAGCCGAGGCTAGAGGTGGATGTCAAATGTCTTGGCCCCTTCCCTCTGCAACTTACTCCCCAAGGACAAAGTAACCCATTGAACCTAGGAATGGGCTGAATGGCAACCAGCCCCAGCAATCCTCCTGTTTGCATAGCAGTGGAATTGCAGGTAGATGCCAGGTATGCCTGACATTTTGCACAATTTCTAGGATTTAAACTCAGGTCCTTATGCCTGCACAGTGTGTGCCCCTGTCTAATAAACCATCTTGACAACCTTATGAAAAGAAGTACTTCTTGTAATGAGCATTAAGTATTAAATATTACTATGAGCAGGACATTTTAAATTTTTACATTATTAATCTACATTATTTCATAATCACTAAAAATGATCATGTGTTATTGATGCTTTGCTTATAAAGCAGGACGGGAAAAGACAGAATACCTGATTAAAACTTTATCAGCTTGTCCAGAAACAATTTTATCGGTTGAATTATGTTGAAGAGTAAAGTTACATTACAACTAGAATTACACACGAGTACATAATTGCTGAATGTGTTCTTCCTTATGAGACCTTCATAAGTAGCTGATTATATGATGTAAAAGAGCACAAAGCCAACAGTTTAAAGGCAAAAGATACTTTAACATCGACTGATTGTTATTATCGTGCCTGCATGTTTTTAAAATCTGACAACAATCTACTCAAACTGTGAAGATTAATCTTAATTCTACTCATTGTTCTGTATAGTTACCTGAAGTTCTAGATTAGACCTAAGGTTTTGTTTGTTCCCCTGAAGCATGTGAAAAATAAAGTGTTTTAAGGATTTATGTAAAACCATTATATAATTGTGTAGTTAATACTAAATACTACTTGGATATAGGATATGAAAAGCCAGAGTTGGCAATGTGTTTCAGGAAGAAAACTTGCTACCAAGCTTGAAGCCCAGGGGTCACTCTGCAAGCCTCATAGTAGAAAGAGAGAACTGAATTCCACAACTGTCTTCTGACATCCAACATGGCATGAAATTGCACATATGAATCCACCACTGTGTACAGTGAATATATATATATATATATATGCAACAAATTTACACACACAAAAGAAAGAAAGAAAGAAAGACAGACAGACAGACAGACAGACAGACAGACAGACAGAAAGAAAGAAAGAAAGAAAGAAAGAAAGAAAGAAAGAAAGAGAAAGGAAGAAAGAAAGGAAGGAAGAAAGGAAGGAAGGAAGAAAGGAAGAAAGAAAGGAAGCAACAAAGAATGAAGAAAATTAATAATTGTTTTGAAGCCACCTCTTCTCTTCTTTAGGAGCTTTGTATGAAGCATCACTGTTTTGTGACATTATTTTAAGTTTAAGTAAAGAATCATGAGATAAGATTATTTAGTGTTTTTTTTTCCTTTTATGATCAAATTTCGTCATTCTAGCATTCCTAAGCTGTGATTTTCTGACCAGCATGGCACTTTTTCGCTCATGGCGAGTCCTCATGGGGCCGAGTCTCATCTGTTCCTTGTTATTGCAGATCCTTGCACATGGGCTGTTTACTTGATGTTGGCTCTGAAGGGGGCTGAGTGGTGCTTTGCAGATGCAAAGAAGAAATAATTGAATCTTTATTCAGTCTTGTCATTAGTAATACAGAATTTCTCACTGTTAGTACCCTATTATTTAAATTTACCTTTTTATTTTTTTTTTTTTTTTATTTTTTTTTTTTTTTTTTTTTTTAATATTTTTATTACATATTTTCCTCAATTACGTTTCCAATGCTATCCCAAAAGTCCCCCATAGCGCCCTCCCCACTTCCCTATCCACCCATTCCCATTCTTTTGGCCCTGGCATTCCCCTATATTGGGGCATATAAAGTTTGCAAGTCCAATGGGCCTCTCTTTCCATTGATGGCTGACTAGGCCATCTTTCGATACATATGCAGCTAGAGACAAGAGCTCCGGGGTTCTAGTTAGTACATCATGTTGTTCCAACAATAGGGTTGCAGATCCCTTTAGCTCCTTGGGTACTTACTCTAGCTTCTCCATTGGGAGCCCTGTGATACATCCAATAGCTGACTGTGAACATCCACTCCTGTGTTTGCTAGGCCCCAGCATCGTCTCACAAGAGACAGCTATATTTGGGTCCTTTCAGCAAAATCTTGCTAGTGTATGCAATGGTGTCAGCGTTTAGAAGTTGATTATGGGATGGATCCCTGGATACGGCAGTCTCTAAATGGTCCATCCTTTCATCACCGCTACGAACTTTGTCTCTGTAACTCCTTCCCTGGGTGTTTTGTTCCCAATTCTGAGAAGGTGCACAGTGTCCACACTTTGGTCTTCATTCTTCTTGAGTTTCATGCGTTTAGCAAATTGTATCTTAAATCTTGGGTATCCTAAGTTTTGGGCTAATATCCACTTATCAGTGAATACATATTGTGTGAGTTCTTTTGTGATTGTGTTACTTCACTCAAGATGATGCCCTCCAGGTCCATCCATTTGGCTAGGAATTTCATAAATTCATTCTTTTTAATAGCTGAGTAGTACTCCATTGTGTAAATGTACCATAATTTCTGTATCCATTCCTCTGTTGAGGGACATCTGGGTTCTTTCCAGCTTCTGGCTATTATAAATAGGGCTGCTATGAACATAGTGGAACATGTGTCCTTTTTACCGGTTGGGACATCTTCTGGATATATGCCCAGGAGAGGTATTGCTGGATCCTCCGGTAGTACTATGTCCAATTTTCTGAGGAACCGCCAGACTGATTTCCAGAGTGGTTGTACAAGCTTGCAATCCCACCAACAATGGAGGAGTGTTCCTCTTTCTCCACATCCTCGCCAGCAACTGCTGTCACCTGAATTTTTGATCTTAGCCATTCTGACTGGTGTGAGGTGGAATCTCAGGGTTGTTTTGATTTGCATTTCCCTGATGATTAAGGATGTTGAACATTTTTTCAGGTGTTTCTCTGCCATTCGGTATTCCTCAGGCGAGAATTCTTTGTTCAGTTCTGAGCCCCATTTTTTAATGGGGTTATTTGACTTTCTGGAGTCCACCTTCTTGAGTTCTTTATATATATTGGATATTAGTCCCTTATCTGATTTAGGATAGGTGAAGATCCTTTCCCAATCTGTTGGTGGTTTTTTTGTCTTATTGATGGTGTCTTTAGCCTTGCAGAAGCTTTGTAGTTTCATGAGGTCCCACTTGTCAATTCTCGATCTTACAGCACAAGCCATTACTGTTCTATTCAGGAATTTTTCCCCTGTGCCCATATCTTCAAGGCTTTTCCCCACTTTCTCCTCTATAAGTTTCAGTGTCTCTGGTTTTATGTGAAGTTCCTTGATCCACTTAGACTTGACCTTAGTACAAGGAGATAGGAATGGATCGATTCGCATTCTTCTACATGTTAACAACCAGTTGTGCCAGCACCATTTGTTGAAAATGCTGTCTTTCTTCCACTGGATGTTTTTAGCTCCCTTGTCGAAGATCAAGTGACCGTAGGTGTGTGGGTTCATTTCTGGGTCTTCAATTCTATTCCATTGGTCTATTTGTCTGTCACTATACCAGTACCATGCAGTTTTTATCACAATTGCTCTGTAGTAGAGCTTTAGGTCCGGCATGGTGATTCCACCAGAGGTTCTTTTATCCTTGAGAAGAGTTTTTGCTATCCTAGGTTTTTTGTTATTCCAGATGAATTTGCAGATTGCACTTTCTAATTCGTTGAAGAATTCATTTGGAATTTTGATGGGGATTGCATTGAATCTGTAGATTGCTTTTGGCAAGATAGCCATTTTTACAATGTTGATCCTGCCAATCCATGAGCATGGGAGATCTTTCCATCTTCTGAGATCTTCTATAATTTCTTTCTTCAGAGACTTGAAGTTTTTATTATACAGATCTTTCACTTCCTTAGTTAGAGTCACGCCAAGATATTTTATATTATTTGTGACTATTGAGAAGGGTGTTGTTTCCCTAATTTCTTTCTCAGCCTGTTTATTCTTTGTGTAGAGAAAGGCCATTGATTTGTTTGAGTTAATTTTATATCCAGCTACTTCACCGAAGCTGTTTATCAGGCTTAGGAGTTCTCTGGTGGAATTTTTAGGGTCACTTATATATACTATCATATCATCTGCAAAAAGTGATATTTTGACTTCATCTTTTCCAATTTGTATCCCTTTGATCTCCTTTTGTTGTCGAATTGCTCTGGCTAGGACTTCAAGTACAATGTTGAATAGGTATGGAGAAAGTGGACAGCCTTGTCTAGTCCCTGATTTTAGAGGGATTGCTTCAAGCTTCTCACCATTTACTTTGATGTTGGCTACTGGTTTGCTGTAGATTGCTTTTATCATGTTTAGGTATGGGCCTTGAATTCCTGATCTTTCCAAGACTTTTATCATGAATGGGTGTTGGATCTTGTCAAATGCTTTTTCCGCATCTAACGAGATGACCATGTGGTTTTTGTCTTTGAGTTTGTTTATATACTGGATTACGTTGATGGATTTCCGTATATTGAACCATCCCTGCATCCCTGGGATGAAACCTACTTGGTCAGGATGGATGATTGTTTTGACGTGTTCTTGGATTCGGTTAGCAAGAATTTTATTGAGGATTTTTGCATCAATATTCATAAGGGATATTGGTCTGAAGTTTTCTATCTTTGTTGGGTCTTTTTGTGGTTTAGGTATCAGAGTAATTGTGGCTTCATAGAATGAGTTGGGTAGAGTACCTTCTGTTTCTATTTTGTGGAATAGTTTGTGAAGAACTGGGATTAGATCTTCTTTGAAGGTCTGATAGAACTCTGCACTAAACCCATCTGGTCCTGGGCTTTTTTTGGTTGGGAGACTATTAATGACTGCTTCTATTTCTTTGGGGGATATAGGGCTGTTTAGATCATTAACCTGATCTTGATTCAACTTTGGTACCTGGTATCTGTCTAGGAACTTCTCCATTTCATCCAGGTTCTCCAGTTTTGTTGAGTATAGCCTTTGGTAGAAGGATCTGATGGTGTTTTGGATGTCTTCAGGATCTGTTGTTATGTCTCCTTTTTCATTTCTGATTTTGTTAATTAGGATGCTTTCCCTGTGCCCTCTAGTGAGTCTGGCTAAGGGTTTATCTATCTTGTTGATTTTCTCAAAGAACCAGCTCCTTGATTGGTTGATTCTTTGAATAGTTTTTCTTGTTTCCACTTGGTTGATTTCACCCCTGAGTTTGATTATTTCCTGCCGTCTACTCCTCTTGGGTGAATTTGCTTCCTTTTGTTCTAGTGCTTTTAGGTGTGTTGTCAAGCTGCTAATGTGTGCTCTTTCTAGTTTCCTTTTGGAGGCGCTCAGAGCTATGAGTTTTCCTCTTAGAAATGCTTTCATTGCGTCCCATAAGTTTGGGTATGTTGTGGCTTCATTTTCATTGAACTCTAAAAAGTCCTTAATTTCTTTCTTTATTCCTTCCTTGACCAAGGTATCATTGAGAAGAGTGTTGTTCAGTTTCCACGTGAAGGTTGGCTTTCTATTATTTATTTTGTTATTGAAGATCAGCCTTAGTCCATGGTGATCTGATAGGATGCATGGGACAATTTCAATGTTTTTGTATCTGTTGAGTCCTGTTTTGTGCCCAATTACGTGGTCAATTTTGGAGAAGGTACCATGAGGTGCTGAGAAGAAGGTGTATCCTTTTGTTTTAGGGTAAAATGTTCTGTAGATATCTGCCAGATCCATTTGATCCATAACTTCTGTTAGTTTCACTGTGTCCCTGTTTAGTTTCTGTTTCCATGATCTGTCCATTGGTGAAAGTGGTGTGTTGAAGTCTCCCACTATTATTGTATGAGGTGCAATGTGTGCTTTGAGATTTACTAAAGTTTCTTTAATGAATGAGGCTGCCTTTGTATTTGGAGCATAGATATTCAGGATTGATAGTTCCTCTTGGAGGATTTTACCTTTAATGAGTATGAAGTGCCCCTCCCTGTCTTTTTTGATGACTTTGGGTTGGAAGTCAATCTTATCTGATATTAGAATGGCTACTCCAGCTTGTTTCTTCAGACCATTTGCTTGGAAAATTGTTTTCCAGCCTTTCATTCTGAGGTAGTGTCTATCTTTTTCTCTGAGATGAGTTTCTTGTAAGCAGCAAAATGTTGGGTCTTGTTTGTGTAGCCAGTTTGTTAGTCTATGTCTTTTTATCGGGGAGTTGAGTCCATTGATATTAAGAGATATTAAGGAAAAGTAATTGTTGTTTCCTGTTATTTTTGTTGTTAAAGTTGGCATTCTGTTCTTGTGGCTGTCTTCTTTTAGGTTTGTTGAGGGATTACCTTCTTGTTGTTTCTAGGGCGTGGTTCCTGTCCTTGTATTGGTTTTTTTCTGTTATTATCCTTTGAAGGGCTGGATTCGTGGAGAGATAATGTGTGAATTTGGTTTTGTTGTGGAATACTTTGGTTTCTCCATCTATGTTAATTGAGAGTTTGGCTGGGTATAGTAGCCTGGGCTGGAATTTGTGTTCTTTTAGTGTCTGTATAACATCTGTCCAGGATCTTCTGGCTTTCATAGTCTCTGGTGAAAAATCTGGTGTAATTCTGATAGGCTTGCCTTTATATGTTACTTGGCCTTTTTCTCTTGCTGCTTTTAGTATTCTATCTTTATTTAGTGCATTTGTTGTTCTGATTATTATGTGTCGGGAGGTATTTCTTTTCTGGTCCAGCCTATTTGGAGTTCTGTAGGCTTCTTGTATGTTCATGGGCATCTCTTTCTTTAGATTTGGGAAGTTTTCTTCTATAATTTTGTTGAAGATGTTTGCTGGTCCTTTGAGTTGAAAATCTTCATTCTCATCCACTCCTATTATCCGTAGGTTTGGTCTTCTCATTGTGTCCTGTATTTCCTGGATGTTTTGAGTTAGGATCTTTTTGCATTTTCCATTTTCCTTGATTGTTGTGCCCATGTTCTCTATGGAATCTTCTGCACCTGAGATTCTCTCTTCCATCTCTTGTATTCTGTTGCTGATGCTTGCATCTATGGTTCCAGATTTCTTTCCTAGGGTTTCTATCTCCAGTGTTGCCTCATTTTGGGTTTTCTTTATTGTGTCTACTTCCCTTTTTAGGTCTAGTATGGTTTTGTTCATTTCCATCATCTGATTGGATGTGTTTTCCTGTTTCTCTTTAAGGACTTCTACCAGTTTGGTTGTGTTTTCCTGTTTTTCTTTAAGGACTTGTAACTCTTTAGCCATGTTCTCCTGTAGTTCTTTAAAGTCCTTCTTGATGTCCTCTACCATCATCATGAGATATGCTTTTAAATCCAGGTCTAGTTTTTCAGGTGTGTTGGGGTGCCCTGGACTGGGCGAAGTGGGAGTGCTGGGTCCTGATGATGGTGAGTGGTCTTGGTTTCTGTTAGTAAGATTCTTACCTTTACCTCTCGCCATCTGGTAATCTCTGGAGTTGTTATAGTTGTCTCTGTTCAGAGGTTGTTCTTCTGGGGATTCTGAGTATCCTCTGTCAGCAGACCTGTACAGACTAAGTTCGGCGGAGTCCCGGAGCCAAGATGGCGCTCCCTGCAGGGCAGGTCACTGTTCTCCGGCTGGGAGGGTGTCGGATGTCTGCGGCCCCAAAAGGGTGCTGCCTCAGCGGTTCTGTGGCTCCCGCCTGTCCCAGAAGCTGTCTGCCTCTGTGGTCCTCACTCTGTCCTGTGCAGACTAAGTTCGGCGGAGTCCCGGAGCCAAGATGGCACTCTCTGCAGGGCAGGTCTCTGTCCTCCGGCTGGGAGGGTGCCGGAAGTCTGCGGCCCCAAAAGGGTGCTGCCTCAGCGGCTCTGTGGCTCCTGCCTGTCCCAGAAGCTGTCTGCCCCCGTGGTCCCCACTCTGACCTGTAGAGACTAAGCTTGGCGGAGTCCCGGAGCCAAGATGGCGCTCTCTGCAGGGCAGGTCTCTGTCCTCCGGCTGGGAGGGTGCCGGAAGTCTGCGGCCCCAAAAGGGTGCTGCCTCAGCGGCTCTGTGGCTCCTGCCTGTCCCAGAAGCCGTCTGCCCCCGTGGTCCCCACTCTGACCTGTAGAGACTAAGCTCGGCGGAGTCCCGGAGCCAAGATGGCGCTCTCTGCAGGGCAGGTCACTGTCCTCCGACTTTGAGGGTGCCGGATGTCTGCGGCCCCAAAAGGGTGCTGCCTCAGCGGCTCTGTGGCTCCTGCCTGTCCCAGAAGCTGTCTGCCCCCGTGGTCCCCACTCTGACCTGTAGAGACTAAGCTTGGCAGAGTCCCGGAGCCAAGATGGCGCTCCCTGCAGGGCAGGTCACTGTCCTCCGACTGGGAGGGTGCCGGATGTCTGCGGCCCCAAAAGGGTGCTGCCTCAGTGGCTCTGTGGCTCCCGCCTGTCCCAGAAGCTGTCTGCCTCTGTGGTCCTCACTCTAACCTGTAGACTAAGTTCGGGGAGTCCCGGAGCCAAGATGGCGCTCTCTGCAGGGCAGGTCTCTGTCCTCCGGCTGGGAGGGTGCCGGAAGTCTGCGGCCCCAAAAGGGTGCTGCCTCAGCGGCTCTGTGGCTCCTGCCTGTCCCAGAAGCCGTCTGCCCCCGTGGTCCCCACTCTGACCTGTAGAGACTAAGCTCGGCGGAGTCCCGGAGCCAAGATGGCGCTCTCTGCAGGGCAGGTCACTGTCCTCCGACTGGGAGGGTGCCGGATGTCTGCGGCCCCAAAAGGGTGCTGCCTCAGCGGCTCTGTGGCTCCTGCCTGTCCCAGAAGCTGTCTGCCCCCGTGGTCCCCACTCTGACCTGTAGAGACTAAGCTCGGTGGAGTCCCGGAGCCAAGATGGCGCTCTCTGCAGGGCAGGTCACTGTCCTCCGACTGGGAGGGTGCCGGATGTCTGCGGCCCCAAAAGGGTGCTGCCTCAGCGGCTCTGTGGCTCCTGCCTGTCCCAGAAGCTGTCTGCCCCCGTGGTCCCCACTCTGACCTGTAGAGACTAAGCTCGGTGGAGTCCCGGAGCCAAGATGGCGCTCTCTGCAGGGCAGGTCACTGTCCTCCGACTGGGAGGGTGCCGGATGTCTGCGGCCCCAAAAGGGTGCTGCCTCAGCGGCTCTGTGGCTCCCGCCTGTCCCAGAAGCTGTCTGCCTCTGTGGTCCTCACTCTAACCTGTAGACTAAGTTCGGGGAGTCCCGGAGCCAAGATGGCGCTCTCTGCAGGGCAGGTCTCTGTCCTCCGGCTGGGAGGGTGCCGGAAGTCTGCGGCCCCAAAAGGGTGCTGCCTCAGCGGCTCTGTGGCTCCTGCCTGTCCCAGAAGCCGTCTGCCCCCGTGGTCCCCACTCTGACCTGTAGAGACTAAGCTAGGCGGAGTCCCGGAGCCAAGATGGCGCTCTCTGCAGGGCAGGTCACTGTCCTCCGACTGGGAGGGTGCCGGATGTCTGCGGCCCCAAAAGGGTGCTGCCTCAGCGGCTCTGTGGCTCCTGCCTGTCCCAGAAGCTGTCTGCCCCCGTGGTCCCCACTCTGACCTGTAGAGACTAAGCTCGGTGGAGTCCCGGAGCCAAGATGGCGCTCCCTGCAGGGCAGGTCACTGTCCTCCGACTGGGAGGGTGCCGGAAGTCTGCGGCCCCAAAAGGGTGCTGCCTCAGCGGCTCTGTGGCTCCTGCCTGTCCCAGAAGCTGTCTGCCCCCGTGGTCCCCACTCTGACCTGTAGAGACTAAGCTCGGTGGAGTCCCGGAGCCAAGATGGCGCTCTCTGCAGGGCAGGTCACTGTCCTCCGACTGGGAGGGTGCCGGATGTCTGCGGCCCCAAAAGGGTGCTGCCTCAGCGGCTCTGTGGCTCCCGCCTGTCCCAGAAGCTGTCTGCCTCTGTGGTCCTCACTCTAACCTGTAGACTAAGTTCGGGGAGTCCCGGAGCCAAGATGGCGCTCTCTGCAGGGCAGGTCTCTGTCCTCCGGCTGGGAGGGTGCCGGAAGTCTGCGGCCCCAAAAGGGTGCTGCCTCAGCGGCTCTGTGGCTCCTGCCTGTCCCAGAAGCCGTCTGCCCCCGTGGTCCCCACTCTGACCTGTAGAGACTAAGCTAGGCGGAGTCCCGGAGCCAAGATGGCGCTCTCTGCAGGGCAGGTCACTGTCCTCCGACTGGGAGGGTGCCGGATGTCTGCGGCCCCAAAAGGGTGCTGCCTCAGCGGCTCTGTGGCTCCCGCCTGTCCCAGAAGCTGTCTGCCTCTGTGGTCCTCACTCTAACCTGTAGACTAAGTTCGGGGAGTCCCGGAGCCAAGATGGCGCTCTCTGCAGGGCAGGTCTCTGTCCTCCGGCTGGGAGGGTGCCGGAAGTCTGCGGCCCCAAAAGGGTGCTGCCTCAGCGGCTCTGTGGCTCCTGCCTGTCCCAGAAGCCGTCTGCCCCCGTGGTCCCCACTCTGACCTGTAGAGACCTAAATTTACCTTTTTAAAAATACCCCTCTACTTTAAAGGTAAAGTCAAAATTAAACTTAGTTTTCTCAGAATCGTGACTTCTAGACCATTTGTTTTCTATAGGTTTGATTTGACAAACCTCTTTTTCTGCTTTCTTTTCCTGCCATGTGTTTGTGTATGTCAGGTATGTGTGTATGCATGTGCATTGGTAAGTAAATACACATTTCATTCCTTGCTGACCAGTTTTATTGATAGAGACAAGATCTTCCATGGAATGCAGAGCTCACCATTTGTACCTATTCAAGATAGGCATTTGGAGCATGTCCCTTGTCTTCAGAGTGCTGAGGTGGCCGGAAACAGCCATGCCTCCCTAGTGTTTATGTAGATTCTGAGATTCTGAACTGTGATTCTCAGGCCCATGCAGCAAGAGCTTTCTCTACTGAGGCATTACTCCACAGCTAACGTTGCTTCTATAGTACCTTTATGTGCTATTGAGTAATAGATGCCTTAGAAAATGTTCTTTTCAACTCACCACTTACTGAATATAGTGCTGCATACCTATAATTTCAGCAGTTGAAAGGCTGAGGTAGGAAGATCATGGCTTCGGACCAGCCTGAGCTGTGCAGCAATACACTTATTTTACATAATTTACCTACATTGTAAATAATAATTTACAACTATAGGTCATAAAATATCATTTCATAAATTGTGCTAAGATAATAGCTTATTCTTGACAGATTTATTTTCTTGATATATGTAAGATTATTCTAGAATAATATGTTAATATATATATATATAGTAATAATATTCTAGAATAAACCTCCATGTTTATGGAACCTAAGGTAATTCCTTATTAAGAATTAGTGTTGAAGTATAAAAATTAGTGATTTCTTCAATAAAATATAGTGCGAATTATTTCAATTATTTCACTTACTTGTGTATACATTTACAGACTAGATTTCAAAAGTATTCAAAGCACTTTAAAAAGTAGGATCTAATAATGCTATTGAAAAGCCAAACCTACACCATCTTGGAACAAGCCTCCATCTTAAAAGAAAAAAAATAACACTTGAAAACTTGGCCTATAGCTAAACCCAAGCTGTGCCCAAGGACCAGGAAGGACCCCACGGCTTGTCCCTAGCCACAGTTACTCCCTAGCAACTCCCTAGCAACTGTTAATCAAAGATTAGTCTGATTGTTTCAGATGTCCTTTCAGACCATTGTGAATGTATAAGGTCTTGATTCAGAGCACCCACCTGCCAGTTTATAATAAACATTCAGTTAGACTCTTGCCAGGCTGGACTCCCACTCACTTACTTCCATTTCCTATAAAACTTTGTCCCGGTGAGAGTTTGGGGCTACTTCACCAAACCGTCCTGTAGGCCCGTGATGAGTAAGCTCATTCCAAACTCGAGTTTGGAATAAATACAACCTAATGTGATTATATCAGCAACGGCTCCTCGATGTTCTTTGGTGTTCACAAATGCTTCCTGGCACAACACTATCAAAATGTAAGTATAAAAATCAATTATCTCATTCAATTAGTTAAATGACTGACTTGATTGCACAGTTATCATCTGTAAAGTGAATTTTTACTGTACTTCATGACTAAAGGAGATTGTGATATAGAATTGCTAGAACTAAATAAGGATGCAGAAAACACATCCTCACTGTGCACTGAGGGCAGTAAATGGTGCTCGGTCTTTGAAGGAGCCAATTAAAGCCTGCAAGATGCCTAAAGCTAAAAATTAGTATATGATCTGGCAAAAGTAATGTTAGGCAATTTTGCTCAGACAGAGAATCACAACAGCAATCCTATATATACAGTATAATCTATAATTATCAGTAAGGAAAATATACAGGCTGTTTTATTATCAAGGAAATATGTGCCTGTTTTACTGCTTATTTCTAATCATTAAATGTGTAATATGCTCATATATGAAACAGATAATACATATTTGCACATATTCAAACATGCAAAAGAAGCTAATCATACATATACATGCTTGGGTAACAGGCATGTAACTAGCTGAGATTTAACATGGGTGAGCTTAACTTTTGTGTTTCCTTGTTATATTTCTTTATTGCTCAATAGAGGAAGCCTGGCAAATGTAGAGACATTGTAAACAGAACCCAAATATAATTGACTATTATATAGCATGAACTCTGAGCACCTGAGCCCTGGCCACCATTAGTGTTGCACACATTCTTTGTTTCTTTTTGCTAATATGAGATGTAATATAATCTTGACTATTGGAAAATATGGGTGGAAAGTATGGTAGATTAGGGGCTTTAATAGATTTTCCCTACAGCTGTCCATACTGATACATATGCATGTGAATTCTTTGTCATTTGCTATCCTTGTACCCAAGTATTATCTAAAAGATGGGGTGTACCTAGAGGTTCTTTCAACACTGCTGAGTATATTTTAGTTCTGCATTCACATTTGAAGCTGAAAGAAGCTGTGATTTGTGGCTCTGCATTTTTGCTTTATGAGATATTCCCATATGTAAACCCTTTCCTGCACTCCCGAGCAGAAAGAGTCCATAATGTTGAAAGCAGGGCTAGAAGAAGACACCAAACATAGGGTATGTGAGGCTCTGTGCATGAACTCGGGGGTGCAGGAAAGGGTTTACATATGGGAATATGTAAACCTGATATATATATATATATATATATATATATATATATATATATATATATATCAGGCTTTTTCCAGTTTCTCATTTATTCAGCAAATTAGTTGTGTGGCTACTTTGGAGCTTAATCTTTTTGGTACATAGTGTCATCACATCACTCATAGATGGCTTGGGACTGAGAAAAGGTATGCCACAGTGTACGGAAGGGCTGTTTTGGAAGGTTATATAGCATGACATAGTAATAACAGACAGAAAAAATGAGTCATATGTTTGACGTGAAAAGAAAAAGAATAACAATTGCTAAGACAGTACAATTATATTAGTGATAATGCATCTTAGCCAAAAGACATACCAATAAATGTTTTCAATTACTCAAAATTCTTCCATCTGGTACACCTTTGGCAAGAAAATAAATACTAAGGTGGAAAAGTGAATCTAATTTAAGTGAGTTAATGATAATAATAATAAAGTAGAAGTGAAAATTCTTCTTGCATCCTTATGTTTTCTCAATAACATACAGCTGGGTTCTATCTTTTATTGTGTATATTATTTAAAAGTTCTGTTTCTTTAAACTTTGATCACGTTGTATTCCTACATATGGTTCTATTTGGCACTTGAAATAGAAAGTATATAAAAGTCAGGAGGACAGTAATACTTCTGTCTAATGTAAAGAATGTGTATCTTCTAATATCCATGTATAGCACTATGGCTCGATTTAATGATTATTTCTTTTGTCTTAATAAAGGTCCGTTCATGGTAGTCAATATATAACAAATAAATAACCCAAAGAATCACTTTAATACTTAATCACACTTTCAGTTGTTGGTTTCACCATTTTTGCAATATATTTCATATATGTATATATATATATATATATATATATTAATAGCAGTGTGATGTCAGAGAAACCCTGTCTCAAAAAACCAAAATTAAATAATAATAATAATAATAATGATAATAATAATAATAATGCCATGACAGAAAACACATTAATTCAAATGTCTTTGCAATATGAAATTCTGAGCCTTAAAACAAATATTCTCTAGTGAGATAGATACTGTGACTTAAAATAGCAGATATTGGCTGGGCGTGGTGGTGCACGCCTTTAATCCTAGCACTTGGAAGGCTGAGACAGGCAAATTTCTGAGTTCCAGGCCTGCCTGGTCTACAGAGAAGGCTCCAGGACAGCCAGGGCTACCTACACAGAGAAGCCTTGAAAAAGCAAACAAACAAACAAAAGCAGATATTACATAGTTTAGACATCTGTCTAATTATTTCATAACAAAATCTTTCCTTTTAGGGCAAAATAATATATCTTTTAAATTTTTATTTCTTATTATTTAGTTTATTTATTTATATTTCAAATGTTATCCCCTTTCCAGCTTCCCCTCCACAAACCCCGTATCCTCTCCCCTCAACCTCCTGCCTCTATAGGGGTGCTCCCCCACTTGACCACCCACTCCCACCTCAGTGCCCTAGCATTCCCCTACACTGGGGCATCAAGCCTTCACAGGACCAAGGACCTCTCCTCCCACTGATATCTGACAACACCATCCTCTGCTACATGTCCAGCTGGAGTCTCACCATGTGTACTCATTGGTTGGTGGTTTAGCTCCTGGGCGTTTTTGGGAGGTTTAGGAGGTTGATGTGTTGTTCTTCCTATGGGGTAGCAAATCCCTTCAACTCCTGCAGTCCTTACCCTAATTCCTCCATTGGAGGAGTGCTCAGGCTGATGGTTGGCTGCGAGCATCCACACCTATTTTGGTCAGGGTCTGGTAGATCTTCTTAGGGGACAGCACTACCAGGCTCCTGTCAGCAAGCACTTCTTGGCATCAGCAATAATGTGTGGGTTTGGTGTCTGTAGATGTGATGGATCCATAGGTGGGGCAGCCTCTTTATGGCCTTTCCTTCAGTCTGTGCTCCACTCTTTGTTCCTGCAGTTCCTTTTGATGGGAGGAATTCTGGATTAATACTTTTGAGGTGGATAGGTGGCCCCATCCCCCAACTGGGGGCGTGGCCTAAGCTCTGGATATAGTCTCTACAGGTTCTCTCTCCCCTTTGTTGGGTCTTTTAGCTAATGTCCTTCCTGTTGAGTCCTGGGAACCTCTTAGGTCCCTGGCATCTGGGACTTTCTAGAGGCTACCCCAGTTCTCCCTTACCCACTGCTACATACTTTCTTTCAAACTTCCGACCCTCTGTACTTCTCCCCAGTCTCCTCCCAAAACCCAAACCCACCCTCCTTTTCTCTCCCCTTCTTCTCTCCCTCCTAAATCCCTCCCTCTCTCTACTTCCCAAGACCCACACTTTGGTCTTCTTGGGTTTCATATAATCTTTGAGTTGTATCGTGGGTATTCTGACCATCTTTTTTACTAATATCTATATATATACTAATATCTGCTGTAATCTCAGTTTTTGATCTTAGCCATTCAGTCTGACTGGTGTGAGATGGAATATCAGGGTCGTTTTGATTTTCATTTCCCTGATGCCTAAGGATATGAACATTTCTTTAGGTGTTTCACAGCCATTTGAGATTCCTCAATTGAGAATTCTTTACTTAGCCCTATACCCCATTTTTAATAGAATTATTTGGTTCTCTGAAGTCTAACTTCTTAAATTCTTTTTGTATTTTGGATATTAGCCCTCTGTTGGATGTAGAGTTGGTAAAGATCTTTTTCCAATCTGTGAGTTTTGTCTTATTGACAGTGTCCTTTGCCTTACAGAAGCTTTTCAATTTTATGAGGTCCCATTTGTCATTTTTTGAGTTTAGGGGATGATCCACTGGTATTCTTTTCATAAACTTTTCCCCTGTGTCAATGTGTTCGATATTCTTTCCCACTTTTTCTTCTACTAAGAATCATCATATCTGGTTTTATGTGGAGGTCCTTGATCAAAATAGTATATCTTCAGTTTAACATTTACTTGACATTTTAATAACCATTAATGTGTCAATATCTCACTCCTTCTCAACACGTAATGTCCTTCACGTTATTTTTAAATGGTATTAATTATAAATATTAAGTACAGTTGAGACTGTATCACATATTACTAAAATATACTACAAAAGCATATACTGGCATTGCACACCACTAAAACAGTATAGAGAAGACTAAGAATCCATTGTCATTATACATTTTCTAGGTTCAAGTCAGTTTAGATATTTGAGGATAATATTAATAATTTTTGAATCTAAATAACATTAAACTTATTTTAATGAGAAATCTAAACTTTGGATCATCTCATATCCTAAGTCTCCCAAGTGTCTTGCAGTAGCATAGAGCATCTCCAAGAATTAGACTTGTGACCTAAGATTTCCAAATCCAAGTATTTACATTTTTTTTATTTTCACCTTTTACTAAGTTCATATGCTGTTGACCAGTCTTCTTCCTTCTCTTTGTTATCATAGATAAATTGGATTTATTCCTGTGTGCTTGTGTGTGTATTGGTTTCAGTATGTTTGGCCCTCATATATTCTTGTGTTTGAATGCTTGGCCCATAGGAAATGGCATTGGTAAGGGTGTGGCCTTGTTGGAGTAAGTGTGAATTTGTTGGAAGAAATGTGTCACTGTGGAGGTTAACTTTGAGATCTTATATATATGTTCAATATCTGTCCAATATAAGCCAGCTTCTCTTTGCTCCTTGTGGATCAATATGTAGGAATGTTGGCTCAGGAGTTTCCGTAGTGTAGTGGTTATCACGTTTGTCTAACACGAAAAAGGTCCCCAGTTTGAAACTGGGTGGAAACAAAAATTGTAAATTTTGCTGGGCGTGGTGGTGCACGTCTTTAATCCCAGCACTTGGGAGGCAGAGGCAGGTAGATTTCTGAGTTAGAGGCCAGCCTGGTCTACAAAGTGAGTTCCAGGACAGCCAGGGCTATACTGAGAAACACTGTCTCAAAAAAACAAAAAAGAAATCTTGACTCATCTAGCACCAAGTCTGCCTGTATGCTGCCATGCTTCCCACCATAATAATAATAATGGATTAAACCTTTGAAACTGTAAGCCAGTCTCTTTTTTTTTTTTTTTGTAGCAGTCTTTTTTTTTTTTTTTTTTGGTTTTTTTTTTGATTTTTAATATTTTTATTACATATTTTCCTCAATTACATTTCCAATGCTATCCCAAAAGTCCCACATAGCGCCCCCCACTTCCCTACCCACCCATTCCCATTCTTTTGGCCCTGGCATTCCCCTATATTGGGGCATATAAAGTTTGCAAGTCCAATGGGCCTCTCTTTCCATTGATGGCCGACTAGGCCATCTTTCGATACATATGCAGCTAGAGACAAGAGCTCCGGGGTTCTGGTTAGTACATCATGTTGTTCCAACAATAGGGTTGCAGATCCCTTTAGCTCCTTGGGTACTTTCTCTAGCTTCTCCATTGGGAGCCCTGTGATACATCCAATAGCTGACTGTGAACATCCACTCCTGTGTTTGCTAGGCCCCTGCATCGTCTCACAAGAGACAGCTATATTTGGGTCCTTTCAGCAAAATCTTGCTAGTGTATGCAATGGTGTCAGCGTTTAGAAGCTGATTATGGGATGGATCCCTGGATACGGCAGTCTCTAAATGGTCCATCCTTTCATCACAGCTACGAACTTTGTCTCTGTAACTCCTTCCCTGGGTGTTTTGTTCCCAATTCTAAGAAGGTGCACAGTGTCCACACTTTGGTCTTCATTCTTCTTGAGTTTCATGCGTTTAGCAAATTGTATCTTATATCTTGGGTATCCTAAGTTTTGGGCTAATATCCACTTATCAATGAATACATATTGTGTGAGTTCTTTTGTGATTGTGTTACTTCACTCAAGATGATGCCCTCCAGGTCCATCCATTTGGCTAGGAATTTCATAAATTCATTCTTTTTAATAGCTGAGTAGTACTCCATTGTGTAAATGTACCATAATTTCTGTATCCATTCCTCTGTTGAGGGACATCTGGGTTCTTTCCAGCTTCTGGCTATTATAAATAGGGCTGCTATGAACATAGTGGAGCATGTGTCCTTTTTACCGGTTGGGACATCTTCTGGATATATGCCCAGGAGAGGTAAGCCAGTCTCAATTAAATATTCTCTCTTATAAGAGTTGCTGTGCACAGATATCTGGTGTTCAGACCTGCCTCCTGGCAGAAAATGAAGATCCAAAACAGGGCCTGTACCAGAAGCTGTTAGCTTCTGTAGTCCATACTCTCACATGCTCAGACTAGTCTCGGAGGGATCTGGGAACCAAGATGGCTCCCCCAGGTGCTCCAGTACAGGGGAACGCCAGGGCCAAGAAGTGGGAGTGGATGGGTGGGTGGGTGGTGGGAGGTTATGGGGGACTTTTGGGATAGCATTGGAAATGTAAATGAAGAAAATACCTAATAAATTAAATAAAAAAAGGTGCTGTGGTCATAGCATCTCTTCACAACAATGACACCCTAGCTAAGACAGTGTAGGTATCATTTTGTTTTATTTCCCATCTTTCTATTATAGGTTATTCTGCGTTCATATCATATATTCCATTATTCTATTGTATTTCTCATCTCTACTTCCATTACATCTCTTCCCTATTTTGATAATCTTGCTTTATACACAAATGAATCAAGAAAAAGACTTATAGAACCATTTTTTTAAAGAAGATGATGGACACACTGTGATGGCTAATCTTGGTTATCAACTTTACTACATCTGGAACTGATTAGGGCACAACTATGACAGATTTCTGATTAATTTTGAAGTAAGAAGATGTAACTCTAGTCTGCAACATTGAGGTAGTAAGACACACATTTTGTTCAGATATTTAATCCAGATCTAATCTGGGTCATACTTTTTTGTTGAAGCCTGTATTAAGACATAAAAGAAGGAAGTTTATTTCCTTTGCCTACTTGCTCTTACCTTGCTTGCAAGAACATACCTACTTCTGGCTTACCGAGTATAAGACTAGCTTTTCGACTGACCATCAAGGGGATGTTTGAACTTACTGTTCACAGCCAGCCATCATTGGATTAGCTAGACAGCAGCCAGAAACTCATTGTAACAAATACTCTCTCCCATGTGTGTGTGTGTGTGTGTGTGTGTGTGTGTGCATGTGTGTGTTTGTATTGTAGATAGGTAAATAGTAGACAGATAGAGAGGTTTATTCTGTAACTTCTCTTACTCTAGAGAACTTGACTAAAACCAGCCACAAACATGAAAACTATCAGAATTCAATGTGCCTGTTTCAGTAACTCAAGTCTCCTGTTGTAATATCCTGCTTCATAATAAGCATCTGGAAAGGTGGAATTAGAAGAAAAGAGGATGAAACGTGTTTTTAATGTATTTATTATTCTGCAATATTTTAGGGAAAATGTGTATGGCTAGAAGAAAAGAAGGATAAAATTATTTCTTTTAGTACATTAGCTATTTTGAAATATTTTAGGGAAAAAAAGTGGTCTGGTTTCATGCAATACACACACATGCTGGTCCGGGTCCTTTTTTCTTTTCTTTTTATAAAGCTGTCATTGTCTTGCTAGGTATGCCTGCTTGTACTCTGCTGTGAAACTGGAACGTATGAATTTCTAGACTATAAAAGATGGCTGTCTACCCATTATAATTTTCAAGATCTTGGAAAGAATTTGGCCAGTGGAAATTCTTATTCCTTTTGCTAAATCACTGGGGCCTTGTTGATGGGAGGGAGTTCTCTACCGAGGGCTGTGGAAGGGCTATCACACTCAGTGACACAGGGGAGGGGAGTTGCTCATTTCCTGCTCAGTAAATATTTGGCAGGCTCGGGAGAAACTTCAGTTGGGCCAGACAATAAAGTTTACTTGAAGAAGATTACAGAATTTCTCCATATTGATGTCACACTTACCCATAAGACAGATTTAGGTCAGCTTTCCAAGCTTCTTAAGATTTAACCCTTCTTTTAAGTGTTTATTAATGACTTCATGGACTTGAATTTCTTCAAAATTAACTATCAATGTTCAGACAATCTTTTCAAAGAATATTGGCACTTTTACTAAAGTAAAACCAAATAAAACGAATTATTAGTTAAAATGATAATAATTAGGATGGACAAAAAAAAACTTGAAAAATTATATAAAACTTGTTTAGTAGCTTTCACTATTGCACAAACATGCCTCACAGAACTGAAGATAAGAAAAGGAAATGACCTAACAGAATAAATGTGCAAAATAACAAGGTGTCACTTAAGAGAATAAAAAATTCAGATAGATAATACATATACTCTAGATTCTATTCATAATTAATTAGAAAATATGTTCATTTGTGAAGTGACTAAGTATGTACAGAACTTTTTGTAATAAGTAACTAAAACTATAGGAATAAATGGCCACTCACAGTGTGTGAAAAGTGTGAATTGATGTGATCTTTCTGTATGGCTTTTTGACACCATTCATCAAACTGCATAAAGTATGTTTGCACATTTGGTCACAGTAATATCACAGCTGGGGATCTGCCTGTGGAATATATTCCAAAGTGGCACATTTTCAACAGGGAGATCTGAAGTAGCTTGTAATAGCATACTCCTAGGAAAAAGAAATAGCTAATGTATTAAAGCTAGGGCACTGGTTAAACAAAACACCATAACAATAGAATTTCCTTCTTGTTTAAAAGTATAAGGTCAATTTGCGTTTTGAGGCATGTTTTTAATGAGATAAAATAATATCCAATATAGTATGAGTAAAGGCTCTATGTGATACAGTGGCCACTGTGTTTACTTTCTGAACACATGGTACATTCTGGATGCTTAGTCTATCTTTCACATAAGTAATCACCTTCTGTCGCCTCAGCCAATCTGTTATCCTTGGCCTGCAATTGACAGCTCTGCAATTTGTTATTATGGGTCTAGTACCAAAAAAAAGTATTTTGTTATGAGGCTCATTTGTGCTTTGTTTTTGTTTTAAATTCTTAATGTGCCATTTCATAAATTTTTGCATTAAAACCATTCTGAATAAATAAACTAACACACACAATTATACATTGATTCAGTGATTAATCTCTTTTGCTTTATTTTTGTTTGGTAAAGCTAAAGCCAACCAAATAGTTATTACAAATGATGAGAGGAGAGAGAGAGAGAGAGAGAGAGAGAGAGAGAGAGAGAGAGAGAGAGAGAGAGAGAGAGTCTTTTCTATTGCCCCAGCATACTGATCTTCTATGGACATTGATAAATGGCAGTGTTTGATTGCATACCCCATTGCCTTAAAAGAGTAATTCATCTCCCTCCTAGAGCTTCAGAGTCTCACCAAGAGTTTATCTCAGAACTTCCTTGGGTTCAAAATCTGGGAGCAATTTTAGTGTTTTCTTCTGGCTTAGGGCCTCATAGGAGGGGGCAATTTAGCAGTTATTAACAGATGCACCTAACTCTAGAGCAAGGGCTTCCATGCTCACTTCTGGGGTTGATCCCTTGGGCACTAACTAGCTCAGGCCTCAGATTCCTTGTGGCATGCATCCTTTAAGCTCTCTCTTAAGAGGGTGGCTCTGCTAAGAAAGAGGGATCTTGGAGTAAAATGAAATGAAGGCTGCCGCATTTTCATAGTCTGCTCTGGGCAGAGGCATATCCCATTACTCCTGCCAGATTCTACAGTACACAGCTCCCACTCTTTTGTCATGGGAATTAATTTTAATACCTTCAGGGATGTAAAGGAATTTCAGGACACATTCTGAAAGTGCTTTATTCTCTGTAAAATACCACTAAGCTGTCCTTCTTAACCTTTGATGAGTCATAAGTTATAGCTTCAGAAAACTACAGGATATAAAGAGTTTAAATATTACAGGAAAGAACATTTTTATAGGAGTATTGGTTAATCAATATTATAAAAAATGTAGTATTAATTAATAGTTTCCACTAAATATACAGGATTTTTTTTTTCTGAAACTGGAAATTTTACCAGTTAAGAGCCAGCATTCAACCCTAAATATGGCAGACTTATACCCTTTCCTCATAAGGCTCAGGAATTTTCCTGGGACAGAGGGTAGAAAGATTTTAAGAACTAGATGTGATAGATAACTTCAAGAAGATGAGGTTTTTCCAGCCAGCTTCATATACAAACTCACAATGACTATGATCCCAACCACAATATAAATCCAAACTTAAGCCAGAAAAGAAATCCCAGGATGGATGGAGCTGACAGAAACAAAATACCACCATTAGCTGAAAAGATATTGACATCTAAGAGCAGCTATAAGGAGAAGCAGTTATTTATAATGTGTAGTCCTTGGCGGGACAAACATATTTCAGACAAGGCTCCAACAAAATAGTGCCTGATCAACACATACATTCCATGGAGTGAGGATGGGGGAGCTTAAAGATAAAGTGGCAGAGAGATTATAACGAAGATGATGACTATAGGGAGAGTTTGGGAAGGAGATGCTATAATTAAAATCCATCAGATGAAATTCTCAAACAATTATAAAAACATGTTTTTTAAACAAAAGAGTAAGTAGTACCCAGGCAAACTACCCAAATTCAGATGCTCATGCTGACTATAATGGGTTTCAGCTCACAACTGCTCTAACTCCATCTCCACCGCTTTGTTTACTGTCTTCCAGTTTCTGTGGGCCTCGGCACACAGGAGACACACACACATATACATAAATGAAAATAAAGAGAGAACCACAAAAAAGAGAACATATTTGACTCAGACATTACTTTCAATAAAGAAATAAAAACATCATGGCCCATGAAAACCGCCAATGAAAAATATTAGTATCTTTTTTTTATGGAAATTAAAACCTTTTGCCCCAAACTTCTACCCTTTCATATTAATTTGATTAAATTTTTCATTAGAAGTAGGCTCGGAAATACATATAGTGTTACAAGTACTTGAAAAGGAATTAATATCTTTTCTTTTATTTGAGAACCCAAAGTAGTTGAAGTTCTTTGACATAAAACTGAATCTTAATAAATTTACCATAATTAATCAACAAAAGTAGACATAGATATTGAAGATATATTTCAGGTGAAACTTATTTCTTTTCACTGACTTCAAATTAGATTGCTTCCCCCACACAAACTAACACATTCGATTGGCATGTTTTTATTTGAGGATAATTCATATATTTTATGTATGTCATTCCTTCAAACATTAGCAACTCATTTCTGATAAGAATAAGACCAGGTAAACTTCAAACAGGAGACATACAAGCAATTGCAACTTGTAACACCAAGGGTACGTATCACTCAATGTTACCAGATCTGTAATCCAAAAAAAATCTAATAGTAAACAGTATTAGGAAAGCCAGGATAAAGAGAGTTGGGTGGTGCATGAATAGGAAAATACTTTAAAAGAAATAAGAGCCTAATCCTATTTTTTAGTTAAATTCAAAGGAGGGCTTCTTATGGAGCTAAGCTGGTTGCAAGTTAGACTGGAGAACACTAAAGTGTTGGTCCTGGACTTTCAGCAAAAGGGCCATTCAGTGTAGCCACAGACTAAGACAGCTGGACTGAATCAAGTGCTCACGTAAAGCTTACCTTGATTTTAAATAGCTGTGTTAAATATTACAGTAAAGAAATTAAAATGTATGCCACACGGAGAGCCCAAGGGGCTGGATTAAATTGCTGAGACTTCTGCATGTGGATTGTGCCCTCGGCATATGCAATATTCAATGTTATTTTGGTGGTGTGTAAATTTTTCCAGCATGCTTTTCTGGTGTGTGTCAGAGGTTCTCACTGTGCCTACGTGTTACAATAAAAGCTCCCTCCCTCACTGACTGTCTTCTTAGCTCACAGCATCTACAAGCTCTTCTGCTCCCTCCTCTGGAAGGTGACAGAAATTGACTAAGAAAGTACTTGAGGATGATTCTCCCATTCTAATAAACTACGGGGTAGATTTTTGTCTACACAGCTGTGTTAACAGTCGTCAACCTCTTACTCAATCTCCACCATATTATAACACAATAGAACCTTGACCACTCACCAATAGATATTTAATATGTTTTCTTAATACTGTGCTGGATGTCACTTATTTCAGTGTGTTATGAATTATGCTTCCATTGTCAGAAGTTTAAAAAGAAGGGGTTAAATTATTCTGTGCTTCAAATGAACTGCACCATAATGTTAAGGCACCGCCACACCCTGCATATTGACCTGGGCTTTTGGATGTTCAGAAGCCCAGTTTCTGACAGCTTGTTTGAGGTCTGCTTCCTCACACAATTGCTTCTTATCACTTAAATTGGAGGGTGTCTGGGACAGAACTTAGCTTTTCTAGCTTTGTGGGAAAATTATCTTAACTATAACTTTGGTTTGCTTGAGATAACCACACTCTCTGTTAGAACTTCTCAGTTCTACATGACAATATGCTGAGAAACATGCAGTTGATCTCTTGTGGTCTTCTGTAATTCTATGTAGTGTCTGGTACCCCACTTGTTACCATTTTCCCTCATTTAAAAATATACTTCCTAGATTTTCTACACTTTTCTACTGTTATTTCATCAAAATTTCAAATAAGAACTGAGTTCTTAGGTATTGACCAGGAAATGAAAAACTTGGTGTAACTCGGGAGGTGAATGAAAGCATTTCTTCCTTTGGTGTACTAGTGGTTGTTTCCACTGTGTTTTTACATTTTTGATTTGTGTCTTTGTGTGGCACATATGTGTTCTTGTGTATCTTTGTGTGTATGTCAACATGTTCACAAGTCTGAATATATGTGGCAGCCAGAAGTCCACGTCTATATGTCTTCCTCAGTTTTTAAACACAGGCTCTCTCTGCATCTGAAGCTCAATGATCAACTCATCTAGCTAGTCAGAAAATTCCTGAAACCTCCAGTGTCTTCTACCTAGTGCTATTCAAGGTGCTGCCTGGTTAGTATGAGAGTGATGAGATTCAGTACAGGTTCTTATGGTATGTGGCAAGCACTTCACCAACTGAGCTATCTCCTCAACCTCTAGACAGCTCACTTTCCCCACGTGTGAAGCCAGAACAATCGGTCTCATTGTGAATCTATAATTCAGGTCTTGCCATACTCTGATTTATATGGATCATTAGTTGGAAAAACGTTTTATTGGCACTGTAACAGTATACCTATTAGAAAAGACAGAGTCAGTCTGTCACCATGACTACACAAGGTAACACAAATTGACATGGTTTTGAAAAGCACCTGAATCAACCATTTCTTCTAAATTTAGATAAATAGGGTGATAATTACCCACTGAGATTTTCATTGAAATTTGTGAATGCTTTACACATTCTAGCTGGCAAGATATTTCTCTAGCAGAACCCACTGTCCATTTATTACTTCAAATCATTTTATTAATCCAGTTTCATAAAATCTAGTAATTTTCAATACTTTAAAACTATTTAAATAATACAAAATATGAGAACAACTTAAATTCTGTTCACCTATATTTAATCACAATTCTACAGTGTTCTTTAAAGGAAATTTTAAAAATTATTTGGCATAAATATTATTGGTTTGGTATCATTTTATATTCAAATGCTCAAGTGTTTTTTCAAATAAAAGTTTACATACAGTAACATTTCATTAAACAGTCACTTTTTAACTTAAAAATGTTTATTGTTTGTTTTAATTTTGGTATTTTAGCTCTGTGTATCCCTGGCTGTCTTGCAATTTTCTGTCCTTCTGCCTTGGTCTCCAGTTTCTTGAATTATATGTGTTATCATACCAGGCGTCAGATGTCAACTGAAATACTTAGAAGACAGAATTGAAAAATTGCCTGTGACACATATGCCTGTGCCTATCTCTGTGAGACATATACTGTATTAGATATTTTCTTTATTTACATTTCAAATGCTATACCCACTCCTACTTCCTGGCCCTGGCATTCCCCTGTACTAGGGCATATAAAGTTTGCAAGACCAAGGGGCCTCTCTTCCCAATGATGGCCGACTAGGCCATCTTCTGTTACATATAGGCATAAGCTCTGTTGGTACTGGTTCATATTGTTGTTCCGCCTATAGGGTTGCAGACCCCTTAAGCTCCTTGGGTACTTTCTCTAGCTCCTCCATTGGGGGCCCTGTGTTCCATCCAATAGATGACTGTGAGCATCCACTTCTGTGTTTGCCAGACACTGGCTGGCAAGGATGTGGAGAAAGAGGAAAACTCCTCCATTGCTGGTGGGATTGCAAGCTTGTACAACCACTCTGGAAGTCACACCAGCAGTTCCTCAGAAAATTGGACATAGTACTACCGGAAGATCCAGCAATACCTCTCCTGGGCATATACCCAGAAGAAGTTCCAACTGGTAATAAGGACACATGCTCCACTGTGTTCATAGCAGCCTTATTTATAATAGGCAGAAACTGGAAAGAACCCAGATGTCCCTCAACAGAGGAATGGATACAGAAAATGTGATACATTTACACAATGGAGTATTACTCAGCTATTAAAAACAATGAATTTATGAAATTCTCCGGCAAATGGATGGACCTGGAGGATATCATCCTGAGTGAGGTAACCCAATCACAAAAGAAGTCAGTTGATATGCACTCACTGATAAGTGGATATTAGCTCTCTGAGACATTTTTAATTGCTAATTATGTAAGAGGACCCAGCTCACTAAGAATAGTGCCCTCCCTTGGACTGTATAAGAAAGAAAGGTAAGTGATCAAGTTAGGACAGAACAAGCTTTCTCTACTCAGATGAACTCTGTTTCAAGATATGCAGCTTCTTCTTCTTCTTCTTTTTTTTTTTACTATTAGATATTTTCTTTATTTACATTTCAAATGTTATTCCCTTTTCTAGTTTCCTCTCTGAAAATACCCTATCTCCTCCTTCTTCTCCTCCTCCCCAAACCTACCCACTCCCATTCCGAGTCCTTGCCTTCCCCTATAGAGGGGCATAGAACCTTCACAGGACCTAGGGCCCCTCCTCCCATTGATGATCTACTCAATGGAAGTAAAGACCATCCTTAGCTATATATGCAGCTAGAGCCACATGTCCCACCATGGGTTTTCTTTGATTGGTGGTTTAGTTCCAAGGAGCTCTAAGCGTACTGGTTAGTTAATACTTACATTCCTTCTATGGGGGTTCAGACCCCTTCAGCTCCTGGTGTACTTTCTCTAACTCCTTCATTGGGGACCTTGTGCTTCATCCAATGGATGATTGTGAGCATCCACTTCTGTATTTGCCATGCACTGGCAAAGGTCATTAGGTGACAGTTATATCAGACTCCTGTCAGCAGGCTCTTGTTGGAATCTGCCATAGTGTCTGGGTTTGGTGGTTGTTTAATGGGATGAATCCCCAAGTCGGGCAGTCTCTGTATGGTCGTTCCTTCAGTCTCTGTTCTGAACTTTGTCTCTGTAACTCCTTCCATGGATATTTTGTTCCCCCTTCTAATAAGAATTCTAAGCTTCTGGGCTAATATCCACTTATCAGTGAGTGCATATCATATGTGTTCTTTTGTGATTGAGTTACTTCACTCAAGTTGATATCCTCCAGATGCATCCATTTGTCTAAGAAGTTCATAAACTCATTGTTTTCAATAGCTGAGTAGTACTCCATTGTGAAAATGTACCACATTTTCTGCATCCATTCCTCTGTTGAGAGACATGTGGGTTCTTTCCAGCTTCTGGCTATTATAAATAAGGCTGCTATGAACATAGTGGAGCATGAGTCCTTATTACATGTTGGAACATCTTCTGGGTATATGCCCAGGAGAGATATTGCTGGATCTTCTGGTAGTACTATGTCCAATTTTTGGAGGAACTACCAAACTGATTCCCAGAGTGGTTGTACCAGCTTGCAGTCCCACCAACAATGGAGGAGTATTTCTCTTTTTCCAGATTCTCATGAGCATCTACTGTCACCTGAGGTTTTGATCTTAGCCATTGTGACTGGTGTGAGGTGGAATCTCAGGGTTGTTTTGATTTGCATTTCCCTGATGATTAAGGATGTTGAACATTTTTTAAGGCGCTTCTCAGCCATTTGATATTCCTCAGTTGAGAATTCTTTGTTTAGCTTTGTACCCCATTTTTAATAGGGTTATTTGGTTTTCTGGAGTCCAACTTCTAAAAACCTAGGATAGCAAAAACTATTCTCAATATTAAAAGAACCTCTGGTGGAATCACCATGCCTGATCTCAAGCTGTTCTACAGAGCAATTGTGATTAAAAACTGCATGGTACTGGTGCAATGACAGACAGGAGGAATAGAACTGAAGACCCAGAAATGAACCCACACACCCATGGTCACTTGATCTTTGACAAAGGTACTAAAACCATCCAGTGGTAAGAAGACATCATTTTCAATAAATGGTGCTGTGTCAACTGGCAGTTAGCATGTAGAAGAATACGAATTGATCCATTTTTATCTCCTTGTACAAAGCTCAAGTTTAAGTGGGTCAAAGAACTCCACACAAAACCAGAGACACTGAAACTTATTGAGGAGAAAGTCGGGAAGAGCCTCGAAGATATGGGCACAGGGGAATGATTTCTGTACAGAACACCAATAGCTTGTTGTGTAAGATCAATAATAGACAAATGGGACTTCATAAAATTGCAAAGCTTCTGTAAGTTAAATGATACTGTCAATAAGAACAAAAGGCAACAAACAGATTGGGAAAATATCTTTACCAATCCTAAATCTGATAGGGGGTTAATGTCCGATATGCAGCTTTTTAACTTCATAGGCCTACTACCGCCAGTGAAAGAGAACCTGGAATACACTTGGAATAAGATCCAGCTCTCTTCAAATGGTATGTCAAAATTCCAGGCCCCCACACTGCAAATATATATTCTCATCAATTTTTCATTTAAAAGGGCCTCCCACAAGATAATCAACAGGAGTAATTTTCAGTTTCTGAGTGATAAGCTTATCTTGCCTTTATTAGGAAATCTTGTTTCATTAGAGAAACAATAATTTTTCTTAGCTAGCTTGCTTTTATCCTTTCAGTGGACTTAAAACTCTACGATTACATCCTTTGCTAACTGTATATTTGTTACTATTTAACTATACAGTGAAAAGACCTGTGCTTACTTTACTTTAAAAAGTATACATAAAAATCAACAGTGTAGACCCTCGAGAGAAATCTTAGCAGTTATGAGTAAGTACTGCTCTTGCAGCTTAGAAGCACTAGCTCTGGTTCTAAATGATCAGACATCCCATTTCAGCCTCTACAGGAACACATTCCCACACACACCCAATCCCCCAGCCACCAACACACACACACACACACACACGCACGCACACGCACACGCACACGCACAGAGACAGAGAGACAGAATCAGAGAGAGACAAAGACAGAGAGACAGAGATGGAGACAGAGACACGGAGACAGAGAGAAATTATAAATGTTTTTTTTTTAAATTAAGGAATGGAAAAGAGGGCTGGAGTGATGACTCAGTGGTTAAGAGCAGTGACTGCTCTCCCAGAAGTCCTGAGTTCAATTCCCAGCAAACACATGGTGGCTCACAACATTCTGTAATGGAATCTGATGCCCTCTTCTAGTGTGTCTTCTAGTGTGTCTGAAGACAGTGAAAATGTACTCATATAAATAATAAATACATATAACTTTAAAAAATGGAAAAATAATTAATACAAATCAAGTCCCTTATGAACTGCCCTTCGTCTAGCTTATACTGTTCATCTATAAGGCTCCAGTATCAAGGCCATATGATCTTGATTATTTCTCTGGCTTAGATGTACCTCTCAGGTTTTTCTGGAATTCTATTATAACATTCTTCACACACTTCCATAAGTATAGATTTTATTGTGCACTTTGTCCATCTATTCTAACTCATTTAAGGATTCTAAAATTAAAATCTATTTATCAAAACACAAAATAAGCTGTTATAATACAACTACTTGTGTCAGTGGCACGTTTTAGGGAAGTGCTTTCTGTCATTAATACTCTTATTTAATTCTAGGAAATTTCCATTCCCTTCAAATACATCTCTTTTCTGCATGTACACACCTGCATCTTCAAGAAATACTACATAAGTGGGTGTTTATGTTTCTCCCTCTTAGCTTTTTATAGGTCTGAACATTTTTATGTAAGTGTTTTTCATGAACATACCTTTAACCATCTCACATATGCAATCAAGATTGGAAAGACTCAGTCAAGAAGTAAATATATGAATGACATTTTGAGGGATGACAAACTGATTTCCACAGTGGCAGCACCATTCACATTGCCACTGAGAATATGCAAGGGATCCAATTCTCTACATTCTCATTGAAGCTTATTTTGTATCACTACTATCATAATTGTTATTGATTATTATTATTTATATTCTGGTGGTTCCTGAGAGGTGTCTCATTGTGATTTTGATTGTCTCTTAAATCCTAGATTAGTTGGAATAATTTACAGAATTAGAACCAACCAATGTATACATATAACAAATTGATTTGGCTTATGTTAGATGGTCTGATTTGTCCGATCATCCTGATAACTGAGAACCTAGTAGCTATTGAAGAGGCAAGAGCAAGCCCGAACCTGGACTTAAGGCTTTAAAGATCCTTAAAAGAACTAGAGATTTGAGTTAATGTTAGAAGGGTTAAGAAATTAGTTTTGATGCTAGTGAAGGGTAGTGTTAACAGGTAAAGCTATACGCACTCACTACAAGGAGTGAAGATAGATTGGCATACGCAGATTTACTTTTTCCTTGTGTATCATTATATCTTCTCCAAAGGACACACCTCCAAATCCTTTTAAATAGTTCCACCAACTTGGGATCAAGCATTCAAGTATGGAAGATCAAATAACCAACAAACTTTGGTGGTTGTTATCATTCAACCACTCTAGTATCTTCTTGTATAAAACTCATTGACTGGGCTAAGTATAAGATAATCCTGGCTTCATGGATTGAGGAAGTGTTGTCTTTTCATTGGGGGTGAGTTTAATAAGAATCAGTATTATTCTTTATGTATTCAGAAGAGTTTACCAATAAGTCTACCTGATCTTATATTTTATTTAGTTTCACAAAATTATTTTTCTTGTAACATTGATTCTATTCTGAACTGTATTTCTCTTTAAATCACTGTGATTGCTTTTGTATTTATTAGAATACGCTTCTAATTCTACATTATCAAATTTGTTGGCTATTTGGGCCTTTAAAGTCAGCAAGAATGAAAACTCTGAGCTTTATAAGGGATTTCTTGAGCACATAAACAGCCTCAAATGTGCAAGAGTCCTTTTGTTTGTTACAGCTATATCACCTGTCATCACAGGAGAAAGCATCTAACATTGTCCTGTTAATACTATGTGACAAATTTTCTGGCCCACCCCCACAGACCCAGTTATATAGTACTGTACAGTTCTGCGTTGGACAAAGAAAAGCCTTAGTTTTGTTCTTCTAACAACCACTAGACATGAGCACCCGTTTCTTTGGAATGAAGTCCAATGGTGCAAATGGTCTTGATTTCTCTTTCATAAAGAATATGGGAAGTTATCATAAAAATTACTAGAAAAGATAAAATCACACATTGGAACTGAAGTAAATTACACTGTGGTAAATTATATTTTTACTATATTCAATGATTTTCCTTAAAGAATTTTTCTCTGAGTTTAACAAACTGATTTCTAGAAGTCTATTCATCCCACTGTTCCCTTTTTAGCTATATTTTTTCAAAAAAAATGGAGTTTGGTGTTTCCTAGCTTCCTCTCTTCTAGTTGTTAATGATAATGCTAATAATTACTCACTTAATTTTGGTGTTCAAGCAATTTCTCAGTGCTGATACAGTAAATATAGGATGCTAAAATAAACACTTTAACTTCAGTTGATATGATAGAAATCTTCACAAAGCATTTCATATTTCCATGGTTATGGAACACACAGTATTTCAGCAAACTGGAATAATGAAGACATGAAAGTAGTTATCTTACTCCCACATGTTATTCTTAAAACAACACCTACCATGAGAACAGATTTTCTAGATAACTGTGAAATATTTCCCTGATATTTCTCATTAGAAACATAACCATTCTTAAAGCTAAGTCTTGTGTGCATAGATTTTTAAGAGGTCTAATTTTATGTTTTATCAGGTAACTATAATAAGAAACATGCAAACTAACTAACTAAATAATAAACAAACAAGCAAACAAACAAACAAACAAATGGAATGGTCAATTTGTGAAAGTCAAAAGAATGCTAAGCTACATGCAGATATCGTCAAAAGAAAGAGCTGTCATGATGATACAAAGTTGTAACTCTGGCTAGTGCTACGCACATTTATGTGTAAACATAGTGACAGGAATATCATCTCTTACATTTCTAATGATCTTCATTTTAGTGCCTTGAAAGACAGTGGTAAAAAACAAAAAACCCATGTTCTGCCTAAGATCGGGAGCTGTTCAGAAACAGGATTTATTTAAAAGGTGGGCTTGCGCTTCATACTCATTTAAACCTCATTAGACAAATACAAAATCTTGGACTTAACTATGCCTATTACTGGGTGTGTTTAGGTTATGAAAAGACTAATAGACTCCAGATTTAAAATGGCATTATATCTATTCATAAGACCCTGTCTTTGATGACAGACTCAAGATAACAGTTGAAGGGGGTGCACATCTGTAATTTCAACCCTGAGACGTAAAGTCATCTCAGTAATTATAGGATCCAACTGCTTTATTGTCTTTAAATACATATTTGTAGTAAGTAATTGTAAAACAATTACCCTCTATTGTAAAACAGTATCACCACAGATGCCTGTGACAATTAATATTTTAGAATGTTGAACAATAATTTAATTTTTCATTCTAAAATTCTATAGCACAGTAATAAAAATATTTTATCTATTTTAATTTCTAATTTTATGTTTAAATGAGCCCTTAGTACATACTCTGACAAAATTGAATCACAATAAAACTGTGATTTTCATTTTCAAACTTCAGTATTATATTTTTCAGATTTTTCCTGTATGGATTGTAGAATTTAGATTACGATTTGTTCTTATATATAATAAATGTTATTTTCAGTTTTGTCTTTGTGCCTCATCCCCTTGAGTAGAATTAAAATGTAGAAGTCAAAAAAGATGTGGAAAGAAGACATTGCAAGAAAAGAAAAAAATGTTAATTAAATATTCAAATACAATAGTGATTAGTTTCTGGACATGCATAAATCAATATCTTAAAGGTTAGCAATTGTGAACATTAGTTTTAATTATCCATAATTATTATTAATTATTAATAATAATAATTATTAATTATTATTATTATTTTATAATAGTTTTATATTATATTTTAAAAGAAAAATTGTCAATTACACAATAAGAACATTAGTATTATTGTGATTGGAAACCCTATGACTGTTAAAACCATGCTATGCACAGGCAATTCTATGATGTACAGAAGTGGAGAAAGTGAGGTGGGTGCAAGCAGCGTCTGCATTCGCATCCTGGGATTCTGACTATGGATGTGACAAGCTTCAATTCCTGTTGCACTGACTTCCCTGTAATAGAAAGTTGTAACCTGTAATAACTTTGTGTGTGTGTGTGTGTGTGTGTGTGTGTGTGTGTGTGTGTAGCCCTTGCTGTCCTGGAACTCACTGTGTGGACCAGGCTGGCCTTGAACTCAGAAATCTACCTGCCTCTGCCTCCTGAGTGCTGGGATTAAAGGCCTGCACCACCAGCGCCCAGCTTCTGTGATAACTTATTATTTTCTATACATAACTATTATATTTGAAGGCATGGAAATAAAATAAGTAAATATAAAATAATAATTAAAGTAACACCAATAATAATCGAATTTCACTTTAAATATCATGAAATGTTCAGAATACATCATTCTAAGCTAATTTTAAATATTGCATTTGTCCTAAAATTCCTAGTTTTCTAACAGTGGAGAAAAGCATACCCCAGTCTGTGACACACAATCATTGTACCATAATTTTACCATAAATTGATAAAAATTCTTATGGTATAACTGATAACTGCTTTTTTTCTTATTATAATAATCCCACCTACTTTCAGAACTATAGTTTGTTGTTGTGGTGGTTGTTTTGATGTGATAGAGTGATAGAATTGCAAATATGTATGGAACACCAGACCCATTACCTGACCAATATGGATGCAGATACTCACAGCTAACCATCTGACTGAGCCCAGGGTCCCCAGTGTAAGATTTAGGGGAAAGAATGAAGGAGCTGAAACAAAACAAACAAACAAACAAAAAATCACCAAAAAAAAAAAAAACCCAAAGTAGGTCCTATGCAAAAGTAGATTTTTCAATATTCACTGTGCTCTGCTATATACATTATACTTAAATGGTATCTCACTGGTGTCCTCTGCAAAATTAAGTATGCCTTCATTAAAAACTCAGTGAGAGCTTCCAGTTTCCGTCTACACCCTGGAGCTAATCCTGTGCCACAGTCCCCTGAGCTAGTTCTTTGCCACAGTGCTCCAAACCCAAATACTACCAGGAATGAGCTGGTCTCATAGGAGTGCCAACATACCTGTAAGCATAGGTAAGACCACCACTTCTGCTCAGAGGGAACCACCCAGAACCCTCAGGACACAGGAACCAAAGAGCAGCCTGTGACAGGATTCTTCCAGTTTCTCTCTGTGCCTGGAGTTGATCCTGTGACATAGTGCCCAGAGCAAATCCTGTGCCACAGCACTGCATACCCAAATACTGCCAGTAGAGAGCTGGTCTCCCAGGAATGCTGACAAGCCTGTGATCACAGGTAAGACCACCACTTCTGCTCTGAGAGACCCATCTGGAACCCTCAGCACACAGGAAACTAGGAGGAGCCTGGGACAGGATCATTCCAGTTTCCCTCTTTGCTGGGAGCTGATCCTGTGCCACACCACCTGGAGCTGATCCAGTGCTACAACTTTCCATACCCAAAGTCTTCCCAGAACAAACTGTCCTCACAGGAGTACTGATACACGGGCTTGCAGGAGAGACTAGCCAATCAGAGGCAGAAAAACTAGTTTACACCAGAGATAACCAGATGTCAAGAGGCAAGGACAAGAACATAAGCAACAGAAACCAAGGATACTTAGCATCATCAGAACCAGTTCTCCCACCACAGCAAGCAGTAAAAAACCCAACACACCAGAAAAGCAAAACTACGATTTAAAATCACATTTTATGATGATAATACAGGACTTTAAGAAGGACATAAATAACTCCCTTAAAGAAATACAAAATAACACCGGCAAATAGGTAGAAGCTCTTAAAGGAGAAACAAAAAAATTCCCTTAAAGAATTACAGAAAACACAACCAAACAGGTGAAGGAACTGAAAGAAAAAAAAAAACATACATGATCTAAAAATAGGAATAGAAACAATAAAGAAATAACAAAGGTAGACAACTCTGGATAGAAAACCTAGGAAAGAGATTAGGAGTCATAGGTGCAAGCATCACCAAAAGACTACAAGAGACAGAAGAGAGAATCTCAGGTACAGAAGATATCACAGAAAACATTGACATAGCAACCAAAGAAAATACAAAAAGCAAAAAAAAAAAAAAAAAAAAAAAAAAAAAAAAAAAAAAAATCTCCTAACCCAAAACATCCTGGAAATCCAGGACACAATGAGAAGACTAAGGATGATAGGTATAGAAAATAGTGAAGCTTCCCAACTTAAAGGGCAAGTAAATATCTTCAACAAAATTATAGAAGAAAACTTCCCTAACCTAAAACAAAAAAAGATGCCCATTAACATACAAGAAGCCTATAGAACTCCAAGTAGATTGGACCAGAAAAGAAATTCCTCCCGACACATAATAGTCAAAACACCAAATGGACAAAACAAAGAAAGAATATTAAAAGCAGTAAGGGAAAATGTCAAACAACATATAAAGGCAGACAAAGCAGAATTACATCAGATTTCTCACCAGAGACGGTGAAAGCTAGAACATCCTGGGCAGATGTCATTCAGCTCCTAAGAGAACACAAATGCCAGGCCAAGCTACTATACCCACCAAATTTTCAATAATCATAGATGGAGAAACCAAGCTATTCTATGACAAAATCAAATTTACACAATATCTTTCCACAAATTCAGTCCTACAAAGGATGATAGATGGAAAACTCCAACACAAGGAAGAAAACTACATCCTAGAAAAAGCAAGAAAGTAATCTTTCAACAAACTCAAAAGAAGATAGCCCCACAAATATAAAAATAACATCAAAAAATAACTGGAAGCAACAATCACTATTCCTTAACATCTCTTAACATCAATGGACTCAATTCCCCAATAAAAAGAAATAGACTAACAGGCTAGATACATAAACAAGACCCAGCATTTTGCTGCATACAGGAAACACACCTCAGCGGCAGAGACAGACACTACCTCAGAGTAAAGGGCTGGAAAACAATTTTCCAAGTAAGTGGTCCCAAGATAAAAGCTAGAGTAACCATTCTAATATCGAATAAAATCAACTTTCAACCAAAAGTTATCAAAAAGGATAAGGAAAGACACTTTATACTCATCAAAGGAAAAATCTACCAAGATGAACTCTCAGTTCTGAAAATCTTTGTTCCAAATGTAAGGGCACCAACATTCATAAAAGAAACTTTCCTAAAGCTCAAAGCACACATTGTACCTCCCACAATAATAGTGGAAGACTTCAATACCCTACTATCATCATTTGACAGATTATTATGGAAACAGAAACTAAATAGAGATACAGTGAAACTAAGAGAAGTTATGGATCAAATGGATTTAACAGATATCTATAGAACATTTCATCTTAAAACAAGAACACAAATGGTATGTACTCACTGATAAGTGGGTATTAGGCAAAGTGTATGGAATACGTAAGATACATCTCATGGGCCTTATGATGCTCAAGAGGAAGGAGAACCAAAGAGTGAATGCTTCAGTCCTACTTAGAAGAGGAAACAAAATAATCAAGGGAAGTAGAGAGTGTGAGGGTATGAGGGACTTAGGCAGAAGAGTAGAGGGGAAGGGAAGAAAGAGGGGAAGAATTAGTTATAGGAGGAAATGGAACAGATAAACAGAGGTTCGGGAAATTGAAGAGAGGTGTGTAGAAATGGGGGGTGAGGAACTGGAGGTAGCAAAGAGAAAATCCCATACACCAGGAAAACACAAGTTCCAGGACCCCACAGTGATGACATTAGCTAAAATACCCAACAAAGGGGAGGGAGGACCTGTCAAGACCATATCAAGAGATTACACATGGCCTCCTGATTGAGGGATGGGTTCACCCACACATCTCCAAAATTTTTAACCCAGAATTTCTCCTGTCTAAAGGGAATACAGGGACAAAGAGTGGAGCAGAGACTGAAGGAAAGGGCATCCAGAGACTGCTCCAACTAGAGATCCATCCCACAAGCAGACAACAAACGCAAACACTATTACAGATGCCAAGAAGTGCTTGCTGACAGGAGCCTGATATAGCTGTCTTCTGAGAGGCCTTGCCGATTCCTGACCAATACAGATGCAGATGTACATAGCCAAACATTGGAATGAGTACAAGGACCCCAATGGGGAAATTAGGGCAAGGACTCTAGGAACTTAAGGGGTTTGTAACCTCATAGGAAGAACAATGATATCAACCAGCCGGACATCTCCAAAGCTCCCAGGGATAAACCTGTCAATGAAAGAGTACAGAGGGGGTACTCATGGTTCCATATGTAGCAGAGTACTGCCTTATCTGACACCACTGAGAGAGTAGCCCCTCGATCCAGTGGAGGCTTCATGACCCAGGATAAGGGAACGATAGGCTGCTGAGGCAGGTGTGTGTGTATAGGGGGCACGGTCATAGAGGCAGGGGGAGGTAGGAGGGGATAGGGGTCTTGTGCAGGGGAAACTGGGAATGTGGATAACATTTGAAATGTAAATAAATAAAATAATAAAAACAATGAATCAGAAAAATTTCAGTGCGATCTATATTTCTATGCAGGTAATGTATTGACATAATGGCATTAAAACTAATGTACTGAGTAAGTCCAATTTTAAATATAAACACTTTTTTTAATGGCCTCTCACTTTGTGGCACCTGTGTAAAGTAAAAAATGAAATTTAAAAATCATATATACTCATGAAAGGAAGCAATATATTCTTTTGCATATATGTTCACCATCAGCCAGAGGAGAGGCTCTGTGAAGGCACTAGCCAGTTCTGTTGTTTAATAGAGCTCTCTCTTCTTTTCTGAGCCACTTACATTCCAGTGTCTTTTCTATATTTAATATGTATACTTCTTATGCACTAATTATACTGTTAGGGAGTTTATGACAGTAATTGAGATATAGACGACGGTAGATAGCTAAAATGGTGAAGTCAATGCAATCACCCCATCCAGGTTTTGCATGTGCATAGACACGTGAATTATGACCATTCCTTGAAAAACAAGGAAAGTGTGAAAAGCAAAGTCAGTTATGTTTATAGTCTTAGAAACAAAACTCCAGACTGGGTATTCACAATGCCATATGTACCCAATGCACATGAATTAATTTTATTTTGTGAAGTGAGTTTTAAGGTTGCCAGCACCTCTAGCTTTCTCTTATTTTACCTAATTCATTTGCTTTTCTGTGGAAATACAGAGATTTAAAATATCTACACATATTTATTAACTTGCTATGACTGAACGTACATAAATGATAATCCAAAACATATTCTTAGTTTTTATCATTATAGACCATAAAAGAAAATAGAAAAAACAGTTCATTCTGAGCCAACTAACATGATCACAGCGACAGACTATGGATGAAAGCTACCTTGGCTGGCATGTTCTGCTGTAGAAGATGAAACACAAACTCAAAGACTCATCAACTAAACCAAAGTCATAAAATGACATACCAGTTCCATTGGCTGGAGCATTGACTAATGAGGCCAAAACAAAGCAGAGAAGTCTACAGATTTCAGATGTTCTGAGTTAGAAAGGATCTGTAAGGCTGAGTCATGCATTCTAAGATTTATCTATCAGTCAGCAGGTCAGATACCAAAGTTAAAGTAAATGGTTATTAAAGACTCCAAGTTAATTTCAGCTGTTGATTTCCAGCATTCCACCTCTGTAGCAATGGTGTTTTAGGCAACCAAGGTCAGGCATTTTGCAGAATTTTTAATAGAACTGTAGTTTCTTCGGAGAACATCACATCACACTTTTATCATAGTTATGGAATGAAAATTAGGATGTCTGAGGCATTTTTAAGTAACTGATCGAGGAGTCTCTTGAGATCTATGCAGATGGGAGAGAATCTCACTTGTGTGAAGACAGAAGTGGACAGGAGTTGATGGTATCATGCATTGGGTATATAATAAGCTTAGATAACTACTCCTGAATGGAAATCAAATGTTTTTAAAATATGGTGTGGAACTCAAGAATAAACTGTAGTTTTTCTTCCAACTGCATAAGAAATATGCTTGCTTATTTTTAAATCTGAATCTCCTATTGGGGATCTGATGGACAGAAACAATAGACATTAGGGTCTCTGGGGTTAGACTTTTTTTCTTTGTGGTTACATGTCTACCAACTATCCTTTGCTTTTGCATCTCCTCTCCATGATTTTACTCAGGTACATCTTAAATATCAAGTATACTTCATATTAGTGCATTACAAAATATGACAGCTATTGCAATATTTGAAATATTATTGTATTACCCTATCATTTAAAATGTGTTGATATTTCAGTATTCCTTATCCTTACCTCCTCCATCTTTAAAATCGAGTTGCAACATTTCACAGAAATCTTGTAAAAAGTATAGATATTAATATATAAATTTGTCATTTTATGATGAATGAAATGCTTTAAGAAATCCAGGGCCTTGTTAAAATGGCTAAGGTAAAAAACACAAGAGATGGCTTAGGCTGAGGAAGTTGTTGAGCAAAGGTAACACCCTCCATTCATAGTGGGAGTATGAACTTTTACAGCCATTTTTGAAATCAATATGACTTTTTTTCAGAATATCAGGAATTGTTCTACCTCACATCTCAGCTACACCACTCTTGGGCATACTCAAGTGATCCTTCATCATATCACAAAGACTATGATTAACTATGCTCAACTATGCATCACATTTTCTTTATCCACTCTTTGGCTGGGGGACATCTAGGTTGGTTACAGTTTCTGGATATCGTGAATAAAGCTGCTATGAACATAATTGAGCTACATATAACCATGCTAGTCTCCAGACCCAGAGAGGCTAAGTAGCATGTGCTAGTCTCCAGACCCAGAGAGGCTAAGTAGCATGGAGGGTGCAACGACCTTCCTTGGAAAATGAAATACAATAGATATTGTCAGAGGACTGTGGGCAGGGTGAGATAGGAACAGGAAGGAGTAATTAGTTAGGATGGTGGTAGATGAAGAGAGTACTTGGAGAGACAACTGGAAATGGGGGATATTTTGGGGGCCAAAGGGATTATTAGTCTTATTATTTGTTCCAGAATTTGATTCATGAGAACATAGAATTGCTGATTCAGTAGCCGTCCTGCCGAGTCAAAGAGACTTCAGAAAAGAAATGGAGGCTTAGTTGAGAGAAAAACCTCTTTGTGAATACTCTGAAAATTGATGGAAATTGTGCCTCATATGAATGAATTTGATCTTCATCAGATGGTCATTCTACTGAAGTATGTGTTGGAGAGATTTAATTTCCATTGTTGAGAAACTCACATCGGATTCTAATAATTTTCTCTCTTTTAGTGATTCATACTAAGTATGTGTTGTCGTAAGATATGGGGTTGTCATGTATCAGAATGTTATCCTACCATCACTAAAAAAAACTAAAGGTATTATGAGACTAACAATGAAGACAGAGGGTTTCAAATGTAAAAACCTGATGTGTAAGCAGAGATTACAAGGACTAAAATCCACTGAGATTGTTTATGATTAATATTTGGCTATGTTAAATATGACATGTTTTCTGCTTGGTTATCAAAACATCTATAAATGCAAATTGGTAGCCTAATCTCAAACTATTCTTCCTAAGTTGTACAGGACATCAAACAATGTACACATACACAACAGCCACTATTGATCTCACTATACTGAACCTAAGCCTGTTTTCCACTTAATCAAGGCTGAGACATGTAGGATAGGCACATGCATCAGAAACAGGCTGCCATATTTCTAGAAACAGATACATGACTAGCTCTGCGGTCTTGATAAAATAATTTGGAATTTCTTATATTCATCTTTTCTGACATTAAGAAAAAAATTAAAAATCTAATTTTAGTAAATTTTAATAATCTAAACTGACAGTTGAGGCTTGGGAATTAGCATGACATATATGTGGAAGTTAACAAAATACTACTTGTCATGATAATAGAAGTCTGAACCTGTTTTCCACATAAGTTTTGTTCATCCTTGTTATTCTCTGTCTGGAATCAGACTCTTGTGGAATGGCGAGTATTTGATCAATTAAGCTTTTTGTTTCTTTATGTTGATCTTTAGTTGGGTTCTATGATATATACTCTTCAGTCACTCATTATAAAATGGTGTCCTGTATTTGAGAAAACCTGTCATCTGCAACAGTGACTTGCACTGTAAAATGCAAAGAGAAGCAAATCTTAAGAATAATAGGAGTAGGGCCACAGGCCTCATCCGGCCGGATCAGCGCCGGGGTAGCAGGAGCGCAGGGTTGCCTGACACCCGCCAGCTACCCACGACGCCCGCCTCAGGATTTTGGGACTGCTGGTGAGTGGAAAACAGCTTCTGCTCCAGTCCAATCACACGGGACCTGAGACTGCTCTGGTTGGGGAGAGAGAAATCCGGCCTACATAGGGCCACAACCCTCTTCCAGTCAGAAAAGCACCGGGGCAGCTGGGGCGCAGGGTCAGCTGACACTCACCAGCTACCCACAACACCCACCACAGGATCTTAAGACTTCTGGAGAGTGGAACACAGCTTCTGCTCCAATCCAATTGAACGCGGGACCAGAGACTGCATTAGTTAGGGAAGCAGAAAAACGGCCTGAGTAGGACCACAGGCCTCTTCCGGCTGGACCAGCACCGGGGTACCGTCAGCTACCCACGACCCCCGCCACAGGATTTAGAGACTGCTGGTGAGTGGAACACAACTTCTGCTCCAATCTTTAAACAGTGACAACGATAACAACTAACCCCAGAAATTACCAGATGGCGAAAGGTAAACGTAATAATCTTACTAAAAGAAACCAAGACCACTCACCATCATCAGAACCCAGCACCCCCACTTCGCCCAGTCCAGGGCACCCCAACACACCGGAAAAGCTAGACACGGATTTAAAAGCATATCTCCTGATGATGATAGAGGACTTCAAGAAGGACTTTAATAACACACTTAAAGAAATGCAGGAGAACACAGCTAAACAGGCAGAAGACAATAAAGAGGAAGCACAAAAATCCCTTAAAGAATTGCAGGAGAACACTGCTAAAGAGTTACAAATCCTTAAAGAAAAACACGATAACATAATCAAACAGGTAGAAGTCCTTACAGAAAAACAGGAAAACACATCCAAACAGATGATGGAAATTAACAAAACCATAATAGACCTAAAAAGGGAAGTAGACACAATAAAGAAAACCCAAAATGAGGCAACACTGGAGATAGAAACCCTAGGAAAGAAATCTGGAACCATAGATACGAGCATCAGCAACAGAATACAAGAGATGGAAGAGAGAATCTCAGGTGCAGAAGATTCCATAGAGAACATCGGCACAACAATCAAGGAAAATGTAAAATGCAAAAAGATCCTAACTCAAAACATCCAAGAAATACAGGACACAATGAGAAGACCAAACCTACGGATAATAGGAGTGGATGAGAATGAAGATTTTCAACTCAAAGGACCAGCAAACATCTTCAACAAAATTATAGAAGAAAACTTCCCAAATCTAAAGAAAGAGATGCCCATGAACATACAAGAAGCCTACAGAACTCCAAATAGACTGGACCAGAAAAGAAATACCTCCCGACACATAATAATCAGAGCAACAAATGCTCTAAATAAAGATAGAATACTAAAAGCAGTAAGAGAAAAAGGCCAAGTAACATATAAAGGCAAGCCTATCAGAATTACACCAGATTTTTCACCAGAGACTATGAAAGCCAGAAGATCCTGGACGGATGTTATACAGACACTAAAAGAACACAAATTCCAGCCCAGGCTACTATACCCAGCCAAACTCTCAATTAACATAGATGGAGAAACCAAAGTATTCCACGACAAAACCAAATTCACACATTATCTCTCCATGAATCCAGCCCTTCAAAGGATAATAACAGAAAAAAACCAATACAAGGACAGGAACCACGCCCTAGAAACAACAAGAAGGTAATCCCTCAACAAACCTAAAAGAAGACAGCCACAAGAACAAAATGCCAACTTTAACAACAAAAATAACAGGAAACAACAATTACTTTTCCTTAATATCTCTTAATATCAATGGACTCAACTCCCCGATAAAAAGACATAGACTAACAAACTGGCTACACAAACAAGACCCAACATTTTGCTGCTTACAGGAAACTCATCTCAGAGAAAAGGATAGACACTACCTCAGAATGAAAGGCTGGAAAACAATTTTCCAAGCAAATGGCATGAAGAAACAAGCTGGAGTAGCCATTCTAATATCTGATAAGATTGACTTCCAACCCAAAGTCATTAAAAAAGACAGGGAGGGACACTTCATACTCATCAAAGGTAAAATCCTCCAAGAGGAACTATCAATCCTGAATATTTATGCTCCAAATACAAAGGCAGCCACATTCATTAAAGAAACTTTAGTAAATCTCAAAGCACACATTGCACCTCATACAATAATAGTGGGAGACTTCAACACACCACTTTCACCAATGGACAGATCATGGAAACAGAAACTAAACAGGGACACAGTGAAACTAAAAGAAATTATGAATCAAATGGATCTGGCAGATATCTACAGAACATTCTATCCTAAAACAAAAGGATATACCTTCTTCTCAGCACCTCATGGTACCTTCTCCAAAATTGACCACATAATTGGTCACAAAGCAGGCCTCAACAGATATAAAAATATTGAAATTGTCCCATGCATTCTATCAGATCACCATGGACTAAGGCTGATCTTCAATAACAAAATAAATAATAGAAAGCCAACCTTCACGTGGAAAATGAACAACACTCTTCTCAATGATACCTAAGTCAAGGAAGGAATAAAGAAAGAAATTAAGGACTTTTTAGAGTTCAATGAAAATGAAGCCACAACATACCCAAACTTATGGGACGCAATGAAAGCATTTCTAAGAGGAAAACTCATAGCTCTGAGTGCCTCCAAAAGGAAACTAGAGAGAGCACACATTAGCAGCTTGACAACACACCTAAAAGCACTAGAACAAAAGGAAGCAAATTCACCCAAGAGGAGTAGACGGCAGGAAATAATCAAACTCAGGGGTGAAATCAACCAAGTGGAAACAAGAAAAACTATTCAAAGAATCAACCAATCAAGGAGCTGGTTCTTTGAGAAAATCAACAAGATAGATAAACCCTTAGCCAGACTCACTAGAGGGCACAGGGAAAGCATCCTAATTAACAAAATCAGAAATGAAAAAGGAGACATAACAACAGATCCTGAAGACATCCAAAACACCATCAGATCCTTCTACCAAAGGCTATACTCAACAAAACTGGAGAACCTGGATGAAATAGAGAAGTTCCTAGACAGATACCAGGTACCAAAGTTGAATCAAGATCAGGTTAATGATCTAAACAGCCCTATATCCCCCAAAGAAATAGAAGCAGTCATTAATAGTCTCCCAACTAAAAAAAGCCCAGGACCAGATGGGTTTAGTGCAGAGTTCTATCAGACCTTCAAAGAAGATCTAATCCCAGTTCTTCACAAACTATTCCACAAAATAGAAACAGAAGGTACTCTACCCAACTCATTCTATGAAGCCACAATTACTCTGATACCTAAACCACAAAAAGACCCAACAAAGATAGAAAACTTCAGACCAATATCCCTTATGAATATTGATGCAAAAATCCTCAATAAAGATCTTGCTAACCGAATCCAAGAACACATCCAAACAATCATCCATCCTGACCAAGTAGGTTTCATCCCAGGGATGCAGGGATGGTTCAATATACGGAAATCCATCAACGTAATCCACTATATAAACAAACTCAAAGACAAAAACCACATGGTCATCTCCTTAGATGCGGAAAAAGCATTTGACAAGATCCAACACCCATTCATGATAAAAGTCTTGGAAAGATCAGGAATTCAAGGCCCATACCTAAACATGATAAAAGCAATCTACAGCAAACCAGTAGCCAACATCAAAGTAAATGGTGAGAAGCTTGAAGCAATACCTCTAAAATCAGGGACTAGACAAGGCTGTCCACTTTCTCCATACCTATTCAACATTGTACTTGAAGTCCTAGCCAGAGCAATTCGACAATAAAAGGAGATCAAAGGGATACAAATTGGAAAAGATGAAGTCAAAATATCACTTTTTGCAGATGATATGATAGTATATATAAGTGACCCTAAAAATTCCACCAGAGAACTCCTAAGCCTGATAAACAGCTTCGGTGAAGTAGCTGGATATAAAATTAACTCAAACAAATCAATGGCCTTTCTCTACACAAAGAATAAACAGGCTGAGAAAGAAATTAGGGAAACAACACCCTTCTCAATAGTCACAAATAATATAAAATATCTTGGCGTGATTCTAACTAAGGAAGTGAAAGATCTGTATAATAAAAACTTCAAGTCTCTGAAGAAAGAAATTATAGAAGATCTCAGAAGATGGAAAGATCTCCCATGCTCATGGATTGGCAGGATCAACATTGTAAAAATGGCTATCTTGCCAAAAGCAATCTACAGATTCAATGCAATCCCCATCAAAATTCCAAATCAATTCTTCAACGAATTAGAAAGTGCAATCTGCAAATTCATCTGGAATATCAAAAAACCTAGGATAGCAAAAACTCTTCTCAAGGATAAAAGAACCTCTGGTGGAATCACCATGCCGGACCTAAAGCTCTACTACAGAGCAATTGTGATAAAAACTGCATGGTACTGGTATAGTGACAGACAAATAGACCAATGGAATAGAATTGAAGACCCAGAAATGAACCCACACACCTATGGTCACTTGATCTTCGACAAGGGAGCTAAAAACATCCAGTGGAAGAAAGACAGCATTTTCAACAAATGGTGCTGGCACAACTGGTTGTTAACATGTAGAAGAATGTGAATCGATCCATTCCTATCTCCTTGTACTAAGGTCAAGTCTAAGTGGATCAAGGAACTTCACATAAAACCAGAGACACTGAAACTTATAGAGGAGAAAGTGGGGAAAAGCCTTGAAGATATGGGCACAGGGGAAAAATTCCTGAATAGAACAGTAATGGCTTGTGCTGTAAGATCAAGAATTGACAAGTGGGACCTCATGAAACTACAAAGCTTCTGCAAGGCTAAAGACACCATCAATAAGACAAAAAAACCACCAACAGATTGGGAAAGGATCTTCACCTATCCTAAATCAGACAAGGGACTAATATCCAATATATATAAAGAACTCAAGAAGGTGGACTCCAGAAAGTCAAATAACCCCATTAAAAAATGGGGCTCAGAACTGAACAAAGAATTCTCACCTGAGGAATATCGAATGGCAGAGAAGCACCTGAAAAAATGTTCAACATCCTTAATCATCAGGGAAATGCAAATCAAAACAACCCTGAGATTCCACCTCACACCAGTCAGAATGGCTAAGATCAAAAATTCAGGTGACAGCAGATGCTGGCGAGGATGTGGAGAAAGAGGAACACTCCTCCATTGTTGGTGGGATTGCAAGCTTGTACAACCACTCTGGAAATCAGTCTGGCGGTTCCTCAGAAAATTGGACATAGTACTACCGGAGGATCCAGCAATACCTCTCCTGGGCATATATCCAGAAGATGTCCCAACCGGTAAAAAGGACACATGCTCCACTATGTTCATAGCAGCCCTATTTATAATAGCCAGAAGCTGGAAAGAACCCAGATGTCCCTCAACAGAGGAATGGATACAAAAATTATGGTACATTTACACAATGGAGTACTACTCAGCTATTAAAAAGAATGAATTTATGAAATTCCTAGCCAAATGGATGGACCTGGAGGGCATCATCTTGAGTGAAGTAACACAATCACAAAAGAACTCACACAATATGTATTCATTGATAAGTGGATATTAGCCCAAAACTTAGGATACCCAAGATATAAGATACAATTTGATAAACGCATGAAACTCAAGAAGAATGAAGACCAAAGTGTGGACACTGTGCACCTTCTTAGAATTGGGAACAAAACACCCAGGGAAGGAGTTACAGAGACAAAGTTTGGAGCTGTTATGAAAGGATGGACCATTTAGAGACTGCTGTATCCAGGGATCCGTCCCATAATCAGCTTCTAAACGCTGACACCATTGCATACACTAGCAAGATTTTGCTGAAAGGACCCAAATATAGCTGTCTCTTGTGAGACGATGCCGGGGCCTAGCAAACACAGGAGTGGTTGTTCACAGTCAGCTATTGGATGTATCACAGGGCTCCCAATGGAGAAGCTAGAGAAAGTACCCAAGGAGCTAAAGGGATCTGCAACCCTATTGTTGGAACAACATGATGTACTAACCAGAACCCTGGAGCTCTTGTCTCTAGCTGCATATGTATCGAAAGATGGCCTAGTCAGCCATCAATGGAAAGAGAGGCCCATTGAACTTGCAAACTTTATATGCCCCAATATAGGGGAATGCCAGGGCCAAAAGAATGGGAATGGGTGGGTAGGGAAGTGGAGGGCGCTATGGGGGACTTTTGGGATAGTATTGGAAATGTAATTGAGGAAAATATGTAATAAAAATATTAAAAAAAAAATGAAAATCAACAAAGGAAGAAAAAAAAAAAAGAATAATAGAGCACCAAGTGTACGATTTTGTAACTACTGGACAAAAATAAAATTAAGAGAGCTATGTTTGAATCTACCTGTCTTCACAGTAATTTTGGAAAAATTTTAAAAATAATTCTTTTTTTATTGGGTATTTATTTCATTTACATTTCCAATACTATTACAAAAGTCCCCCACATGTTCCCCCACCTACTCCCCCAACCACCCACTCCCACTTCTTGGCTCTGGCGTTTCCCTGTACTGAGGCAGATAAAGTTTGCACGACCAATGGGCCTCTCTTTACACTGATGGCTGATTAGGCCATCTGATTCATTTGCAGCTAGAGAGATGAGCTCCGGGAGTGTACTGGTTAGTTCATATTGTTGTTCCACCTATAGGGTTGCAGATCCCTTTAGCTCCTTGGTACTTTCTCTAGCTCCTCCACTGGGGGCCCTGTGATCCATCCAATAGCTGACTGTGAGCATCCACTTCTGTGTTTGCTAGGCCCCGGCATAGTCTCACAAAAGACAGCTATATCTGGGTCCGTTCAGCAAAATCTTGCTAGTGTATCCAATGATGTCAGCATTTGGAAGCTTATTATGGGATGGATCCCTGGATATGGCAGTCTCTAGATGGTCCATCCTTTCCTCTCACCTCCAAACTTTGTCTCTATAACTCCTTCCATGGGTGTTTTGTTCCCAATTCTAAGAAGGGGCAAAGTGTCCACACTTTGGTCTTTGCTCTTCTTGAGTTTCATGCGTTTAGCAAATTGTATCTTATATCGTAGGTATTCTAAGTTTCTGGACTAATATCCACTTATCAGTGAGGACATATTGTGTGAATTCTTTTGTGATTGGGTTACCTCGCTCAGAATGATGCCCTCCAGGTCCATCCATTTGCCTAGGAATTTCATAAATTCATTCTTTTTAATAGCTGAGTAGTACTCCATTGTGTAAATGTACCACATTTTCTGTATCCATTCCTCTGTGAGGGGCATCTGGGTTCTTTCCAGCTTCTGGCTATTATAATTAAAGCTGCTATGAACATAGTGGAGCATGTGTCCTTCTTACCGGTTGGAACATCTTCTGGATATATGCCCAGGAGGGGTATTGCAGGATCCTCCTGTAGTACTATGTCCAATTTTCTGAGGAACTGCCAGACTGATTTCTATTGTGGTTGTACAAGCTTGCAATCCCACCAACAGTGGAGGAGTCTTCCTCTTTTTCCACATCCTCGCCAGCATCTGCTGTCACCTGAGTTTTTGATCTTAGCCATTCTGACTGGTGTGAGGTGGAATCTCAGGGTTGTAGTAGCAGGATATAAAATTAACTCAAACAAGTCAATGGCCTTTCTGTACACAAAGGATAGACAGGCTGAGAAAGAAATTAGGGAAACAACACCCATCTCAATAGTCACAAATAATATAAAATAACTTGGCATGACTCTAACTAAGGAAGTGAAAGATCTGTATGATAAGAACTTCAAGTCTCTGAAGATAGAAATTAAAGAAGATCTCAGAAGATGGAAAGATCTCCCATGCTCATGGATTGGCAGGATCAATGTAGTAAAAATGGCTATCTTGCCAAAAGCAATCTACAGATTCAATGCTATCCCCATCAAAATTCCAACTCAATTCTTCAATGAATTACAAATCTGCAAATTCATATGGAATAACAAAAATCCTAGGATAGCAAAAACTCTTCTCAAGGATAAAAGAACCTCTGGTGGAATCACCATGCCTGACCTAAAGCTGTACTACAGAGCAATTGTGATAAAAAACTGCATGGTATTGGTATAGCGACAGACAAGCAGAACAATGGAATAGAATTGAAGACCCAGATATGAACCCACACATCTATGGTCACTTGATGTTTGACAAGGGAGCTAAAACCATCCAGTGGAAAAAAGACAGCATTTTCAACAAATGGTGCTGGCACAACTGGCAGTTATTATGCAGAAGAATGTGAATTGATCCATTTCTATCTCCTTGTACTAAGGTAAACTCTAAGTGGATTAAGGAACTCCACATAAAACCAGAGACCCTGAAACTTATAGAGGAGAAAGTAGGGGAAAGCCTCAAAGATATGGGCACAGGGGAGAAATTCCTGAATAGAACAGCAATGGCTTGTGCTGTAAGATTGAGAATCGACAAATGGGACCTCATAAAATTGCAAAGCTTCTACAAGCAAAAGACACTGTCAATAAGACAAAAAGGCCACCAACAGATTGGGAAAGGATCTTTACCTATCCTAAATCAGATAGGGAACTAATATCCAATATATATAAAGAACTCAAGAAGGTGCACTCCAGAAAATCAAATAACCCCATTAAAAAGTGGGGCTCAATCCCACCAACAATGGAGGAGTGTTCCTCTTTCTCCACATCGTCGCCAGCATCTGCTGTCACCTGAATTTTTGATCTTAGCCATTCTGACTGGTGTGAGGTGGAATCTCAGGGTTGTTTTGATTTGCATTTCCCTGATGATTAAGGATGTTGAACATTTTTTCAGGTGCTTCTCTGCCATTCGGTATTCCTCAGGTGAGAATTCTTTGTTCAGTTCTGAGCCCCACTTTTTAATGGGGTTATTTGACTTTCTGGAGTCCACCTTTTTGAGTTCTTTATATATATTGGATATTAGTCCCTTGTCTGATTTAGGATAGGTAAAGATCCTTTCCCAATCTGTTGGCGTTTTTTTTTTTTTTTTTTTTTGTCTTATTGATGGTGTCTTTTGCCTTGCAGAAGCTTTGCAGTTTCATGAGGTCCCACTTGTCAATTCTCCATCTTACAGCACAAGTCATTGCTGTTCTATTCAAGAAAACCACTCTGGAATTCAGACTGGCGGTTCCTCAGAAAATTGGACATAGTACTACGAGAGGATCCAGCAATACCTCTCCTGGGCATATATCCAGAAGATGTCCCAACCGGTAAGAAGGACACATGCTCCACTATGTTCATAGCAGCCCTATTTATAATAGCCAGAAGCTGGAAAGAACCCAGATGTCCCTCAACAGAGGAATGGATACAAAAATTATGGTACATTTACACAATGGAGTACTACTCAGCTATTAAAAAGAATGAATTTATGAAATTCCTAGACAAATGGATCGACCTGGAGGGCATCATCTTGAGTGAGGTAACACAATCACAAAGGAACTCACACAATATGTATTCACTGATAAGTGGATATTAGCCCAAAACTTAGGATACCCAAGATATAAGATATAATTTGCTAAATGCATGAAACTCAAGAAGAATGAAGACCAAAGTGTGGACACTGTGCCCCTTCTTAGAATTGGGAACAAAACACCCATGGAAGGAGTTACAGAGACAAAGTTTGGAGCTGTGATGAAAGGATGGACCATCTAGAGACTGCCGTATCCAGGGATCCATTCCATAATCAGCTTCTAAACACTGACACCATTGCATACACTAGCAAGATTTTGCTGAAAGGACCCAAATATAGCTGTCTCTTGTGAGACGATGCTGGGGCCTAGCAAACACAGGAGTGGATGCTCACAGTCAGCTATTGGATGTATCACAGGGCTCCCAATGGAGAAGCTAGAGAAAGTACCCAAGGAGCTAAAGGGATCTGCAACCCTATAGTTGGAACAACATGATGAACTAACCAGTACCCCGGAGCTCTTGTCTCTAGCTGCATATGTATCGAAAGTTGGCCTAGTTGGCCATCACTGGAAAGAGAGGCCCATTGGACTTGCAAACTTTATATGCCCCAATATAGGGGAATGCCAGGGCCAAAAGAATGGGAATGGGTGGGTAGGGAAGTGGGGGGCGCTATGGGGGACTTTTGGGATAGCATTGGAAATGTAATTGAGGAAAATATGTAATAAAAAATATTAAAAATTAAAAAAAAAAGTGGGGCTCAGAGCTAAACAAAGAATTCTCACCTGAGGAATACCAAATGGCTGAGAAGCACTTTAAAAAAATGTTCAACATCCTTAAGCATCAGGGAAACGCAAATTAAAAATAATTCTTAAACATACAGTTGGAAAAGTGGCAGAGACAAGTAAGCCCATATGTCAAGTGTTTGGGCAAAGGGAAGGAGTGTCCATATGAGAGTGTTTCCTCCCCTGCTTCTTTATTCTTTTAAAATTCGTAGGAGACTTGTGAGTCATGGTTGTTTTGTTTTGTTTTGTTTTGTTTTGTTTTTTGTTTTTGTTTTTGTTTTTTGAGACAGGGTTTCTCTGTGTAGCCCTGGCTGTCCTGGAACTCACTTTGTAGACCAGGCTGGCCTTGAACTCAGAAATCTGCCTGCCTCTGCCTCCCAAGTGCTGGGATTAAAGGAGTGCGCCACCACTGCCCAGCATGAGTTATGTTTGATGATGATAATTTTATGGTTATTTTCCAGGCATGGTTTTGGTGTAGTATACTGACCTTACCTTTGCTTTATTCCACACCATTATTCATTATCACAGTAGATTCTCGAAGGGGAAAAAAAACTGCTATGAAGCCATCCACAAAACCTGAAGTTTTAAAGAACTCTTCTCATTTGGTGTAAGAATTAAGACATATGAGATGCATCTAGATTCAGATTGCTTTTAAGACACTTATTCAACTTTGATAATTGTTGAAGAAATACTTCAGTCACTCTCATAATTAAAACTTGTTTTCTGTTCTCATGTGTATAAATGATTCAGTTGGTATAAGTAATTATCAGATTTGTCATAATTACAAGATAATAATATCAAATTTATAATTGTATTTTATACTTAAAATACTTGTCTAAAAATTAAAGTGCTTAATTAAAGATTAATTCAGAGAGATACATCTGGGAAGCTGGGACAGCAGGCAGAGATTACATTTTTCTAGAAATTGGAAACTCAATATTTAAAGAAATGCTTTAATAAAAGTATTTAACAGACTGAATTCTTTGGACTCTGGAATGAATTAGACTCCACTTAGGTAAAGGTAGAGACTTGCTAAGTGTGGCTATTCACCTAGTAGTAAGCTTGGTGCAAAAACAGTGTTCTAAGGGCAAGATGAATTGCAAGTTGAAAACCTTATTTGTTTAAATTCAATTATCATGAGTTTTCATTTGTATAATCGGGGAAACACTATTACTTCTCTGGTTCAAAAATACCTTATCTTGTTAAATGTAGTTTTCAAAGAGTAACTTAGACAAAACACATTTAAATCTTAGGACTGTACAAGTTCAGATTAAACCAGAACTATTAACAATTTATTATAAATATGACTCTCCAGTGAAAAGGATTGTTTTCATGACAATGAGGAGGAATCTGATACTGAAACTATGCTGTAATGCATAGTATAACTAAACATTTCAAGGCAACAGCGTTTTCAAAATAAAAATGCTTAGAGAAAATTATATTGAGCTTAAATTAGAAGTAATTAAATGTCTAGCATAAGCAAAAATCTTACCTAGTAGATGTCATCATTAGCTGGTTACTGGTGCTGACTAAGCATCCAGCTTTACTACTTTCTTCTTTTTAAGGAGACATCTTCTTAGAATCTTAGAACCTTGATGAGACTATTTATTGTGTTTGTGTGACAAAATAATTTTAGTAAATTACTTGACATAAGTATGGTTCTATAAAATGATAGATTTCTTTCATTTATTTCTCTTATATGAATTTTTAAGGAATGAAATACTGGAGAAATTTAAAGAAGGCGCCACAACATGTAAAAATGGAAAAGAGCTGAGTGTATCTTATGTTCTAATTTCTGGCTGTTTATGCTTTGAAATTTTTCCTTCTTCCTGGGCCACTCAATCTTTTTCCTTTTGTAGTAGGAAATAAGCATTATATATAAATAAGCAATCTAGGGTTTTATCATCCAGAAAAAAACTTAGTGGAGATTCACTGATTAACAGTTTTTCTTAAAACTGGTATGAACACAATATATTTTAGCTGTTCATACCAAGAGTTAAATGAATAAGTCTCCCCCCCACACACAAAAAAATAGCTAAGTCTTCTTTAATTGTAATAGTTTTACTTAGAAAACTTTTGCTGCCTTGTGTGTGACATTGCAAACTCTGTTGGTTGTGTCAAGGATACTTAGAAACAACAACAAAATGCTATGGAAATTTTTGTTGTGAAGAAATAAATGTATCCTATTTTTTATTGGATATTTTATTTATTTACATTTCAAATGCTATCTCCTTTCCAGGTTTCCTCTCTGCAAATCCCCTATCCCATCCTCCTTCTCACTGCTTCTATGACAGTGCTCCCCACCCAACCACCCACTCTTGCCATCCCACCCTGGAATTTCCCTACACTGGGACACTGAACTTTCCCAGGACCAAGGGCCTCTCTTCCCGTTGATGTGTGACAAGGCCACCCTCCGCTACATATGCAGTTGGAGCTATGGGTCCCTCCATATGTTTTCTTTGGTTGGTGGTTTAGTCTCCTGGAGCTCTGGGGGCTCTGGATCGTTGATATTGTTGTTTTTCCTGTGGATTGCAAACCCCTTCAGCTTCTTCAGTCCCTTTTCTACTTAATAATTTGAGTATTAGGAAGATTACATCAATATACAAATCATGTTACAGATATGTGTTTTTGTTTGTTTCTTTGTTCTCCAGTGTAGTTATCAACAACCTATGCCCCAAAGAAAGTGACATCAGATTGCATATTTTCATAGAATCTGTTCTCTAAACAACATTCTAAAGTCAAGATTTTAAAATTGACAGTCAGCTCCCAATGAGTGATGATAATTGTCTTCTTCTTTATTTAAAATTCAAATATTCAGAATTTCATTTATCCTAACAAGATTAATTACCATCCTAATGAAACATAATTTGAATAATGTGCAAACACATCTGACTTTCTCTTAAATATACATGCTACAAAGAGATTATGGAGGCAAATAGAATAATAAACAAATAACTATGCAATGGTGGTACACCTCTTTAATCCTAGCACTTGGCTTGTAGGACTAGCATGCCATTAGTAGGGACAGGATGTTAGAGTTTCTACTCCTGGGACAGGGCCAGCTGGCCTGGGTATAAGGGTTCTTTGTACAATAATGTTCATATTTTACATTCCTCCTTTAAAGAATGCCCTCTCAGTTAAAGTTAATGACTCCACAATAAGGAGACAGCACCAGTCCAGGAGGTAACAGTGTGGTGGTTAATGTCTTAGCAAAGTGGTTAATACTGGAACATTCAGAATAGCTTTAAGCCTTTAAGCTTTAGCCTTAAGGCTGTGGAAAGAACTCTAAACTCTAGAAACATAGGTTCAATACACACACACACACACACACACACACACACACACACATATATACTGGACTGATATGTAAAACAGAATACTGGGCTTATGATCTACAGGAGAAGAGCTATCCAGACAATGTTTTTGGAACAGCAAGTGGAAAATGCTTGGAAAACAGTCTCAAGCAGAATATATAGAGAGATAAGCTATCTTGTTTAGAATAGCAAGAGAGGACTTATTGGAGAACTTGCAGAATAGAGTAGAAGACCTGTCTGGAGATCTGCTAAGCAAGCACATCTGAGAGAAAGAAAGCAGAACAAAGAAAAAGCAGGCTGGAAAGCTTTCTCTAGTAAAATATAGGTCACCAGCTTGGACCCATGATTTGACTTTGAGTCATTTGTTTTGCCACTTGAAGACACCTCTACTTCAGAACCCCTCTCCAAACCAAGACTAGTTCTTGCCACTTGGCACAGAGGCACACAGATCTCTGAGTTCAAGATCAGCCTGGTCTACATAGTTATAGGATAGCCAATGCTATACAGGGAAACTGTCTCAAAACAATCCTGTCTGCCCCCTCTCAAAAAAGCATAATAAACAAATATAAGAAAGGCAAAGCATTAAGTATAGTTGGAATTTAAGAAGCTGATTTGTGTTTCATATCTACTTTTATATTTTAATGGTCAAAAAAGTTATCTGCCAAGACATGACATCATGTCAAAATGTGCTTTCTAACAGAGAATATCAGCTCTTACACAATAACAACCAACATCAGATCAGCACTGCAGACCTTTTTAACTCTATATAAAACTTGTAATTACATTAATAACCAATCACATCCATTTTAGTACAATGCAAATGAAAAAGAGAGGAGTTGACACAGAGCATGTTGTTTTCCTGTTATGACCATTACGAGCTGTATAAATACCATGTTGACAGTTTACTTTTATGCTATTGTTATAAAATGTTGAGTAGACATAGAATTTCAGCAGAAATATTATGTTCTGTGAATGAAATTTAAAGTGTGTAGTTGATATAAAGTGGTTTAGTAACAATTTTTATAACCTGTTAATTTGTATTTTTCTGGAACATCTTGGAGCCATTTGTGTGTGTGTGTGTGTGTGTGCATGTGTGTCCAAGGATGGCATAGATATGAGTCTTCACTGGACTGTTGGAGGTCATAGGAGCTAGACTGTACTGAGGTAGGTGTGATGATAATGTCATCACGATGACATGGAAAGAAGTTGGACTGGGGCCCTGATATGGCACAGAACTGGAATAAAAGAATCTTGATCATTTGTCTGCTTTGCTTAAGGGAAAATTATTGAGAAAAATGGAAGAAACCCAACTCTGGAAGGGCCAAGGCAAGATTTAGCCAAAGGTACCTGATAACCCTGGATGTGCTTAAGGGAGTTTTGAGATAAAGGTCACTGGCAAGGAGGTGTCAGACAAGAATTACAAGAGGGCTGCCAGCATTGCTTATCCATACTTAGAGATCATCCAGTGCATACAGAAAACTAGGAGATTAAGAGCATAACTCCAGTGGGCTAACAAGGACTTTTGCACAGTGCCAGGCTCCAATGGTGTCTGCTCAGTCACCTCCCAAGCCAAGGTTGAGGCCCGTGGAAGTAAGGTGGTGCTAGGGGGGTCCGAGTATTTATGAGTCACTTAAGATACAAATTGTGAATAGTGCTATAAATACTATAATATGCATGGTTCATAATGTAATTTTTAATTTTAATTTTATTTCCCCAAAATTTCTTGCTAGAAAGTCCTTATTTAAATAAAGAAAATGCTTTAATTACTTTGAACCAAAACAAAAACATGTTTCAAACAATATTATGCCGTCTACAGGAAGGTAAGTTTCCATTTTCTACAGAGTATAAAACTACAGGCAATCAGTTCAGAAATGAACCTCCCACACCTGAGTAGCCAAGTGCTAAAATGAGGTTTTCTTGGTAATTTAGCTGTACTTTAGTTACAGGGGCCAAAAGAACTCATTTAGTGAAGCCCTAGAAAAATAGTTTTACTTTATGGATGTGAAGAATAAGTAATAGAGTAGAATTACTAAAAGTATAGTATCTGCTCATGGGAACGAGAACACTACCCTACTGCTCACATTCTTTAGAGCTCTCTCTTCTAGGTTCCCATTCTCTCCTCCACTGCTTCACATTCCCACTCCCTGGTTATGACCCTCTCCTTTGCCCACCAGTTTAGACTGGCATTTGAGCATGGCAGTCCATGCCTCTGATTCACTTTACGGTAAATTAACTACAGCAAATAAATATTTTGTTTCTAACATAAATACTTATGTTTGAAAACCTCCTGGGTGCTTGGTTCACCAGAAACCAATAACCTGCATCTGGACTTTGTGGCAGTTGCTGACAGAGGTCATTTGTGCAAAAGTTGCAACCTGCCTGCACACTGCTTATACATGGAACACTTTCCCAAATAAGGACTCAAGGCCTGGGAAAAGACAATGATCTTTTATAAAGAAGTAATTGCAAAATGGTGTTAAAGAAGTAAACTAAGTTGATCATCACTTCAGAAAAATGAATTTCTAAGTGGTTATATTTGTTAGTTACTTATTTAAAACATTTTAAATAAATATAAAATATGTATTTTTATGAAAATATTAACCTTGAGTGAGGAAATGAATAGAGATCTTCAAAACTTTAATGAGAACATACAATACATTACGTTTTTACAGAACTCTGCAATCCCTAAAAGCTTGAATAAATTAAATTAGTTGTTGGTTAGTTGTTAGTATATAACTGTATTCCATACATTTTATAAATTTATTATTTACTGAGCTTATCAATAGCTATGTGTTTTTAAAACATGCTCCATTTAACTTTATATGGAACATAGGATCATATATATATATATATATATATTAGAATATATCTTATAGATGTATGTAGCAGAGAATACAGATAAAAATTCCAATAACTTTGGAGAATGTTTCATATTGTAATGAAATTTTCTAAATTTTAAAACTGAAGTATTTGTTCAGGTTGCTTTTTCCCCCTGTTAATTTAAGCCAAATAACTTCACTAGCAGATATGACTCTATTCTGTCAGCTCTCTTGTATACTAACCAAGGACTACCTAGTCCAATTAACAGGGAACACTTAAATGTATTAGCACAACCGTAGGAGATCCTCAATCATCATGTATTGACAAAAGACTATTTGACTTAGGCAAACTCAAGGAAAGAAGTTATAGAATTTTTCTCAGTTGACTAAGGAAAAATTTTGTTTTTGTTTTTTTACATTATTACTGGATATTTCTCCTCCATTTTTCCATGTACTCCATACATACCATATAAAATATTTCTTTATTGTCTTGATTTTTGGAAAGTTTGTTGAACATAGAATATGTGTTAAATCTTATTAATTTAGGAAACATTCATATGCTGCAATCTGCCTTTTACATACATGTCCTCTGCGTTTCGTTTACCTGCTTTTGTTGCTTATATCTTCCTTATCCCCCTGTATTACTTGTGAGGGAGTAAGCATGTAGTTATATCCATAAAACATCATTAATGCCTATTTATATAATTTAGATCATTTTGAAACTCAACTATGTTGAGTTACAGTTCTGATGTACAGTCTCTGATCATTTTCTTTGCAGTGCCAAGGATGAGGGCATAAGAGAATTGCTCTGTAGCTTTTTGGTTTTGCTCAATATATAAACATCAAGGATCAGAATGGTATAAGCTAGAATAGCACTACATAAAGTACAGAAAATTTGATTAATGACATTTTTCTTCTGTATAAAACTGGTCAGAGTCAATGCCACTCAAATGAATACTAATAATGCTTAATTGGCTAAGCCCTTCAGACCTTTAGGTGCCTCATTAAAATGGAGATCTGTCTTGTGGCTATGTGATCTGTGGTCACATCCTCTACCTGTGGAGGGGGTTGGGGCATTGCACTTATATCACTGAAGACCACAGAATCATGGAGAGCTGAGGCCTTGTGACAGAATCCTGGTGTCTAGAAGCATGGCAAAACACCTGCTGGGTCACCGGGGTTTTAAACCTAGCTGAACCAGAAACAAGGCTGCCTTTAACAGTCCCACATTCTACCACTAAGAAAACCATGAAAATGTGACCTAATAACTTGGGTTTCTTTGTGGTCTTACTGTAATAAGACATATGCACCAATGTTTATTAACCTCTGACCATTAACTTCAATGATTCTGGGAAATTTTATTCAAAATACACATGTTCATATATTAATGATATAAAAGTTGTTTTTAAATTTAATTTAATCTCTAGGTGCAAAGGATTAAATACTCTGAAATGTAGAATTATACAACAAATTTGTTTTTTCTCTGGATTAGTAAAAGCATTCACATTGAATTTTATTCCATGGTATCATTTAAAAAGTTAAACTTAGCCAGTACAATTCATACTGTGACTTCTTCAACTCCTTAGAAATCTATTCATGTAAGCATATCTGTGAACAAGAGTTTTGTGTGATCTTCACAGAAATTAAAGTTGCTTCCCTCTATTAATAAATCACATAGGTATATTGACGCCATAATTCATGTCACGAGAATCTGAAACGTTTATTATCAATTGTTTTCAGAGGAGTATAGAGAAAACACAATTTTACTCTAAAATTCCAAGTACAGAGAAAGGAGAATGGTTTGCCCCTTAAGTAGCTTTGAGATGGGGATGAATAAGGTTCCATATAGAACTATGGTAGCAGGTTACAAACTTGCTATCAGAATTAAGAGTTTGTGATAAACACTAGTTTCTGTATATACACAAGGTACAAGAAATGAATGGGTGCATGAAAATAATATAAAAACAGAAATACAGTCATAAAATATGTCAATAATCAAACAACAAAATAACCACAAAGGAAAAATAAACACATATCATATGTGCATGTGATATTCCCACATCTAGAAAAGAGCTACAGTGTGTCAATGGCTCAATGAGAGAGGAAGAAATAGTTTTCTCTGGCTGAATGGATATCAAATTCCAAGTGGCAATTCCTGAACATGTGTACATATGATGCATTCTAAATGAGCTTTATAGATTGTATATATCTGTACACAAATTTGTGTAGATATACATACATACCTAAATAACAGTGAAAATGAAGAAGAGTGCATGAATTTGGGGTAAGACACATTGGAAATGTTACAGGAGAAGAGGAGAAGACTGACATAATGATGGTGCTCATATATAAAGTTCTCAAAAATTATAAAAATATAAATTGGTACGTTAATAAAAAACATTTTAAAGATGTGATAATAGTTTCTATCTGTATTACTATGAGAGATGCGAGTGTTATATACACATATTGAGGGACATTCCAGAAAATATCTGATATGTAGTTCTCCAAATGCTTCAGGTAAACACATGAAAGAAGCATCTTATACTATGATGGTATGGCTGATGACTATAGGACCATGGTGAGAATTCTGGAACCAAAAGAGAGGAGATTATTTAAGAAAGAAGGAAGCTACACACAGCATTGACTTTAACAATCAGAGCATTGGTTCATTAATTGTGTCAAATGAACTATATTGTGTGGGTTAATACTCTCTTATTTCATATAACAAAATACTTAAAATAATCAACTAAAAGAGAAGAAAGATTTATTTTGGCACACATTTTTTGAAAATTCAAATTCATGTTCAGTTGGCCCTGTTACTCTAAACAAAACAAGGTATTATTCTCGAGAAAGCAGCTGAATACTTCATGGTGTACAGGGAACAAAGAAAAGAGGCTGGAATCCCATTATTCCTTTCAAGGCCATTCCCATAATAACCTAAAATTCCACTAGGCCCCATCTCCTTAAGGTCTTAATGTTATTCTATTGCCAAATTTACCACCACACCTTCAATTCAAGCCTTTGGAGAACATTCCACATCCAAATTATAAAACAAATAGAAGATACTAATCAAAAAGGCATTTGAGGGTGGTCTGTGTGGAAATTCTTTGTAATATCTTTACATTAACTCTGTAAATCTAAAATAATTCTAATATTAAAAAGTTTATTGAATGTATTTGTGAATATATAATATACATGTATTTAATCATTGTAATAAGGTATATTTATTACAAAGTATCAAATTTATTAACATCATATTTTTTTCTTCTAGGAAAAGAAATTGAGAATTTATAATTTTTATGTTGAATATTTTATTATACCAATTATGATTCCATAGTTTACAAATACTACAAATGTTATTTCAAAATATTATAACTGATCTATAAATTAAACTGTTTTTTAGTAGTAAACATACATATGGTATCTAAAAAAAGTAAGAATTTTGATTGTAATATAAGTACAACTGGGAATCTTAGTGAAAGTATGATTAGTAACCCTTGCAATAGATAATCCAAAGTTGATTATTTGTTTATTAAAATGGATTTCTTTAAAACTAGCATACTATGAAAAAGGGTTTACAATGTTATTTCTCCAAAATATTATGAAATGTAAAGTTTTTCTTTCTCAAGTATGTGTGAAGTGACTTTATAACTTGAAGAATATACTATTTTTAAATATTAAGTATTCTAGCTTAGTAATGACTTAACATCACTGTGGGAAATAAGTATGCATATGTGTTTATAATACTTGCAATCCTAGTTTTATTTTTTTCTAATCATAATAAAAACAAAATGTACACTAATAAAATCTCTTAGACTTTATTTCAATTACATTATTATCCAGGTTGGGAAAAATGAATCAATAGAGGAATGCTGTATTTGCATATGCCGAGTGGAAGGTACAACCCATTATTTCTAAATTGACAAATTTATGATTCTTCTATAATATCTCATATATCCATTTGTCAAAATCATAGTGTAAATCCAGGTGAAAATTCTGTGTATGAGAAAGAGAAAGAATTATGTTGCAGTAAACAAAGCTGAAAGACTTGGAGATCTGAAGAAAGTTTTGACATCAGGAATGGAGATGCAGAGTTTGGAATTTATCCAGCTGGTTTTAGATCTTAGAAAGTAAAAATACACAAAAATACATTAAGTAGAAGACTATGAGAAAGACTTAGGAATCAACTTACTCAGTACAGTAATATCTGCATGGGCTCAAGCCTGAGGCTCTTGCTTGGATTCTTAGGATCCACAAAAATTTTAGAGGATAACCTATCCCTGGGATCCTACTACTAGTACTTTCCAGCTTGATGATAATGGACTAAACCTCTGAAACTAGCTCCAATAAAATGTTGTCTTCTATAAGAGTTGCCTTGGTCATGGTATCTCCTTACAGCAATGAAAACCCTGCCTAAGACAGAAGTTGGTATCAGGGACTGGGGTATGGCTGCGATAGGCCTGACCAAGCTTTTGTTTGGAGGAATGTGTATCCTGGGATTTTTTTAAGCAGTAGAATACTTTAGGTGGAACTCAAAAGGTCATACTAGTAGAAGCACGGAAGATAGTTCTTCATGGTGTTATGAATGGTGGGGACTTAGCTCTTGACATTTTGGAGGAGAAGAATTTCAGTATGTAGCCTAGAGAATGTTCTTGTAATATTTTGAAGATGAATGTGAAAGCCTTTTGCCCATGTCTGAAGAGTCTACCTGAGGCCAAGGTAAAGAGATTTCAAATAACTCCATTGGTTAAGAACATCTCAGAAAATCTCAGCATAGACTTTGCCCTCTAGTTCACTCTCATGAAGAGCATTTTGATCAAGCATAGTGATCTTAGAAAGTAAAAATACACAATGTAAAGTTCAAGTAATAAAGGGGCAACAGGAAGTGCATTGGGGCTAAATCCTGTTTATGCTCAAGGAGATAATAATTAGACTATATAGTGGTAAGTTTGAAACAATATCCCACTTATCTAAATCTATTGCTTATATATTTGCCTTTGAACAAGTAGTAGTTCAAATAATGCCAATCATGTTAGGCATTATTATTACTTGGTTTTGTTTTCATTTGGACATAAGGAAATATGACTGTGTCAAATTAACAAGGGGTGTATTGTGATGGTTATTCTTGGTTGTTAACTTGATCTATACTGAAAAGCCTAGGTTCAGGAATGTGGTATATGCCATTAATCCTAGAACTCAGGAGACAGATGCATGCAGATCTCTGATTTTGAAGTCAATTTATACAGAAAGTTCTAGGACAGCCAAGCTTAGGGAATCAGGGATGTAATAGAACAAGGAGAAAGGCATGTTTCAGCTCCAGCAAGCAGCACAAATTAGAAGCTTCAGCTATATTACTATGGTTTAGAGTAAAGAGTAGAAGGAGATTGCTAGTACACTTGATGCTGGTTAGCCATAGCTAAGAAATTGGTGATGCTTAAAACACAGTCAGCATCCCTGAGGTGAAGTCTTCTGGGAAGTGTTTTCTATAATCAAAAAGAAGCTGTGTTTCAGAGATAACCAAGGTTGTAACTCATGCTGCAGCTGGACTTGGTATTAATTTTGAAGGCATGAAGCACTCATGAGAGAAACTGAGGCTTGGCATTCTGAAAGGCCAGGAAAGGTCATTGATGAAGGTACACCCTCAGTGGTAGATGGTGGCTCAGGACTGAGGGGGTCAAGCAAATATATTGAGGTTTGGCACCATCAGAAGAACCTATGAGAGGTTATTTGTGAAGGCTATTTTTAGCAGGTCTCCAGCAAATTGAAGATGCCAGTACCATGGGATGATCACCAAGAACATCAGCAGCAGTGGAGTCAACCAGATCCTAGAGTGATATAGAAGGCATAGCTGAAGAAGTGACCCCACAAGCCCTTTGGAGAAGTCAAGAAGATAATCTATGGGTCCCAGACAATGGAACAAAGAAGCTATGAAGTTGAAGTTGCCTTGAAGACCCCAAAATGACAGATATGCCAGAGCTGCTAAAAGGGTGTAGAACTACCCCAAGAGAAAGAATTATGTTGCAGTAAATAAAGCTGAAAGACTTGGAGATCTGAAGAAAGTTTTGACATCAGGAATGGAGATGCAGAGTTTGGAGTTTATCCAGCTGGTTTTTGGTTTTGCTTTGGTCAAGTATTTCACCACTATGATATTTTTCAATGGTAATATATATTTTGTGATATTAGGGGTATAAAATCTGCTTTTTATTTTGATTTTATAGGGTATTATAGTTAAGAAATTGAATGAATCTCAGAACACACTTTAAGCTTTGGGCATTTTTTGCTTAGACTATTATAGACCATGGAACTTTTGAAGTTGAACTAAAATATGGAATGTAGTGCTTTGAAAATGGTTGTCCAATGGAGTGGCACTATTAAGAGGTATGGCCTTGTTGGTGTAGTTGTGGCACTGATGGAGAAAATTTGTCATTATGGGGGGCTTTGAGACCGTCCACCTAGCTACCTGGAAATAAGTCTTCTCCTGGTTCTTTTTGGAACAAGACATAGAACTCTCACCTTCTTCTCCAGTGCCATGCCTGCCTGGAAGATGCCATGCTTCCAGCCTAGAAGATAATGGACTGAACCTCTGAACCTGTAATGTAGCTCCAATTAAATGTTGTCCTTTATAAGAGTTCCCTCGGTCGTGGTGTTTCTTCACAGCAATGGAAACACTAAGACAATCATTATAGTTCCTCTTTCAAAAGTAAAACAAAGGAGAGTGACTGAATATCTGACATCAGCCTCTGTGCTTCACAATCAAACTCACCCATATAAGTCACACATACAAAAACATGCATATGTGTTAATATACAACAACCCTGGGTATACCCTATTGCTTTCTATATATTTAATATATATCACTATATGGAGTAGCTGTATTCTACATTTATATAGTTAACTTTGTAGTATTCATAATAATGGTAATAATATGTGTAACTTCTTTTGGGAAATTTAAAAAAAAATCACATTCATTTACATTTGTGTGTGTGTTATACAGAGGTGTAGGCTACACCAGATGAGTGGAGGTCATACAATAGTTAATTTTCTTTTCCCATTATGTAAGTTCCAGAGATCAGACTCAAGCTATCAGACAGAAAGTGAGCACATTTACCCTCTGAGTCACCTTGCCAACCTTGCACCTATTTCCTTATGATTGACTCCCATTCAATTAGAACTTACCTTAAATAGTTACTTGGCTTGAATGTTAAATATTCCTTATATGGTCATGTGTTTAAACACTTGATCCCCAAATAGTAGCAATATTTCATAAAGTTTTGGAATTTTATGAAATAGACTCTACAAGGTCTCCAGGGGCTAGGAGGACTACAAGTAAGTATCCCAATTACTGAATGGATAGCCAGTGGCCTTCTTCCTACCTCTCTCCCTTCTCCATCCACCTACTTAAGCTGTAAGCCACAACAGAGTTTATTTCTTAAATTGCTTCCTATTGTATGGTCACAGAAGCAAGGAAAATAGCTGATATAGTCAAGAAGATGGATTTTAATAGTTTTGCTTTAAAATATTAGTTGCATTCTTAATGTTGATAACATTTATACAAGAACATATGTTTGAAGTCCATTATAACCAACTGGGAGCAAGGATATGGAGAAGCATGGTTTGCTGGATTTTTTCTTCTTGTTCTCTTTGTTTAATTTTAGTTATTATCTACAAGTTCTTAGGTTTTGCTTCATTTGTATAATTATTTTTGGTAGTTGGGGATTCCCTGTAGAGGAATTTTAATCCAGCAATATGGCTGCTCTGGCAAGGGATCACATCCAAAGAATTTGTAAATTTGTGTGATCCTATTGCGATGACACACCTCTAAGCCCTGTGCCTAGATTATAGACACAATTTTAGTACACACTTTTAATCTCAAACAATGAAGGTAAATTTATTTTGTAGAAGGAAGCAGTCATGTTTGGAAGTGACACCTAATTGAAGGACAGACAATTGATAAATCACAGAAATATTTGACAGAATGAGTCAGAGACTGGATATGCTCAATTCTCATGAGAACAGACAGGCAAGAGAGGCTACTTAAGAGTTAGTCAGTTCAGTGAATGCAGTTCAGTTCCATATAGTTGAGTGAAGCTGAGCTCAGTTTGATGCAGACAAGTTTGGTTCTTGAATTCAGTCAACTTGTAGAGTTCAGAGGCAGTTTTCCGAAGCAGAGCAATTCAGTAAGAAGCCAAGAGAAACCAATTTGAATCAGTCATCTTAGAGAGAATTTTGAACGAGAACACCTAATTTGAACCAGTCAGCCTAAGATTGAAAGCTAGAGTGAGTTTATTCAGCAGTAATCCTCCAAGATGATAATTACATCTGTCAAATAAAAATTACTTTTACAATTCCCTTTCAGGAATTATTTTTAAAATATAGGGGAAAAAACAGCCAGAGTCATTGCCCATTGTTGGGGTCTTAGATGAAATTAACCTCAAATAGAAGTTATTCCAATTCAATTCCAGTATTTAAAATATGGAGAATATAATGATTAAGTGATACCCAAATTGATGACACTACAAGATTGAGAAATGTGTTCAAACTCTGGCCCATGCCTTTTCATAAACATTTGCATTATTTCTAGGTTGTTGGTGAAGATTATTATATTATTTTCTCTCTGTCTAATGCATGCAATAAAAATGCATTCATAGAAAGACACCCATGCCATGCACATACAAATAATACAAGCAACAGCTGTGAAGTGTTCTCCCAAGCTGTTGTTTGAAAATAATTATGTGAATGCCAAAATTATATTTATAGCCATGTACTTAAATCCTAGAATAGAAATTAAAAAAAATGCATTCTTGAAATGGCTTTCAGATTTGTAAGTGTGCTGTGTTTATATGTGATTGGAAATAGTATTCTAATATTACTCTAAAAAATGTATAATTGACTGGTTTTCTTTACAAACGATTTGACTACTCAAATAACTTGAATTTGGGAATAATTTCCAAAATGATTATTTATAATCTTAATACTGCTTATCCCATGTTTTTCTAGATTCTCTTCATTTGCCATTTACAATATTTACTTAAAATTTTACCAATCTAAAAATAAACCTAGATGTTAATTAAAATAATTGAATACCAATTTTTCACTGTAGACCAATCATATTTGAAGGAAAAGAGGAGACTTATATTTTTGTCTGTGTGTCTTTCTTTGCATCTATGTTGATCTCTGTCTCTCTCTGTGAAGGAGCGTGTGTGTGTGTGTGTGTGTTTGAATATAAGTATGACTATTTAGAGTTTAGGAGTATTACTTTAATAATAGAAGAAAATTAACAATAGCAATTATGAATTCATTTGAAAAGTATCAAGCAGGCAAAATGTGGAGAAATTTATGCTGTACTCCTGTACTGTTTTTCTCTCTTGATGCTTAAAATTTGTGGCAACCAGCCAAAGGCTCCTGAGAAGAGAGTCTGCCATTTGGCTAGGAAGCATCAAGAAAACAAAATTAATCTTAGTAATATAGGCAGCCTGATTCATTGACTCATGAACTTTACTCTGCTCTCATTCTTACTAAAGCCCATTCCTCCTTTTTATTTTGAAAACTAAATTCTAATAACAAAAAGAATCATAAAGAGTGAATTGAGAATAGACTTTTGGCATCATCTACCTAATAATGCCTTTGGAATGCAGTTTTAGAAAAACCCTAAATAAGTACAGTGTTGAAGATTGGCTCTTTGTATTTCAAATGAGATGGAGTAAATTATGACACGTTTCACTTTTGCTTTTTATGAGTGGTCGTCTCTTTTCTATACATATAACCAATGCCATACACCTACTGATTCAGGTTTGCATAAAATTTTATTTTCTCTGTTGCTGTAGTTGCCATAGGCATGCTACTATTAAGAATGGGGATCTGATATTTCTACTGAATAGTTCTGTGACTCACAAATTCTTGGTGTATAATAAAAGAAAACATCATACTGGTTCATACTTCAAAACTATAAAGAGATACAGACTTTGAAGTTATATATAACATGATATAGAAACTACAATAAAAATCATATTAGTCATAAAAGCATTTGATTAAAGGTTGCCTCTTGGGATTCAGATGTTTTGTATTCAAAATCATTGTACATTTCATTTCTTACAGTACTATATGTCACCATATAAATATCTTACTCTTTTAAGCTAGAACAGTCTATAACATAATCTTGAATTTTTAAAACCAAGTGGTGATAAGATATTTAACTTTGTGAAAGATATATATATATATATGTATATATACATATGTTTACTTTCAATAAGAACTGACAGATTATGATTATTAAGATAACACACTTCAAATCTGAAAAATTGAAGGCAAATGATTAAATTTTAAGGAATAATAGCCTTTCTCTTAATAAAGTATTTTTTTATTTTATTGTTGTTTTTGTTAAGTTGCTTATTATTTATAGTATGCACAAAATCATATTTAGATATTAGAAACAATGTGAAGGCAGAGATTTACTTGCTTGAAGGTTATTTTATGTCCTCTGTAGCCACTGATAAAATGTGATTGAGTGTGAGCGCCCCTCTCGTCAGCAAGAAAGACACCACAATAGGATCCTTCTGCACACGTTTATTGGGCTGCGCATTGACTGTATAGGTGAAAGACAACGAGCCCTGGGCCTCTCACTCTTATATACTATCAGTTCTCATCCACGAACAGCAGGCCACGCCACCTCACCAGGCACGCAGCTTCAGCTAATCAGGGCAGCAGGGGCATATCTCCACCAAAATGGCTTCACCAGTAACTTGGTACACCTGTGCAGCTCTCACAATATTTGTGGTTTATATGAGGAAGTCAGGTGCAAGTCATACGACTTAGCTGCAGTCCTTGGCACCTTCTTGGGACTGCTGCCACACCTGCTCCCCACATCTCCCCCTTTTTTCTTTTTTGGCAGAGAGAATGTCTGTCTTAGATTGCCCCCTGCATCAATGTCCCTTACCCGTCCTTGGGAGGCAAACAGCATTGGTTTGATCCCTGTCTTAGGTTGGTGACATGCCCAGGGAGTCTTATCCGTCACTGACTACTTCTCTGTCATGCCAAGCCACACTTGGGGAGATTGTGTTTTGCTTGCAGCAGGTGCATCAAAAGGCCAGGATGTTGATTAATCTATGGCCAGATTTTGATTGCTGCAAACAAGCCTCATGGGTGAAGGTAGAGGTCTGATCCCCAGTGTGCAAGCATAGGGGCCTTACACAAAACCATCCCTTGGGCTCATCACCCAGAGAGGTCTTTGTCAGCTCCCGTGTCGTTTTTTTTCCTGGGGGAAGGGAACTAGGACACTGAACCTTCATGCAATCAGACGTGCCTTCCACAGGATGCCAACAGCAAGCTATCCTCTGTGCAGTGCTTAGCCTCGAAACCCATGGCATAACGCAGCATTATTTCTTTAGAGCGGCAAACCGAATCTGAGGAGATTGTCCCACCTCCATTGTGGCAAAAGCCTGCGCTACCATGGCGAAAGTGCGGGCCTGCACACACTGCACCTGACACATGTGCCAAACACACAACACACACACACTATTACAAGCATACATCCCAGGGCTCCCATCAGCCCTGAGGCAAGGAATAGACAGTTTGTAAACAAAGTAACTTGAACAGGCAAAGGTACAAAGCAAGGCATCCTAGTCACAACAGCCAAATGTTATAATGAATATCACTACTACAATTAACATTATTCTTATAAACAATAAACACAAAAGGAGATCACATACAAACAGGCATAGCCAGAAAAGAAACATTCCTTCCTCCAGCAAATTGAAATACAGAAGTTTCAGACACATTAGAACCATTCCAATAAAATTTGCATTACCCCAGGCCCCTCCTGCCACCTGGCTTAAGGGGGAAAGATCAGTGCAATTACCATTCACCCCACATAACAACCATACATATAAGGGGCACTGCCCAAGGTGGAAGGGAATCAGGAACACTCCTACAAAAAGGGGGGCCCATCTAGGTTGGGAGGGTATAGTGTCATTGCCCTTGGATATACTGGCAGGACACACCCCTCGAATCCAGGTAACATTCGTTTTAGTAGATACAGGTGAACACAATCACTCATCTGTGAAATATTTTGAATCATCTGAAAACACAACAATCCCTTTAGCTGAAGCAGCATAGAAAGAAGGAAATTGTAGTGAAGCATTAGATGTAAAGAATTGAGGAAACACTTGAATGCGTCAATGACATGGGTTTCAGGAACACAGCCCCAACGTAGCTCTTCAGTTCTCACTAGCCAGAGCATTCCCAGCCACAGGAACATCCAAGTCCTCACAGCTCCACCTTCCCTGAATTGCTCTGGTCAGCCACTCCGGGACCTGCAGCTGTTGTCGATGATCCTGAGGAAACACAAACAGACCCTCTCTCCCAAACCAATTGAGAGCACTCCTCTCACCTGATTCAGTGCCTCATTACCTCTCTGGAGTTCTGCAAGACCTTCAACACTGGTGGGCAATGATTTCCACACCCTTATGGCAATCTGACTTACCTGCTCAAACACCTGCACTGGATATCCTTAGTCAAGGGACCTTGACTAAGCAGCATATCCCTGTCCCATGCTGGATTTATCTCTGCCCTGCTTGGTCGGTGAAAATAGGACATCCCAGCAAGGAGAATCTAACCTCTCTCCAAACCTCCAGACAGAAGGTCTGCTTATAGGTGGCTGCCGAGGAGGCATAGGGAGGGGGCGCAGAAGCCAATTCGCCTTCCTCCTCCGCCTCGGCTCTTTTATTTTGTCCTTTCTGTCCACCTGGTAACACTGTGTCTCCTTTCTTTTTCTTTTTTCTTTTTAAGCCCTTCTCCTCTTCTGATACACTTTCTTGTTGCTCTGTAAGGATTTTCTGACCTGTCTTGACTGCCCGACAATTCAAACAGTAACAGAGTCCATATATCAGAACAAACAAGACCAATATTATCAGACCTACCCACAAAGGGTCAATGGGAGAAAAAAGCATAACTACACAGCGAGGATCTATTGATCACTACACTGAGGTTATAGTTCCTTAACTTGTCCCCAAACCATGAATCTTAATTTGTCCCAAAACCGTGAACCTTAACTTGTCCCAAAACCATGAACCTTAACTTGTCCCAAAATCAGGAACCTTATCATTACTGCCAGAGAGGAAACAGGACGTCTCCCGTTTTCCTTCTGTCCCTAGGAGAGCTCTGAAATAGCTTATTTTCATTTTTCTCTTCTTATATTTCTTATTTTACTTATATTTCTGCGCATGCCTTCTTTTTCATTTCTCTCTGTTTCTGATATGCTTCCCTGGTGCTCCTGCAAAAGTTGCTACCCTTATCAAGGCAAGCGACAATTACCGGACCTACTGTATAAGAAAGCATACCTCTCAGAGACTCACATTAATTTCTTTTTACTTACCGGTACCACTGTTCCCCAGCTGAAGAGTTCTGAATCCACACAGTTGAATCCTTCTCAACAGTCTGTGTTGCGGGAACACTTCATTAACCTCTCCTTCCCCGTGATACAGTTCTGAATCCTCCTTGTAACAGGGGGTCTTCGCTCATGCCTGAAGATGTTACTTCCCTGGTTTCAGCACCATTTGTGAGCACCCATCTCGTCAGCAGGAAAAACACCACAATAGGATCCTTCTGCACACGTTTATTGGGCTGCGCATTGACTGTATAGGTGAAAGACAACGAGCCCTGGGCCTCTCACTCTTATATACTATCAGTTCTCATCCACGAACAGCAGGCCACGCCACCTCACCAGGCACGCAACTTCAGCTAATCAGGGCAGCAGGGGCATATCTCCACCAAAATGGCTTCGCCAGTAACCTGGTACACCTGTGCAGCTCTCATGATATTTGTGGTTTATATGAGGAAGTCAGGTGCAAGTCATTGCAGTCCCTGGTGCCTTCTTGGGACTGCTGCCACACCTACTCCCCACAATTGAGACAGAATTAACTTTATAAACTTTTATATAATTTGTTAGGTTTTGAAGGAATGCCCAATTTGGAGGGAAGTTTTTGTTTTGTCCCAAATAAAAAGATGAAGACTTCCAGGTTCGATGTGATAGCTGCTAAAAAGAATTAAAGTGAAAAGGCAGATTTATCTGTGATAAAATATACGAAGAAAGGAGGAACATAAAACCTGATCAGAGATGGGCAGGAGGCTGAAAGCCTCCATCCTCAGCACCTGGAGGGTGGATTACAAGTGTGAACCATAGCCTAGACTACATAGTAAGACTATTATTGTCTTTGAAAATCAATCAAAGCAAAACAAATGAAAGTATTGAAAACTTTCTTCACGGGAGAATTTTTAAAGTATTTTTAATGGATCTTAATAGATCCGGAGTTGATTAATCTTAAATTACAGGTATCCAAACTTTTCCATTGATAATTAAAGTAGGACAGGATTATGTGAACCATATTAACAGAACAAATCAGAATACTTAATAATATAGTCATATTAATTTCAGTGTAGTATTGTAAATTAACTGATTGTGATATTGGATTCACCCTGATGATTATCCAAAGCTGGTACTTAAAGTCAGCCTTGTAGTCAAGTAGCTGACTGAGTAATGGATTCTTCATCAACATGTTCTCTGAAACTGATGCTGGTGAAATTGTGTTACTAATAAATTGTGATATTGTTTTTTTTTTTTTAAACAAGAAGGCATCCAACCATACCAGTCAGGAAAGCAGGTAGGCTAACTACAGGTCTTCACCATTTCTGCCTCTTTTCCAGTTCCATTACCAGTCTCATCTCCAGCTCTGTAGTAGACACCTGCTCCAGCCTTCCCTACACTTCTAGCCCCATCTTCAGGGGAATCACACAGATCTTGCATACCAATCTTCCCATAGTGATTCATCCATTATCTTATGCCCCAACCCTAGTGGGCATCCTCTGGGGACCTACAGGTCACTCCAGTTATAGAAGCAAATAAACTATCTGAAAATCTTCACCTCTCTTCCAACTCCATCCACCTAGTTGCAGCCCCAGTTCTGAAGCAGATCACTTGTAGTCTCCCTACCTTCCTGCCTATAGTTGGCCATACAGACCTTCCCTTCCAATGTTTGCTGTACCATTCATCAATTTATCCCAGTCCTCAACCAGAGTTGACATTCTCTGAGAAAATAGAGGCTACTCCTGAAAGAGAACCAAGTAGTCTAACTGGATTTTTACAACTCCCTTTTCTCCAAATTCAAATCTAAATCTCACAATCATTGTCACAGACAACCTGCTATAGCAGTCCCAACCTCTCCACCACATCTCCAGAAGACCACTGAGAACTTCTCCTCCAAACTACCCTTCACACTCTCCCCTGTTAATCCAGTTTCTAACTTCAGCAGGCTTTCTTTGAGAATGTACCAGCCAAACATGGGAAAGAAACAAGTAGAACAGACCATCTGCATTCTTAAGTGTCAGTACACAATAACTAAGAACACATATTACCCTGAACTTCCAGGGGTCACATCTTCCAGGATCCTAGAAGAATTACCTACCAAGCAGCAAATAAGAATGAAAGAAGGAAACAGAAACCAGGAACAAAACACCCACCCTGGTACCAAAGATAAATCAGGATCAGATAAACCATCTAAACAGTCCCATAATCCCTAAAGAAATAGTAGCAGCCATATAAAGTCTCCCTACCCAAAACCAGCCCAGGCTGTATTGGTTTAGTATAGAATTATATCAGACCTTTAAAGAAGACCTAATTCCAATACTCTTCCAACTATTACACAAATGGAAACAGAAGGAATACTACCCAATTCTTTCTGTGAAGCCACAGTTGTGTTGCATATTCTCCCTTGGAAATGGAATGGTTTCTGTCTAATCAGGATCTTTTCAAAATTTCCTTTCAGAGGACTTCATAAGAGATTTTCTTCTACTTCTATAGTGTCTAATATTCCAAACCGATTTAAAAAACTGGTTGAGAACATATTACTTTTTAGCTTCAGAGATATCATGTATATTAAGAGGCAGTTAGCTATTATAAATTGTTTTGATGACATAAAAATGTCAATACTGAGTTGTATATTTTAAAATAAATTGTATTAGTTTAATTTTTTAAAAAAAGCTGGGATTTACCCGAGCACCAGGGGGAGCCATCTTGATTGCCAGATCCCATTGAGATTGTCTGCGCAGGTGAGACTGTGGAATACAGAAGCTAACTGCTTCTGGGACAGGCAGAAGCCACAGAGCTTCTGAGGCAGACTCATTTCGGGCTACAGATATACAGGCACCTTCCCTGGCAGAGGAGAGGTGTCTGCCCTACCCAGGAGTTGGCACCTGGGGTAGACATTTTGGTGCCCAAAACCCTTGAGACTAGTCTGTCCAGGTGAGAATGTGGACTACAGAGGCTAACAGCTTCTGGGACAGGCCCTGTCTTGGGCCTTCATCTTATGCCAGGAGGCAGGACAGAACGCCAGATATCTGTGCACATTCCCGCAAGAGGAGAGCTTACCTGCAGACAGTGCTCTAACCACTGAAACTCAGGAAAGACCTAGTTTCCCATGTCTGCTGATAGAAGCTACCAGAATAATGGGAGGAACAAGCTCTAACCAGAGACAACTATAACAACTAACTCCAGAGATTACCAGATGGTGAAAGGCAACTGTAAGAATCTTACTAACAGAAACCAAGACCACTCACCATCATCAGAACCCAGCACTTCCACCTCAGCCAGTCCTGGGAACCCCAACACACCTGAAAAGCTAGAACCGGATTTAAAAGCATATCTCATTGTGATGGTAGAGGACATCAAGAAGGACTTTAATAACTCACTTAAAGAAATACAGGAGAACACTGCTAAAAAGGTAGAAGTACTTAAAGAGGAAGCACAAAAAATCCCTTAAAGTTTTGCAAGAAAACACGACCAAACAGGTGATGGAATTGAATAAAACCATCCAAGACCTAAAAAGGGAAGTAGACACTATAAAGAAAACCCAAAGTGAGGCAACACTGGAGATAGAAAAACTAGGAAAGAAATCTGGAACTATAGATGCAAGCATTAGCAACAGAATACAAGAGATGAAAGAGAGAATCTCAGGTGCAGAAGATTCAATGGAGAACATCTGCAAAACAATCAAAGAAAATACAAAATGTAAAAAGATCCTAACTCAAAATATCCAGGAAATCCAGGACGCAATGAGAAGACCAAATCTACGGATAATAAGAGTAGATGAGAATGAAGATTTTCAACTCAAAGGGCCAGCAAATATCTTCAACAAAATTATACAAGAAATTTTCCCAAACCTAAAGAAAGAGATACCCATGAACATATAAGAAGCATACAGAACTCCAAATAGACTGGACCAGAAAAGAAATTCCTCCTGACACATAATAATCAGACCAACAAATGCACTAAATAAAGATAGAATACTAAAAGCAGTAAGGGAAAAAGGTCATGTAACATATAAAGGCAGGCCTATCAGAATTACAACAGATTTTTCACCAGAGACTATGAAAGCCAGAAGATCCTGAACAGATGTTATACAGACACTAAGAGAGCACAAATGCCAGCCCAGGCTACTATACCCAGGCAAACTTTCAATTACCATAGATGGAGAAACCAAAGTATTCCACGACAAAACCAAAATCACACATTATCTTTCCACGAATCCAGCCTTTCAAAGGATAATGACAGAAAAAAAAAAAAAAAGAATACAAGGACAGAAACAACGTCCTTGAAAAGGCAAGAAAGTAATCCTTCAACAAACCTACAAGAAGACAGCCACAAGAATAGAATGTCAACTCTAACAACAAAAATAAAAGGAAGCAACAATTACTTTTCCTTAATATCTCTTAATATCAATGAACTCAACTCCCCAATAAAAAGACATAGACTAACAGACTGGCTACACAAACAGGACCCAACCTTTTGCTGCTTACAGGAAACCCAACTCAGGAAAAAAGACAGACACCACCTGAGAATGAAAGGCTGGAAAACAATTTTCCAAGCAAATGGTCTGAAGAAACAAGCTGGAGTACCATCCTAATATTGAATAAAATCGACTTCCAACTCAAAGTTATCAAAAAACACAAGGAGGGGCACTTCATACTCATCAAAGATAAAATCTTCCAAGAGGAACTCGAAATTCTGAATATATATGCTCCAAATGCAAGGGGAGCCACATTCATTAAAGAAACTTTAGTAAATCTCAAAGCACACATTGCACCTCACACAATAATAGCGGGAGACTTCAACTCACCACTTTCATCAATGGACAAATTATGGATACAGAAACTAAACAGAAACACAGTAAAACTAACAGAAGTTATGAAACAAATGGACTTAACAGATATCTACAGAACTTTTTATCCTAAAACAAAAGGATATACCTTCTCAGCACCTCATGGTACCTTCTCCAAAACTGACCATATAATTGGTCACAAAACAGGCGTCAACAGATACAAAAACATTGAAATTGTCCCATGCATCCTATCAGATCACCATGGACGAAGGATGATCTTCAATAACAACATAAATAATAGAAAGACATCATTCACATGGAAACTTAACAACACTCTTCTTAATGATACCTTGGTCAAGGAAGGAATAAAGAAAGAAATTAAAGATGTTTTAGAGTTTAATGAAAATGAAGCCACAACCTACCCAAACTTATGGGACACAATGAAAGCATTTCTAAGAGGAAAACTCATAGCTCTGAGTGCCCCCCAAAAGAAACTAGAGAGAGCACACACTAGCAGGTAGACAACACACCTAAAAGCTCAAGAAAAAAAGGAAGCAAATTCACCCAAGAGGAGTAGACAGCAGGAAATAATCACACTCAGGAACGAAATCAACCAAGTGGAAACAAGAAGAACTATTCAAAGAATCAACAAAATGAGGAGCCTGTTCTTTGAGAAAATCAACAAGATAGATAAACCCTTAGCTAGACTCACTAGAGGGCACAGGGACAGCATCCTAATTAACAAAATCAGAAATGAAACGGGAGACATAACAACAGATCCTGAAGAAATTCAAAACACCATCAGATCCTTCTACAAAAGGCTATACTCAACAAAACAGGAAAACGTGGATAAAATGGACAAATTTCTAGACACATACCAAGTACCAAAGTTAAATCAAGATCAGGTTAATGATCTAAACAGTCCTATATGCCCTAAAGAAATAGAAGCAGTCATTTATAGTCTCCCAACCAAAAAAAAAAAAAAAAAAAAAAAGCCCAGAACCAGATGGGTTTAGTGCAGAGTTCTAGAGTTCTATCAGACCTTAAAAGATCTAATTCCAGTTCTTCACAAACTATACCACAAAATAGAAGCAGAAGGTACTCTACCCAATTCATTCTATGAAGCCACATTTACTCTGATATCTAAACCACAGGAAGATCCAACAAAGATAGAGAACTTCTGACCAATTTTCCTTATGAATATGGATGCAAAAATACTCAATAAAATTCTCACTAACTGAATCCCAGAACAAGTCAAAACAATCATCCATCCTGACCATGTAGTCCCTGGTGCACTCTGGAGGGAGGGGGGTCCCCCAACCTCCTATTTCCTGAAGTTGCCTGTTTACATTCTTTCTGCTGACCCTCCTTTTCCCTCACCCAGTACCAGATCAGGTTTCCCTCTCCCTTCTCCCCTCCCCACACACACCCACCCCATCCACTTTCCCTCCCAAGACCCTCCCTCCCTCCCCACTTGTGATTGCTCTGTTCTCTGTCCCAAGTAGGACTGAGATGTCTTCACTTGGGCAATTCAGCTTGTCCATCTTTTTGAGTTCTGTGGACTCTATCTTAGATATTCTGTACCTTTTTACTTTGCTAATACCCACTTATTAGTGAGTAAAAACCATGCACATCATTTTGCATATGAGTTACCTCACTCAGGATGATATTTTCTAGTTCCAACAATTTGCCTGCAAGACTCAGGATGTCCTCATTCTTAATAGCTAAGTAGTATTCCCTTATGTAAATGAACCCCATTTTCTGTAACCATTCTTCTGTCATGGGACATCTAAGTTGTTTCCGACTTCTGGCTCTCACAAAAAAAGACCACTATGAACATAGTGAAACATGTGCCCCTGTGGCATGGTGGGACATTTTTTGGGTATATTCCCAAGTGTGGTATAACTTGGTCTTCAGGTAGATATATTTCCAATTTTCTGACGAACTTCCAGATTGATTTCCAGAGTGGTTGTACCAGTTTGCAATCCCACCAGCAATAGAGGAGTGTTCCTCTTTCTCTTCATCCTTGTGAACATGTGTGGTCACCTGAGGTTTGATCTTAGCCATTCTGATTGGTGTAAGGTGGAATCTCAGGGTCATTTTGATTTGCATTTCTCTGATCACTAAGGACTTTGAATATTTCTTTCTTTTTTTTATTAGGTATTTTCCTCAATTACATTTCCAATGCTATCCAAAAAGTCCCCAATACACTCCCGCCCCCCAGTCCCCCACCCACCCACCCCCACCCCTTGGCCCTGGCATTCCCCTGTACTGGGGCATATAAAGTTGGCAAGTCCAATAGGCCTCTCTTTCCAGTGATGGCCGACTAGGCCATCTTTTGATACAAATGCAGCTAGAGTCAAGAGCTCTGGGGTACTGGTTAGTTCATAATAATGTTCCACCTATGGGGTTGCAGTTCCCTTTAGCTCCTTGGGTACTTTCTCTAGCTCCCCCATTGGGGGCCCTGTGATCCATCCAATAGCTGACTGTGAGCATCCATTTCTGTGTTTGCTAGGCCCCAGCATTGTCTCACAAGAGACAGCTATATCTGGGTCCTTTCAGCAAAATCTTGCTAGTGTATGCAATGGTGTCAGCGTTTGGAAGCTGATTATGGGATGGATCCCTGGATATGGCAGTCTTTAGATGGTCCATCCTTTCTTCACAGCTCCAAACTTTATCTCCGTAACTCTTTCCATGGGTGTTTTGTTCCCAATTCCAAGAGGGGGCACAGTGTCCACACTTTGGTCTTCGTTCTTCTTGAGTTTCATGCGTTTAACAAATTGTATCTTATATCTTGGGTATCCTAAGTTTTTGGGCTAATATCCACTTATCAGTGAGTACATATTGTGTGAGTTCCTTTGTTACCTCACTCAGGATGATGCCCTCCAGATCCATCCATTTGCCTAGGAATTTCATAAATTCATTCCTTTTAATAGCTGAGTAGTACTCCATTGTGTAAATGTACCACTTTTTCTGTATCCATTCCTCTGTTGAGGGGCATCTGGGTTCTTTCCAGCTTCTGGCTATTATAAATAAGGCTGCTATGAACATAGTGGAGCATGTGTCCTTCTTACCGGTTGGAACATCTTCTGGATATATGCCCAGGAGAGGTATTGCTGGATCCTCTGCCAGTACTATGTCCAATTTTCTGAGGAACCGCCAAACTGATTTCCAGAGTGGTTGTACCAGCTTGCAATCCCACCAACAATGAAGGAGTGTTCCCCTTTCTCCACATCCTCGCCAGCATCTGCTGTCACCTGAATTTTTGATCTTAGCCATTCTGACTGGTGTGAGGAGGAATCTCAGGGTTGTTTTGAGTTGCATTTCCCTGATTCTTAAGGATGTTGAACATTTTTTCAGGTGCTTCTCTGCCATTCTGTATGCTTTAGGTACTTCTCAGCCATTGGAGATTCCTCAGTTGTGAATTCTTGGTTTAGTTCTATACTACATTTTTAAACTGGGTTGTTTGGTTTTTTGGTGATTAACTTCTTGAGTTCTTTATATATTTTGGATATTAGTCCTCTATTGGATGTGGGGTTAGTGAAGATTTTTTCCCAATCTATACATTGCCAATTTGTCTTATTGACGATGTCCTTTGCCTTACAGAAGCTTTCCATTTTCATGAGGTCCCATTTATCAATTCTTGATCTTAGAGCATGAGCCATTGGAATTTTTTTTTAGGAAACTTCCCCTTGTGCCAATGAGTTCAAGGCTCTTTCCCACTTTCTCTTCTATTAGATTTAGTATATCTGGTTTTATGTTGAGGTCCTTGGTCTACATGGACTTGAGCTTGTACAGGGTGACAAATATGGCTCTATTTCCATTTTTCTACAACAGCTAGCCAGTAGACCAGCACCATTTATTAAAGATGTTTTCTTTTTTCGATATATATTTTTGGCTTCTTTGTCAAAGGCCAAGTGTCACTAAGTGTGTGTCTTTATTTCTGGGTCTTCAATTCTACTCCATTGATCAATGTGTCTGTCTCTGTACCAATATGATGTAGTTTTTATCACTATTGCTCTGAAGTAAAGCTTGAGGTCAGGGATGGTGATTCCCTCAGCCATTCCCTTATTGTAAAGTGTTGTTTTCACTATTCTGGGATTTTTGCTTTTCAGATGAATTTGTCGAATGCTCTTTCTGTGTCTTTGAAGCATTGTGTTGGGATTTTGATGGGGATTGTTTTGAATATGTAGATTACCTTCAGTAAGATTGCCATTTTAACTATGTTAATTCTGCCAATCCATGAGCATGGGAGATCTGTGGCCCATATTTGGCTCACTTAAACTTACATACCTTCAGACAGTAACACATTTTTTGAATCCTCACCACTTGTAGCATGCATTTTCCTTGAGCTATATAGCTTACTTGTCTGTTTGTCATAACCTTTAGAAACTCAGATTTTGAAAGTTTGAAGCCATAACAAAATGGACTGACCAGAAAGCCAGGATTTTTGCTGTTATTTAAGCAACAGTTAACCATCAATGTCCTCAGAGATCTGAGAAGAATAAATTTGAGTAGGAAGTATAACTTAAATGGGTTTTTATCATTAAAATGACAAAGACTTACTTAGTTGTTTGAGACTTACATAGTTCATTGCAGAAGCAGTAGTCAGTCTTGAATTGTTAGACAAGAGTAATATTTAATCTTTACCTGTCACACAGAACAGCAGGCCTTTGGGTGTCAGACTCAGGCTTCAGGCATTTTTACTGTAGAGGAAGAACTTGGGAAGCTGAACATACTTTGATGAAGCAGAATACAGAAGTCAATCTAAAAGTGTCCATAGTTCATGCAAGTTCTTAGCAGCAGGTAAGGCCTGGAGTAACCATGCTCAGTGGTTAGCATTTTCATAGCCAAGTTGGCATTGTCTGTCAATCTGGTGTTCTATTTGTTATCTTTGGAGAACTTAAAGTTTTTTGTTAGAAGGAGGTCTCTGTTTATTGTGGAAATTTTTCATTGAACATGTTAAATGCTATACATAGCAGATTTGAGGAGTCTGAGGTGCAATTATTTATTAAGTATACCTCATTTTAGAGTTAACACTGTAAACACATACACAGGAAGCTAAATAAAGCTTATTTCTGTCAGTAATAGATGTAGTAAACTTTTGCCATTACAGAATATTATGATTTGTTTTGTGTGACTGAGTTTAAGTTGTAGGCAGTGTCAGTCTAAGAAAGGGTTAAGGTGGGGAAGCAGGCCCTTGTCTGATGGAGGTGTTATTACAAGGCCAAGTATTATATTGTAATTTAGTTGGTAATTAAGAGAGGAGAATTTGGATTCTAGAAAAGAGGGGTTGGTTGGAATGTTGTAACAGCAGAGGCAGAGCTGACATAGGAGCAAGTGTAGCTGCTTGGCAAATGGATGCAAATTTGGTTTTAGGGCAGGAGGAGGGTAGTGTCTAGCTGAAAGGGGAGGGGTCTTTTGGAGCAATGGCAGTGTGGGGGGGGGGATGGGCTCAGTGGAGGCAGCTAGAACAAATTCTGAGACCCATGGGGGTTGAGAGCTGGGAAAGGTCACAGTAGCCCATGCACTGGCCGAAAAATATCATGGGTATTTCCTGGAGGAAGTTAAGGGCAGGAAGGATGTTGTAAAGATTCAGACGGCCCTAAGGGGTCAGAAGGCCCTAGGTAAGCTAAAGTTTCTAGGGGCACCATGTGTGACTTCTTGTTAAGGAGGGCTGGAGAAGCTGATGCCTTGTGAGTGAACATTGACTACTATCCCAGGCCAGACTGGACTGGGCCATGAAGGTAGGTGGGGCTGATGGAGGTGGGGGAATCACTTTTGGAAGTTTTCAGAACTCAAGCCAGCTGAAAAAAAGGAGGGGACATCAGCACTTGTGGGCAGTGGGGACTGTAGATGTTGCAGCACCTAGGGCCTGAGGGACATATTCTAATGTGTAGGTGCTAAAGCTAAAAGGGTAATTTTCTCTGAGCGATACAAAGGGTATGGGTGGGAGGCAGGGTTGGCTGATCCAAGTGCCTGTCAGTCAGTGTAGGACCTGAGATAGAGCAAATGGTTACAATGGGCACATAAATACAACTTCAGATAATTTAGGAGTGCCACAGAGGGCTTAGAGGAGGCAAAGGAGGAAGCAGATAACTATTCAGGCACCAAAGTTATTGTTGAGTGCTAAAGTACACCATTAGTATGAGTTTATTGAGTGGAGGAAACGTTTTTGTCATCAGTGGAGGCTCATGAGACAAATTCTCAGCACAAGGAGGATTCATATGCCCCAGAGAGACTGAGAGCAGGGATAAGAGACAAAGACCTGAGCTAGAGGAAGATGGAGCTGGGGAGAACAATGCGTGGGAGTGCAGAGATATTTCTTCTGGAGGACAAATGTCTGCCTCTGGATAGAGAGGAGTTAGATGTGTCCCATAGGGAAATGGTGGTTTGTAAAGGAAAAGGGGGGAACCCTGTGTTAGGATGAGGTATTTGATTTTTTTTTTTGTCTTTTTTTTTTTTTTTTCCTGAGCTGAGGACCAAACCCAGGGCCTTGAGCTTGCTAGGCAAGCGCTCTACCACTGAGCTAAATCCCCAACCCCTGGTATTTGATTTTTAATTGAATGCTAATTAGGTGAGCCAAAGACACTTCTGATAGCTGCCCCTTGGTAGTCAGCCTCAGGAGGAGAAAGTAGACAAAATTCTAAGAAGATAGACCTTGGTGGCTAACTTTAGGATCATAATCTAATGGCTAGAGCAAGGCAAAGAGAATGGAGTGAAGGACAAGTCCTGCCAGAACCATGTTTAGCACCCTCATGCTGGTTAGAATTCCTTCAGAATAAGCCAGCCCAGGCTTCAATATATTGGAGTAACTCTAAGCAAACAAGTGAAAGACTTGTATGATAAAACTTTAGGGCATTCAATAAGGAAAATGAAGATTTTAGAAAATAAAATGATATTCCATGATAATGGATCAGTAAGGTTAGCACAATAAAAATGGCATCCTACTAAAAGCAATCTATTATTTCAGTGCAATTCCCACCAAATCTCGAACACAATTCTTCAGGGATCTTAAAAGGACTATTTTAAGCTCCATAAGAAAACACACACACACACACACACACAAAATCCAGAATAGCTAAACCAATCTTGAGCAGCAACAGCAACAACAACAACAGCAACAACAATAACAACAAGCTACAGGAGATAAAACTATTTCAGATTTTAAGTCGTCCTGTGGAGCTATATTAGTAAAGACAGCATGCTGTTGACACAAAGTCAGATATGGTGATTAATGGAGTGGAACTGAAAACCCAGACATAAAGCCATGCATTATGAACATCTGATGTTTGATAAAGAAGTTAAATGTACACACTTATAAAAACAGAAACACTGTCTTCAAAAGATAGTGCTGGTCAAAATGGATGGTTGTAATCAGAACACAAATAGATCAAGACTTATCACTCAGCATGATATTCAACTCCAAAAAGATAAAAAAAAATCTCAACAAAAAAGCAGAAACACTGAACCTTAGAAGAGAAAGTAGGAAACAGCCTTGAATGCATTGGCACAGTAAAAGACTTTCTGAGCAAAACACCATTAGCACAAGCACTAAAATTAACCGTTAAGCCTGGTAGGTGCACACACTTTTAAATCCAGCACTTTAAGGCAAAGGCAGGCAGTCCTTTGTGAGTTCTAGAACAACTTGCTCTGTAAAGTGAGTTCTAGGACAGACAGGGCTACACAGAAAATCATTGTCTCAAAACACCAAAAGTAAAAACATAATTCTATCTATTGGGGATGGAGAGATGCTAGAGTGCTTACCAGCACTGGCAACTCTTCCAAAGAGAATCTATGACAAAGAACTATAAGCAACAATGGTATGCTGGGAGCAGGAGACATGTTCGTCCAAGGGAAGAGAACGTGAATTGGTTATTTGATATCTACTGGTGTAGATTGAAATCAAACATACAAACAAAATTATACAGACTGAGCAGGTTGTATTTTCTAATTATGTATGTATATAAATAAGTGACTGTTATAACACCCAATGGAAAAAGGAAAGAATCTAAGAATCTGAAAAGGAGCAAAGAGGAATACATGGGAGGGTTTGGAGTGAAGGAAGAAGGAAGAGGTAAAAGATGCAGTCATATAAACTAAAAAAATCAAAAACACAATAAAAAAGTGTGACAACAAACGTATAGGTAGCTATTTCATGCTTTGGGGTATATCTTATTTCTAGTAATGTCATGATGTTTACTTTGATATAAATTGTTTTAAATTTGACCACTAGAAGCACCTTCTATCAATTTGCATATCCCCTTTTATTAAATATTTCTAAAACTGAAAATAAAATCAAAACTTTAAGGGGAAAAATAAGAGTCAGACTCTATACTTGGTATAGGATTTGAGACAGGTTTTCTTTTTTCTTTTTTATTAACTCAGCATTGAATATAGGTGGGCATCTGAGAATCTAGGCAATTGCCACTGTTTAGTTATCTGAGCAGACCATTCAGTCCTTGGAGCTCAGATACACACAAGTGAATGACTTAAACGCTTGCCAATGTAAATTCAGTCTGAGTTCCTTGACTGTATTTGAAGACTGTTTTCATCAACAACAAGAAAATGATGACATTGATTTTTTTCAACAACAACAAAAAAAAGACAAAAGAAAGAGAGATAAAGAGAGAAACAGAGGAAGGAAGGAAGGAAGGAAGGAAGGAAGGAAGGAAGGAAGGAAGGAAGGAAGAAAGAAACAAAGAAACAAAGAAACAAAGAAAGAAACAAAGAAAGAAACAAAGAAAGAAACAAAGAAACAAAGAAAGAAAGAGAAAGAAAGAAAGAAATGAAAAAAGAAAGAAAGAAAAGGTAAAGCTAGGTGGCAAGGGGGAAATTGTGAGTCAAGAGTCCATGTGTTTAATTTGTGTGATGTATTAGTTCACACATCATTTGCACTGTGTCCTTTGTGTCCTTCTTCTCACCGATTACAACTTTATCAACAGATGTATGTTAAAAACTTCAGTTTGAAATTGTAAAAATATTTGATAGAATTAATACCTTGGTAAGGACAAATTACACTCCAGACACACTATTATAATATCCTAGGTGTTTAACTCCAGTTTTTCTTATCTCAAAGGGGTATGACCCAGTTGAAAGGAAACAGGAGCCTAATTCTAGCCCAGAAATACAACCTTTCTCCTTGGCTCCTCACAACATTGCATAGCCCGAGTTAACCCTTCAGAGTTGAGGCCATAGACATCTAACACCTTCATATTGTCACAAACTTTTATTTGTATCTTTGGATAATGTACTCCTGAGAATTCTAAAATGCATATGGTAATGAACAAACATTACCAATATGACCGGAGAAACTTGAGAATCAGTAATAATTATAAGGTAAAAAATTTCTTTTCTTTTGGGGATGAGAACTGAACATGTTCCAGATGAAGATTTCTTCTCAATTTTTAAAAACAATTGTTGCTTTATAATAGGTAATCTTACAAATAACTCGCTAATATAAAAAACATAGTGGCGATATGTCACCTTGAATATAAATAACAGCACCAGCAGTTCTAGGATTTTACATGAGAATCTGTGCGGTGAACGAAGGAAGCACAGACTCACTTGGTAATCATCTCAGAGTTTCACTGGTCCATGAGCATGCCCACACAGAAACCCCAATACCTCCCCAACACACATTCATTTGGTGTCAAAATAATTAAATATTTTAGAACTCTTACCTATTTTAAGCATTAGTTTAATATATAATTTTCATTGATCAAAAATGTACTATTTGCTTTCAGAGATTAGATTTTAGCACATTAAAGGTAAGTATACCTTCAAAAAGACTCTAAATAAAGATAAAGCGAACAATACCCCAAATTATTTAAAATTATGTGCAATAAGAATTTATCTCAGTATATATGCTGCTATGTTATAACAAAAATTTATTTTAAAATCTACATATACATATATTTGTAAATGCCTTAAAATATAATAAAACTTAAGTGAATGGAATTTAGAAAAAATACTCAGAAGTGAAAACATTTCGCTGAATCCCTGGTATCTGGCTGCATCAAAACTGAGCTGTCTTCTGAACCTCAGTTTAACTCCACCTCGTGGCTTACATCTACAGAAAATAGTCTGTTACAAAATAAATATCCTTTCTGTGGTTAACAGATTTTTCTGATGATTCAGCCACTTCTGGCTTTGTGTAAAATGCCTGATCTATTAAGTTAGTCAGCTTAAAAGTTTCAAGACGTTTTCTTAATAATATGGAAACCAGAGTAAAGGCAGCAATCGTACTTTACAGCTTTCACAAAATATTATTATATAACTTTATTATTTGTTTTGTTCAATATTGAGTTTTCATAACCTAAGTTCTTTATTTTAATGTTTTATGTCAAAACATATATAATATTGAAAAGACTCAGAAGTGATAAATGATGCTGAATTCACTGTAGACAGATATCACAAAAAGATCATATTCCCAGACCATTTTATTTTTCTTATGAAAAGCCATTACTTAGATACTCCCCATGTACTATAGTTTGCAGTTTAAACACATAATATTACTAAAAGTATTTTTCATATAACTGCAGACATCTATGTAATCATTGAAATAATAGAATTGCTTAAGTTTGAGATTTTCCTATTGTAGGCGTTTCCACCCTTCTGAATGGTTTCATAAGGGTTGCCTTACTCACAATTGAAGATTAATCTCTCTACAGTTCATACTCTTGGTTTATTCCATTTAACCTCTATTTCTTCTCTGAACCACTTTTATCAGTGAAACTTGTGACTTTTCCTCCTAATGTAACAAATTAATTTTTTCTGCATGTATTTTACAAATAAGCATAACTAAAATTTATAAGCATAGGTAATGCTTGTAGACTGTTGTGTTGGTTAATTGTCTTAATGGATACGTGGATGCATATGTATGCAGGCACATGTGTGTATAAGCACGCTACATGCATGTATATGTGCATTTGGAGCCTGCACTACTACCTCAGATACAACAGGAAGGAAGGTTATTAAACCCCTTTGAAACAGAATCTCTCATTGGCTTGAAGCTCAGCAGTTAGTCTAGGCTGGCTGGCCATCAAACCCCAGGGATTCTTCTGTATCTGCTTCCTCAGTGATTCCAAGCATATGTTATCATCATGAACATATTTATATGGATCCTGAGGATTCAGCTCAGCTCACAGTATTTACAATGCAAATGCTTTACTGACTCTCTCACTTCATACTCTGATGCCAGATATTTCCTGATGTCTATACATTAAAACATTTCAGACTTTGGTTCTTCTAACATATGGTTAAAATATAAAATAAATTAAAGAGTGAGAAAGCGTACACTGGACAAACAATCTATTAATGCAGATGTTGACATCACTGATGGAGCCTTATAGAAGGCCACACTATAATATTTGGTGGATTCAATTACCATATCCCATTCATAGCTTTAGACAAATTTACTCTTGTGCAAAGACCAAACTTTAAGTGATCATTTAAACAGATGTTAAATACCATAATAGGCATCCATACATTTCTAGATAGGCTATGCTTGGTAAGGAATGTGTTTCTCACAGCTGAGGAGATATTTAAGAAATGAATTAGCTGATTGTAAATGGAGAATGTATAGAGAGAACAACAGAAGTTTGTTTTCTTCACAAAATAGAACACACTGGTGAGTTTGGTGTTAACTGGATACAAACGAAAGTCATTTTTGAAAAAGAAATATCAACTGGAAAAATACATCAATCAGATTAGTGTATGGACAAGCTTTTTCTGTAGTAATAATAATTGATGTATAGGGTTCAGATCTCTGTGAAAATAGACCTTCCTTCCCCAATTTGCTTTTGGTCATAGTGTTTAATCACAGCAATAGAAAACCCAAGACAATAACAAAATACTTTAAAGCAAAAATGTGCCTTTAGTTTATATCTCAGCAAGGCCTCCCAGTGGAAGACAGTGGGATACTGGTGATTACTGAAAAGTTGATGCTATAACAAATTGCTTTTAGCCTGCTCTAGCAACGTCCTCATAGCCTGTGGTGCTGATGCTTTACGAGACTTAAGTTGACTCTCCTGTTCATCCTGATTGATCGATCGTGTGAAGTGAGAAAAGTACCTAAACTATAGGTAAATCAAGACATATGGACAAAGAGAGATTCTAGAGATTTTGATTCATCAGAGTGAAGTGAGTTTACTTAAGGCAATTCTCAGAGTGATCCTGGGAACAAAGATCTACTTGTATTTATCAGAAATAATGGTGGAGAATGAACATTTGGATGCAAATGAAGACCAGTTTTTAATATATTAATCATGAGCTTGAAAGATCTTGAATTATTATGTGGCGATTTATACGAGAACATAGATATACAAAGAACTCCAGAAGGAATTGGGAGTAATGGTCAATTTAAAACAATTTTTGTCCTATCTGGAAAACTGCTTTACTGCAGTCACTACTATCTATAAGTGATGGGAGAGATAGAAGATTTGGAGGTGATCAACTGTGTGTGTGTGTGTGTGTGTGTGTGTGTTTTAGATGTTCTCCCCATACCTTTCTCAATATTATTTTTCTCTGGCCAAGACTGTCTTCTTTTCTGATAATTTTCTCTATTAACACATAACCCTTCCCTTTTGTGCACAATTTACTTATCTTTAAGGATTCATATTTATTTGCCTTTTGTCTTACCAAATCTAAAAAAATCTCAGAAAGCCAGTGGTTATATTACCTGTCTAGCCACTGAACTCACTTCTCACCACACAGTTAACTAGAGTACATTTTGTGAACCTATTTCAAAATTCTAATAATTATTTCTGGTGCCAGGCACTCACTCTCCATGCCTGCTATGAATTCATGCCTCAGGAAAGAACAAGAAGTGAGAGTAAAGCAACATTTTTCTATCACTACAATTTCCTACTATTAACAACATAAATTTAGACCAACTCAACAACCATTTATTGAGTCCTCCCATAAACTAGATAATCTGGCCATAAATAATAAAGCATATCACTAAAATTCAATGATTATAAAGTTTAATACAAGAGATTTTCAAATTGACTACTAATTTTCTATTTAGACTTATTAATAGAGAAAAGCAAGACATAAGCATAGTAGAAGCCACAATCAAAATATCCATGGGTAAGGTTCAATTTAAAATAGAATTTATTTACTATGCTTCTAAATTCTTCATGCATTGTAGTTTTTTAATATATCATCTAAGAAAAACGAAAGAAAAATTCTCTATCTGAGAATTACTTCTAAATTTGTCTTTTGGATCATTAGCAAACATCTATATAAAGTAAAATAACTGACTTAATTTATATAATAGATGCATTGTCATTTTGCTGTAGGTTATGCAAAGTGCATTTATTGAAACAAGCTTTTAAGATTTTTTTCAATGCCAGGTTAAGTTTTGCCAGCATTCCTTTGAATAACTAAAGGAAACACTGACAGCACACATTATAACCATATGTCCTTTCTCTCATCTCAAGGATAATGGTGCACTTGGGATTTTATTGTAAAAGTTTTCAAAAGCTGCTTACAAAGTAAGTGATCGCTTAGAACCACACCTAAGTATGATATAATGCAGTGAGATCTAAGGAGAAAGAGCCAAGTGTTTCACAACAGCTAGTTAGAGGAGGGAGAAACATTTATTCCAGAGAAAGTGCCTTTCATTCTCAGCATAAACATGCTTTCCTGTTCGAGTCTGAGTAACATAAAAGGCAAGACGACTAGTTAACTGTCAAATGGTTTTCATGGAAGCACATTATTCTTAAAATACTCTTCATTGGGTTTATAAAGCCCTAGAAACTGAGTTTTGTCTTATTATCTGGAGTTTAGAAAGTTATATTTGCTCAAGTGAATGAGGATCTCCATATAGATGTTAAGAGGTGTAACTATCCCTTTGCAATCACAGTATCAGAATGCATATTTATGAATATGAAGATGAATGTGTTGTGTAAGCTCCAGACTCAGCACTGAGATTAGATGGCCCAGATCTTAGATCAGCGTCTCAATGCAATCACTTACTGATGCATTCAAAGCATTGCTTAGTTTACTTAATTGTTGTTCTTTGCTTTCTTTTTCTCTGTGGGCCAAATGTCACAAATGAATAGATCGCAGCAACTTATATATAAAAGGCCAATGATCAACCACCGAATGACAGCTCCAAATAAAACACTGATTTTCCCCCGTCATTTTGTCCTGAGTAAAATCAAACAGTGTCACCATCTCAGTCCTGTTTTAAAAGTATAGATATTTACTGGGACTCTTATTTTTGTATTTTATGTATTATAGTATTATGTGGGTGCATATATAATGGGCAGGAAGTGGGTGAGTGTTCCACTGCATGTGTGTGTGAAGAAAACAATTTTCTGCAGTTACTTGTTTTCTTCCACCATGGTTCTGGTGGTAGAATATAGGTTCTTGTGTGCCAGGACAGCACAATTACTTAAAGGCATATTGATGGTTCTCTATATAATTCTTAATGTACTTTGAGGGGCTAGAAATTTATCACAGTTGTCAGAATGAATACCCATCATGTATGCAGCCCTTGGTTCCACCTGTAGAACTGTATAAAATGGTTGTGGCTGTGCAGGCTTGCAATCCTAGCATTTGGAGACAAAGAAAGAGATCAGACTTCAGGATCACACTCAGGCAAATAGAAAGTTTGAGGCTAGCCTAGGAAATATGAATCCCTGTCTCAAAAATAAGCAAACAAAGAAAAAGAAAGAGTAAAGAGAGAAAAAGAAAGAAAGAAAGAAAGAGAGAGAGAGAGAGAGAGAGAGAGAGAGAGAGAGAGAGAAAGAAAGAAAGAAAGAAAGAAAGAAAGAAAGAAAGAAAGAAAGAAAGAAAGAAAGAAAGGAAGAAAGGAAGGAAGGAAGGAAGGAAGGAAGGAAGGAAGGAAGGAAGGAAGAAAGAAAGGAAGAAAGAAAGAAAGAAGAAAAGAAAAATTACTTTAAGAAAACAATTAGAAATACTATTCATTGTTCAAAAGTTAAATATTATTTAAGATATTTGTTTTTAAACTTGTATTTGAAATAGTAAAATAAATTGTAAAGTATCTTGCAAAGTCTTTTTATACATACATTTTTTTTAAATTCCTCAAAAATTTCAAGTATTTTTATTTCTCATTTAATTGCTATTTTAAAAGTGCGGTCTTCCCTTCTGGTCTGTTCCCCACCCTGGCCAGATTAGTAGCCCATAAAACCTGCCCCAACCCTACAGCCTGCTTGCCTCCTAGGAGGTCCACAGTAACCAAAGAAATAGGTGAGAGTCTCATCTCATCCAAATACAGCAGAGGTCTGGCTGGTCTGGCTTCAGTGGGCGAAGATACTCTTAATCCTAGATTTGAGGCCTGGGAGAGGGAGCACCCTCTGAGAGGCAAGGAGGAGGAGAAATGGGATGAGGAACTGCCAGAGAGGGTCTGGGAGGGAGGCAGTGCCTGGGATGTAAATTAATAGCATATTTTTTTTAAAAAAAGCACTGGCTTCTGTAGACAAATTTTTGAAGTTTTTTTTCTACTTGCAGTAAAATTAACATAAATAATAAAATGTAGGTATTATATTTTCAGCAGAATAAGTGCTGTGTTTGTCTCATTAGCAACTCTAGAAATAAAAACATCTACCTTCAAACACGATGTGCTTTCAAACAAACAATTGTTATGAACTTCATACCAAGAAATCAGGTTTAACTGTTCTATGCAGAATTAGAACTAGTGACAAAAGACTCTTGATTACTGCCTATTGATCATTTGTATTTATTGTAAATAATAACATCCTCTTGATTGGCAGTTTTCTTTAGTATTTACAACTTTAAGACTGTAATCCTGTCAGGTCTACTCTGGAAGACTATCTTTAAACCTCTAGAGAACACAGATAATACAACAACCTTATTGCCAGAACTGCCCTGTGTGCAGGATCTTATATTAACTGGCCCTGTGTAAGTTTTCATGTTGAAAAGCCTTGATAATGTAAGAATATGATCAGCACTCATTTCACCTAGCTGCTGTTATATAAATCTCACCTATGATGGGTGTTGCCTCTTTACATTTCATACTCTAATTGTTGCTAAGACTATAAATACTTTTCATTCCGCTATCAAACCACTTTAAGTTGCCCAGATTCCTACATCTTTTCTTTTTCTTTTCGTTTTCTTCTTTGTCCCTATTGTGTTTTTTGTATCATCTTCTGCTAGTTAGCAATAAGACATAAAGAAAGGGAACCAGACAGCCACCATACTCCACAACTATTCAACTATCACTTTGTTATGAGTTCCCAGTGTCCTCTTCAACTATGGGCCCAAAGGAACTATGTTCTTCACTTCTAAAGTGGGAAATACTTATGCTGGACAAGTAGTTCTCTGCTCTTACAGAAACATAGTAAATTAATTATGAAAAACAAAGGCTTTTATTGTTTTTCCCTCCTACAGTCCTCAGGACAAACCAAATTAGTAAAGCTTTGAATATCATTGTGTTTGAATGTTTGACCTTAAGAACTGCTTAAATTTCTTATATGAATTTCTTTAAAACCATTCAATAAATTTACTTTGAGATGAAGACAGAACTTCCTATAATCTCTACAAACAGTTCTGTCCTTTTGTATTACATACTTATACAATGCAGAACACTTGGCACTGATCCCAATTACAAAATCAATATATTGATTGACTCTGACACTGAGAATTCTTATGTCTTGTAAAATTAACTACTCCTCTCATATTTGATTCTTTATGTTCAGAGTTTTTAAAAAATTATCTCACATTAGTATACAAAATTGCATTTGTTTTTAATAAATGGTTACATTATATATACCAATGAATTATTTAAATAAGTTATAAATTATAATCAGTAGATTTTATTTTGTATTCATATATACCTACATACTCAAAGCCATGTAAATATTTCTCTGGTGGAAAGGAAGAGGTTTGCAAATAGAAAGGGCTAAAGATGCCCTGCTTTATCACTCAAAACCTATCATTTTAAGGCTTGGGCAAGGAAATCAGATCATTGCTAAAGTCTACAGTGGAGTCGAAGTCTCACCGAGTATCTGGACTGTGAATGGAAAAAGAGAAAGTTCCCAGGGATCATATTCCTTTTCCAGGATATGCCTCTACTGATATAGTATCTCCAGCTGTGTTATTTCTACTTCTTAAAGGTTCTACATCTCCTAATAGCTCCAGTACTGAAACTGAAACTTGAATAGTTAAGCCTTTGGTGTGGGGGGTGTTCTGTTCCCAAGCTAGAGCATGGCACTCCCTCTTTTTCTTTCCCTCCCATCTTTTTTCCTAGCATCCTCCCTCCCTCATGTTCTTGCATTCATCTGTTCTCTCCACTTCTCCTCGGCCTCTTCCTCTTCTCTCACCTCCCTTTCTGTTTATTCTTCCTCCCATCTTTCCTTTTTTCAGATAAGTAATTTGAGTCATGGTAAATTTTATAGCTAATGATGTTTAGTAAAAAAAAAAAAAATAGATCTTTCAGAAATTGTTGGACATTGCAATTGTAAATGTTTAAACTTATTGATTTTAACGTACGTAAGAAGGCCTGAACTAAATATTTTACCTAAGTTAGATAACAAATATCAAATGAAAGTTTTGACTAGATACAAAAATTATTTTAATTTTTTAGTATGAAGTGCTTTGTATTTGATAAATACAGCTATTGAGTAATAACTAAACTTAATTTCTTGCTATAAAATGAGCCAAAGACTGACTGTCTTCGTTATTAGCCATTAATCAAAAGTAAATGTGAAATGAACATCTACATACCTTCCCAGACTAGAATGAATATGAGAGTCCATTTTTATTCATGACAAAGTCCCTCATTAAACCTCCTAGGCCAGGTATAAAGCTCTGAGCATCAGTTGGTACAAATAGCTTGCAACCCTATTACTTCATGCATTTTTCAAACAAGACTTGCTTGTATACATCATTCTTATAAAACTAATTATAATAATACTTAATTAATAATTTTATTTTTCATGCAGGCATTTTACCTTTCAAAAGCAACAAAGGACATTGTCATGAGAAGCCAATAAATGTTTCTCTGAATCCCTGCAATTTATCATGCCCGTCTCATGGATAGGATTCCACCTTGTCCCATCAGATTTGGAAGGAATGTAACTCTTACTTCACACCCCTCACACTGTAATATCCCATTTTAAATATTATTATTGTGTTCTTGTCGCCTTGATGTGCAGTGAACACTTCCTGAAATTCGAACTTATGCTCAAGAAGATTCAGCATTAATGTTTGAATTTCAGTTGCTTCTCAGACATCTCATAGCCAGAATTTTGACCTAATAGAAACCCTTGATATTAAAACAGCCATATTTAGTAAAAGGAAGGAAAGCAAAGAGTCCATGCAAATTAAGGGTAATCTAAATAACTTTTTCATGTATTCTCGTTTCTTTGCCATGAAAAATTGCCTGCAGTCCTTTGAAGGAAAGCATGTGTTTTTTGCATCCTCTTAGCAATCACTCTCTTGACAAACAGCTGATATTGATGCAACTCTAGGCTATTGAAGCTGATATTTTGTTCATTACCTTGCACCCATCAGAAATTAATTTATTCTCTAGAATTTTAATTTAGACATCTGTAAATTCTATTTTATAGATGTAGTTATGTGCAAAACTCAGATACTTCTAGATACCTATATGTGGCTAATATATTTCTCTAATATATGTAAGTTAACTATATTTACCTCCAGTTGACATAGAGCATACTGGTTTGCTTTTAGGGAATAGTAGTATTATAGCCTTTTGAGTACATGTGTCACACAATTTTTAAAATTACCAAATTAGTTTCAATTCCAAACATCTTTAATTTTAAAAGACAAAATTGTGCTTGATTATTTTGTCATGTTTATTTGGGCATAAAGTGATGTTTAGCCTAGGCTCAATTTGAACTCATGGCTGTCTTATTGCCTCCCTCTCCTGAACCCATACATTACATGAAAGATTCACTGTTTCTTTTGAAAGCTAATATATATATATATATATATATATGTACATATATGTATCAGAAATAGTTAAGGATGCTGTGTTTTGAGTTTCAATAAAATGATATAACAAAGACATAAAGCTGGTTATTTATTAACCAAATCTAGTAATCAAACTCAGGGAATGAACAAATTCATTTCAAAAAGTTAAATTCTCTTATCTAAAATCTGTCTCTAAATTGTTTTTATATTTAAATGAGTAAGAAGCCCAGCTCATTGTAATGGGGCTCGACACTGAATGTGAGTGTTTCCAAGTTTAGTTTATGTGGAGATTCATAAAATCTAACTGTACCTTGGTAAACAGAAAGAGGGAGCAAGATCAACTGAAAAACATTAGATTTACAACAACATATAAACTTTTAAATTTAGTAGCTTCAGAAAGGAAGTCAGAGAATGCATTGTGTTGGGAACGAGGTTTATTTCCACAGGTAGTGAAAGACTATGGATAAAAACTGATAAAAGTCTTACCTGAATAAGATAAGTTTCCACATGAAAAGCACAACTTAAGGAAGGAAGATATGCAGAAAGACAGACATGTAGAGAATGCTGCTTCAACACCCTCACCCATACCCCCTGAATGAAGACAACACAACAAATAAACTGAAGAAGGACAGATGTTCTTCAGACTGGCAGACTCAAAATGTGGTGCTGATATGGACAAATGCTGAAGGATAGAACATCAAGACTGCAATTATAAAAGATCATTACACTAATGGATCTTATTAAGGACATTTGGACTTTAAAATTTATGGGTTTGATAATTATTTATCTTATAAGTGTTTAACTGTGTACAATTTTTAGCTTAAGCAGGAGGAGTCAGGATGTAGATGAATTATAATTCTAGCAACATAGCTGCTCTGATAAGGGATCATATGCAAAGCCATTCTATACTTGTGTGATCTGGCTGAAATACAAGTATACCCTTAATACACACCTTTAATCCTCCTGGTTGCAATAAACCTTTAGTACACACCTTTCATCCAAACAATAATGTTAGCTTGTAGAAGGAAGAAGCCATGTTTGAAAGTGACATCTAATTGAGGGGCCATAAAGTGATGAATCAGAGAAAGATTTGATAGTATGAGCCAGAGATAGAATATGTTTAACTCTCAGGGAACAGACAGGAAAGGGAGGCTCTCTAAGAGCAGTGTAGCAAGTCAGTAGTGGAAGGCAGAGTGGTGAGTGAGTTCAGGTGAGCTCAGTTGAGTGCAGTTCAATTGAGTGGTTGAGTTCATGCAGTTCTATTCAGTTTAGTTCAGTTCAGTTCAGTTCATGTAGTCAATGCAGTCTGCAAAATCAGTGTACTTCAGTTCGTGGAATTCAGAGGCCGTTTTTTTCCAAACAGCAATTCAGTAAGAAGCCAAGAGCCACTTTGAATCAATCAGCTTGAAATAGTGTTTTGAGCCAGCATGGTTGAATGGAACCAGCTAGCCAGAATTAAGAAAGACCTAGAAAGAGTGAGATTATTCAGTAGTAAATCTCTAAGACAATATTTACATCTTCTGAATAAAAGTCACACACACACTTCCTACCAGGAAGAAGAGACCAGCATCTCTGAGTTGAAATCTGGGAGTTGTTTTCTGGGAGCACAAAGAAGCTGTGTTTCAGAGATAGCCAAGGTTGTACCTCGTGCTGCAGCTGGACTTGGTAATGTGTAAGAGTCACCCAGGTGGTACTGGTTTTGAAAACATGAAGGAGTCATGAAGTGTGTGTGTGTGTGTGTGAATGATATGTATGTGAGTATAGGGAGAAAGAGGTATGATAAGTGAGACTTAGGGATATGGAAGGAGTTAGACAGGAAGAAGCAGAAGATTAATTTGATCAAACATATTCAGATATAAAATTCTCAAACAATAAATTTAATTTTGTATTTTAAAATTTTTATTAGTTCTTTAGAGGTTCTTAAAATATGTTTTGATTATACTCATTCCCCTCTCTGAACTCTGCCTGTTAAAGGTTCCAGGTATGGATTGCATCTGAGGATGAGGAGTAAATTCACTCATAAAGTGTGTCTTGCTATGCTTATGTCACAATTGGACTAGTGAGCATGTCTTTATAGGTCAGTTATTGTAGGAAACAGAGTCCCTTCTGGGTATGATTTACAATCACATTTTCTCTCTGGTAGCATGTACATATCTACGAAAGCCAACCAGTACACACTAAATTTCTGGGTCAGCAATAGCTTAATTTCTCCATGTTCTTTTACCTAACTAAATCTTCAACAATAGGGTCTTATTGTCATGGTTCAAGCCAATGGTGAACCTCTGGAATGTCTGGACAGCTATGAAAATTTACTAGCCAATAACTTCTAAAGATATAACCCATTATTAACCCTGTGTTTTTACATTTTAGCTTCTGCTATAAACTAAAGGTAATGTGCTTTCACCATGTCTCAACTCCAGGGATTCAGCATTGTCATTAATTCTAAAATACTGATGTCCTACCTATTTTTATAAAGCAATTTAATCAAATTTTCTGGCTGTGCAAGCAGTCCAAGACAAGTCTAGTATGCATCTGTCATACATACCATTAGAACCATTAGTTTAGCATTAAAAAGAAATCCTTATCAAAGCAAAACTGTGAGGTTTGTGGAATGCATGCGTCTAGTTCTAGAATGCATTCATTTGTGTAATTAAAAGAGATGTACATTTAAAATTGATAATAGTAGTAAGTAAGCAAAGTTATTGTAGAAAGTTGTTAAACTGGCTTTAATAGCACAGAAGATTTGACCTGAACATCTGTATTTATGTATAAAAAGAATATGTTACCTAATTATCATAGGTAAAAGAGACAAATCTGATTACTAATGAAAAATCAAGGACTCTTTTATAAGCATAGATCTAATCAGCTTAAAATTCATTTTATGGATTTAAATTCTGATTTTATGTATGCTAAATTTATTTTAGAAAAGGGCATTAAAATTGGAGAAAATTTTCTTTAAAATGATAAGTGGATATTTTAAAAATAGATATTAAATATCATTGATTAAATAGTATATTAAAAGTTGGTTTAGCAAAGATATTAAAGATCCCAGTTTGTCGCAGTGAGTTTTGGCTATACTGCTTTGTGCTCTCAGACAGCCACGCACCCAGGAACTCTGAAACACACACACACACACAAAATCCAGTTAATTTTAAAATATCTTGGCTACATCAAAGGCTGGGCATTCCTAAACCTTACTCTACTGAGGGGGAAGTGGCCAGTGGCCATCCACCCAAAGTCTCACATAGTTGGTTGGCTTTATTTCCTGTAGCTTCTGTGTCCATCTGTTTCCCACCACATCATGGTGATCTCTCCCTCCTCCCCACTACATCCTAGCCCAGGCAACTTGAAGGGTCCTGCCCAGTCTCCCTTTGCCCAGCTATAGCCACTGGCATCTTTATTGATCAATCAGAAAGCAATCGGGAACAAGAACCTTTAGCATTTAGACACTCAGATTCCTGATTGAATCACAGCATTAGAACCAATTTTCAACACCAGTTATCTTTTAGTCTTTTTATGTCAAATGTAAGTGAATGTAGAGTGTTTATGATCCAATACTTAGCTCATTATTAACATTTTGTGTGAGTTATATATAAATTCTTTTTACTCTCCTGCACAGTGTACTGTACACCATAAGCACCCAATAAATTATTTATAGCAGGTCCATACAAGAATTATCCATCAAGGGAAGAGATCACCACCACCAGTGAGGGAAAGCATATTACTCATCTCTGTAAAATTCTCTCTGCATACACCAAAGGTTATTTCCACAGTGTGAAATGATTTGCCAGGGTGGAGTTGGATTTCTTGTAGTTTTCAGCATTCCTTCATTGCTTCCTAAGTGTCCCACTTGGATTTTATAAACACTATCTTTCAGCTGTTTTACTTAGTAAGACTTTTAAAGTTTACAAGTAAAATTCAAAAAAGTAAAATATTTAAAATTTTAAAATAAAGAGAAGTAGTGCTTTGTCAGAATAAAAAAAGGAAGGAAGGAAGGAAGGAAGGAAGGAAGGAAGGAAGGAAGGAAGGAAGGAAGGACTAAGTTTAAACAATTTTCCTTAGTGATTTGTACCTTTATATGAAGGAATTAAAAGTAACCCCTATTTCCATAAAATTTAGCAAGCATATTTATCAATCCAGGTACATAGTGGTGTGTGTGTGTGTGTGTGTGTGTGTGTGTGTGTGTGTGTGTGTGTGTGTCTGTGTGTGCGTGTGTGTGTCTGTGTGTGTGTCTGTGTGTCTCTGTGTGTGTGTGTGTGTGTGTGTTACAAGGAGGCACAAGCTGTGGACTCTCTCATGAGGAAGGAACACTTTTTAGTATAATTTTCTGGTGAGACCCTAAAGTAATGATGGTCTTCGATAATTGGGGCTAGATTTTCTGCTAAAGGAAGGACACATCAGGATCTCTCCCATAGTGAACCAACTTAGGAGTCTGCAGTTGGTTTTGTAGCTGAAACAGTTTCCTGCCTGTTTCATTGGAAAACAATCCTTTTTTTATGTGAGTTACCTATTGTAGTCATGGGCTTGAAATCTGAAAGAAGCCTCTGTGACCCTCAATATAAACAAGTGGTTTCAATGATGTGTTTTTCCTAATCAGCTAAGATGTGACAGTTACTAAAGATCTTAGAAATACATTCTTCACATTTGTATTTTCAGTCTTTCTTCGTTTCTATATAACATGTGCAGTTTTTCTTCTTCAGTTGTGTTGAGATGTGAACAGAGAACTGGTGCGGTCTGGAGAGAAATCTTGATTGTACCTCCATATAAACAACTCTATAATTTTCCTTTGGTGAAACATCTGTGACCTAGAGCTGCCTAGCCTTGATCTTTTGGATTGTCACAAGAACCATACCCCTGGTCTATGACAGCTCCCACTTTGGATAATAAATATGGAAACTACTCCAAGATTAAAAGTACTGCCATTGAGTAGTTTTCTAGGAATGGTGAGAGCCACTTTGAACTTATCAGCTGTTTTCAAAGTAGTCTTGAAGGTTTCTTTACATTGTTTTCTGTTAGAGACTCTGTTGACAGTGTTTTTGTTTCATTTTTAAAAGAATAAAAACATCTTCCGAACTCACACAATATGTACTCACTGATAAGTGGATTTTAGCCCAGAAACTTAGAATACCCAAGATATAAGTTACAATTTGCAAAACACATGAAACTCAAGAAGAACGAAGACCAAAGTATGGACACTTTGCCCCTTCTTAGAATTGGGAACAAAACACCCATGGAAGGAGTTACAGAGACAAAGTTTGGAGCTGAGACAAAAGGATGGACCATCCAGAGACTGCCATATCCAGGGATCCATCCCATAATCAGCCCCCAAACACTGACACCATTGCATACACTAGCAAGATTTTTCTGATAGGACCCTGATATAGCTGTCTCTAGTGAGAGTATGCCGGGGCCTAGCAAACACATAAGTGGAAGCTCACAGTCAGCTATTGGATGGATCACAGGGCCCCCAATGGAGGAGCTAGAGAAAGTACCCAAGGAGCTAAAGGAAGCTGCAACCCTATAGGTGGAACAAGATTATGAACTAACCAGTACCCCGGAGCTCTTGACTCTAGCTGCATATGTATCAAAAGATGGCCTAGTCGGCCATCTCTGGAAATAGAGGCCCATTGGACTTGTAAACTTTATATGCCCCAGTACAGGGGAACGCCAGGGCCAAAAAGTGGGAGTGGGTGGGTAGGGGAGTGGTGGGGAGGGTATGGGGTACTTTTGGGATAGCATTGGAAATGTAAATGAGGAAAATACCTAATAAATAAAAAAAAAAACATCTTCTGAGGACTTATCCCAAGAAACAAGGGCTTCCTGTGCATTCACGTGGATATGAACTGAGATCACTGATTTGCTCATTCATATGCCCAGGTTTCTATCACTTTGTCCCCACTTCTCTTGCAAACTAGACTTATTCTTGCAGAAAACATTGATGACAAAATGTTCCAGGAAAATCAATAAATAATTTCTTTCTTCCTGGCTATCCATGATTTACAAATCTGTCTTTACAGTCCCTGTTTAGCTTGTTAGTGAGGGCTAAATGCCTGAGAACCTAGATATCTCTTCCTGAATCTAAACTGATCCTGGCATCAGTTTCTGGTCTGGGTTTTTAGACTCAGGATAACACAGGGATTTTTTTTCCCTCTAGAATGTATTTCTGTGGTCTAGACCCTTCTCAGCAAGAAATCACAGAAAGATTCAACTTTAGGAATTTAGTTTCTGCTACCTCTGACTCTGAGAATGTTTCAACAGTAGTAAACACTGAGATGTTATAAGATCTTTCTCTGTGAAATTTCAAGGTAGGGGTGTGTGTATGATACCACCAGGCTGATGTGTGCCTGGCTTTCTGCTCTTGGTAATTTGCTCAGTACTAAAATATTGAAAAGTCAGTCTCTTTGGCTTATACAGATTTGACAGTTTATTTCATTATATCCTAACTCCACGGAAAAATACAGCAACAGTGACTTCTGTGAATGCTGGCATAGACTCTCTTAGACTGTTCTTCATAACCAGGATAGCTGACATAGAATAAATCTCACTTGAAAATGATATGGATCCCAATCTTCATTTATCATTATTACCAAAATGGCCATTTTTTCTTTTTTTATTGAATATTTTCTTCATTTACATTTCAAACACTATCCCCAAAGTCCTCTATACCCCCATCCCCTGTCGCCCTGCTCCCCTAACCATATTTTTAAAAGTAAATTTAAAGGACCATTTACAACCAAAGTTCTACAGATTTTTCAAGAAGAAACTCTGGCAGAAAACTAAGGAAAAGGATACAACTTGAGGCTACAAAAGAGAAAGGCACATTAAATAAAGACTAAAGAAGAGTCATTCATCCTGACCTAATGGAGATTCCAGCATCTGGTTCTTGTTATGTTGGGTGCCAAATGGCATGAACCAATGTCTTAGGGTTTCTACCAAGAGAGTCTCATAGTAAGTGTTTCCCTTGGCAGTCTCTTCCAGGCTTTATCTAACCACGCCACCCACTTTCTCTTCCTCCAAGGATTCTGTACACCACAAAATAAATGCAAGTAAATCTTGTTTTGCTTAAAAATGGTTAGAGTTGATTCCATTATCTGTATTTCAAAATCCTAACCAAGATGATCCCTAATGGAATCTAGGAAACCACACACACACACACACACACACACACAAGAATTAGTTAGCTTCCACCTTAATAAGTAGCAGAATTACTATGAGAAGTATTTTATGTTAAATTTCTTTATGACTTAATGATGTCCAGGAAACCCATCTTACCAACCCTATAGTCTCCCAGGATTATCTGACTTCAGCTGGCCTAATTCACCAAGAGCTATGTTAACTGTGGCTTCATCCTTAGCTAAGTGTGATCATTGTATTGGTTACTTTTGTTCTTTCTGAGTTGAAATATGTGATAGAAGCAACTTGAAAGAATCATTGTTTTAATGAGCTGACAGAGGGACAGGATATAACATTGTTCATGGCAGCAATGGCAGTTTCTGTCTACCTTGCAAGAAAGATGAAACAGCCTACCAAAATTTCCAAGGCCAACAAGGTAGCAGAAAATCTCAACTGGAAGCAGTGTTGTTCTCTAACTCCTAAGCCCAAATGTCTAAGATTCTACGACCATACATCTGCCAAATGGGGGCTATGTCCACAAAGGTTCACAGTGTCCCAAACAGCATTATCAGTTGGGAGAAGTGCTCAAACCCATTAGACTATAGGTGAAATTTCATATGTAAACAAGGAGAGGAATATGTTTTTTTTAAATGCGTTTTACCTGACATAAATAAGCATTTGATACTGTCTGCTCTCCTGTCTAGTGAAATGGATCTATAACTCAGAGACCATTTTATTTACCCATTTATTATGCTTAGTGTCAGTCACAAACCAAAGAACTGACCCTATATTTTAACCTCTGTATAGGAATGTGGATACCTAAAAGAAAAATTGTTTTAGTTTGAGAGTTAGTTCTCAAAGCAATTTCTTAATTATAGCAAAACTCCTCTCTTTGAGCACCAAGATTATTTCTTATAAAACCTGAATCCTGTATCAAATATATATTAGGCTATAGAAATTACTGTTTTATTTATATTTTTTGGAGAGTTTCACTTATGAAGGCAATATTTATATCATTTTCACTTCCCTATCTCCTGGCAACTACTCCTGTGCCTTTCTACTCTCTTTCAAATTCATGACCTCTTCTTTAACTATTGTTACAAATAGATATGTATATATTATATATACATAGATTATATGCATATGTGTATATCACATACATGTACATATACACATATACATGATATATGGATATATATGTATGTACATATACATTTGTATCCATATATACATATATGCTGCAGAGTACTCTTGGTGTTGATTGTACATATATGAGTTTAAGGGTAAAATCTTGAAATTAGATGACCCATCAGCAAGAAATGTGCAATTTCCCTATTCAAACTGGAAGTACCATTGTAAAGATCTTGTTTAAGTGAACCTATTGTTGATAGCTCATGAGTATAGCTTCCCTGTCATATATAAATACATTGTTTCAAAGCCGAAATCCTGATCCTCTAACATTTATCATCTTTTCACTTTCTCTTCCATGATGTTCCTTGAGTTTCACATGCATGGATTATATTGTAGATATGTTAATTTTGGTTGGGCACCTCTTAGTCTGTTTTTCTCCGCAGTTGTAGATTCTTATGATACTCTCTGTTTGCTGAAAAGTGAAGCTTCTCTCATGAGAGATGAAACCGCCATTTCCCTATCTGTAAATGGTAAGTATTTAGAGTTCATCTAAAAATTATAATTGTTTAGGATTTTGGCAATAGCAAATTCTACTCTCTGGTCCATGACTTCACCAGTCTTGGGAAGATACCAGGCTTACAGATGCCAACATGAATTCCCCATTGAGCAGGCCTGAAGTCATATGAGATACCTATTGGTTGTCTCAAGATATAAGTTCCACTCTTGCACCTTTGGGAACATACTGCCCTGTTGGTTATTGTTGTGATTCATAAGCCATATGAATAGGTAAGATTATTGATTTCTTTTTTTATTTTGCAGTTTGCAGAACTCCTTTGCATATAGTATAAAATTTATTCCTGAGGGTGGAGACTTGCTGGTTGGCTCCACCTTAATTTCTTCCAGTTATGTTTCTGAAGCATGTGGTGTCTTCAGTAATTGGGTCTTACCATCAAGTTCTTGAAGGAAACCAAGGGCAATAGTGTTGTTGATGGCCCTGGCGCTATTGTATTTTGATGTTAATTCTGCTTTCCCAGGAGGAGTTGTCTGGAAGGAGGAATGAGTTATGCACTCAGGTGACTTCTTAGGAACCATCCCCTAATGAATAAAGGAATCGATAGCTGGACGACTAGGTGGGACTTTGGAGTTGGATGGAGGAAGAGTGGGAGTAGGGGAGGGTTAGGGGCTTTTTGGATGGGGATAGTGACAGGACAAGATGTAACTACTAGTGTTCTTGTGGATTAGATAGTGAATGTACCAGGATTCACCACCAGAGAATTTAGACTTAATATGGCTTACCAGATTAGCATTCTAGTTGTTGTGCCCACATATTGAGTTACCATTGTTTCTGAGCTAAGTTTGTGTGGTGTTTTTTCTTCAAGTGGCAGCTTGATTGGGTTCCAGAGAGAAAGATACAGCCTCAAAGCATGGGTTTGCCTGATGTGCACCACAAAGGCCGTGGGAGTTTTGAATCGTGGGGCTGGCATTGTGACTACACACCAGTGGGAATTTAGTGCACTGGGTAGAGAGATTTTGGAGCTCTAAGTCTGAGAGTCTCCACGAGTTAAGAAATGGCCAGTGAGACCACTGGCGAAGAGAATAGCTATGTATAGTGCTGGAAATTATCATTCTTTTAAATATTTTCTGCAACACAATAGTAAGAGCAATAACCTGTATTATTTTGGAAATCTCTTTAACTCCCCTGGTAAGAGAAGTTTTCACTTGCCTGCAACTAGGTGTTTATTTTATTTTATTTATTTATTTATTTATTTATTTATTTATTTATTTATTTATTTATTGTTAAGCTAGTCTATTCAATTGTCTTGTCTTCTGGAGTGATATAATTTCATTCAATATCAATATGTGTGTAATTTCTTACATATTATGCATGTTTTAAATAAAATAATGTTTATGACCTTTCAAACATCTTTAGTGATATCTACCTCTCCTCCCTCCCTGATTTCTTATTAAATCCCTCCCATTTTTCCTATTTCCCCTTTACTAGCATCTGTGTCACCTGATGCTAAATGATGATTAACCTTTGTCTACAAATGTAACATAAAATAATGATTAATTAGTGACAGACACATTTTCTAAGAATGCCAGCTAAAACAAAACCAAGACCCATTAAAATACTATAGGGTGTTCATGGGATGTAAAGGACATAAGTTAATAATAACATACAAGTTTCCCTCTCCTATATTTTCCATCATAGTACTGATTACCCTCCTAAAATGCTTAGTAGCTACAATTAGTGAAACAGTCACCCTTTTAATATTTTGTCTTATTTCCTAGCATTAGCAAAAAATAAAGATTAATCAGAGGATTAATTTTTGATGTTATATGGTGACTAATGATGTTAGTTAGTTAGTTAGTTAGTTTGTTTGTTTGTTTGTTTGAATCATGTGCCTTCCTAACATGAAAGAGGCATATTCACCAGTGGTTTTGGGATTGACATTTCTGGGAGAATAAGGGCAGATGCAATTATGAGACTTACAAGCAGCTTCATTCAGTACTCTCAGACATAAATACAATAATAGCAGGTGAATATGAAAACTGGATTAGATGAATAGACGTTTAACTTCTCAGTACATTGTGAATGATACAGTAACACAAGCTGCACATTTATGCAGTAAACCTTTTCTAGACAAAGTAGAAAAATAATATAATTATTCTTGAATAATAAACAATTAATTTAATAACAAGTCTGCTTTTAATAGCAATACGAAGTAATTTTCCCACATTTTTAGATGGTTAAATGACTTATAAACAAAAGTATGTAATAAAAAGATATCAACATGGAAAATATTAACAGTACCAAAGTACTTGTTATTGGCAGGCAACAGTAACCTTTAAAGTCAGAAGCAGGCTACCAAGAGCAGTGTAGTGCTGTTTTAAATCATATATAAATACTTTCTTCATGGAATAAATCCACACAAAACTAAAGTCTAACAAGCTCTCAGAATAACAGGAGCACTAACACTGAACTATAGTGCCCTCTGGCACACCTAACAGGCTGTGTGCTGCTTTTGACAACAAAAATCCTGCTTCACAGAAAATAATTGCTTCAAAATGTAATGCATAAGCAGGAGTAAATAGAAAAGATTAACTTGTCTGTGAATCTATACAATCATATCTAGTAAACAATGTCATATAAATGTGGTAAGAGATGTACATCTATACGTACAGATGCACTTATGCTGACTTCCCAGTATAACAGTAAAATGTCACAAAATACAATGAAAATAAAGGTTTGTGCATGAAAATACACAAGAATAATTATAAGTTCCTTCAAAGAATACAGTCAATTGAATAACTTTTGTAATTAAGATTTTATCATATGTGTTCATGCTCAGGATATTAAATCATAATCTGTATGCCATTGAACTGATGGTAGTTTCATCTTGATATGTACAACTTATCTCAGTATTCTATTTCAATGGTGTCAAACACAATATGAAGCCCACATGCTTTTAATTTCAGATATACTTTCTGAGGTAATGTCTAATAGGAATCACATGCATTGAAGAGGGCCTGGGAAAACATGTGGTATAATGTAGGGTAAGGTCAAAGATGAAACGCCTTTGAAGGTTTAGAAGGGCCGGTGACTGAAGAAATCCATTATGTAGAATATTCTAAACATATTTAAAGGAGACATAATTAATGAATTAAATATTCAGATACAATTTATCAAAGAACATGATTCTGAGAACATGGCATTTTATTAGGCAGGAAGCTACTAATAATAATATAACTAGCATAAATAGCATATATAAATTAAAATGTAAGTATGTGTTCCTGTTGAAATGTTATCATATTCAAATGACACCAATCTCATCAATTAAGGATCCTCCTTAAATAGTCAAGAAGGGCAATGATACTACATGTCCTCATGGTCTCTACTCACAAGGCAGTTGTTTCACCTTAGGTGTAAATGTGTGGGTGGAAGGCTAAAAGATTCATTGGATACCTACTGCTAAGTGCAGAAATTTGAATCTATATTTTTCTAGCTTAAAAGCATACCCCATGATTGCTTTCTTCTCCCTCCCAAGTGGATTGAGGCATCCTCACTTGGGCCCTTTGGCTTATAAACCTTGTTGAGTTCTGGGGATTGTATCATAGATTTTCCATACATTTTTGGCCAATATCCACTTATTAGTGAGTACATACCTGGCTTTCCTTTTGGATCTGAGTTACCTCACTAAGAGTAATATTTTCTAGTTCCATCCAGTTGCCTACAAAACTCATGGTATCCTTAGCTGAATAGTATTCCATTGTGTAAAGTAGAGTCCACCTCCAGTAGAAAGAAAGGGTATCAAGTGGAGCAATGGGTTTGCCATCCAACAGTAAAAAAACTCTGACCCAGAATTATTCCTGTCTTAAAGTACTACAGGGACAAAAAATAGAGAAGAGACTGAAGGAAAGATTGCCCAGTGATAAATCCAACTTGGGATCCATCTTAAGGGGAGGCTCTAAGGCTTGACACTACTACTGATGCTATGGTGTGCTTACAGACAGGAGCCTAACATGGCTGTCCTCTGAGAGGCCCAACAAGCAGCTGACTGAGACAGATGCAGATACTTGCATCCAACCATTGGACTGAAGTCAGGGATTCAGTCCTGAGGCTGAATTAGGAAAGGCTGGAACAAGCTGAGGAGCAGGGAGAACCCATAGATAGGAAAACGAGCAGTCTCAACTAATTCAGACCCCTGGTCTTTCTCAGACACTGAGCCGCCAACCAGGTAGTATAAACCAGTTCTTTCAAGGCCTGGCATATATACAACAGAGGACTGGTCTCAGTGGGAGAATATAAGCCAAACCCTGGAGAGACTTGAGGACCCAGGGAGTGGGAGGGCCTAGAACAGTCAGGGGAGCATCCTCTTGAAGACATAGGGGAGGAGGAATGGGATGAGAAACTGTAGGAAGGTGGACTGGGAGAGAGATAGTGACTGGAGTGTAAAATTAAAAGGAAGAAGAAGAAGAAGAAGAAGAAGAAGAAGAAGAAGAAGAAGAAGAAGAAGAAGAAGAAGAAGAAGAAGAAGAAGAAGAAGAAGAAGAAGAAGAAGAAGAAGACGACGACACATGCACTGGTACTCAGGAAGCAGAAACCAATCAATCAAAAATTCAGGCTAGCCTGGACTTGACAATGAGATTCTCACTCAAAATCATAAGTAGAACAAAACAGAGACATCCAGTTGCTGCCAGTCTGAGCCTGTGGCAGTCCTCTGAGACACAAGAGCTACTTGCATAGGGAAATTTGCATTTTGACTATGTGCATAATCCTCCATCTGGAGAAAACTAGATTCTTTATTCTTCTTTGATACTTTTGCAGCATCACCCTGGTCTCCTTAGTGTATTTTTACTGCACTAGAATGGACACTAATCTCAGTCATCATACAGTGAATGATTGCACAGAATAAACACTAGCTGCAAGAAGATAAGCTTATTTAGGTGCACAGAAATTTTTATCACAAAGATTTTGCTAACAGCCAATCAGTGCTAGATAACTGTCTGCTTATCCTTTCATACTATCTCTGAACCAGAAAAAAATTACATATATTTTCAGATTCTAAAACATCAACAAGAGAAAATAATGTTGGTCAAAATTAGAAAAATCATAACCTTTTTTTCTGTCCAGTTCTTTACTTGGAGAAAATAAAATCTAATGAATTTAGGAACACACAGGATTGTCTATGCTTTTTACGTCTTGGTTTTTGTGGGTGTTATGGTTGCTATATTTTTGGTTTTAATTTTTGCCTTGAGGAATGTTGCTTGTTTGTTTGTCAATTTGGTTTTGCTTTTTGAGACAAGGTCTCAGTATGTAGCTCTGGCTGGCCTGTAACTCAGAACTTGTCATTTAAACCAAGCTGACCTAAAACTTACAAAAATATGCCTATCTTAGCCTTCTAACTGCTGCATTTAAAGAGGTGTACCACCACTCTCTGTTTTATTGTTGTTTTTATCTTAGTAAATAAATACCTTTTACTTTTTTAATTAATATTATAACTGTATGATTTTCCCCTTCCCTTTCATCCCTTCAAATTCTCTATATAACCATCCTTGCTCTGTTTCAAATTCATGGTTTATATTTTAATCAATTATTGTTACATACATAAACATGTGGGTGTTTACACAGATATATGGATATGGATATATACAATATATATATATATATATATATATATATATATATATATATATATATATAGTATGTGGAATAAAGGTATGTTATATATATTTCCTGTACACGTACACGTACACACACATACACACAAATACAACCTGCTCAGTGTGTATACATTATTTTTACATGTATATTTTTCAGATTTGACCGCTTAGTTTTAGATAACCAATTAAGGAATATTGTAGAAAATAGAATGAAGATATTATTAGAGTCAGAGGAACAGAGAATTTTCTGTGAAATTGTGTCCCCTAGTAATGTCAGAAGGTTCACCAACATGACTAAGCATGAGATGAACAAGTACACTAACACACATGCTAATGTGGACACGGGGAAGCCTAAGAAGACTCAACCCAACCCAAAATGATCAGAGTGGGAAAAATGATCTTCCTTGGGGAACAGCATGCCAATTGGTTAGAGTGCACATGCTAAGATATATATGCAACTACTCCACCCTTAGGGATAGCATGCCATGCTAGCCACTGTTCTGATTTATAAGCAACATATCTGGGTATGAATGTTGGTCGCCTCCTTCTTTTGGAAACTTTCATGTCATCTTCTGATACCCTGAAAGCTAGTCCTCAAGGGTAAAGGTTTTGTGTCAGTTCTAGTTCAGGGATATCTGGACTCTGTTTTGGAAATACATGATGTATTTAGCAATAGGCAGTTACCTTCCACCTCTGGGGGCCAACCAAATGCAACAGCAATAGATTGCAATATTTGAAGACTCCTTCTGACAACCATAACAAGCAAGTCATTAGAAGGCTTCTCATGTCTGGTGTTGTGGTTTTATTAAGTGATTTTTGGCCCTTGGAGGCAGCATTGTCTGCTCAGGTGAGGAAATTTCTTGTAAAGTATACATGCATATTTATCATAGAGTTCTGTGCCTTTTGTTTGTTTTAGGTAGATAGTTAATCATCCTCAGTGCTATTGTCCCTTCCTCTGGCCTACATTTAGCTCTCCGGTCCCTCCTTGAGTAATGTTTCCCTATTTTTCTTATTCCCTAATCAAACAACTTATGCTCTGTCATTCCCTTTTATATTCATCTTGCTCCTCTCCATCCAGCAATGGAACATTTCACTGACCTGGTTTCTGTGCTTATTCAAGAATATGTACTCACAAGATTTTGTGTTAGGATCCTCAGATGAGAGAGAACATGCAGTGTATGCCTTTCTCAGTAAGACTTACCTCACTCTGTATGATATCATCCATTAACCTGAAAAGTTCATGATTTCATTTTTCTTTATAACTGGATAGTATTCCATATTGTTTATGTAATACATGTATCCTTTACTCAATATAAGACATTTATGAATAGGTATAAAAAAGACACTTAAGTAATATGATATTATGTCATATTAAAGGGTCATTTATAAACATAACCATTGTGCTAATCTTTTTTCCATATATATGAACTTATAGTTGGGGAAATTTTTGAGATAAGGTCTCACTATGAAGCTATGCCTGACCACAAACTCACATGTAGATCAGCCTGACCTCAATCTCACAGAGATCCATCTGCTTCCCCTTCCCAAGTGCTGACATTAATGGCATGTGCCACCACACCTAGCTTTTCCCCAAAAAATGTTAATAATTATCTATCCCCATTTTTCGTAAGTGCCTTGATGGTTGAACAATTGAAGAAAGATTTACAAATCCTAGAGTACTTTGTGGGTTTAAATTTTAAAACCAATTCTTTTTTTATTGGTTACTTTATTTATTTACATGTCAAATGTTATCCCCATCCCAATTTCCCCTCCACAAGCCCCCATCCCCTCTTCCCTCCTCCTGACCCTATGAGGATGCTCCCTTACCTGCTCACCCACTCCTGCCTCAGTGGTCTAGTGTTCCCCTATCCTGGGTCATCAAGTTTTCACAAGACCAAGGGGCTCTCCCACCCAATGATGCAAGATAAGGGAATCTTCTGCTACATATCCATATGGAGCCATGGGTACCCCTGTGTACTCTTTGGTTGGTGGTTTTGACCTTGGGAGTTTTGGGGATGTATGGTTGGTTGATATTGTTGTTCTTCCTATGAAGTTGCAAACCCTTTCAGTCCCTACACTCCTTGCCCTAACTTCACCATTGGGGTCCCCACACTCAGTCCAATGTTTGGCTGTGTACATATGCATCTGTATTGATCCACCTCTGGCAAAGCCTCTCAGGGGACAGCTATATCAGGCTCCTTTCAGCAAGATCTTCTTGGCATCTACAGTAATGTCTGGGTTTGATGTCAGCAGATGGGATAGATCCCTAGGTGGGTCAGTCTCTGGATGGCCTTCCCTTCAGTTTCTGCTCCACTCTTTATCCCTGCATTTCCTTTAGACAGGAAGAATTCCGGATAAATATTTTTCAGGTGGGTGGGTGGCCCCAGGCCCTGTCCCTCAACTGGGGGCTGTGCCTATCCACTGGATATGGTCTCTACAGATTCTACCTCACTTTGTTGGTTATTTCAGCTAAAGCCCTCCCTGTTGAGTCCTGGGAACCACTTAGGTCCCTGGCATTTGGGACTTTCTATTGACTGGGAACTGCTTAGGTCCCTGGCATTTGGGACTTTCTAGTGACTCTCCCCTGTAACTTTCACATACACACACACACACACACACACACACACACACACACACACACACTCACACACACACACAGAGCTATACATTTACTTTTAAATTCCTGACCCTCTGTATTTCTCCCCCATCTCCTCTCATATCTGAACTGTCCCCCTTTCTCCCTCCCGCTTTCTCCCTACCAGATCTCTCTCTCCCTTGGAATAATCCAAGATTATTCTCTTCCCCCTACTAAGTAGGACTGTAGCATCAACACTGGTGTGATTTTCTTTCTTCTTGGCTTTCATACAGTCTGTGAGTTCTACCATGGATATTCTGAGCTTCTTTTTGGCTAATATCCACTTATCAATAAGTACATTCCCTTATTTTAAAAAGTCAAGCTTAGTTTTCTGGTTTTGCTGCAGAACTGTCCAAAACCAAAATGTTACAACCTTATGTCCAGATCAAACTAACTTACAAATGTGATATGGGCCACTGACCAATAGTACTTTTTATTCTACTTTACCTGAAAAAAGAACTACAAACTCCCAAAATATATCTGAAAGAAGACAAAATTCTGTGGATTGCTTCCATTTTTCATATGTTCTGTCATAAACAACTGAGTTGACAGATTATCAATTAACAAAAATTTAGGTTAGTAAAATTCCATCTCTACTTTCTCACTTATAATTTGTTTTAATAAGTATTAAGCAGAAACAATATAGTCTTCATAAAATACATAAAAAGTACAGATAACTATTATACAGTAAAAACCACAAGCTCATTGTATATACTAGTCCATATGTATTTTTTATCACCATAAAAATATTTCCTGAATCTAGTCTAGTTAACTTTATAAAATAAATTCAGTGATTCACTGGTGATAACTTTTATGTAGTCTAGTTTTGCTAAAAAAAAAAAAAGCAATAATATTCTATGATGAAATATAGTATCACACGGCAAAATACAAGATTGTGTGTGTGTGTGTGTGTGTGTGTGTGTGTTGATTTGATCTTTTCTCTTACCTCTACTTGACTTGCAATTTTTATCATAGCTCTGTCTTCATAACCTTACCAGGTCCTAAACCCCTACAAAAAGCCGCCTCTAAACACTATAGTCAAATTTATTTTCTACCTCGCTAATAGTTCATAACTAGCTCCAATTTCAACATATGAACCCTTAAGAAACACATCTCATATTGTCCCAAAACTATAGCACCAATTACTTTAAACAAAGAAAAACCAGATAAAAACCACTACCTGGAAGATTTCATTTTCTGTTCTCCGAATTTTCTGTACTGTATTACCAGAAACATGGATCTTCAAAAAATGATCATATTAATACAGTACTTCCCTGACATAGATAAGAAATAAAATTTACTAAAACTAAAACAAGAAATAATAAATCTGAATCTTGTGATATCTGATAAAGGATTGAAATTATAACTGAAAATGTCTAAAAAAACACTCACTGAAATCAATGATTTAAACAGGGAGAAATACCAGTTTAAGGAAATTGATTTTCAAAACCCTGAAAAGGATAAGTCCAATTTCATCCTGAGGATGGACCATTTCATTTACAACATTAGAAAATATCACATTAAATTTCTCACAATATTTTCCTGTGACCTAAGATATATAAGGGAAACATAACAAGAGATCCTGAAGGAATCCAAAACACCATCAGATCCTTCTACAAAAGGCTATACTCAAGAAAACTGGAAAACCTGGATGAAATGGACAAGTTTCTAGACAAATACCAGGTACCAAAGCTAAATCAAGATCAGGTTAATGATCTAAACAGTCCTATATCCCCTAAAGAAATAGAAGCAGTCATTAATAGTCTCCCAACCAAAAAAAGCCCAGGACCAGATGGGTTTAGTGCAGAGTTCTATCAGACCTTCAAAGAAGACCTAATTCCAGTTCTTCACAAACTATTCCACAAAATAGAAATGGAAGGTACTCTACCCAACTCATTCTATTAAGCCACAATTACTCTGATACCTAAACCACAAAAAGACCCAACAAAGATAGAGAACTTCAGAGCAGTTTCCCTTATGAATATCGATGCAAAAATCCTCAATAAAGTTCTTGCTAACCGAATCCAAGAACACATCAAAACAATCATCCACATTGTAAAAATGGCTATCTTGCCAAAAGCAATCTACAGATTCAATGCAATACCCATCAAAATTCCAAATCAGTTCTTCAAGGAATTAGAAAGGGCAATCAGCAGATTCATCTGGAATAACAAAAAACCTAGGATAGCAAAAACTCTTCTCAAGGATAAAAGAACCTCTGGTGGAATCACCATGCCAGACCTAAAGCTGTACTACAGAGCAATTGTGATAAAAACTGCATGGTATTGGTATAGTGACAGACAAGTAGACCAATGGAACAAAATTGAAGACCCAGAGATGAACCCACACACCTATGGTCACTTGATCTTTGACAAGGGAGCTAAAACCATCCAGTGGAAAAAAGACAGCATTTTCAACAAATGGTGCTGGCACAACTGGAGGTTATCATGTAGAAAAATGCGAATTGATCCATTTCTATCTACTTGTACTAAGGTCAAATCTAAGTGGATTAAGGAACTCCACATAAAACCAGAGACACTGAAACTTATAGAGGAGAAAGTAGGGAAAAGCCTCGAAGATATGGGTACAGGGAAAAATTCCTGAATAGAACAGCAATGGCTTGTGCTGTAAGATCGAGAATCGATAAATGGGACCTCATAAAATTGCAAAGTTTCTGCAAAGCAAAAGACACTGTCAATAAGACAAAAAGGCCACCAACAGATTGGGAAAGGATCTTTACCTATCCCAAATTGGATAGGGGACTAATATCCAATATATATAAAGAACTCAAGAAGGTGGACTCCAGAAAATCAAATAACCCCATTAAAAAATGGGGCTCAGAACTAAACAAAGAATTCTCACCTGAGGAATACCGAATGGCTGAGAAGCAGCTGAAAAAATGTTCAACATCCTTAATCAGCAGGGAAATGAAAATCAAAACAACCCTGAGATTCCACTTCACTCCAGTCAGAATGGCTAAGTTCAAAAATTCAGGTGACAGCACATGCTGGCGAGGATGTGGAGAAAGAGGAACACTCCTCCATTGCTGGTGGGATTGCAAGCTTGTACAACCACTCTGGAAACCAGTCTGGTGGTTCCTCAGAAAATTGGACATAGTACTACCGGAGGATCCCTCAATACCTCTCCTGGGCATATATTCAGAAGATGTCCCAACCGGTAAGAAGGACACATGCTCCACTATGTTCATAGCAGCCTTATTTATAATAGCCAGAAGCTGGAAAGAACCCAGATGCCCCTCAACAGAGGAATGAATACAGAAAATGTTGTACATTTACACAATGGAGTACTACTCAGCTATTAAAAGGAATGAATTTATGAAATTCCTAGGCAAATGGATGGACCTGGAGGGCATCATCCTGAGTGAGGTAACCCAATCACAAAGGAACTCGCACAATATATACTCACTGATAAGTGGATATTAGCCCAGAAACTTAGGATACCCAAGATATAAGATACAATTTGCTCAACGCATGAAATTCAAGAAGAACGAAGACCAAAGTTTGGACACTTTGCCACTTCTTAGAAATGGGAACAAAACACCCATGGAAAGAGTTACAGAGACAAAATTTGGAGCTGTGATGAAAGGATGGACCATCTAGTGATTGCCATATGCAGGGATTCATCCCATAATCAGCTTCCAAACGCTGACACCATTGCATACACTAGCAAGATTTTGCTGAAAGGACCCAGATATAGCTGTCTCTTGTGAGACTATGCTGGGGCCTAGCAAACACAGAAGTGGATGATCACCGTCAGCTATTGGATGGATCACATGGCCCCCAATTGAGGAGCTAGAGAAATTACACCAAGGAGCTAAAGGGAACTGCAACCCTATAGGTGGAACAACAATATGAACTAACCAGTACCCCGGAGCTCTTGACTCTAGCTGCATATGTATCGAAAGATGGCCTAATCGGCCATCACTGCAAAGAGAGGCCCATTGGACATGCAACCTTTATATGCCCCAGTACAGGGGAACCCCAGGGCCAAAAAGGGGGAGTGGGTGGGTAGGGGATTGGGGGGGTGGGTATGGGGGACTGTTGGGATAGCATTGGAAATGTAAAAGAGGAAAATACCTAATAAAAAAATAAATTAAAAAAAAGAAAATATCACATTAAAGTTCTCACAATATTTTCCTGTGACCTAAGATATATAAATTCCCTAAAATATTAAAAGAATGATTTCATAAATATAAAAATTCACCATTACCAACAGTTATCTGGGAATGAAAACTCTGATGAATTCTTAATATAATAAATTCAATTCAATATCAATAAATAAAATTATTTAATAGTGTTAAAATTTTTCAAAAAATGCTTATAACTTATTCTTATCCATCCTAAAAAAAAAAAAAATCTAAAAACATTCTCACAAGCAAGGAACAGAAGAAAAATTTTCAATATAAGAAAAACACCTTCTAGCAGCTACTCCTAGTTCCTCATCCTCTCTGCTACATATTTCTATTCAATTTCCTGACCCTCTGTACTTCCCTCTTGTACCTTGCTATACTTGATCCTACCCCTTTTCCCTCCCCCTCCTCTCTTCCTACCAGGTCTCTCCCTCCTTCAACTGCCTATGAATTTTTTTTTGTTCCCTCTTCTATGTAAGATTGAACCATCCATAATTTTGTATTCCTTCCCCCTAAGCTCCATATGGTCTGTGAGTCGTGTCATGGGCATTGTCAGCTTATGGGCTAATATCCAATTATCAGTGAGGACATATCATGTGTTCTTTTGTGTCTGGGTTACCTCACTCAGGATGATATTTTCTAGTTCCATCCATTTGTCTAAGAATCTCATGAAGTCATTGTTTTTAATAACTGAGTAGTACTTCACTGTGTAAATGTACCACATTTTCTGTATCCATTCTTCTGTTGAGGGACATCTGGGTTGTTTCCAGCTTCTGGCTATTATAAATAAGGCTGCTATGAACATAGTGGAGCATGTGTCCTTGATATATGTTGGAGCATCTTTTGAATATATACCCAGGAGTGGTATAGCTGAGTCTTCAGGTAGAACTGTCTCAAATTTTCTCAAAAACCATTAGATTGATTTCCAAAGTTGTTGTACCTGCTTGCAAAACCACCAGCAATGGAGAAGTGTTCCTCTTTCTTCACATCCTCACCAGCGTCTGCTGTTGCCTGAGTTTTCTATCTCAGTTATTCTGATTCATGTGAGGTGAAGTCTCAGGGTTGTTTCTATTTTCATTTTCCTGATGACTAAGCATGGTGAACATTTTGTTTGGTGCTTCTCATATATTCCTCAATTGAGAATTCTTTGTTTAGCTCTGTACCCATTTTTAATGTTTATTTGGTTCTCTGGAGTCTAACTTCTAGAGTTCTTTGTATATTTCATATTTTTGCACTCTATTGGACACATACCATTTTAATGCCCTAAAATGTAAAATACTTAATTTTTCCAATGATCTTGTTGTGAACCCAAATGGATCATTCCATCCTGGAAGGGGAAGGGGTTAGGAAACTCGGGGAGCAAACAACTACAGGACTATTGGAGAGCTGAGAAAAATCACAAGCCCAGACCTAGAACAGGAGAGGTAGCAAGCAATTGCTGTGCAAAGGACAGACTGCCTGTCTGGAGGAGATTCTCTGACTATGAAGTTGCCTGAGAATCTTGCAGTGACCACCATGATCCCAAGTCCAGGGTGATTCTATCCAGGTCGAGGTGGGCTTTTCAGTGATATGGCTGCCTCTAACTTACTCTGTCTTCTGTATTTGGCCCCTATCCCAATACTCTCATTCATTCATGAAATTGGACTTGGTAGAGTTGTTCCTCTGGTATGTTCTAGGTTCCCTACCTAGGGCAAATAGACATTTGTATCGTGACTCTCAGGCAGTCTCACAAAACAGATCTTCCACAGAAACCGAAACGTGAAGAATAAAACTTAAAACTCACACAGGAGCTTTTAAGGTAGGGTTACATCTGAGGGTATCTACTGCATGAAGTAGAATTTAAGAAGGTGACTTACAGCTATACAATCACCAAGAGTATCTGCTCATAGGAGCTACTGGAGATCTTTTGTGGAAAATGACGAAAAGACAGTGATGAAAAGTTCATCTCTGTTTCTTATCCACATTTAATAAGCAAACTGTTGTGTATGTGTGTACTTTCTCACACCAAATGCACTTTTTAGTCTTGTCGACTTCTGTGCAAATGAAGCCCCTTGCCTCTCAGCTATAAGCCTGCTGCTGAGCTCAGCTGAGCACATTTTTCCTCCTCACAGCTTAGTCCCTTGTTAGTTTGTGGTCCAGATATCTGATGAAATGTTCTGTATTTGTCTATGTACTTAGTATCCATATTTCCAGACATAATGAGAAACTTTGGAACCATGGAGACTTTGGAAATTTGTTGTATAATTTCTAGATTTCAGCAAAAATCAAGGGTTCCTGACTGAATGTGATCATGTGTCTGGATAATCCATGGGCTCCTGGATTTCAGACCACCCAGCAAGAGTACTGCCATGAGTTTGGCCCTGATCAGCATGTGGTATTGTATCCTCAGATGCTACCCTTTCACACTATGTTAACTGAACTTGATTTCCTCTCTGCTTCCCACTTCTTACTTAATGATTTTTGAGGTTTGAGGTTTTAGGGGTTTGGAGAATATAGCATGTGTTTCTCAAATCTTCAAACAACTTGATATTTTTTTCTAGTAGTGGGCATATATCAAATGCCAAGATATATATTTTTGTCATTTGTTAAGGGTTTTCCTCCATGGAAGTCTATTTTAGGCTCTTTCATATTACTGCATAGGAACACTGTCCCAGTGAGGCGTCTCTCTGTACCAGCTGCTCTCTAAAACAAAAAGAAAGCCAGCCTTTGCTAGTTCACTACAACCTTAACACAGTCTGTTATCTGCAGAGAGTACCTTCAGTCATGGAAACAACACACAAACAAACAAAACATACACAAACCCCCTCATCTTTCATTAAAATTTTATATATGAGTTTCTAAATTGTCTCTTCCAACAGTAATTCCTGAAGTTTGACTATAGTAGAGTTTAAATTCTTGCCAAATGCAGTAATTGAAATATTTGACCTCAATAGAAATTGTCTTAGGTATTTGTCTAGACATTGGAATGTGAAAAGCAAATAGGCAAATGTCGAGTATGCAAGCTTAAATATAAATTATTCTTTCCTTTGCCATCTCTCAGTTTGTAAAACGAAATGCAAAAAGGCTGCATCCATATAATAAACAGGCAATTATAATTTCCCTCTGATTCACATGTAACTTGTGGCAATATTTTATTTGGGCTAAAAGTGTTATCGAATATATGTTATTTTAAAACGTGGTGTAAACTTTGATTATCACTATTTTCACATTATATCTTATTGCTTTGTAATCATTTTCTGCTGAAAGTTATAAGAATACAGGCCATCTTATTTGTGCTAAAGATCAAAGATACTGCAGTTAATTTTTGGTAAATGACTGAGCCAAATTTACAGGATGAGCTCAATAAAGGAGCTTATATTATTAACAATTAAAACTTGACCATTACAGTTAGGAAACAGCTTTGCCATGGATCAACAGATTTCTTCAACAAAAACAAACTGATAATTAATATGGTCATTGGCAACTTATCAAAGCAGTCTATGTAGTATTCTAGGCGAATGCATCTGGACACACTTCATGATTCAAAAAATCTGCACAATAAAAGAAGATATCTTATCATCAGCAGGACAGGAAAGCAGAAATGTTGGAAACTAAGGACCAAATAACCCCAAATAGAAAATACCTGGAGAGATGGACTGCATACAACGCTCCTGCAGAGGACCAGAGTTCATTCCTAGCATCAGTACATGGCTCACAAATGCCTGTAATTCCAGCTCCCAGAAATTCAAATCTCTAGCCTCTAGAGGTACCTGTACGTGTGTGTGTGTGTGTGTGTGTGTGTGTGTGCACGTGTGTGTGTATGTACATTATTTTACAAAACATATGCTTTTACTTTCATATTCTCACCTTGCTAAGTTCTTTCTATACTTTTAACTTATGACAAAAATACTATACACACTTTACCAGTGTTTTAACAAACCACTAAAGTGGCACATTTTATTACTAGAAAAAATGAGTTTTATGCCTTCTAATTATAGTTAAACTTGTCAATTTGTGATAAATAAAAAAATAGGCTGATGGAAGTGAAAATGCACCATTAAGCTAATTAAATAGATGCATTATGCTTTAGGAGGTTGATACAGAGAGCCTTCAAAGGATTCATAAAATTATTGTTTTGTGTAAATATCTACTGATCTGTTTTGAATATGAACATAGTAAAACTTGAAAAGAAACTATAAAAGTTATGTATGGGTATATTATCTAGAATGTGTGGAGTAAGTACAACTTTCTAACAGCATTTATGATATGTTATTAATAACTGTTAAAAACGAATTTGACATGGTAATATATATGTTTATATATGCATATATGTTTATCAAAGCATGATAAGCTATTCTTTTAATGTGTTTGGAAGTTTTAAGAAAATAGCACATAAAACTGTCAGCTAACGAAATAAATTTAGTCAGGAATTGAAATTGGTTTGAATAGGGACTGACCGGATCTCCATTGCTCACCATTGTTTACATAATGATAGGCTTAGGACACCAAGATAAAGACTGAAACAGTTTGTGAATTAGAAGCTTAGAACTTTTAATTTTTTTTTCTGGTTTTGCCACTACTGGGGATTAAAACAAGGGCCCCATCGACTGGGATTCAGGCCCAGAACTTGAAAGCTGAGAATTGACTTGCCCTCAATTCTTTTTTTTTTTATTTACTCCTTCCATCAATCCATACAGTGATTTTGTGCTTACTGTAAGCAAAGTTTTTCTGAGGGACAAAATTACAACAGAACTCTTTCATTCTGAGTATCACTTGAGGGCTGTGAAAACACAATTGTAGCACACTTTGGAAGTGGCTGTAAAACTGGTGAACAATTACAACTTTACAGAAAATGAAACTCTACTTCATAAAGTTTAGAAGAAAAATTAACAATCCAAGTAAAGAATAGGAGATGATTTCCAGTGAACAAGGCGGGGATAGAATTACCATGAAGCATAAACAGGTAAGACTAGATGCTGCTAACACATAAAAGACAACTACATTCAGCAACTATCACAAGTATGCAGTGATTTTGAATAAGCATTAACTTTCTATAAGCATTAATGAAAACCAATAGTCAAGTCCACCATTAAGAGCTTCCAGTTTCTCAACTGCTAGACTGTCATCTTGTGTTAAACCTAGACTTCTCTATCTCCAAATTCCCAGTCCTTTATCATACTATTCAGTGCTTTTAAATTTATAGCTTTCTCATTCTACAACAACTATTGCCAATTTTAGAAAACATATTCCTTTTGGTTGTTTAACATTAAGTATTTACATTGAAGGTACAAAACCATCTTCTACCTTAAGACAAAGCTATATCACTCCGGGAATATAACCAAAAGATGCTCCATCATCCCACAAAGACACTTGCTCACCTATGTTCATAGCATCTCTATTCATAATATCCGAAACATTGGAAACAACAAGGATGTCCCTCAATCGAAAAATGGATAAAGAAAATGTGTTAATTTACATATGGAATATTATTCAGCTATTAAAAGCAAAGACATCATGAATTTTGCAGGCAAATGGATGAAACTTGAGAGTATTATCCTGAGTAAGGTAACCCAGGCCCCAAAAGACATGCATGGCATGTATTCATTTTTAAGTGGATATTAGCCATACAATACAGAATACATATGCTATAATCCATAGACCCAAAGAAGCTAAGCAAGAAGGAAGGCATAAGCAAGGATGCTTGAATCTCACTTAAATGGGGAAACAAAATAGTCATAAGAGGCAGATAGAGGGAGGGAACTGGATGGGAGAGGGGACAGGAAGAAGAAAGGGGGCAGAATTCAGGAACAGGTATGGAGAGGGACAAGAGAGATGGCCACATTGGCATAAGGATGAATGGAAATCTGCAACTGATGGGGTTGGGGAGGTGGTGGTGGGAGAATCTCAAGGAAAAGACAGAGAACTGGCATGAGGGAGGCACCCAAGAATCAATGGGGGTGATCTTAGCTGTGACTTACAGCATTGGTGATATCGAAACTGAAGAGGCCACCTCTTGTAGTCATGCAGTGGAGCAATAGGGACACTAACCTCTCCACAAAATCTTCTACCCCAAACGTATACTATCTACAACAAATGCAGGGATGAGGGATGGAGCACAGACCGAGGAAATAGTCAAGCAATAATTGCCCCAATTAGAGAACCATCCCACCAGCAGGCATCAATCCCTGGCACTATTTATGATAATCTGTGATGCTTGCAGACAATAGCCTAGCATAATTGTCTCCTGAGAGGCTCTAGCCAATGACTCAGACAGATGCAGAGACCACAGCCAAACAGTCGAAAGAGCTTGTGGACTCTTATGGAAGAGTTGTGGGAATTAATAGCCCTGAAGGGGATAGGAATTCCACAGGAAGACCAACAGAGTCAATTTACATGGATCCCCTTGGGGCTCTCAGAGACTGAACCACTAACCAAAGAACATACATGGGGTAGACCTCAGCCATCCTAGACATATATAGCACAAATGCAGCTTGGTCTTCATGTGGGTTATGAACAACTGGAGCAGGGACCATCCCCAAAGCTGTTGTCTGTCTGTGAGCTATGTTCTTCTAACCATATGGGAGCAAGAAAGGCAGTCTGTGTTCTGATAGAGCGAGGCTTACTCCAGAGACTTGTACTAAGGTCAAATCTAAGTGGATCAAGGAACTCCACATAAAACCAGAGACACTGAAACTTATAGAGGAGAAAGTGGGGAAAAGCCTCGAAGATATGGGCACAGGGGAAGAATTCCTGAATAGAACAGCAATGGCTTGTGCTGTAAGATCGAGAATTGACAAATGGGACCTCATGAAACTGCAAAGCTTCTGCAAGGCAAAAGACACCGTCAATAAGACAAAAAGGCCACCAACAGATTGGGAAAGAATCTTTACCTATCCTAAATCAGATAGGGGACTAATATCAAATATATATAAAGAACTCAAGAAGGTAGACTCCAGAAAATCAAATAACCCCATTAAAAAATTAGGCTCAGAGCTAAACAAAGAATTCTCACCTGAGGAATACCGAATGGCTGAGAAGCACATGAAAAAATGCTCAGCATCCTTAATCATCAGAGAAATGCAAATCAAAACAACCCTAAGATTCCATCTCACACCAGTCAGAATGGTTAAGATCAAAAATTCAGGTGACAGCAGATGCTGGTGAGGATGTGGAGAAAGAGGAACACTCCTTCATTGTTGGTGGGATTGCAATCTTGTACAACCACTCTGGAAATCAGACTGGTGGTTCCTCAGAAAATTGGACATAGTACTACCGGAGGGTCTCGTAATACCTCTCCTGGGCATATAGCCAGAAGATGTCCCAACCCGTAAGAAGGACACATGCTCCACTATGTTCATAGCAGCCTTATTTAAATAGCCAAAAGCTGGAAAGAACCCAGATGCCCCTTAACAGAGGAATGGATACAGAAAATGTGGTACATTTACACAATGGAGTACTACTCAGCTATTAAAAAGAATGAATTTATGAAATTCCTAGGCAAATGGTTGGACCTGGAGGGCATCATCCTGAGTGAGGTAACACAATCACAAAAGAACTCAAATGATATGTAATCACTGATAAGTGGATATTAGCCCAGAATCTTAGTATAGAGAGATATAAGATACAATTTGCAAAACACATGAAACTGAAGAAGAAGGAAGACCAAAGTGTGGACACTTTGCCCCTTCTTAGAATTGGAAACAATCACCCATGGAAGGAGTTACAGAGACAAAGTTTGGAGCTGAGACAAAAGGATGGACCATCTAGAGACTGCCATATCCAGGGATCCATCCCATAATTAGCCTCCAAACGATGACACCATTGCATACACTAGCAAGCGTTTGCTGTAAGGACCCTGATATAGCTGTCTCTTGAGAGACTAGGCCGGGGCCTAGCAAACACATAAGTGGATGCTCACAGTCAGCTACTGGATGGATCACAGGGCCCCCAATGGAGGAGCTAGAGAAAGCAACTAAGGAGCTAAAAAGATCTGCAACAGTGTAGGTGCAACAACATTATGAACTAGCCAGTACCCCGGCGCTCTTGACTCTAGCTGCATATGTATCAAAAGATGGCCTAGTAAGCCATCACTGGAAAGAGGCCCATTGGACACGAAAACTTTATATGCCCCAGTACAGGGGAATGCTAGGGCCAAAAAGTGGGAATGGGTGGGTAGAAGAGTGGGGGCGGAAGTTATGGGGGACTTTTGGGATAGCATTGGAAATGTAATTGAGGAAAATATGTAATAATATATATATATTATATATATATTTATAATTATATATATATATATATATATATATATATATATATATATATATAAAACTCTACAATGGACAGAAGAGTGAACCACATTCCCAGACACAGGCACCTGACAAAAACAAGTCCTCTACTTCATAATCCTGTAACTATCAATGACATAGACAATGTCCCAAGCTCCTGGTATTCTGGCTAGACCCCACCCACCATAGTTACCCTACAACACCAAGGTAGCCCAGCCCACTATAAAAGGGGATGCTTGGCCCCTCCTCTCTCTCTTAAGCTCATACCTCACTTAATCTCATCTCTTCTTCCCCTCCCTTCTCTCTCTCCACATGGCCATGGCCTTCTGTCCCCCTCTACCTTATCTCTCCCTCTCCCTCTTCCTCTCCCTCTCCCTCACCCTCTCTGTCTGCCTCTCCCTCTCTCCCTCTCCCTCTCCCTCTCCCCCTCCCCCTCTCCTCCCCTTCCCCCTCCCCCTCTCCCTCCCCTTCCCCCTCCCCCTCTCCCTCCCCTTCCCCCTCCCCCTCTCCCTCCCCTCTCCCTCCCCTTCCCCCTCCCCCTCTCTCTCCCCTTCCCCCTCCCCCTCCCTCTCCCCCCTCTCTCTCTCCTTTTCTACAATAAAGCTCTGAAACCATGGACAATCTTTGCTCATCAAGACCTGCTGTGTTAGAACAATGGAATAGGCCTTCCCCTAAAAAGCCACGTCTAATCTGTGGGAAGGCCTCTCAGCCTTTCTAGCCATCAGACTAGACCAAAGACTTTTGCCCATGTGGGAAATACCCACCACCCTTTCTACCCCTGCCCCCTTTTCCCTTTGGCCACACAGCTGACCAAGCCACCCCCTGAGGGCCCTCACTTTGTTCTCAGCTCTTCCTTAACATACAGTGGTGTCTGGGATGTCAGACAGACTGAGAGAGAACCTGTCATCTCTGGTCTCCATGAGGCCCAGAGACCCCAGACTGCTCCTTCTCTATCCCCGTGTAATGGGCTTCCATGGCTTCCCACAGCCAAATGCCCACCTGGGCAGCATGGAGAGTGTTGCAGCAGTTTCCCCGCCATCCCGGACCCCGTGTCCACCTGTTGAGAGACTTGGAGCTCTGGTGGGACTCAGGTCACCCTCCCCTTTATTTTCCCATGTCCAGTGCCTAACATTATGGGGCTGCCTTGTCTGGCCTCAGTGGGAGAAGATGTGTCTAGCCCCACAGAGACTAGGTGTGCCAGGGTGTGCTCCCTCCAGCTGAGAGGGAAGGGGCTAGTGATGACATTGTGGCTTAGGGTTACTGGGAGGGGGCAGCTAGCTGGCTGTAAAGGGAATAATTTTAAAAAATCTTCTAATGTATTTAAAACACATTATTTTTCTACACTGCATTTTACCAAAGGTTGACATTGCTATTTTTTTTATCCTAGGAATGGGAATTCTCTTTGTCTATGGACCTGCAGCTGAACATATTTGAGCATTCTCTGCCAACTTAATCTCACTCTTGTCTGATTTATGCTTTGCTCCTGTTAGTGAGAGCTGTTCTGCAAGAGTTTTGGAATAATATGGTCAATACCAGATATAGAGCTGAAAACAGAGCCCTAAAAGCCAAGAAATACAGATTTAATTTTTCTCTATAAGCAGACGCACATTCTACAGAAGTTTCAGTGTTCCTGTGCAGCCTGAAAACATGAAACAGAATAGTCAGTTAGGAAGCAGAGGGGGCTCTTTTGGAATGGTGGATTGGCTAGGCCATCCAATTATGGAAGCAGTAGGCAACACAGCTGAAGAGGAAAAATAAAAATGTAGACATGGTCAAGCTAAATGCCAACAAATGTGCTGAATATTTGTCCATTAGGATGAGGGTTTTCAACAAAAAAGTAAGACTTTTCTTTTAAGTGCACCATTGTCAAAGGGAATGAAATGCTTCCCAGGGGTGCAAAGTTCAGAAATAATGATATGTTAATGCGTACTCTAAGAGAACTTCATTAACAAATATGCTGATGAACATTTTGATGAGTCATACTTTTTCTGTGTGTCTTCAGAGATGCAGGCATGTGGGAGTAAGTGAAGGATATGTGCGGGTGCACATGTGGCATGGTGTGTATGCAGAGAACATTGTCAGAGTTCTCTCCACCTATCAGGTTAGTCCCAGGTGAACATTAGAGTCCCAGGCTTGGAGCCAAGTGGCTTTGCCTGTTCTGTGGATTTGGTCTTGATATAAAAATGTGCATGGTAGTGGGGGCATTTGGAATAGGCGTATACACCTCCACACACACATATATATACACATAAAATATTCTTTTTAGTTTTATGACAATTTTTCAGATACACAAATATATACATGTATATCTAAGCTGATGGCAGCCATTTGACAACTACATGTAAATATATGAAACAAAAGAAAGACCAATATATGATAGAGATTGATGATAGATAGGCAGATAGATAGATAGATAGATAGATAGATAGATAGATAGATAGATAGATGATAGATAGATAGATAGATAGATAGATAGATAGATAGATGATAGATATAGATAGATAACAAATAGATAGATTGTAAATAGATTGATATGTAGATAGATAATAGATGATAGGTATATTATAGGTAGATAGATGATAGATAGATGATAGATGGTAGATAGATAATAGATAGATAGATGATTGATAGATAGATGACAGTTATATGATAGATACATAGGTAGATGTTAATGAAACTTAAGCTTCCTGTCTTATATCTTATGCCATTTACCAGAAGTTTTATAATGATATTTTGTACACATCTGACATATTAAATGCATCCTTTACTTAATATTGTTATTTCTGTATCTGAATATCATATCAAAGCATACCTTTTTACTACAAAATCAAATTCATGTTTCAGAACAGGTATAAAATGTGTCAAATACAAAGTAATAGTTATATGAAGTTATATATATGTAAGATGCAGTGAACTTAAAATATCATAGTCTATTTGGTAAACACATGTAATCTTATGGGATTTTTACAAAACTTTTCAACAACAACCTGGATAATTCTGTACAATGAAATGTCTTTAATCACATATAGTTCAAAAAATGTTAAATTTGGATCACATGCTCATAGCCTTTTTTCTTTTCTTTTTTCACTGCTACGTTATAAGAGAGCAATGATTTAATGGACAAAAGTGGAAAAATGGTGGAAAAATGCATGGTTCACTCAGTCGCATGTTAAAAACTGAATTCTTATTCAAAACTACAAAAAAAACATGACAATTTATTGACTAGATCCTTTGAGTTTGTTTTGAAGTATACCAGAAGTATAAACTTGAATAAAATGGACAAGATATCTTAGATGATTTCAAATACATGTGGGGGCAGGCATCTTGACTTACACAAGAATGCCAGTCTGTGTCATGGAAGTCAGCCACATGGCAGTAAGCAGCCATATGGTGAAAAGATGGTACTTTAGAGAAAGATTAAGCCCAAGGTACCATTAAAAGCACACCTGCTTTCAGGTAAGAATTCAAAAGATGTAGAGACAGCAAAAAGAAGAAGGCAAAGCTTCAGATAGTCACACTGGTGCAATAAACTAGTCAGAGAACAAGCTCTTTTTAGGCAATTTTTTTATTCTAGCAAAGGAGACCAATAATAATCATGAAAGCAGATACAGTTTGGCAAAGGGATATGAAGTGAAAGCAAGGAAAATAGAATGAATCCCTGTAAAACAAAACATTGAGCCAAGACTAGAGCAAAGCAAGGAGATGAATGAGTGGTATTTCTATTACCTTTGGCCTGAGCGTTTTCACCTTCTGGGAGAAGGGGTTGGCTCTAATTTGCATGTCTGCCTTCCTGTCACTTCCTTATTATTTTTTCACAGTGCAACTGGGCAGCTACTTTTCACCACTCACTAAGCCAAGGTTTGAAACCGGTGCAGCTGGCAGGAGGTCTTGTGTTTTCTGTTACAGTATTACCAGTAACTTCCCTTTCCAAACACCTCACACTGTTCCAGACATACTTCATCTGAACTGTAATCCCTCGGGATGGCCACTCTTCTATTCCAGGAATGCTGAGCTCCTGAGATACAGAAACAAATCTTTCTTTTCCTAACTTCTGTCTTGCAGGTAAAATTTTTTCAGCCTCACTTTATATCACAGGCACAATGCCAATTTCTCTATGTAGAAAATGTTCGGATTTTCAAAAATATTTCATCCGATTTCTAATATTTTAAGTGGCTTCAGCTAGGAAAAATTTAAGAATACTTTTTAAAATAAAATCATTTTGTCTTTGCTGCATATTTAAGAACAAATTTGATCGTACATAAGTTTGTGATTTTGATGCAATGAATCTGGCCGGATTGCTCTACCTTTTCTGTTTATGAGAAATAGAACTAGATAAAGTCAAATAGGTCAAGATCATTTCAAAGTCACTAAGTGTACATTTGATGAGACCTTTGTTTCAACTTTATTAAAATTAATTAGTGAGTTACTTAAAATGTTGGAAAATTTGCATTCTTTAGATGTGAATTCCTCCCCAAGCAAAATCTTTCTGACAGTGGGGATTGGCACTGAGGGTAGAAAAGAAAAAATTTCAAAGGACATTAATGTAGAATTACATTAGCAGTTTTACCATAATTTTGTTTCTCATCTTCTTCCTATTTTACTGAGTTCATCAGAACCAAAGTTAATAATACCTTTAACACACATATTTACACATGCTGGGAGTATTTTTGTCCTAGACATCAAAGCCATGTTCTACATTATATAATTAATATGAAGCCCCACTGTGGATCCACAGAGATTATCCATAGTAGATAAGCCTACTGCTGTGCATAATATAGCTAGTTTGTCTTAACTCTACCAATTTTAAGCAATAGATGCTTAATAAGGTAAGCTATCTGATTGAAATTTGCATAAAAAAGAAAAAATACATTTTACCAAAGATATTTTTAATTCTCTTTACTACTCTACACTATGGGCTATTAATTTTATAGAATGATAAAGACACAGATCTCATGCCCTTGTATAGAAATATCAAATTCCTGAATTTTATTTTTTCTTAGATACAACCAGATACATGCTTAAATGTATACATGAAAAAAAATTAAATGGAGTAAAATTCTTGTAATATAATTTGTAGTTAATACTCTTTAATTCTATTCAGTCCCATTCTCATCAATAGCTTGAAATACTTGTGAATGTGTGTATTTGTGATTATATGTCTACGTATATGCATGATATAAGGTAGGTACAAATGCCCTCATGCACATATGGGGGTGATAAGATACCTTTGTGAAACCATTTACTTGAGCTCCTTTATATTGGTTCTAGGAACTTTCCAGGAGAACACAGCAGTTTCCTTGGCCTGATGAGCCACCTTTCTGGCCCAATACATGTTTCTTAAAGGTAGTATTGTGAGGGTAGTAATGGACATTAAGTAACTTTCACATATTGCTAACAGCTTGCATCATACAATTATAAAAATGCCATTATCCTTTATAGTAACTTACCTATGTAAGTCAAGAATAAAAAGTTGGAGAAAGAAAAGATCAGGGGAAGAAAAGAATGAAGAAGAAATAAAGAAAGAGAAGCCTTCTATCTATACAAAGTTATCATCTACAAAGCTACAAACATTGAAATGTTCTCAGAAGGTACAGATCAATATAGGCACTTGGTATCTTAGTGAGGCTATAAATCGATGAAGATTTGAAGACAATATACATCTCTCTTTTAGATAACAAGATATGTGGTATTGTTATAAGTGTCTCATATTTAACTTTTAAAGTCTAGTGATGATATCTGTAACTACACATATATGGTTTTACATGCATGTGCATTTACATATGTGTGTGTGTAAACATGTACATGGGGCTACTTCAAAGAATAGTATATTACTGAAAAAAAAAAAGACTCAGAGAGAGGCAAGACACAGACTTGAAACTTTCATTATTAAATTTATATATTGAAGAATTTGAGAAAACAAAATACAACAGTGAAGTTCCTGACATGCATTATGTTCAATAAACATACCACAAGAGCATATGATAGAGACCAAATTCCAGATAAAAATAAGATGGAAAGATGGGGATGTAGCTCATTTGGTAGATACTTTGACTAGAATACATGAAGTCCTATATCCAATCCCAATCAAATCTGCTGTAGCAGTCTATGCCAATAATCCTTATAATAGACAGGTGGCAGCAAGAGGATCTGAAATAATTCAAGATCATCTTTGGCTACAAGAGAGCTTGAATCATGTTACCTTTGTGCAAAATATGATGGGAAACTTCCCACAATTTGAGTAAGGAAGACCTAGGTAAAACTTGATCTGACAGGCAGCAGAGGGCAGGTACCTTATGGAGTAGCAACCTGGTATATTCTGGTAGGCTCTCTGGAACTGGGTTGTGACTGAATCTATGGCACTTAACAACTTTGCTTTGGCTCTCATTTGTGCAATTTTATTGGCACCTGTCATATCTCTTGTGGTATACACACTACATCCAAACTTAATGGATTTAAAACAAAGAATAGAAAATTAAATATTACCCTCCAAATACAGCGCAACATCTTCCGTATGGGCTTTAAATTAAGAGTGGACTAACCATTTCAGGTGGTCAAAGGAAACAAAGAATTTATAAAACTCAACTTTTCATATTCACATTTAGCTATATTCTCCTATTTGAATTTTTTCTATTTTTATGACAAAACAGCAGCATATACTATGTATAAAAGAGAGTTTGCAGAGCCTAAAATGTTTAAGCACTTACAGAGGACGATCTGCTAGCTGTTATTCTAAAACAAAAACAATTATTCATTATTTTCTATAGGTTGTGTCACTCAAGACTTCTAAAGTATCTCAATTGTCTACTTTTGACTTGGGGATACTTATGGAATTACAGTCAGTGGATGAGAATTAATTTACAACAAAACGCGAATGAAGTCAGACAACAAGCCAAGCCAACCTCTGACCATAGGCCTACTGGTACAAACTAATTGTTGCCTCATCTCCTGAAATTTGTTTTCTTCTCACAGGAAAAGTGGACTCTCTTCAAACAAAGACCGTCAAAGTTTCATCCCCATAAAACAGTCCAAACTCAAGAATCTTATATTTTCTATTCGTGCCATGTATAAATGAGGCCCCTTCAATCTGTTCCTCACAACTAGGAGACCTAAGAACCATTGAGACAGACTCAACACAACAATCTATAACAGAAGAAGCCAAATTGTATGGTTTCACCCTGAACCAAATGAGGAGCTCTGGAGGTAGACTTGAGCCATTTGACCAAGTGTAATTCTGAAATCCATGTGAACAATTGCCAGAATGCTGTCGCTTTCATCTAAGCAGCTAGGTCCTGGAATAGAAAAGGCCATGCCTATCTGTGATGTCCAAGAGTATGGAATTTGCAAGTTTGCTGAAAATTTACTGCAAACTAAACTCCCTAATGGGTCTGGTAAAAGCCAAGTTGTCTAAGATTCCACAAGTTTGTCAATGGAAACTGACAGAAAAGTTGTCCTTGTAGATGTATGCTTATTGAGAACCAATTATTGCATCATCTCAGTTAATCTGGCCCAGGTAATGCAAACAAATGTCACAAATAGCCCACTGCCATGTGAACTGAGCAGGCTTGTTTTGCAGTCTTTAAAAGAAAACGGCTAGTTATTGAAATTGCCCTAGCTTTCAGAGTCATTTGGAGTCTGCCACACTTATAGTCTTGGTTGATTTAGAAATGACAATGGAAGAATGATAGGCTTGCTGAGTAAAACTGAACATGATAAAGTTGAACAAAGTTAAGAATATATCTAAGCCATTACTCTCCTTTTCAAAATGTGTTTTAGACTCCAAAGGCAAAGATATCAATCCTTTCTTTATACAGCATCCCATATACAAAGATACAAATAGGTCAATGATTTTAATTGACTTATTTAATTTTAATTTTAAGTGATGTATATCAGTTTGGAAATAATAAAATATGATAACAGATAATTTAAAACTATTTGGAATATTCATTGTTTTGTTAATGAATAATAACAGAGCTCATCACAACAACCGAATCACTGCCTTTGTTCTATGCAGGAATATCCACCTAGCCTCTTTTGTGTGATCCAATCTATGTTGTGTAGGCCACATTGTACCTTACAAGTCATATAAATGTAAACACTAAACATTTATATTTCCCATCATGAGAGCATAAATGTCCTGTTTCATGCATACCTTCATATACTGTTATACATTTCTTTAATAACTCTAAATTGTCTTAATCATGACTATATCTATCACACCAATTAATGGAAAGTAGCTTTAAAGTGTGTTGTCTAGTGTCATAGTTTTTCTTTGTTTGTTTGGTTTTTTTTATATATCTCATGGCCTGGTGTATATGTGGTGTTACATCCTTTTCAAAATGAGTTTTATAATTTTATGTTACATACCACACTATACTAATGTATAGTGTGAGCATTGGTTTTGATAACTTGACTCATGTACTGATTTTGCCCTTTGCTAACTGAGGTATCTTGGTTAAGGACTCAATTAATGGTGCCACAATTTTCTCATTGGCATAAGTGATTTTGAAATCTCTTCTGCTTTACTTTGTCCCTCATTGTCTGAACATCTCCACTTTTAATAATACTGATTGTCCCTTTTGTTTGGAGGTGACCATGGAAGCTAAAGAACTGACCCCATCATTTTGATGTGTTTGAAATCAGTGTAAGGGAATGAACAGATTTAGCTAGACAGCAGCTATGAGAAGGTCTGGGGACTCTCAGCTCCTTCAAACTAAGATGGAGGGCTCTTTGGACAAACATTAACACTTTGCAGATGTTACTGTCCGATAAGGAGATATTTGATCAAGAAAAGAAAGAGAAAAGGGAGCCTACAAATGAATTTCTTTCTCTTCTTTCCCCAAAGACTCAAATTGATGACTGGTTTTCTTGAGAAGCTATGGACAGTTCAGTTGTAATCACCAGGCATATTTGTTTTTAATTCTTCAATGTACCATTTTATTCTTTAGCTCACATTTGTGGCTCTTGAACTGTACCTGCTAGCAATATTTGGTTCAGAATAGGTATTATAAGAAGCCCAGGGGAAGGCATGTTCAAATAGTTCTAATGTAACTGTTCATAATTAGAAAATTGTCTTCAGTATAATGAATTCTATGCATACAAAACCCAGTATTGCACTTTAAACTGCAAATTATATCTAATAAAGGTAAATGACTGATATGTAACGTAGAAACATCTTTATTTGCAAATAAAACAATTAAAATACAAATATTTATAAATCATTATTTTAAAAGTGTATTCATATTAAATCAATAAATTTTAGAACAATCAAGCATTGTAATTGCTTTCATAATATACTTGTCATTGTCTTAATCTTAAGTATATTTGTATTTCTTCATTGTAATAATACATTAGTAGACACTGTATTTAAACCCTGAGAGTTTACTTTTTCTAAGATTTTCTGTGAATTTGTCCTACTATCCTTCAACTAGTACGTTAGGCAGTTTGACATGAAACACATTCTTCTCTGGGTATATGACATATGATGTTTGCTAAGTGTCTTCAAGACACATCCTTTACCACAATATATTTATAATAGTCACCAATTTTCAGAGGAACTTGTTAATGTGAAAACATTCCCCCATCCAAAACCAGGTATATGTATGTGTGGCTCCACTCCATATCTCTGCCCTCTACTTCAGTTTATTCAGGTGATTGTTTTTGTCCTTTCTTTCAGTATAATATTGGTTCTCTTTCTTTGTTATCAACTATCCATGAAATAATCACCCTGCTCTTTGTTCTGAAGGAAGACATCACAAGTTATCAAGCAGAGAATGGTTGCTGCTTTCAGGACTGTTGCTGTTCCATTGTTCCTTGAACTCTAAGCCTTAGGTTTGCACACAGCTTTCTTGTTCACAATTTCTAAAATTGTCCTTCAAGAAGTACAGGGCTGCTGAAATCTGAGGCTGGTTCTTGAAGAGAATTTGCCTTTTGTGTACTTGTTAGAGTAATAAGTAGGATGGCTGATGATGCCCTCCGCTGGAACCTTTTCTAGGTCATTGTAGTAAAGATGGTCTGTAACCTCAGTGGCTTTTCTCTGACGATCCATAAACCCATCACACTACCTTCAGAGCTTGCTGATTTATAATATTTGAATGGTTTCCCACAATGCAACTGAGATAGCATACAATAAAATTGGAGCATGTCAAGACAGTAGTGTTAATGTTGCAGCTTTTAGTGGACACACTCAAAACCAATTGTCCCCAAGGATTGTCACTAATCAAAAGAGCGAGATCTGAAGTTTGGGTTTTTTTTTGGTTTTTTTTTTTTTTTTTTTTTTTGCTGATGCTTGTCCTTTTGGTAAGTATGGTAACATCTGTTATCAGTGTACCTAGAAATCAACATATAAGTCAGACAGAGGGACAAGAAAGAGCTTTTCACTTTAAAAAAAAATTAAAAATAATTCACTAAGCCTAAATATATGGAATTGACCTGAGCTGAATTTTATTGTACTAGACTTGAAGTATTTTGAGCACTGTTTGATAAATTCTTGCATAAAAACAATGCAGGAAAAAGTATCAGCTGAGTATCCCTAAAACCAAGTTCTCAGACCAAGTTCTCAGCACCAAGAGGCTTATTTGCCCCACAGGGAGAGAGAGCAGAGATAAGGGACAAAGACAGAGATAGAAGAAGAAGGAATAGGGGAAGGGAAGAGTGGAGATAGTCAAAAGGGGGTGTATATAAGGGGTATGGAGGATTTGTTCCAGAGTGGGACAAAGAACAAAATTTTGATAAAGATGTGGCACATAGGCAATAGCACCTTATAAAGGAACAAGGGAAACCATGTGTCAGGATGCATTCAATTTTAATTGGCCATGTTAATTAGGTGAGCTAAAGGGAGTTTTTGATTGCTGGCATAGCTGGACCTTAGTAGTCAGCCTCAGGAGGGGAAAGTTGCCAAAAAAGAAATAAGGCTTTATGGCTAGTTTTAGGAATGTGCTCAACAGTCTTTAGCAAGGCGGAGGGAATCAGGGAGAAGAGAAAGGCCTGCCAGAGCCATGTTCTCAATGCTCAAGCTGTCCAGAATCCATCTAAACAGTGAGTTTTCCCTCATGGAAGTTAATTTCTGGAAACAAGTTTCCCACTTCATTACAGAGGTGATTATATTCTAAGACAATGGTAATAGTAATGTTTGATTTTCCAGGTTTCATCATATATTTATGTGTACATGTCTATTTATTATACATATTGCAGTCCTTAATTCTGGCTTGAAAATGTCTGTAGTATTTACCAATGTTCTTTGAAATAGTAATTACTTCAGTGCTTTCCCATAGGCATAGATTTCAAACTCAAACAGGATAGGTAAGGTCTGTTTTGATATGTGTGTGTGAAACTTAGAAAGTTACACCAACATGCATACCCCATAGGTATATATGTATATCAATAGATCTATAGAAAAATACTCCAAACTAGATGCTATTGGAAAGATAAATTTTACTGTAGCCCAAATTAATTTATATATTTGATTTCTAATAATATACCAATAAAATTTTGAATGCATGAATTTTGAGTACAATCTCTGAAATATTTTTGTACATTTTAAATATAAATTCTCTGTTTCTAATGATAGACTTTAGCTAAATTTATTCTCCTGATATTTATAATGTCAAAAGTTAGATAAACTTAAGAGGACTTTCATTTTGGGTATTTTTATTTCTAACCATTTAACAAATCACGTCTTACAGGACTTACTTATTCCAACCAAAACCATGAGATATTATTTGACCTTTGATCCTTTGATCCTATCCTTACTGAAAACTGAAGAGGCTTTCTTAAAGAAGGTTTGTTATCTTCTTAAAGAAGGTTAGAGATTAGTGTTAGCTTGAGTATTAATTAATACAGGGAGACTTTATTTCCTAACCTCAGTATCATGTAAGAATTCTGAGGAAAAAAAAAAACATTCAAAGGAAAAAAATTCAAAGAAAAATACTGAAACAAATCAAAAACTCCTAAAAAGTCTATTAATATTTCTCATTTACTTTTCTACCTTCAGAACATAATTAAGATTTATTTATTGGATTTCTTAATCAAGAGACACAGCAAGTTTCAAAAGCATGCCCTTTGGAAGGAGCAGGGAGGTGAGAAAAAACTTGCTGTAGTTTATATTCAGAATGTCCCACAAAGGCACAGCTGTACTGCCTTGGATTCCAGCTAATGGTGTTACAGAGATCTAGTGAAGCTTTCAAGAGGTGCAATCCAGTGGGAAGATCACAGGGGACATGTTTCTAAAAGGATAATGGGCATACTTACTTTCTCTTTCTATCTTTTACTTCCTGACTAGGAGTTGATCAACATGCTATTTTCTATATTCCATTAATGATGGGCTATGTCAATAAAGGCACAGGCCAAGAGAGCACAATTGATCCTGAACCACAATTCTATGAGACAAGTGTTAAAATAGTTAATTTGAAGGCCATGTCAGAGTAGGAACTCCATCACTGAGTTACAAATGGAAGCAAACCCCAAATTTAGTAAATGTTCATCAGATACTAAAAAGTCAAATTTATCAATAATTTCTTGAAAGCAGCCAGTGAGACAATATTTCCACTTAAGGCAATCAAATATCTTTTTCCTCACTTTTGTGAACACTTTATCAAAGGTATAAAAAAATACACACTTCAGTCACAGAACCCAAGCCACTTACAATTTGCCATGCAGCACATGTAAATAACTGTCCACTCAAATTAATTCTTCCACATTTTAACATAATTTGTTTGTCTTTTAATACAGTTTGAGGTAAAAAAAAAATTGCTAAAAGCATACCTAAGAACAGAATCAAAGAAAATGCCCAGAAAGGAGAATGGAGGGGGAAAATGCAAGTCCCAAATATGAAAACAATCTAATTCACTAAATCCCTATTATCTGAATGTTGTCTACTGCCCTAGTTTTGTTTTTGTTGTTATGATAATATAATATGCCAAAAAGCCACTTAAAGAGGAAAGGGTTTGTTTGAATTACAGGTTCTGAAGCAAGATTTGGGGAAACCAAGGCAGAACTCATGGTAGAAAGCTGGAGGGGGGAATTGAAGCAGAAGCTAGGAAGTTAACTTGATTACCAACTTGTTCCTAATGACTTCCCTAACCTGAATTATTATACATCCCAGGTCCTCTAGCCCAGGGCTGTCATAGCCACAATGGGCTAGATATACTCACATAAATAATTGATCATTAAAATAGCCTACAGACTAGCCTACTTAGACAGATGTAATATAGGCATTTTTCTCAAGCAGAATTCCTTTTTCCTCAATGATTCTAGCAAGTTGAAAAGAAACTAAGGAGCATAGCTATGGAAAGTCCATCTTAAGAGCTCTTCTAAATGCCAAATGCATTATATAGATGTCTGTGACCGAACTATGGTGCCGATCTAATTCATTTTAAATAAAGTATTTATTTGCATTCCCAAAGAGCAGAAAACTTAGTGCTTAAACCTCAATAGAATAGTTATGCAGCCTAATGAGTAGATTATGTCAAATATTCGTTGGATGGTTTTTACATTTGTTTCATATACTCTTATTGCTTCACTTAAATTTTAGCAACTATTTGTTTGTGGTGAGTATTTAAAACCTGGAACATTTTGAATGACCTCCAATGTCAAAACATCTCCCAACTAATTTGATTTGAGGCAATAACCTTTCCAAGCACTGTAAAATGACTGAGATGAGTTTGGCTAAAAAGAAATGCCTGCTGAAATTTAATGGTTCCTTACCACGTAAAATGGCCTCTTAACACTTGTAAAATAAAAAGGCCTGGAGAAAAATGGAAGATTCAAAGCCAAGAAAGTGAGCAAACATAAGAAACATGTTCTAAGAAGAGAACAAGATTCAAACAAAGCTAGTTATTTAGGTGTCTTCAAAATGCTGACCCTACACAGGGACAGCAGACTTAGATTGTAAGCCTAGGGAGAGATTTAAGGAGGCTGTTGTGTGTGAGCACATGGCATAAATACTTCCTCTAAATTACCAGGAAGGAAACTTTAAAGAAGTATAATGTCAGTTGTAGTTTCCTTTTAAAAATTTTTAGAGACTTATATTTGTTACATCTGCACATGTTGTTTATGTGTTTCATGTGCATGTGAATGTGCCTGAGTGTATATACGTATACCACACATGTGCAGTGATCATGTACAAATCCCCTGGAAGTGGAATTGCAGGCAGCTGAGAACTGCCAGATGATGTGGGTGCTGAAAACCGATCCCAGATCTTCTGCAAGAGAAGAAACTGTTCAGTCCTCTCTCAGATGCATTGTCTGAGTGAATAGTATAAGATGATAGATGTTTTCAAAAAGATTTAACTTTCTTTGTTTTACAATGAATTGGGAAAAAACAAGAAAAAAATTGTTAAAATCTTTTTATTCATCTTAATTTTTTTCTTTTTCTATTTTGTTATTTATGAGGTATTTTCTTCATTTACATTTCCAATGCTACCCCAAAAGTCCCCCTTACCCTCCCCCCGCCACTCCCCTACCCACCCAATCCCACTTCTTGGCACTGGCATTCCCCTGTACTGAGGCATATAAAGTTTGCAAGACCAAGGGGCCTCTCTTTCCAGTGATGGCCGACTAGGCTATCTTCTGATACATATGCAGCTAGAGACACGAGCTCCGGGGGTACTGGTTAGTTCATATTGTGTACAGAAATGCCATTAACTTGTTTGAGTTAATTTTATATCCAGCTACTTCATTGAAGCTGTTTATCAGGCTTAGGAGTTCTCTGGTGGAATTTTTAGGGTCACTTATATATACTATCATATCATCTGCAAAAAGTGATATTTTGACTTCTTCCTTTCCAATTTGTATCCCCTTGATCTCCTTTTGTTGTCTAATTGCTCTAGCTAGGACTTCAAGTACAATGTTGAATAGGTAGGGAGAAAGTGGGCAGCTTTGTCTAGTCCCTGATTTTAGTGGGATTGCTTCCAGCTTCTCACCATTTACTTTAATGTTGGCTACTGGTTTGCTGTAGATTGCTTTTATCATGTTATATATGGGCCTCGAATTCCTGATCTTTCAAGACTTTTATCATGAATGGATATTGGATTTTGTTCAATGCTTTCTCCCCATCTAACGAGATGATCATGTGGTTTTTTTCTTTGAGTTTGTTTATATAGTGGATTATGTTGATAGATTTCCGTATATTAAACCATCCCTGCATCACTGAAATGAAACCTACTTGGTCAGGATGGATGATTGTCTTGATGTGTTCTTGGATTCAGTTAGCGAGAATTTTATTGAGTATTTTTGCATCCATATTCATAACGGAAACTGGTCTGAAGTCCTCTATCTTTGTTGGGTCTTTCTGTGATCTAGGTATCAGAGTAATTGTGGCTTCATAGAATGAATTGGGTAGAGTACCTTCTGCTTCTATTTTGTGGAATAGTTTGTGAAGAACTATGTATTTCTTTAGGGGATATAGGACTGTTTAGATCATTAACCTGATCCTGATTTAACTTTGCTACCTGGTATCTATCTAGAAACTTGTCCATTTCATCCAGGTTCTCCAGTTTTGTTGAGTATAGCCTTTTGTAGAAGGATCTGATGGTGTTCTGGATTTCTTCAGGATCTGTTGTTATGTCTCCCTTTTCATTTCTGATTTTGTTAATTAGGATGCTGTCCCTGTGCCCTCTAGTGAGTCTGGCTAAGGGTTTATCTATCTTGTTGATTTTCTCAAAGAACCAGCTCCTCATTTGGTTGATTATTTGAATAGTTCTTCTTGTTTCCACTTGGTTGATTTTGCTCCTGAGTTTAATTATTTCCTGCCGTCTACTCCTCTTGGGTGAATTTGCTTCCTTTTGCTCTAGAGCTTTTAGGTGTGTTGTCAAGCTTCTAGTGTGTGCTCTTCATCTTAAATTTAACTTAAAAGTTTTATTGCATTAATTAACTTTATTGTTTGGGGCGTTGATGAATAATAATTTTTTAAGCTTCAATCTCACTGTATATTTCTGGGTTCTTGATTTCACATATAATAGTTTTAACAGACATATTTTTTAATGTATTGCTAAAATGAACATCTTAACTCTTCCCTTTGGAAATCATTTGTTTTCTTTCAAAAACCTCCAATTTCAAAAGTTCTTGCCAAATACAAAGGGAATCATTTTCATACTCACAAACTTAAAAGTCCTATGAAAATTAAATGTTTGACATTTTGAACATAAAATTTTACCATAAAAGGATACTTGGTTGGGACAAGAATAAACAGCTCTGCATGGCATTGATTAGATTCTTATAGCTGAAAATATGACTTTAAAAATCAAGATCCAATTCTTCAAGAAACAATAAAAGGGGAATGTGGGCTTCTGCCAAGCAGGTTTGCTGTTTTGCATTTCCAGCTCTCGTGGCTGATGAATACCTGTCTGTGTCTCCAAGTGGAAGCTGGCCAGGAAGGAGGTGAAAGGCTGTTTATGATTGTGTTTCCAATGGCTTCAGGAAACAGAAAACATTGGGCTGCTGATGAGGGAGTTTCACATTACTCTCAATTATTGTAAAACATTTGTATATGAAAATAACAATTCAAACTACTGTCCATAGGAAATTCTTTCTCCCTCTCCTTTTCCCTTCCTATCTTTTCCTTTTGAGATTAAGAAAACATCTTTTAGACATTTGAATAACCTTCCTGTGTATGATTTTCTGGAATATATATATTACCAGTATACTCTATGTCAATTGAATAGCCTCAAGTATAAAATGCCATTATCTCATCTATAATATGCACTTATTACAATAAAAGTAACAAAATGAAAACTGAACCAAAGCAGATGTGTGTTCACCTCTAGGGATTACCAGCACACATGCAATTATTTAAAAATGAAACTTGGAAAGGCTTACATAATTCACTTGATACTTGTTTACAAAGTATATGTAGTACACTTATAATCCCGGATAAATGATGCTTGCTTTAGCTGCTTACTGCCCTGTGAGATAACACAGCTCTAAGAATGATAGGGTAGTGTGTGTGTTGAGACAAAGTCTCACTTTGTATCCTAGATATCACAGTCCTGCCTTATCCTCCTGACAGCTAGGCTTATAGGCATGAACCATCATGCATGTATGTGTGCATGTGTGTGCTTATGTGTGTGTGTGTGTGTGTATGACTCTTTCAATGATAACAAAATCCATAATAGTAGAACCAAGAAACTTTGAAGTTATTTTATTGAAAAGCACAATGCTAAAACTCTTATAAAAACATATTTATTATACTTTCAAATGTAAAAAAATAGAACTTTAATAGGGATCAAAATAGTAAGCCCATTTGCTAAATGAGAGGGGGGCTGGAAGCTGAATTACAAACAGTTTCAGTCTTTTAAAGTAGACTTTATTTTAAATTATGTAATACTTTAAATGTAACCATTGTTAAGCTTATCTGAGATAGGAAAGTTGATAACTGACATAATGTGTTGATATCGAGGGTCCCTTTCCACTTCCTAAATCCCAATAACATGCTTGGTTACTCCATGTGGGCTTATAATAATATTTGCCTACTTTGTGTAATAATGCCTAGTTAGTGGTTTCTAGCATGACTTTCAATATTTCGCTTTGTGGTCATGTTTAGTCTGTGAGAACTTTGTTAGTTTTAAATTTTTCTCATTGTATAGGTTTTTGATCCAATACCTAGTTTTTTGTCTAAATAGTTTATAATTGATTAGACCTTAGCCAAACCTGCAGTTTTGCTCCACTAATCTTAGCTCTTTGAAAGCTGAACAGGAGAATCAGGAGTTCAATGTAAGACTTGGCTACACAGGGACTTGGAAGCTAGCATGAGCATGAGACTGTAGCTCAATCATTCCATCAATTAATCAGTGCATAAATAAATAAGGCCTTTGGCCAACAAGAGTTACTTTGACTGAAATAAGGTTAGCTTTTGAGTTTCTAGTTTGGGTGTTTGAAGATCACTCACAAATATTTAGTCTCATGTTTCATTCCTCAAAGAAAAGTAAAAGGGAAATTTTTCCCAACATACTTTCTTGTTAATTTTTGCCTATTCAAAATTCTATAGTGTTATTATTAACCATAATCAAGCACACCAGTAAATTGAGCTGTAAATCTATATAGCTCTGAGGGGACAAAGATACCTGTCTAAAGAACAACCACTTTGCCTGGGTTCAGTTTCCATATGCTGTATGCTTCATGGTAAAATCTCCTTCCAGGTGAACCACAGTGACCTGGACAAGCATTTAGGAGCAACAGTCACCAGCCAAGAAGTTCATTTAAGGAATGCTTGCATCTGCCGAGTTATCTGCTTCTAATACTCCTATAGAGAGAAAAAGGAAATGTAGACAAAAATGAGGGGACATGAGAAGAAAAAGGAGCCCCTTCGATTAGGAATCTGGTTGAAACCTCTTGGTAACAAGAGAACTAAGAATTCTAGAGAACTTACCAAATGTTTAAGACCTTTCTCCTTCACCAGCTAGAAACAGGAAGTGTTCTAGAAATCTCGTCAGAAATCCCACTTACAGGAAGGCTATATTCTAAACCCCTTGATGTATCTATGGATACATCTGTTATCTTTTTTTTCCAAAAGAGACAAAGAAGAGGAAGGAGTGCTTAGCAAGTTTTTATTATTATTATTATTATTATTATTATTACTATTTTTTTTTAGTCTTTTTGAGCAACAAAACTAAAGGGCACATAGGCCCAATGATTCTTTTTTTTTTTTTAATATTTTTTTATTACATATTTTCCTCAATTACATTTCCAATGCTATCCCAAAAGTCCCCCATACCCTCCCCCCCACTTCCCTACCCACCCATTCCCATTTTTTGACCCTGGCGTTCCCCTGAACTGGGGCATATAAAGTTTGTGTGTCCAATGGGCCTCTCTTTGCAGTGATGGCCGACTAGGCCATCTTTCGATACATATGCAGCTATAGTCAAGAGCTCCGGGGTACTGGTTAGTTCAGAATGTTGTTCCACCTATAGGGTTGCAGACCCCTTTAGATCCTTGGGTACTTTCTCTAGCTCCTCCATTGGGAGCCCTGTGATCCAATTTGAGTGTTTAAAATGGTACATACAGCTAACACTAGGAGAATTAATTTCAACTCTGCCTTGACAAGACTGCTCACGCTTGGGGACACCCTACTAACTGCTAATCTCTCAGGAAGAACACATCCTTATTCTTTTTTTTTTTTTAATGAAGCATGTTTTTGCAATATGTTACCATTATACATAATGACACTGATACTATCCATAACTCAGGTGTTTCTGCCCTGTTTGAACATTATTTTCTATTGTCTAGATGACAATGACAGCCTTCTTATCGATTAATTTTCTTGCATAGTCTGGTCCTGTTCACCTCTACTGATCATTTTCTTAAATTAAATAATTTATTTACTTTTACATTCTGGTTGCAGCTTACTTTCCCTCCTCTTCTCCTAATCCCCCCTCCCTCTTACCTCTCCTCCCCACATGCCCCCTCCCTTTCTTCTAGGAGAAGAGGAGACTTCCCATAGATATCAACCCACCTTGGCATACCAAGTAGTAGTAGGACTAAAAACATTTTCTCCTATTGAGACTAGACAAGGCAGCTCATTTGAAGGAAAGGGGTCCAAAGGTATTCAACAGACTCAGAGAGCCCCTGCTCCACTTGATAGGGGTCTCATGTAAAGACCAAGCTGCATGTCTGCTACATATGTGAAAGAGGCCTAGGATCATCACATGCATGCTCTTTGGATGGTGATTCAGTGTTTCTTACTTTTAACCTTTATGTTCAAGCCTCTGGCTCTGCTTCAGTATACTGGCTAGATGTGAAATTCTTTTCAGGATTAAAGCCATGAATCTCAGCTCGGGCTAACTTTAGGTCCCTAAAAGATGAGGGGTATTCACAGGCTGCTGGAAGTGACAGTATGTTGCTGCCTATCTCTCTCTCCTTACCACTGACACCAAGATTATATGCTGCAGTTTGGTTCTACATTCTATTTATCACTTGAAGCTAAAAAAACAAAGAACTAGTAGACGATTGAGAAGACAAAACAGATTATAAAATTAAGAGAAAAGTGTTCGTTTTCTCTTGTCTGAATGTTATCCTGAGGAAATATGCTTACTTGGGTTTTGAATTAAAGGGAACACATCAGATTTAAATGAAGTAGAGCAGGAACTCGGCTGTACAAGCTCAGGTCTAAAAGAGGCCATGTCCAATAGAACTTAATCCTTTGCTAGCTTTAGGACACTTGCATACCCTCAGTCCCTCATTCAGCCCCTTAGACTTTTCATGGCAGCGCTCCTAAAAGAAGGTTGTGCTTTGTTCCTGAAGCTCACCCAGTCTGACACCAGCACCACCACTACCACCACCAATCACATACTAACCACATTCTTCTTCTTTTAGGGCAATTAGATTTGTGTATTTGCCCCATTTCCGATGAGAAAACAATTTAATAAAACTTTTCTCTACCTAATTTGTATTCAGTGTCACCCTCTATCAGGACTATGGTCTTTTATTCTGAGGAGCATGTTTTAACTACAGTTGAGTTTCTCTACTTAAGTTGCTGGGGAGACAAGCTGGATTTGATCTGGGAGTTTCAACATTTGGGAAAAACATAATCAAGTATCCTCTGTGCTGGGTGCAATGGCATACAATTTTAATCCCAGCATTTGAGAGGTAAATCCAAGCCAATCTCTGTGAGCTCAAAGCCAGTCTGTTCTACATAGTGAGATCAGAGTTTTGGAACAAGATGATTGAGAGAGAGAGAGAGAGAGAGAGAGAGAGAGAGAGAGAGAGAGAGAGAGAGAGAGACTCTAGTGACTCCTATTAGTCCTGTACAATGTTAATTGTGCCAGTTTGTTCTAGTCTTGATTTCTGTACTATTGTGCTGCACACATACTAACACAAACTGTAATCAAATTTATCCCTTGTATAAATTATCTCCTTTGAGAGAGACCCTGTAGGAGTTTAAAGCAACAAGTACAAGTTCTAAATCCAACTGTTATTATCTAAAGGGAAGCTCAGCATGCTTGTGGAAAGGAATGGACAGAAGTTACCCTTCAGATGAGTCTTCCTATGAGAGCCCTAAAGCAGCAGAGAAGACTTTCAGACTCAAAAATGAGTGTCGGTAGGGAGATAGCCATCATATGTATATGTAGCATGACAGGGCACTGAGAGGAGAGGAAAATTCTTCATTTCCAAAATCTAGAAGGACACCATGGCCTTAGACAATTGTAAGGAGACCTTGAAGGGAAAGAAAGCTTTCTCTTCCAACCTCAAGAACAAAGGTGGTTTCCGACCCAAACGTTTTCAGTGGAAATGTCATACCACATTATCTAGGCCACAGACCTGCCATGTATCTGCAAAGGAATGGACTTCAGGGCCATACAGCAGGGCAAATCTAGTTGGATTTGTCTTAATTCTCACAGAGATACTTTTTCTCTCTTTGTCTCCTCATGACATACTAGCTCTTCCCACTGTCTCTTCCCCATCTGCTTCCTTTCCTGTCTCCATCGCAGACACTCATGCTCACACATACATTCACACATGCATGAATGTATGTGTGCACAAGATTGAGACTATATTACTACTGCCAATTAAGCCTGAAAGTTCTGTCTTCCCCAATATACCTACCATACTGTCCATGGAAGCTAGCTCTGCCTAATACTTTTTATATACCTAAAATCTGAGTCTTCCCCTACAAGTCACCCTCTCTGAATCAAACTCCTCTGAAGGATATTCTTATGTCATCTCCTTTCTATAAACCAGTCTCTTTCTTCTTTTAAGCTGTAATAATGATCACTTTATTCTGTTCATTATTACTTTCATTTACATAATTTTTCATACTCTATAAGCAGGCCTAGCTCTTTGTTCAGTGTTCTCTCTCCCTCAAACTTAATTCTCATTTCACATTGCACAGAGACTCAAGTTCCAGATTGTTCAATATTTTATGCATCTTTACTTTCCTATGCCTTCAATATTTTTTGTTGTCTTTTTTCTTTTTTTTTAAAGCCAAAATTAAATTTTATTTCACATTGATAGAAACTGGAAAATATGACATTTTCCCACATCACAGCACACAAATTCAATGGTATATTTCTTATTCCAAATAAATCTTTCAAGATAGAACAACTGAAGCAAATTTATGTTCTTCAAAGTAAGGCAAAATAGTAAATGATTGTTTGAAATTGTTTTAAATCCAAACATAAACATTTGGCTTCATTGTTAACATTCTATCGAGCACATACCAAAATGATCTTCGTATCAATTAGCACCAGTTTTTAAAGATGCTTCTTCTGGGTCGGTTGGAAAACAGCAAGAAAAGCAACCATTCAGAAATAACCATAATTTTTGTAACATATTCATCTGTGTGGTAACTTATAAATATGGGATATATATATATGTATATATATACATATATATATTTCTAGCCAGTGCTTTTATTAAATAATTTTCACCAATATTTTGAATATATTGATTTAAAATCAAATTATTATTTTAATGTTTGTACAGAAGACTGATTATCAAAAGCTCCTTTACCTAAGATGAAATTTGCAAATTAGTATGTTACCCAGATTGATTGCTCATATTAAACAGTATTTGGTTTTAAGTATAACATGTTCAGAAAATGTAAACTTAACCCCTGCTAGAAGATGTTTAAGAAATTATATTTTGAAACCAGTCATAAGTATTCCTAAATATGCCACGATATTATTTACCCTTTAAGGTTTTTAGAGAAAAGTAAAACCACAGAATTATTATTATCAGGACTGGAGATTTTGATAACTCTACAGTCTAAAGTTGGACTAAGGTGCAGTTATTTGAAATATATAAGCTTAAGTAATAATGTTTGTTTTCTTTTCATATTACCTAGATTGGAAATACTGTATGTTTGTTTCAAAATGTCAAAATAATATATAGTAATAGATTTTTTTATGACATAGAGACAATATTAGTTTTCTATGGAAAATCAAAAAGAACTTTTTTTTCTTGAGAGGAAAAAATTACATAGAAGGGGGGGGAGCCTGGTCTCTCAATAGAAGGGCCATTAATTGAAGAAAGCAGTATTACTTTTTGACACGTAAAAGCATTATCCCTATTATTAGGGATATGTGCAATACCATCTGATTCTTAGCTATTATAGTCCTACTATAGTCACGTCTATGTGAATACAAACATAAAAATACAGACACTGCGGGCTGGAGAAATGGCTCAGTCGTTAAGAGCACTGACTGCTCTTCTGAAGGTCCTCAGTTCAAATCCCAGCAACCACATGGTGGCTCACAACCATCTGTTATGGTATCTGACGCCCTCTTCTGATGCATCTGAATACAGCTACAATGTACTTGAATACAATAATAAATAAATCCTAAAAAGAAAAATACAGACACTGCATGGAGACTGAACAATTGTGGAGTAAAACTATAGTTTAATTCACAGAATTAAGAAGTCACTTATAACTTTATAGCTTGTTTAGATCTGAACACATTTTCAGAGAGCATACTAGTAATTTTTTTTACTCTTTTTATTTAATTAGGTATTTTCTTCATTTACATTTCCAATGCTATCCCAAAAGTCCCCCATACCCACACCTCCCCCCTCCACTCCCCTACCCCCCCACTCCCACTTTTTGGCCCTGGCGTTCCCCTGTACTGGGGCATATAAAGTTTGCAAGACCATGAGGCCTCTCTTCCCAATGATGGCCGAATAGGTCAGCTTCTGATCATATGCAACTAGAGACATGAGCTCTGGGGGTACTGACTAGTTCATATTGTTGTTCCACCTATAGGGTTGCAGACCCCTTTAGCTCCTTGGGTACTTTCTCTAGCTCCTCCATTGGAGGCCCTGTGTTCCATCCAATAACTGACTGTGAGCATCCACTTCTGTATTTGCCAGGCCTTGGCATAGCCTCACAAGAGACAGCTATATCAGGGTCCTTTCAGCAAAATCTTGCTGGTATATGCAATGGTGTCAGTGTTTGGAGGCTGATTATGGGATGGATCCCCGGGTGTGGCAGTCTCTAGATGGTCCATCCTTTCCTCTCAGCTCCAAACTTTGTCTCTGTAACTCTTTCCATGGGTGTTTTGTTCCCAATTCTAAGAAGGGGCAAAGTGTCCACACTTTGGTCTTCGTTCTTCTTGAGTTTCATGTGTTTTGCAAATGATGTAATAAAACCATGTTATCTTTTTTTTTGTTTTGTTTTGTTTTTTGTTTGTTTTTCAAGACAGGGTTTCTCTGTATAGCCCTGGCTATCCTGGAACTTCAGACATTCCAGATGATCTCATTACAGATGGTTGTGAGTCACCATGTGGTTACTAGAAATTGAACTCAGGACCTCCTCCGGAAGAACAGTTGGTGCTCTTAACCACTGAGCCATCTCTCCAGGCCCTGTTTGTCTCTCTGAATTAATTGTTGTTCTTTCTGAATTAATTTGAGACAAAGAATCTAGTTGATTCATTTACCTACTGTAATACTAGTATAGTCTGAATTGTATAATACAAATACATAGAAACTTAAAAGGATCACATATTTCCCATGAGGGTAACATCATTTAGTCTGTATCATTGGTATGTATTTGCAAAACATTTTAACACTGCACACATTAGAAGTTCTATGGTCAGTCATGGGAAGAGGTTTATACTCTACTTCTGTGATGCTGGTGAACTTCAACTCAAGGCCTCATAGTTACATCAATCAATTGGAGGTAGGAGCTTATCAATGAAGTGCTTGACATCCATCATTTCCTGCTGACATGAGCTGTGCATAACGCCTTCATAGATTTGAAGGTTACACTGGCTGGATTTACCAATGCTTTTAGTCTTTCAACAGTAAGAGAACCAAACATTAGGGGACCTAAAGGGTCACAATCTCCATGGCCCTGGAGAACAGAAATATCTTGATTAGCACTGTTGATAGGCCCCTGTGAAAGCAAAGCCCGAAGTGGAAGCATAGTAAGTACATACATGTGTGTCTGTGTATAAAATATTTTAAAAACTTCTATAGACAATAATCACATCAATCATATAGCCTTATTTCTTTCCAATATTATAGAAAGGAATCTAGCATTTCAAAATATTATTTTCTTATTATACAGGTAAACCACGATTACCTTCATAAATATAACCTACAGAATAACAATTATGAAAAGATCTCTGTTATAAAGAACTGGTCACATTGCTAACTCAACAAGAATTTTATTTAATTCATAAATACTATGAAATAAATAATTTTACTATGTTAATGTTAATAATGAAAAATAAATCCCTAGTGACCCTTAATTACCAATCTCACCTGGGCACCAAACATGTCCAACAATTATTTTATCAGATCTCTTTTCTTCCCAACCCCAGTCTCTGTCTGATGTATTTAACACATTACTTAAGACAGGGTGACTTATAACACAACACTTACTTCTCAGACTTCTAGAGACGTGGAAGGGGAATATCAGGGTGTAGGTACTTTTGAATTTGGGAGAGGATATTCATACAGCATATCTTCCTGGTATGGTTTCAAATGGAGCAAGAAAGAAAGAGAGAGAAGGAGGAAGTAAGGAAAGGAGAGAGGGAGGGAGGAACTTAGAGAGAGAGAGACAGAGAGAGAGAGAGAACAAAAAAAATCGGGAGGATACTTCATACTCCTAAAAAGAAAAATCCACCAAAATGAAGTTTCAATTTTGAACATCTGCCCCAAATGCAAGGGCATCAAAGATACAAGTAGATTGAAATAATCTCTTTTATCTTACCAAATCACCAGGAATTAAGGCTGGACTTCAAAAACAACAGACACAACAGAAAGCCTACATACTCACGGAAACTGAAAAATACAACTCCCTACACAACAAAAACTTGGTCAGAGAAGAAATAAGGAAAGAAATTGAAGACTTTCATGAAAATGAAGGCAAAACATACCCATATTTATGGGGCACAAGCAGTTCTAAAAAGAAAATTTGTAGACTCAATCAAATGGAAACAAAGAGAATAATACAAAGAATCAAAAAACCAAGAGCTAGTTCTTTGAGAAAATCAACAAGATAGACAAACACTTGGCTGAACTAACTAAAAGGCATGGAGCCAGTATCCAAATTAAGAAAATAAAAAATGAAAAGAGAGACATAACAACAGAAACTGAGGAAATCCCAAAAATTATTAAGTCTTACTTCAAAAGCCTACACTCTATAAAACTGGAGAATCTAAATGAAATGGATGAATTTCTACACACATACCACATACCAAATTAAAATGAAGATCAAGTAAACTCTCTCCGCAATCCCACAACCCGTATGGAAAGATAAACAGTCACTAAAAGTCTCATAACAAAAAATAAAGTCCTATGAGCAAATGGTTTTAGTTCAGAATCCTACCAGACTTTCAAAGAAGAGAAAATACCAACACTTCTCTAACTAATCACACAAAGGAACACTACTAATGCATTTTATGAGCCCATAGCTACACAGATACCTAAACCACACAAAGACTGAACAAAAAAGAGAACTTCAGACCAAATTCACTTATGACTATAAACACAAAAATACTCAGTAAAATGCTTGCAAACTGAAGAACCAAGAACACATCAAAACCATCATACAGCATGGTCAAGTATGCTTCACCCCAGGGATTCAGTATACAAAGTCCATCAATGTAATCCACCTTAAAAAAACAACATAAAAGAAAACAAAATCACATGATCATCTCACTGGATGCTGAAAAGGCCTTTGACAAAATACAATACTCTGTCATGTCAAAAGTCTTCCAGAGATCAGGGATTCAAGGCACATACCTAAACATAATAAAAGCAATACATAGCAAGTTAATAGCCAACATCAAATTAAATGGAGAGAAACTTAAATCAATTCCATTAAAATCAGGAACAAGTCAAGGCTTTACACTCTCCCCCTATTTATTTAATATAGTTCTTGAGGTTCTAGCCAAAGCAATAAGATAATAAAATAGAAGATCAAGGGAATACTACCTTGGAAGGGAATGTCAAGGTATCATTCGTGGATGATATGATAGTATAAATAAGCAATCCCCAAAATTCTACCAGAGAACTCAGAGAACAGATAAACAACCTCAGCAAAGTGGCTGGATATAAAATTGACGCCCCCCAAATCAGCTATTGGTCTCCTATATGCAAATAATAAATGGGCAGAGAAAGAAATTAGGAAAACAACACCCTTCCCAATAGCAAAGGGCCATATAGAATAATTACATGTAACCATGCAAGTAAAAGATATGTATGACAAGAACAAGACCCTTGAAGAAAAAAGTTGAAGAAGATATCCAAAGATGGAAAGATCTTCCCTGCTCATGGATTGGTAGGAATAACATAGCAAAAATGGCCATTTACCAAAACTAATCCACAGATTTAATGCAATCCTTATCAAAATTCCAGCACATTTTTTTTACTGACCTTGAAAGAACAATTCTCAACTTCACATGAAAAAAAAAATCCAGGATAAGCAAAACAAACATGAGTAATCACAGAACATCTGGAAGTATCACCATCCCAGACCTTAAGCTGTACTATATGGCAATAGCGATAACAAAACAAAAGAAAACAAAAAGAACCAAAACAAACAATCAAAAACCTGCATGATGGTGGTGGTACAGAAACAGATAGGTTGATCAGTGCAATAGAACCATGAACATAGACAATTTGAATATGCTCATTGCCTTAGTCAGGGTTTCTATTCCTGCAAAAACATCATGACCAAGAAGCAAGTTGGGGAGGAAAGGGTTTATTCAGCTTATACTTTCCACATTGTTGTTGATCACCAAGGAAGTCAGGACTGGAACTCAAGCAGGTCAGGAGGCAGGAGCTGATGCGAGGCCATGGACGAATGTTACTGGCTTGCTTCCCCTGGCTTGCTCAGCCTGCTCTCTTACAGAACCCAAAACTACCAGCCTAGGGATGGTCCCACTCACAAGGGGCCTTTCCCCCTTGATCACTAATTGAGAAAATACCCCACAGCTGGATATCATGGAGGCATTTCCCCAACTAAGGCTCTTTTCTCTGTGATAACTCCAGCTTGTGTCAAGTTGACACAAAACTATCCAGTACAATTGACCCCTTGTCAACTTGACACACAAATACATCACTGGTAAGCCTCAACCCTTAGTTTCTTATTCATCCCTAAGATCTGAACAACTTTAAAAGTATCACAGTCTTTGCAAATTCTTAAAATTTCAACCTCTCTTAAAATCCAAAGTCTTTACAATTAAAAGTTTCTTAACTGTGGGTTCCACTAAAATACTTTCTTCAAGAGGGAAAAGCACCAGAGCACTGTCACAATGAAAAGCAAAATCAAACTCCAACTGCCCAATGTCTGGGATCTACTCACGGTCTTCTGGGCTCCTCCAAGGGCTTGGCTCACTTCTCCAGCCCTGCCCTTTGTAGAACACATCTTGTCTTCTAGGCTCCAGCTGCCTGTACTCCAAGCTGCTAGTGTCCTTGGTGGTCATCTCATGGTGGCCCCTTCAGTCCTGGGCCATCAATTGCAACTGAGGCTGCACCTTCACCAATGGCCTTCCATGACCTCTCACAGTGCTGAGCCTCAGCTGCTCTGCATGACCCCTTCTTGCTTTCAAAACCAGTACCACCTGTGTGACTCTTACACATTACCAAGTCCTGTAGCTGCACATGGTACAACTTTGGCTATCTCTGGAACAGAGCCTCTTTGTGCTCTCAGAAAACACTTCCCAGAAGATTTCACCTCAATGATGCTGGTCTCTTCTTAATCACTGCTAATTTCTTAGCTCCAGATAACCAGTATCAATAGTCCCAGTAATGCAAAGTTTTCACTTTAGTAGTTATGGTATCTTGTTAATCACAGCTTATTCTTCAGCCCCAGCTAACCAGAACCACAGAATCTTCACAGTCAAAATAGCAATGGCCCTGAAAAGACTCTTTAATTTTCCCTCTGAAATTTCACAAGCCAGGCCTCCATCTTCTGCACTGTTCTCAACATTATCTTCCAACCTCCTACACAACATCCTACAGAGCTCTTAACAGAGAATGGATCTTCTAGCTCAAAGTTCCAAAGTCTTCCACAGTCCTCCCCAAAACATGGTCAGGTTGTCACAGGAATACCCCACTATGCTGGTACCAATTTCTGTATTAGTGAGTGTTCTCTAGAGTCACAGAGCTTATGGACAGTCTCTATAGAGTAAAGGAATTTATTGATGACTTACAGTCTGCAGTCCAATTCCCAACAATGGTTCAGTAGTAGCTGTGAATGGAAGTCCAAGGATCTAGCAGTTACTCAGTCCCACACAGCAAGCAGGCAAAGGATCGAGATCGAGACTCCCATCTTTCAATGTCTTTATATGGTCTCCAGCAGAAGGTGTAGCCCAGATTAAAGGTGTGTTCCACCACACCTTTAATCCCAGATGACCTTGAACTCGGAGATCTCCCTGTCTTAATCTTCTGGAATCCATAGCCACTATGCCTCAAGATCTCCATACCAAGATCCAGATCAGAAATTCTATCCCCCAACCTCTAGATTAGAGTCACTGGTGAGCCTTCCAATTCTGGATTGTAGTTCATTCCAAATATAGTCAAGTTGACAACCAGGAATAGCCACTACACTCATTAATAAGTAGTAAGTAAATGAAATATGTATGCATGTATTTAGAGAATTCACCGTTTACATCAAAATATAAATGTCCATAATATTGTACTATGTATTACTGCTAATTAGACTGCACTGCTAACAACTTTCATGAAAGATGAGAAAACCCACGGTGGCACCTAGAAATGTCTTGTGTTATTGTTATTCTCAATATACTCTGCCAGCTTTTTTCCTGCACCAGCTGCTATGCAACATTGTCAACCACATGCTCTTGGAGTGGCAATATGCCTTTAGGCCAGAGAGTAGTAAAGGAGATATTATGTTTCAACACTTGAAATTTAATAGTTATATCTGATAACCTAGTCTGTGAAAACCTAATGTTTTATAATATTATGAGTTTTTTTTAATCACTGTATACCTTATTGGCGTTAACAAGCTGTGATAAGATATTAAGGGTGGCATGAGGTGCCCCTCTTTAATTTCATTTATCATGAGTTCAGACTCCTCACCCATGAAAGAAATGTCTGCACCCATACACAGCAGTCAGGAGGGTAGGGGCAGATAGTGTGAACATAATTCAACTAGCTCAATCTTGAAGTGTTACAAATAAAATTGCAAAATAAACTTACTAGCTCCAAATATGTACAACATTGCCATTCACTAGTGCAGGTCTATGTAAAAATAATTTGTCAGAATTTTAAACTCTTAAGCCAGAATTGGTCAAACTGCTGTGAAATTGTGCCAACTGATGAGGAAACACTTTTAAAGAGTTTTAGAAATGTATGAAAAAAAAAGGTTATATTCAAATTGATTTTTCAGTCATCATTAGAAAAAAATTAGTATTTGTAAAAAAAAAAAACCTTAGCTAAAATTTACAAGGAAGATGTCTGTATTTCAACTGATGTTTGTGAGGTTCTAGTCTATGGCCACTTGACATCAGTGTTTCTGTTCCTATGATAAGGAAGAACATAATGGTGGAGATTGGATGGTTAAGCAGTTACTTAGCTTGTGTTGGCTGGGAAGCAGAGTGAGAGAGAGAAGCCAGGAAGGAAATGTATTTTGTAACAGCACATCACCAGTGACCTCTAACTAGACTCTCTATCATTTAAATGTTTCTATCACTTACTAAGACCACTAAGTAAGAAATCCACAAATGTATTAGCCAATGGGTGGCTTCAGATTCCTTGTGATTCAAACAATTCCTAAAAACCCCACTTTTGAACACAGCTTTATTGAAGACCAAACCTTGAACACATGCATTTGAACACACACATTTAAAATCCAAATCATAAGAGTTGGTGTCAACTGCAATTTCAACATAGAAACTTAATAAGAATCTAAAGAGATTTTCAGAATCTATAAACTAAAAATATACCATAATAGATGGTCCAGATGACATTTATGCATGTATTTTCTGTGTAAATAATGACAACTTGGACTAAATTCTAACATCAAAAAAGGTGTTTATTTGTACAATAATAAAAAAATAAATATCATGGAAGCAAAAGAAAGAAACAGTTTCAGCAGCCGGCCTGTGTTTCCAACTAGAGACTGCTTCTCTTCTGCTTTCCTATACAAGGGAAAAATTTTTATTTATGTTGCCATGTCAACAGAAGTCAAACCAACTGAATAAGACAGCAACGTAAGCTCATTTAAATATGATCCAGTAAAAATAACGCTGAGGGAAATGTTTCATGTTAAACTTGAAGAAGATTCCCACCAAGTTGGATAGTTTCCTGAGACTCACAGGCATCTTTTCATCTGCAACTGTGTTCAGAGTACTGGTCCAGGTGCTGCTGCACTCCATGCCACCCACCTACCAGGTGTTTACAGAAAACACACTTTCTAAACAGGTTCTCCTGGATGCATAGGTATCTTTTGTCATTGTTGTTGACAGGGTAACTTTCTGTTCCTCCTTTGTGCTAAACCTTCTTTAATCCCTGCCTGCTTTTCTATGTGGACATCAACCACTCTGCAAACTGCTTCAAATAAGTCATGTAGCAAAAGTACTGCCTTATTCTGAATGCTTTTAATGCTGCCTTTAAGAAAATATGCCCAGAGAAGATAGTTTCAGTAGTGAGTACATGCAGGATAGTTTGTACAAATCTTTGGTTATTAAATTTGCATTTACTTGGAAATATAGTGTTGCCATAGTCCAAGTATTGCTACTCAGCATTTTATTATGTTAATGAAATGTCACCTGACACATGCTAACTGAAAATAGTTTTAACAGCAAGAAAAAGTCTGAAGATCAATTTTTGTCATTAACATATGACCCCACAAGTGTCATTCTTTACTGTGAAATGCACTAATTGAGGTTTAAGTAGCATTCCAAATTAAAAATAAAAGCTACAAGACTCTATTTTTCTTTGTACTAAACAGGAAATCATCTTATGATTTGGGAAAGAGGCTAGAGGGAATGATGGAAACATTTTATCACTAGCAGGTGTCTCTCATATCAAGAGATTTCCTCACAAATGTGGCTCTTTTTCCATTCAGAATCTACTACAATATTTTGTGTGTGCACACGCACTTACTTGGCCAGTTAAATATTAGCTTTTGAGATCTGAGGAACAAAGTCATTTAGTTAGAATATGTTTGTTTCATTTTCTTTCAGCCTCTCACCAAAACTACTTTTTCAACTCTATTTCCTCTTTTGTTAGAATTTTTCTAGTAGTCAAAGTTCAACTTCTAAATATCCAGAAATCATTTTCACTTTCTTCTACTTAACCTCCAGCAATCAGTAGTTCTCTATTTTATTTACATTCTTTTCCCTCAGCATTTCTTTCTCCAGGTTTGTTTCATAAACACTGTTTTCCTTGCTTTGGCAGGGAAGCTAGGTTAAGTTTTCCAGTGCCACCTGGCAGCTCACAATACTCTGCAACTTCAGAGAGACAGCACCAGCCCTCTGGAGTCCATAAAAACACTGCTGTCAAAGTGCCCAGCCCAACCAGAGCAGACAAACATGAAGATAATAATAACCACAGCAGTTCCTCTTCTTTAACTGTTCACTGCAGTGGTCTGATTTTGCTTTGCTCCACAGTTGATGAGTCTGACCTAGAATGCAATACATAGTCCAGTCAAGCTTCATATTGGTTTCTACGTTTCAGATTTCCACCTTGGAATGACAGTACAGGTAGGTCTGTGTCACTGCAAAGTGCTTGAGTATACATGTGAGCATCATGTCCATATTAATGATTCTCTGACACTGGAGCTAAATAATATTGTAAGGGGCCATGTGGGTGCTGGGAATTCAAACTGGCTTTCCTGCCAGAGCAACAAATGTTCTTTATCACTGAGCCATCTATCCAGCCTTTTAAGTTTTTTTAAAAGAGAAAATTGGATGTATAATTCCTCTAATATCAAGTTGTCTATGATTCTTTAGACAAGATAGTTCATAGTACTGCCTGTTAACTGTCAATTTCCATGCCTTGAAGATATATTAAACCTTACCACCCACACATTTATAGATTCTTATAAACAAGTTATGATTCTTGCTTCTGTTGAATGTCAGTGTAATAATTGTCACTTTCACTGTTGTCAACCACCCAAATACTCACTTTATTTCTTATATTATGTATTTTGAGACCAAATTAAAATTTGTCTTAGTTTGCTATCATTTTTTTAAAAATACACTTCAACTGGGTATTTTCACAGTGTGTAATTATTGTTTTACAGTTATAAGGGAAAAATCAAGAGTTGTTAAAGAGCTATGAGACAGAGTCTGTCCCCTGCTTTCCCTAACTTCTGTTGGCTTCCTGGACATCTGGAGTGTCTGGTCATAGAAAGGCACCATCCTAATTTCCGACTTTATCCTCTCTTGATGCTCCCTGTGTGTATCTGTCTCTATATTTAGAAACACTGGTGTTATTCAGTATGAGAGCTCACACAAATTCTTCACTTAATTGAATTACTACTGATGAAATCTTATCTCCAAATAAGGTTATATGTTAGAGAAAAATCAAGACATGAGTTTTAAGGCTACATTCAATCCAGAATGAACTGGAGGGACCCATTTCAACACACAAGTCTCCTTGCAGTAAAATAAAAATTACATGGTTAGACTAACCTCCTATATGTTGTTCAGCTTTCTGTTTAGGGTTATAAATGTCTGAGACAGACTCTGTTGTAAAGAAGCTTGTTTGGGTTCATAGTTATGGAGACACAAGCTAAATAAAATTTAACAAATTCTTTTAATGTCCTTGCACTACATCATATGATAACAGAAGTATGTCTATATTTGCCCATAGTCTCTTCTTTTCCTTATGAAGCCAGCAGAATTTAACAATATGTGTTACAACCTAAGGACCTAATGAAATCTGACCTATAACTCGACAGAAGCCAAATTTGTTAACACCACATGATTCCATCTTCTTATCACCATCATGATTGTATTAGTATTTTCATTGCTATGATAAAGCACTATGACCAAAATTAGCCTGGGGAAGAAAAGGCTTATTTCATTTACATTTTCACATTCTAGTTCATCACAGGATAAATTCAAGGCAAAAAGACAAGACAGGAATCTGGATGCAGGAATTAACACAGAGACCATGAATGAACAATGCTTGCAGACTTACTTAGCTTGCTTTCTTATGCCATGCTGGATCACCTGCCCAGGAATTCTACTACCCCACTCCACCAGTAAATTTTGTCCTTCTGCATCAATACGTCAAGGAAATGTCTCACAAGCCAATCTTGTAGGTATATTTTATCAATTGAGGATCCTTTTTCCCAAATGACAAATAAATTAATAAATACATAAGTTAATAAATAAAAATACATAATAAATAAAATCAGAACAACCTAGTATGCTAACAATGAATTACATGAGTTTGAGAGCTAAACTATTTTTAATACATAACAATGAACTTAAAACTGTAATACATTGTCAGTGCTTTCTTTGCTGGGGGTGAGACTTGAAGTCTACCTCCCATCCATGCTACATGTGGTGATTGCATCTGGTTTGAGTTTGCATGGGTTTTGTGCCTGCTGTCATAACTGCTGCGAGTTTATTTGGGCAGCTGGCCTATCATATCCAGAGGAGACTGTTTTCTTGTATTCATTTAGCTGCTGGGAAAGTGTGCATCAGTTTTCTTTAAATATGTTGCCACTAGTAGGTTGACAACAACCCAGTAGAAGTATATAGATCAGTAGGTACAGGAATACCATAAAATGAACTTGAGTGAGATAAAACAGGAGAACACCTTGTAGGCTGAGACTAAAGACTGGCAGATCTGGGAGGTGTTGTGGAGTAGATGAATGGAAACTCATTGTTTGAAACTATCAAAGGACTAAAAATAAATATAATTTGTGATTACAAGAAAATGGTATCATATTTAACAAAGGAAGTTTGTGTCCTTTGTTAGACTCAAATATATGTCTAATAGTACAAAACTGAAATAATTAATCTATTTTCAGAATAATGCAAAATGTTGCAGACTCTTTAAGTCTTCCCCACTCAGTAGTGTTCATGGCTGTGTATTAGTTAACAATGAGAAAAAGCAATAAAAATATAAAAAAAATGGAATAACATGAATGTAGATAAATGATATGGAAGCAGACTGGCTGACTAAAATGGTACATATCTATTGTTTTTACCAATGTGCTCAGAGTCTCACATTGATGCATATTTGTTTGATATATCTACTTATATGCACATTCTAATCATATTTTATTGTTTATTAATTAGAAATTAAAGTATTTGGTTAAATGAAATACTACATCATTTAACTTCCCCTTTTCTTTCTATTATTTTCCTACCACATTTCAAAGTACACTATTTGTCTGTCTGTCTGTTGTCTGTCTGTTTTTAATGTGCAATATAATATTAGATATAGAATAGCATGGTTACATGATAAATGGAAAGCAAAATATAGTTTCTTATTTCTGAGAAAATGCTACACATAACTTGACAACAAATAGAAGTATCCTTTAAAGAAAGAGAAAAAAGTATTAACTTTAATATATTCAAAGAATGCAACAAATAAATTCTTAGAGTAGAGAGAAGTCTCAGTGGTTAAGAAGTTTTGCTGCTCTTCTGCAGGATTAGAGTTTAACTTACTACTCTAATGACCATAATAACATGTCCAATTCCAGGGCATCTAATTCCCTTTTATGTGTTCTGTAGCACACACACACACACACACACACACACACACACACACACATTACATATACTCATACAGATGCCTACCCATGCTTACCTAAAAATAAAAGCTCACTCTATAAAAAAAAATATTTTCTGTCTCTCAATATATTTCTCATTGTTCTAATGATTACAAAAGGAATCTTTAAGAATTGATAGGGAGACTGCATACTGAAAGACCCACAACGTGAGGACTCCCCCACGTTCTGACTCAGGAGAGGCGACACCCCAAAATCACCCACAAGAAACGGTCTTGCTGCAACTGCAAGAGGATTTTTATTCGAGAGCGTTCTCGGGCCCATGGTCATACACCACGCAGGGGTAGAGGACCATGGCGCGCCAAGTAGCTGAGTAAGGGGGTATTTAAAGGAAGAAACCACAACTCAAGGAAGTGGGGAGGGCGTTGTTGGAAAAATACCAAAGATACCAGTTAAGAGTCATAAGGAAGTGTAAAGTCACAAGAGTCACAGAGAATACCTGGTAATTGTTTTGGTTAACTCTCAGTTTCTAAGAGCCCCTAACAATAGCACATTTGCATGGCAGTTTCCGGTGTTGGTCAGGGTGACTTTCTTTGAATGAACACTCTTTGAACTCAGGAAGCAGGTAGGTGGAGGAAGGAATGTCGCTATCAAGGTATGATTAGCATACCTTGGAGCAATGAGTCACAAAGGTTACATTCCCAAGCCTCGACCTAAAGGCCTAGAATTTTGTTACTTCTTCAATACTATCATCCTTCACTTAATCACTTCATTAATAAGTAGGATCAAGTGATCATATGTGTAACCCTGTGAGACTATGTGAAATATACTCCCTCCCTTTAATGGCTTAGCATGTTTTAAGAGATACAGTTAATTTTTTAGAATAGAAGTTCTGATGATTGTAGTCTATACCTACAAAATCCATTTGTTGACAAAATCAAATTCAGTTAAAATGCTAAATTGAAGTTAGGTTCTTGCATTGTAAATTCTACTCTTAAATATACTTAAATAAGATTTGAAAAAGTTAAAAGATACTTTTAATGTCAAGTCAAGCCAGACTGGAGCCTGAGGCTAAGGGGCAAAAAAAAAATCAAGAATATTGATCTAGTCTTTATTTAATTTTTTCAGATTTTATTGTGCCAATAATTTTGATTTGATTTTTTAAATATAATTTAGGAGTTTATTTCCACTCCCCTAGTTTTGCAACCAAGCTGAGTAACTAGTACCTCAGTCTCAGATCTCAGTATTTATAATCAATATGCTTTTCTCTATATACCTTATGTAATATTAAAGATTTGCTAATTAAAAAGATACACACACACATACATACACAAATGCATATATACATTTTGAGCATTGCTATGCACATTCCAGTGAAGTCTACTTGGCAGGCGGAGAGGCTTGGAAGCACTCATGAGGCAAAGAGTTTCAAGAAAACTCAACCTCCTGGAACCTTGGCATTCTCATAACCCGTATACTCATACCCTATCCCTGTGTTAGTCTGGTGTATGGATTCACATGCTCTCTTTTAGTATTATTTTATTATAAGTACCTTTAAAGATTGAATTCTGACATAGCTAAGCCTTTGCCAGTGTTCCAACATCCCAGAAAATCCTTGAAGCCAACAAACTTGGATTCAGTAGGAATTCAGTAAGAAGGTTACCTATTCAAATTTACTTCTGGTAGAGAGGGTGAAACTAATTAGGCATTACAAAGAACAGAGCCTGAATAGCTCAGGGCTGGTCTGCAGAGTGATTACTTGGGTCAATAGCCAGTCTTACCCAGACAAGGGAATTTACAATACCCTAGAGAATAGGTGGGTTTACCATGAAAGAGTTAGGGAATCCCCTTGAGACAGGTTTCTTCACTAGGCCCCAAAGAAACAACATAATCAGGCATTTAAAACTAAACCCATGGTGGTGGGCTTAACAATAGACTAGCATTACACCTGGCTCCCTTCTTAGTGGCAGCCTGGTCCCTGCCTTCTTTTGATGTATACATTCCTTTTGTATTGTGTCACTGTAACTCAGCAGATGTATCTTCTCACCTGGTTTCTTGTCGCTCTCCTGTATAAAAAGTATGATGCTCAACTTGAAAAATTACATTCAGATTCAACAGAATCTCGTGTGTCACTTCTGTCTGTCATTTGTGGACTCGTTGTCCACCTGCAACTAGAGACCCGTTCTACACAGACAGGGACCAAAAAGGGTCTGCAGCAGAGCATAGCCCTAAGAACTTTAATTAATTTTCTTTTTCTTAAAAAAGCACTATATCCTATCAAGCCACAATAAACCCACTAAGGTACCTTAATATCTTCATCAATTTTGATGGGAAAGGTTTATATAGTGTGCTTTCAAAAGCACAACTAGAGTATTTTAGTAAGGAAAGATAAAGCCTGTGAGCAGATGTATAAGTTTGTGGATGAGTTGAACGTTCTATGCAGACAATTCCCTCCCTGTTTTACAGACACACACACACACACACACACACACACACACACATATATATATATGTATATATGTATATATATAATAATTATATTATATATTAAATATAGTGCAATATTTTAGAGATTAAATATATTAAATTATATGCATGATAAATATATGTTATATATATGTATATATAATATATAATGACAAATATACATGTCATTTTGATGCACAGCTTACTTTGGTGTGAGTACCTATTATGTGTGTCTGAATTACTCGTTTATGGATTTGTATTAATATTTAGAACATTTTCATTCTTTGGCTAGAAGTCAGTTGTGGAAAAGAAAAACTCAAGGGATCATATGTCCCTGTTTGAGAGTATATTCATCCTCATCAAATTGCCTGTGCAATTTGGCATTCCTGCCAAAGACTGCACTGGTGTTAAACAATTATTTCTCAGTGTTAGAATCCTATAAGATTTCCAAGCCACATCAGAAAGAGGCTTCCAAACCTCCTACCAGAACTGTGCTGACTGGAGTTTGCAAAGCACAGACTGGTTAATGGAGCAGCCTGCAGGAGTTCTGGCTCTTTAGCAAGAGGAAATTTCCAATATTTTACAGAGCAATGAGTAGAAATGGGAAACCTTCATCACACATCTACATTTTAAGGTAATTTTCCCTTAAAATTTCCATTAAAATTCTGCCTTAGAAATGGTATTGCCTTCAGAGCACTTACTGAAATGCTATTCTGCAGCTCTTTCATATAAAGTGGTTTCACAGACAATTTGGCCAGCCATTTGGAATTATACTCTACATGTTTTATTTATATAATCAAAGTTTTAAACATGTAGTTTCTTAGGATTCTTCCATGTAGCAATCCTCAGTTTGTAAAGACTGGAAGGCATCAAGACTAGGAAAGACTTGCTTAGTGGCACTAACCACATAGTGACAGAAGCTACATTGGTTCAGTCTAAGGATTCCCTTTCTGTGACCGCAGAGTGCATTGACTGCATTTTTAAATCAAAGCCCAGAAAATCTATACTACATATGATAAGAAATCTTCAGGGGTTGTTCTAATTGAGCAAGTTTTCTTGTGTTGTCTACAACCCAATAATTTATATGGAAGGTACTGAAGAATCTTTGAACTCTGCTTTCAAATCTATGTGCTAAATCTTTAAGCCCCAGTGTATTGACACTTTGGAGAGAGATGGGACCTTTGAACAAATGGTGAAGATAACATTAGATGGGCTCTGTGATGGGATTAGAATATTAGGAAAAAATAAATGGCTGGTTTTTTTTTTTTAGTTGTATAGGCGCTTTAATTTTATGAAGTCTAACATGTTAACTATGGGACTTTATTTCTGAGCACATGGTCCTAATTAGAAAGTACTTTACAATTATGTATAATCACATCAGCTGTAAAAAAAAATACAACTTGATGTCTTTATTCTAATTTGTATCCCTTTGATCTCCATCAATTGTCTTATAGCTCTGGCTATGACTCCAAAACTATATTGTTCAGCCATCAGCATCATCTTTGTCATGCATGGCACTAACATTTCTCTCCTCTAGCAGTTTTAGGGATCCAAGACTTACATTTTGGTTTTTGTCCATTTGGGGTTAATATTTGTGCATAGTGGTGCTAAAAGTCTAATTTTATTCTTCTACATTAAAAATATATTATAGTTCTTCCTCAATAGGTGGAGTATTATGAGATTTCCCCCATTGGAAATCATAATGCCCAAGGTGTCATTATGCAGGTCATATTTAGCTTATAATAGATTTAGATTTCATGAGTTCAGCTTTCATATTATATATAAAAGATACTATCTCATAGAAGATGTCCTTATACTCTTATTCTTACTATGTCCTTGTCTGTTCTTCTGTGAAATTCTCTAAACCTTAGATATAGAGGTTGTACTCTAAATGTATCCGTTGGGGGTTGGCAACCCATATCTCTTGTTCTTTGCATTTTTGAACAGTTGTGGATGTCTGCAATATTCCTTATCTAGTGAAAAAGTAAGCTTCTTTTACAAGTGAGGAGATCTCCATTTATCTGTGGGTATAAGGATAAGTACTTTAAATGTAGCTAGAAATTGTATCTAGTTTAGAAAAGTGGCAGCAGTATGTTCTCCTACAGGCTTCATGACTTCACGAGCCATTTGAAGATGGCTAGGTTTATGGTATCCAGTGGGAAATTTCTTCTTTCAGACATTCTTGTTTGCCCCCAAAGTGTAAGTTCCATTGTACTCTTGGCAATAGCTTACTATGTTGATTATTTCTGTGGTTCACAGCTTTACATCATGGTAAGATTTATTGGTTGCTTTTCTCCCTGGGTAGCTTGCATACTACTTTCAGAAACCATGAGAGGTAGTTTTTATAGGGAGGCTTCCAATTAAATTCAACTAAATTCTTCCAGATCCTGTTTTTAAAGTGTGTTATGTCTTACCTTCAAGTTCTGGAATGGGCAACTATATTAGCCTTTTGGCTCCTTGTTTGAGGAGCCTCTTGGAGTCACCTGAACAATAATTTGATGGTCCCATGGGTTGGATTCCCATGCCCAGTATTTAGTTTTTGTTCTATTATCTATACTTCTTATACGAGCACTATCACTCCAAGTGGATTATCTTCATTAAATCATGTGTGTGTGTGTGTATGTATGTGTAAATATGTAGAACTTTAATCCAGCAACATGGCTACTTTGGCAAGGGATCACATCAAGATATTACATAGGTCTGTGTGATCTGGCTGGAATACAGATATGCCATTGATCTCAGGAGACAGAGGCATTTAGGTCTCTGAGTTCTAATCAATCATTTCAGAGGCAGTGCACTGGAGTTGAGTTTGTAGTAGTTTGGTTTGTGGAGTGCAGAGGCAGTTTTTACAAGGACACTTTCACAGACAGGTTGAAGAGAGAACAAGTGAATACAGAATGAGCTAGGGAATGAGAAGGAGCCAAAAGATGAGAATAGATTACTAGATTTAGTTTGAGGCCAAGCAGAGCAATAATATACTCTGAAGCTGAGAGAAGTAAGTTTGAATGAGTCTGTTTGGAGAGGAGTTTGAGACAGAACTGAGTTGAACCAGCCAGCCAGAATTCAGAAAGAGCTATAAAGCCCTTGCTTATTCAGAAGCAAGCCTTGAAGATGACAGTTACATCAGGAAAATAAAAGCTATATTTGTTTACATGTAAGCACAATAATTAATAACAGGTTAGGAATTTGAGAGAGCATGAGAATAGGATGGGTAGCAGTTAGAGTGGAAGAGAAAGGGATGAAAATGATGGAAAGTTATGCAATTCTATAAAATTTTTAGTTTAAAAATATATAGTTTTACAGAAAAGACTTCTTCAACCATTGACATACACACTGTAAGAAAGACTATAAACAATTAATTTATCTATTAACATCTGTTAAATAATACAAATATTTATATGGATAAAAGAGAACAATGAACAGTCCATTGTCTTTCAAATCTGGCATGATTAGTACAGTGAGGATTGTTTTATTACACAGAATTATAGTCCTACAATGACCTTAACTGTGATGATGTCTGACCTTTAATGCCAAATCTCAAGAAATGGAACAAATTAATGTTTGTAGCTGATGCCACTGAGTATGCCATATTTTTTTTAAGCAGACAAAACTTGCTCAGACAGTAGAGATAAAAGAGTGAGGGTCTAAATCTTGACTCCTTGTGAAATGAGACCTGAGGAGTAGACATAAAGGAGAGGAAAATCCCACAAAAACAAGTATATACCTTTAATGTAGGGACAAAAGCTATCTCTTCACATGCTGCTATTATATCTATGCTTACAATTATCTTAGTCACCTAGGAGCAATTAATGTGCCCACACGCACTCACATATAATAATATAGCAATCAGGTGTGTGTGTGAGTACATGCATAAACACACACACACACAGAAACACATCTCTTCCACATATTTTGTGAATAATATATTCTCCTACAGGATAATATCATCAAAATAAACACTTCCAAGTAACAAGGAGAAAAATAATTGCATTCTAAAGCAATAATTGCTTCGTTTAGTCTTCAAGGAATTCATTGTGCTAAGTAAACACTGTATGTTGACAACTAATTTAATGATTCAATGTGGCTTAAGTTATAGTCACTAATTTAATTTAATTTAAGATTAATTGAGACTTCACAGTTTTCTCAATGGTTAAAGCATGAAATGTTTTCCATTCATGTAGTATAAAATCAGTCTAGGGTTTTCCCAAGTCAAACTCCAAAATTTTGATTGTAACATCCGTTTCTAGAACCCACATAAATTTCAAGTAAATTTTAAATTACAACTAAGAAATTGAAAATATTTCAGTTGGGCTCAGAGTTACATGGAAATGCAGATTGTTTTAAATTTTTATTTTATTTGTTTTATGAAATAATTAAATGTTTTTTAATTGAATTAAAATGTCATACATGTATATCACGTGTCTTCATTATATACATACTGCATACATCCAACACCCTCTGCAAACTTCTAAGGATTTCCCTCCCAACATTTTGTTCTGTGATTTTGTATGGTCTACTATATGTAATTAGTGCTATTCATATATGCATGGGTGTTTGGGCATCTACTGAAACAAGGACAATCTACATTCCCAAAGAATGATCCCACACTCACCCTCAGCAGCTGTCAACTCCTAATAGCTACTCAATGGGGGATGGGATTTTCTGATTCCCTTTTTCTATCTGGGCTGGAATGTTTTATCCTATTGATTCTGTGCAGGTCTCATGGAGGTAAACACAAATGCTGTAAGTTCTTGTTTGCAAGACCCATGTCATTCCCAGCAGATAGAATTTCAAACCACTATCCTTATCTTCCAGCTCTTAGTTACTTTCCACTCCCATTCTGTGATGTTTCTTGACCCTTGACTGAGAGAGGGTTGACACATTATGTTCTAGCTCACAGTCATTTATTCTCTGCACTTTGGTTAATTATTGGTCTTTTCAGTAAACACTGCCTATCTCTAGAAGACGATTCTTTGATCAATGCTGAGGGCACTATAAGTCTATGTGTATAATAAATATAACCATTTAGAATGGAGTTGGAAATACGAACATTTAAGAAAATAACAAAGTAGCTTCCATCCTAGCATCTATGTCTCCCCTGGACATGGGTTCTTGACAACATTTTCACCATCAAGCCTGAATTTTCTCTGCTGGAACAGGCCTCATATCAAATCAGAAAAGGTTAATCAAAATGAATATATATATATATATGTATATATATATCATATATATATATGCAGTGCCTACTTAACTCTATCCCCTCTGTTTGTAGTAGTAATTTGGTATTTATTTATTTATTTATATTAGGATTTTCATTACTTTCTCATGTTGAGTCTATTTGCCATGCATGCCCCCTCCATCCAAGAAGTTGCCAGTCTCACTGACCGTTCTTGTGTATTGTTTCTTTTCCCTATGCCATACTGGCATTATGTCTGTAACCAATAAGACTCCAGTTCAGTTGGAAAACCTTTTCATTTGGTCATAGCAAGCATCCACCCTTTCCTACCATGCCTTTCATTGTTGACAGCTTTCCCAATACTGTCTCAGCTTATCATACCATCTTTTATCATTTTGAGTTTACTGACAGGATAAATCCTGCCTCTTATGTTAATACAAAGCTTTTTATTATTGGTCTCAAGCTACTTGTAACAATTTATTTCCAACTAATACCAACCATATTGGAGGTGTCAACAACAAAAATTCTATCTTTTGTTTCTTAGTGACTTGTGCATTTGTCTTTTGCTATTTTGTTATATTCAGGTCTGATAAATTATATAAGAAGATGACCCTTAAGTAACATAATCAGAGTCTATCTGCATTGTCTTCCACCTCCCAGCACTGACTGAATTATAATTTTTGCTAATTGCTTTCGATTTGGCAAATACTAGAATTCCTTTCATTGTTTGTTCTGTATTGTGTGCTTTGGTTTAAGAGAGACCCTGCAGCCATTTTTTTTTTTCAAATATAAAGCTCCACTTAGTTGTGGTTTAAATTGGTACCTTTGGTAAATGCTAACCCCTTCATGTCTGATTGCACCATCTATAATATGTTTGTAGAAATAAACATGAACATAAATAGCAGATTCATACTAACTACCTCCCAGGATACATACTTACAATGTGTTAGAATTACTTAATTTTTTTCACAGTTAATGTTATTATTTAACTTTTAAACTTCATTCTCAAATGATATTTGGTAATTTTCTATAGGCTCACATAGTGTAAAATCTAGTCAAAGCCATAACCAGTGGTTTTAAAGTAGTTGCCAAGGCATATAGGTATCATGAAGCTTCCTGTATGTCACTACCTTAACCAGCCTCACCAAAGCTTTCCACAAATTTGTCTTATAGATTCTACTTGTTACTTGCAACAGCAGCCTACTGACCATTTGTACCAGTAGAATCTGACTTCTGTACCTGGACTTGGAGTAAAAAAAATATTAAAAATCTGGGCCTGGTGCATCTTTCCCACATTAAACCATTTATGTCCCTGTGAAAGGCATACATATCCTTTATTTTTAATATGATTTAGGCAGCACAATAGCAGGGTAACTGCCTACCTTCCATGCTGGTAGAATCTACATTCCTGTAATAAACTAAGTTATTACTATGATTTATCTGGGCTGTTCTTAGCTCCAATTGGTCAGCCCACATGATCATGTTTTATATGACTTAGCTAATCCATGGTGGCTCTCATCTTGTTCACTTTCTTCTTCTAGTCCATGGCAGTTTCTTCCTGCTCCTACCCTCCATTTCATAATCTCTAAGACCATGAAACCTCAACTCCATCTCTGTCTCTGTCAATGCTGAAATATTGGCTATTGGCATCTTTATTCACCAATCAGAATTAACTTAGGGTCTTGGTCCAGGGCCTGTGTACATACTCCAGGTCTTGGAAGCCCACCCTTAGCATTACAATAGACAGGGGAAAAAAACCCTCAACATAGACTGACCTCCACTCAAAAGTTAGCACACAAGACAGAACAGCAAACATCCATGAGAGATATTGTGACACCATTTAGTGCAACTTCAGCCTACCAAGAACAGCTGATTCTTCACAGCTCTAGATTTTACACCAGCACCAGGGAACTCATCACACACAGTACCAATAACACCAGCTTTGGTTCAACAGCTCTAACAGAAGATCTTCAATACCCTGCTAATATCCAACACTCACAATTTAGATGCCACTAAGCCAGAAGGCTAGAAGGAAGGTTTTTTTGTTTTGTTTTGGTTTTGTTGTTGTTTTCTTTGTTGTTGTTGGCTTTTTTTTTTCCCCTGTAGTTGTGGCCATAGCCTTTTATCTTCATTCCCAAACCCTTCCTTGGCTATGGCCAATGATTGGGCTTTCCTTTAGCTCCATTTACAATAAGATTTTAGAATTTCTGTTGATATGAAATGTTAAGTGTTTTGTACATGATTTTAATAATAATTTAGAAATGTTGCACTCAGTCTACAAAAACTCCTTTCAAAAGATTAGGACAGAAAATCAACAAAAATGATAAACAACTGTTTAGACAAAGCTCATAACATCATATATTATAAAAATCATGATGTCTATTAAATAAATTCGGGAGTGTTTATTTGATAGCTATTAGAAAAGAAAATATTTAAGGCTGTAAAATGTTTCTTCTTTATACAACAAATAAATATATAATAACATGTGCATAATATATATATATATACATTCTCATAAATATTTCTAAAAGTAAAATTGTATCTCCATTCATAAACATACTTTTTCATGATTTGCCAGCTTCCTTCCAAATTATGCAAATATGAAAATAATCCTTCCTTCAATTTCTGATTTCCTTGTACCCTTTACTACATATACAATCATTCAAGTACTGGCAAGTTGGATTCCATAAGTAGCTCTAGGATATGAGAGCACCTAGTCCTCTTCTTCATACCTAATGCTGCTGTCTTCTATTCCCCTTAGACTCTAATGTCAACCATTTATTTCCTATGTTCCATGTACTCTGGCTTTCACACAATTTATTTTTTAAGAGATTCATAGTAGGTACTCAAAGTATTGTTTTATAAAGATGTATGAGCACAAGTAAAGGATTATGTTACAAAACATACATCATCCATATTGGAACATTAAAACATACCTAAAACTTTATTCTTCAAATATAAACATTTACTCATTGTACTTTTAAAACACAGTGAATAAAATGTTAATATTACTGTAGAATATAATAATTTGCTGCTGAAGATAACTCCAGGAGCCTAAGCTCCATATCTGTCTCCACAAGTCTCCTCACAGTGCATTGCACTGTTTACAGAGGAGCAAAAACAATGACAGTAGCTATCACACTCTGCATCTGCCCCCATCTCTGGGAACACATTATTTTCCTACAAGAATGAATTGGCATGGGAATACACAGATGATGAGAATAAAGTGTGGAGAGCCGTGAGCAATCGCCATTACAAGATGGCGCTGGCTGGACGGTGGTGGCGCACGCCTTTAATCCCAGCACTTGGGAGGCAGAGGCAGGCGGATTTCTGAGTTTGAGGCCAGCCTGGTCTCGTGAGTGCCAGGACAGCCAGGGCTACACAGAGAAACCCTGTCTTGAAAAAAACAAACAAACAAACAAACAAAAAACAAAAAAAACCAAGATGGTGCTGGCTTCCCTTCCGCTGTGCCTAACTGTACGCAGGTGCGAGAGTGAATTCACACCAAGTCACTGCCCATCTCGGGGCGTAGTAATGAGGTGATGGGTGAGCAACAAATCAGGTGCTGACATGCCACACTGAGGGCTATATAAGCAGCACCATTTTCCGGGTTCTGGGTCTTCCCTCCTGAAGAACCAATAAAGCTTTTGCTGCAGAAGAATCCGGTTGTCCGAGTGTGTTCTTGCCGGCGAGAACAATAGCAAGGGACAAGTGGCACTGAGAACCTGGGGAACTTCATACCATCACCGGAGCAAGGGAGACCCTCAGTTCACGGGGCGGGTTCAGAACTGCGGGACATGTAAGGCTCTGTAAGGTATGTTCGGTCTTGAAATTTCTCCAGTGTTAGAGGATTTTTTGTATGTTTTCACGGGGCTCGTTCTTTTTCTTTTGATTACATACTGCTTCCACCGCTGGAACTGCTGACTGGTTCTCAGTTGCGGTCAGGCACGGTTAGATAAAAGGGCATCGAGCAGTATGGGAACCTCCCACTCCGTGGTGACCGCCTTACAGTCGGTCTTGAGGCAGTGTGGCCTAAAAATCACCACTAAGACTATAGAAGGCTTTGTTAAAGAGATAGATGGCATAGCGCCGTGGTATGTGTGCTCAGGGTCATTAACTATCACCTTTTGGGAGAAACTGAAAGGAGATCTAGTTAGGGAACAGCAGAATGGCAAACTTAAAGCAGGGACCATGCCGTTGTGGAAGCTGGTAAGATCGTGCTTAAAAGACAAGGATTGTCAGCAAATGGTTGAGGTAGGGCAGAGGGTCCTGGAGGAGGTCCAAGACAGTCTATCAGAGACAGAGCAGGGAGAGAGGTTAAGAGTTCAGAGGAAACAAGGTGCACCTAAGAATAAAAGCCTTTCCACGGGCCTTGAGGCCGAGGAAAAGAGAAATAAGGGAAAGAATGCCCTGGGAGAGTTTAGAAAAAGGGATGGAAAGGGAGAGGTGAAGAGAGATCGAGCTGGAGAGGCACCTAAGGGAAGGAGCCTCTATCCGCCATTAGACGAGTTCAAGGCACTAGCTGTTAGTAGTTCAGAATTGGATGAGGAACTTAGCCCCCTGAGGAAACAGACTTAGAGGAAGAAGCAGCTCACTATGAGGGAGAAAACACCCTCGACCTCTGGGTCCTAGTGCACCTCCATCCTATGTGCAGAGGTATCATTCAGTCTCATTCATTCCAAAAGAGGAACAGAGAAAAGGAACAGAGAAAAGTGCAGAAAGCATTTCTGGTCTTTGAAGGCGCCGATGGCGGATGCGTTCACGCTCAGATGGAGTATATACATATTAAAGAACTTGCTGAGTCAGTCCGTAACTATGGAGTCAATGCCAATTTTACTATAGCGCAAGTCGAAAGGCTTGCTACTCTGGCAATGACTCCCGGGGATTGGATGACTGTAGTGAAAGCTGCAGCTCCTAATATGGGAATGTATCTAGAATGGAAAGCTTTGTGGCAAGACTCCTGCCAAGCACAGGCAAGGGCCAATGCCGCCATTGAAGGGGACCAAACAACATGGACTTTTGAGTTGCTTATAGGTCAGGGACAACACGCAACTAACCAGACAAATTACCATTGGGGAGCGTACATCCAGATCTCAGCTGTCGCTGTTAAGGCATGGAAGGCACTCTCTAGGAAGGGAGAGGCAAGTGGACATTTGACAAAGATTACTCAGGGCGCGCAGGAGTCATTCTCAGACTTTGTGGCTAGAATGACAGAAGCGGCAGGGAGAATTTTTGGAGAACCAGAGGCAGCTATGCCTTTAATTGAACAGTTGGTCTATGAACAGGCTACGCAGGAATGCAGGGCAGCCATTACACCCAGAAAAAGCAAGGGATTGCAGGACTGGTTGAAAGTTTGCCGTGAGCTTGGAGGGCCACTCACTAATGCCGGTTTAGCAGCTGCCATTCTACAAGGGCAGAAGCGCCCTGACACGGCTGAGCTAAAACTCTGCTATAATTATGGCAAACCAGGACACTTAAAAAAGGACTGTAGAGCCCTTGTCAAAAGGAGAGCACCAGGACTGTGTACTAAGTGTGGGAAAGGGTATCATTGGGCCAGAGATTGTCGCTCAGTCAAGGATATTCAAGGCAGGACCCTGAAGCCAGGATCTCCTCAAGCAGTAGAAAATGAGGCCATTCCAAAAAACAGATATCAGGACCCCAGATCTCAGGGCCCCAAAACATATGGGATCCCAGCAGGCAAAAGGTGGACCCCACAGTCCGCAGGGCAACAGAAGGATCAGCTGGATTGGTCCTCCGTGCCACCACCCGATTCATGCTAATGCCGCAAATGGGGGTGCAGCCCATTCCTACTGACTACAAAGAGCCTCTGACATCCAGAAGTGTCGGCCTAATACTGGGCCGAGCCTCCCTTACCTTACAAGGCCTTATTGTTCACCCTGGAGTCGGAAATCAAGATTATGAAGGGGAACTTCAAGTTCTCTGTTCCTGTCCTCAGAGTGTCTTTTCTATTTCACAAGGGGATAGAATAGCTCAGTTAATAATTTTGCCAGGCCTACATGGCTGTTTTTCTTCCTCTGGTGTCCCTCGAGCTGCCAGAGGGATTGGTTCTACTGAAAATGATTCTGCTTACTTAATAATGCCTCTTGACTCCAGACCATCCTTAGAATTAGTTATAGAAGGGAAACAATTTTAAAGGGATTTTAGACACAGGAGCAGATAAAAGTATCATCTCTTTCCACTGGTGGCCAAAAGCCTGGCCAGTTACTCAGTCATCACATTCTTTACGGGAGCTAGGCTATCAGTCCTGCCCCACTGTTAGCTCCCGTTCTTTGAGCTGGCAAGCGCCTGAAGGTCAAATGGGACGATTCACTCCCTATGCTTTACCACTCCCAGTAAATCTCTGGGGGAGAGACATTTTACACATACTGGGAATGACCTTGACTAGTGAATATTTGCCACAAGCTGTTCTAATGATGAAGAAAATGGGCTATAAAGAAGGAAGAGGATTAGGGAAAGGAGAGCAGGGTAGACTGGAACCTATCCCTCAAGAAGGTAATAATGGGAGACAAGGTTTGGGTTTTTCCTAGAGGCCGTTGGGGGCTCCATGCCCATACCATGGCTTACAGAGGAAGCTGTATGGGTTCCTCAATGGCCTCTCTCCTCTGAAAAATTAGAAGCAGCCACAAAACTGATCTCTGAACAGCTACGCTTGGGTCATTTAGAGGCCTCTACCTCACCCTGGAATACACCTATTTTTGTAATTAAGAAAAAATCTGGCAAATGGCGCTTATTACATGATCTTAGAGCAATTAATGCACAAATGTGCCTGTTTGGTCCAGTTCAGCGAGGGCTACCATTGCTTTCTGCCTTAACCAAAATTGGGAAATTATAATTATAGATATTAAAGATTGTTTTTTCTCTATACCTTTATGCTTTCAAGATAGGCAAAGATTTGCATTTACCATCCCAGCCATTAATCATTTAGAGCCTGATCAAAGATACCAATGGAAGGTCCTACCTCAGGGGATGGCAAATAGCCCCACCATGTGTCAACTGTATGTGCAATTGGCACTTAAGTCAGTTAAAAATCTTTTTCCATCATTAATTCTGGTACTTTACATGGATGATATTTTGATTTGCCATAAAAATTCAGTTATTGCAAGATGCATACCCTATATTAATAAAAACATTAGGGCAATGGGGATTGCAGGTGGCCACCGAAAAGGTGCAAGTTGCTCGAATGGGAGCCTTCCTAGGGTCACTCATTTATCCTGACAAAGTTGTTCCTCAAAAATTAGAGATTCGCAAAGATCAACTACATACCTTGAATGATTTCCAAAAATTGCTGGGAGATATTAATTGGCTAAGACCATTTTTGAAAATTCCCTCAGCGGAATTAAAGCCCTTATTTGACATATTAGAGAGAGATACCCACATCTCCTCCCACAGAGCACTTACCCCTAGCTGCATGTCAAGCTTTACAAACTATAGAAAAGGCCTTGCAAGATGCTCAATTACAATGCATTGATGAGTCGAAGTCATTTGAATTATGCATATTAAAAACTGCACAGTTACCAACAGCAGTCTTGTGGCAAAATGGACCCTTATTGTGGGTCCACCCTAATGCCTCCCCTGCAAAAATTATTGAGTGGTATCCTAATGCAGTTGCTCAACTTGCACTTAGGGGGATAAAAGCAGCCATTACTCATTTTGGGAAAGAACCTCATATGCTAGTTGTGCCTTATACCTCTGCTCAAGTTCAAACCCTGGCAGCAACAACTAATGATTGGGCAGTCTTGGTTGCCTCCTATTCAGGACAAATTGATAATCATTATCCAAAACATCCAATTTTACAGTTTGCCTTAAGTCAAGACATAGTGTTTCCAGTAATAACAGCCAAACACCCACTTCTGGATGGGGTAGTAGTGTATACAGATGGATCCAAATCTGGCATAGGTGCATATGTAGTAAATGGCCAAGTAACATCTAAACAATATAATGAGACATCACCCCAGGTTGTAGAGTGTTTGGTGGTACTGGAGGTGCTTGAAACTTTCCCGGGACCAGTCAATATTGTATCTGATTCCTTATATGTGGTTAATGCAGTTAATACACTTGAAGTTGCTGGTTTAATTAGACCCTCTAGTAAGCTTGCTCACATTTTTCAGCAAATTCAGTCTGCCCTGTTACAGAGAAGACATCTTCTTTATATTACTCATGTCAGGACTGATTCTGGCCTTCCTGGCCCCATGTCTCATGGAAATGACTTAGCAGACAAAGCCACTAGAATCGTGGCTGCTGCTCTGTCCTTGCAGGCAGAGGCTGCAAGGGAGTTTCATAAATGCTTCCAGGTGATGGCTGAAACTTTACGCCACCATTTCACTTTAACCAGGAAAGAAGCTCGTGACATTGTCACCCAATGTCAAAATTGTTGTCAGTTTTTGCCTACTCCTCATGTAGATGTAAACCCCCAAGGCATCAGGCCATTACAGGTCTGGCAAATGGATGTCACTCATATTTCCTCCTTTGGAAGAAATCAATATTTACATGTTTCCATTGACACCTGCTTTGGTGTTATGTTTGCTACACCTGTAACAGGTGAGAAAGCCTCTCATGTTATACAGCACTGTTTAGAAGCTTGGAGTGCTTGGGGCAAGCCCACAATCCTTAAAACTGATAATGGGCCAGCATATACCTCTACTAAATTTCAGAAATTTTGTCATCAAATGGATGTCACTCACCTGACTGGCCTTCATTATAATCCTCAAGGACAAGGCATTGTTTAACGTGCCCATCGTACACTCAAGTCTTATTTTATAAAACAAAAGGGGGGAGTTGATGAGACTCTGCCCTCAGTGCCAAGAGTAGCTGTATCCATGGCACTCTTCACCCTTAATATTTTGAATCTTGACGAGCAAGGTCGCTCTGCAGCTGATCGACATAGCTCAGACCTTGATAGACCAAAAGAAATGGTGAAATGAAAGGATGTATTATCTGGTCTGTGGAAAGTCCCGGATACTATTTTAATAAGATCCAGGGGAGCTGTCTATGTTTTTCCACAGAGTGAAGACAACCCATTTTGGCTGCTGGAATGACTCACCCACAAGATATTAATCAAGGATGGTGTGGAAGATGCTGACCTCCCGTGGACTGCTCCTGATTCTGACAATGCTGAACTTGTCTCAGGTTCCTAGTATGATGGGCGAACAGAGATGGGCCATTCTCTTGGCTTTCCCTAAACAAATGCCAGTTCACCATGATGCTATAGTTTTTCCAACATTCTTTACTACTAATAAAAAACTGGACTTACCATATTTGCCATTTGACCCTTTACGAGTCCCGTTAGGAGAAAATCGCTCCCTCCAAGAACAGGGTTCCCTATGTTTTCAATTATCGCAAAAGGGGGACTGTATTCAGCTCAGTATCCGTATGTTAGGATCATTTTTGGATAGTGGGACTGTAAATTTCACCCAAACCCGAGGAAAAGGAAACAATGATATTATTCATGTTACATGGTTTTGGTGGCAATCGACAGTCTGGCTAAATGGTACATTCCCATCTCCCAATTGGAATGAGACGGAGCGTCCTCGTCAACACAGGATTGCTCCTCATTGTGGTGGAGAGGATATAGGATATAGGATGTGGTGATCACCATGGTCAGACTGCCAGTCGTCTGTAGCCAGATGGATTGATGAGCACAAATATTTTACCTTCTCCCCCAATATGTTGTTTGGACCTGAAGAAGAGTTTGTAATGAGAACTGGCCTCTCCTTGTAGGACCACAGAATGAACCCTTACCACAAATGGCTACTTTGTGGGATTAATGGAAGCTGTACAGATCTTAATCCCCTTGTTTTCTTAAAAGGAGGTGCTGTAGGAAAGGCCATTTACACTGGTGTCTCCAATTATACCCTGATTGGGGCATATGGACCAACAAAAAAATATATAATTCATACTGAAGAAATCTCTGGTTTAAATAAGACACAGATTAATCCAACTAGCTATATATCGATTCCAGTATGTGTCTATCCTCCCTTTTGGTTTATTTTGTTTAACGATAAAATTTGAAAGCTGTGTAAATAATTCCTGTTGGATTTCTCAATGTTGGGATGTAACAAAGGACACCCGCACCATGGTGGCCCGGATCCCACGTTGGATCCCTGTTCCGGTGGAAACACCCTCCACCTTATCCCTGTTTAGACAAAAAAAGAGATTTTGGCATTACTGCTGCCGTGATCATAGCAATTTCAGCCAGTGCAGCTGCTGCTACAGCTGCATGGTAAGCTATGGCTAGTACGGTCCAAACAGGCACAAAATTAAATCAGCTTTCAGTTGATCTGACTGATGCCATCAATGTCCAAACTTCTGCTAGTGCCCAGTTGAAGGGAGGGCTGATGGTTTTGAATCAGCGCCTTGACCTGGTTGAGGAACACATAAGCATCCTATACCAGTTGGCCCAGTTGGGTTGTGAAAGAAAATTGAGCGCTCTGTGTATTACCAGTGTCCAATATGAAAATTTTACTCGTGCAGCTAATCTGTCTAGACAGCTCTCCTTGTATCTTGCAGGAAATTGGTCCGAGGGGTTAGATGAGACTCTTGAGGCCCTGAGGGCAGCAGTTTTATGGATCAACTCAACTCGAGTGGACCTGTCATTGACAGAGGGCCTCTCCTCCTGGATTTCATCTGCATTTTCTTATTTTAAGGAATGGGTGGGGGTAGGTTTATTTGGTACTGCCATCTGCTGTGGACTTGTGTTCATGCTCTGGTTGGTTTGCAAGCTCAGAGCCCAAAAAACACATGACAAGGTCGTCATTGCTCAAGCACTTGCAGCCATTGAACAAGTGGCCTCCCCCGAAATCTGGCTATCTATGCTCAAGAATTAATAGGCATTTGAGTTCTTCATTTTTTGGCTGACCTCTTTGGTAGAGTTCGCCCTAGGTCATTTGTAGTTACTGTCACATAGCACTGCGGTATCCAGGGGCGGGCAACTTTCTTCATGCACATATCAACCTAAGACAAGGGGCCTGGTGGTGATTGGGTTACCCTATGAGGGAAAAGGCTGTGACATTAGAGGAACGACCTAAGACAGGAGCCACAGCGGATGGACATAATTACACAGACCTAGTCCAGCCTCATTTTAATAAAACAAAAAGGGGGAGATGTGGAGAGCAGGCAAAAGTAGAAAAGGTAGAAAGTGTGTTTAAATCTGAAGTTGGATGTTCTCATTTAAGGAGATTGATCATTCTCTGGTGACAATGATTCCTAAGTGTTTTCTCACAGGAAAATAGGTCCAGAGCTGGACTCTATGCATATGTATCTGGTAGGGATGTATAAGATTAATGGATTTTTTTAGGAAATAGGAGAGATCTTTTGTTGCATAACAATATTTTTTCATGACAATGTGTTAATCACATAGTAATGTCACTATCATCATCCCTATAAAGAACTAATTATATCACTTCTTGGCATTCTTTTCTTATCAGCAAGCTTCCTAAGGCAATACTTCATCAAGTTAATTAATGTATTAACTAAATATATGATTATTCTGACAAGTTTTGCCATGGTGAAATTGCTTGCAATATTTTCTGTTACTGTGTACATTCCCTAGTTCTTTCTTTATTGTTCTGTACCCAGAGTGAAGCTAAGATCAGACCTAGTCTTTTTCTGCTGCAACAACATTAGCCTGCGACAGTGTCCTTCAGAGGGACAGGTGCTCCAACCACTCTACACTCCAGTCAGCATGACTTTGACATTCTGTTCATAATCCATGCCAAAGACTAAGGCCAAACTATGTTTGGAATTAAGTTATCTCTCAACAACGAAGCCATAACTACCATGACCTTGGCTACTGTCCTGTCCCTCTAAGATTACTAGGATACACTCTTATTGTATTAATCTACATTAACCATGGCTTTAGAGACTCCTTTCTAAATGATACCCCGATGGAATCTTTAAATATTAAATATAGTAATATCTTTACTAAGCACAGTGCAGTGCAGAAGCTCTCCTTTCCATTCACAGTAAAATCTAAGGTCACTGCATTTGTCAATGCTGGGTTTAGAACTGTATTTTCCTACTGTTACTAAGCACTATTTTTGAGCATCATTTTCATCAGGGCAGGTGTCACTACATAAAATGGTCACCTGAGAGTGGACTTGCTGCCATGCTGACAGTCCCTCACTGGAAGCAATGGTGGGAAAATTCACTGGATCCTCATTTGAGAATCTGGTCACTCTCAACTACACCTATAAGCCAAAGTATGTGACTCTGCTTTAATTATATGTAGTCCTGTGGTCCCAGGAGATGTGAGTGTATAGAGGAGAAAGGTGAACGGAAAGGACTAATCATTCAATATAGCTGTATAGAGATCATCATCCATACAGAGATGATAATGTTTTGTTGTATACCTGCATGCATAGGAGTCATCCACAGTCTTGCAAGTACCCATTTTCTTAATTTCTATATATTATTCTAATAAACTCCTTGATTCTCTAGACAGCATTTGGATTGCAATGCTACTTTGACTTGTTGTAGTACCTTCTAGACACAGTGTAGATGTTTCTTCATGTTGCCCTAGGGAAGCACACACACACACACACACACACACACACACACACACACACATTTCTTGACTCCTACTTTTCTCCCCAAATGTTCACTTTCCCATAGGTGTGACAATAGAGCCATTTATAATAAGAACTCTCCCTAACTGGATAGCTCCATATTTATCCCGTTTATCTCCCTCATCATTTTAAGTTTACACTGAACGTTTTCTTATTCTCCATGTCACATTCTAATGTGCTGTGACAATCACAAACTTACTGTGCTTGTTTACATATTCCTTCTAGAATATCAGGCCCATGATAACAAGGTTTCTATGCTGTTCTTGTTCTATTCTTTAATATGTCCCAGAAAACATTCTCAAGTAAGAGGTGGTCCAAGATCAATAGGCATTTGTTGAATTAATAAAATAATTGAAATAAAGTATTTGCACTGTGGAATAATTTTGCAATAATGATGAAAATTGTGTCTTTGGGAAAAATGTATTTCTCAAATATAAAATTCAGCCATACTACTTGTTCACATTGAACACAAAAGTGTGATGAGTATAACATTAAATATATAAATGGGCTGCATACTCTAAAATCTTCACATTTATAAGTTGTGATTCTGACACTCAATCATGAGATTCAATATACTGAAGATCATAGACCATAAGTAAAATAAAATTATATTGAAATATGTCTTCACTAGCTACTGTGTGCTATTCAGAATTATTGAATTAAGCTATGGAAGAGATAAGGGAATTCTATTTATCTGATGTTGAGTCCAGAGACAAGGCAGGCAATAGGCCAATAAAAGACCATAATCATGGCAGAGAGAGGGAGAGACCTCTACTGAAAGAGTGAATGTTTAAGAGAACGGAAACACACCAACATTCACATAGCTAGCTAGATGCTGTGTTCAAAGAACGAAACTTGATCAACTCTAAGAAGGGGGAGCTATCTTCAGAACTGAGAAAGTGCCAAGAGGAAGGGAGGAAAAGCACACAGAGGACCTGAGGACAGCTTGACCTTGTTGAGGTGCAGGAAGAGAACTCCTGTGGTTAGACTGAGGAATAAGGAGGGGAGTCAAACAGATTTCTACAGTGTTCTTTCAAATTGTTTGTTTGGGAGTCTTCACTTTGCATGAAGGAAAACAAAGCAATCCAAAATACTTTATTTGTATGACTACACATTTTAAAAGTATATTTGCGGTCATTATGAAGCCAAGACATAATCAATGCTTTCTAGTGATGATTCTTATTTTTGACATATGTTTTTGTTCATTGCTGAAATAAAATGGCCTCTTTCAACTTTGTTTTTCCTAAGGTAGATTTACTTTCCTGAGGCTAAATGTTCTACTTATTTGATATTTTTTAGTCAAACATAGTGAGAAAGCCAATCCTCTGCTGCACATAACTATTTTTTTTTCTGAGGTTTCCAAAGAAGACATTATTCTCTCATACCCTGGATATTTATTTATAAAGGTTCTACAAGGAAGGAAGGAAAACCACAGAAAATTGTGAATCAAGAGATGAAAGGTAAACACAGTAGCTTGTTGAAACATGGGTAACAAATGACGAGGCTGACTGCAGAAAAAGCACTAAGAATTCTCATTGGACATGGAAAGTTGTTGAAGTTGAGACCACGAACTGATAAATCAGGGAGAGAATGTTTAAGTTAAAGTACAATAAATACCTTTCAAGAGAAAAGAGAAATTGTGATTCTATTCCATCTTTGAATATCAGGACCAGACGGAACGTTTTGCTCTGTTAAAGTATAACTCAAATTAAACATTTAGAAATACGTTTACAAATGCTATTTAGCCTTCAATAGTATTAAATTATACAAGATAATCAAATGTTTCAAATATTTTCTTGATGTTCTTTTATTTTCTAGGAATGGTATTTTGGGTTATAACATAGTTATTTCAAAGGAATAAAATGAATGGGATTTAAAAAAAGACAGTATACTAGCATCAGTATGTTTCAAATAAATAATTTTGACAAATAACAAAGATGGTACAATTAAAATTTTGCTAAAAACAATATAAATATAAAAACTTCTAGTGCTAAAATTCTGATAAAGTTGGCATTTTTATAAGACATGACTTTGAAATTGAGACAAGACAAACTAATTATATTAAGACAATGTATCTCAGAAATCCACACACATGTCTAAATACGTATCAATATAAATTAAAACATGGCATTCTTATTTCATTCAATTCTAGGAACTTTAAGGTATCCTTCTTGAGTTTTTTCTTCACTCAAGTTTGGTGAAGTAATGAGTTGCTCAACATTCATGAGCTGATCTACTTTCCACAATTTCTCTTTGTTTTGCTATACAAATGGAATCCATAGTGGTTAGATAAAATTCAGGACATGATTTCAATTTTCCTCATTGTTGAAAGATTCTTTATTTCCTAATGTGTGGTCTATTTTAGATAAAAGCTGATCAGTGTCTGAGAAGAATTTGTATTCTTTAGTGTTTAGATCGAAGGTCTATGAAGCTTGCTAAGGAGGTTAGGTTTATGATATTATTTAATTGCAAATTTAATAATTAGTTTATATTTTCCCATATGATCTGTTTACTGGTGAGAGTGTAGCATTGAAATCACACAATCTTCCTGTCTTAGAGTTGATCTATGACCTTATATCTATTGGTGATTTTTTGGTTGTTGTTTTTTTTTAATTAAATGATCTTGTGTAAAAATTACGTATAAAGCATTCCTTCTTAGCTTTTCTGAACAAATTATGAATGAACTTGTTGTCTTTAAAAACTACAAAAACATTACAAATAAACACAGTGCCAAGGAACAGAACCTTACCATGGATGTTTGGCTTACCTTTACATTAGTTCTCAAAAGTTGAAATTAAGCAAGATATCCTTCAAAAAGTTAATGTCTGAATCAAGTATAATAAATCCAGACAACATGATGTCATTTGATCTAAACAATTATTAGCAACAAAATCATTGAAAGACATAACAATTGTGTGTGTGTGTGTGTGTGTGTGTATTGAATAGAACATATATAGTTCTACCATATTACCATCAGTAGGGTTTATAAAGAGTGTTAGAATAAGTAAAAAGGTATTTTAGTACATGAAATTGATCGGCATGTGATATTCTAATGATATATGTAACTTTACAATTTTTAAATTCATAAAATATGTAAGAGTGAAGGACTACTATGGAACTAGTATGATAACAAATTATCAAAACAAGCTCATCAGTTGTATCAAAGATGCCACTTAAATAGATATGGTAATAATAAGCAAAGCCAGACATGTGTCTTCTCAAGGTTGTTATGGAAAAAAATATATAAAAAATACTGTCCTTCTACCCACATGTAAGTGTTACTCTCAATCCTCATCATAGATGCTTATTATTTAGCTAATGAAGACTATTGCAGAAATCTATAGTGAATCTAAATGTTGAGACTGACTATGGGCTGCCAGACCCAATTGTTAGAACTACCACACAATCTCTTCATTCAGACTCAGGGAAAATTGCATAATAGAAAGCAGAAAGAAGTAAAAGCTAGAAGACCAGTCTTCCTGTTGCTGCTTAGTGTCCTCCAGATGTGTCTGGGTTTTTACATCCATGAAATCTCAACGATATGGTTGATTGAATAAGACCTATAAAATGACATAAGTTGACATGCCAATGCAGACAGAAATAATTCCACAAGGTCCTACCCATAGATGAGGAGTTAGAGTTTGTAAATGTTTTCTGCAAGGAGGAGAATCAGATTTTTCTAGAGATGAACTCCAGTATTGATTGTCACGTCAGTTCTGTGCACATACATATAAGCATTGTTGAGGAATATCAATAAGTTGTCCAGCACACACACACACACACACACACACACACACACACCACAACAATGTTAACTAAAGAATAGATCTTGAATTTGCAAGGGGGGAGGTATTGGAGGTGTCAGGAGAAATGGCCAGGAATAATGTCAATTGTAAACAAAATTTTCAAAAAAATTTAAATCCTCTTTTAATTAAAATGACATAAAACCACCTTTAATATTTTACTTAACATTATAAAAGCCTTTACCCAACTGTTGATTTAATGATATTTAAAAATACATATATAATTTGAGATGAACCATGGAGTGGAGAGGTTTATGGAACAATGACAAATATTTTTCTCATTCCACTCAGTGTTCTGGGTTTGATCTAATTCTGCTCCCATTGTGGTAATATGGGTCTCCAAAATTGCACAAAACTCCATGCATCCTCAGTAAGACACTGTTGGAACTCTGCCCCCAATTGATTTTGATTGGTTAAGTTGCTGATAGCCAATGGCTGACCAGGGAGACAAAGGTGGGAGTTTTAGGATTCCTGGGCAAGGAGAGAGAAAGAGGAGGGAGAGGGAGAGGGAGAGGGAGGAGAGGGAGAGGGAGAGGGAGAGGGAGGAGAGGGAGAGGGAGAGGGAGAGGGAGAGGGAGAGGGAGAGGGAGAGGGAGAGGGAGAGGGAGAGGGAGAGGGAGAGGGAGAGGGAGAGGGAGAAGAGGGAAGGAAGGAAGGAAGGAAGGAAGGAAGGAAGGAAGGAAGGAAGGAAGGAGGAGGGAAGAAGGGAAGAAAGGGAGAAAGGGAGAAAGGGAGAAAGGGAGAAAGGGAGAAAGGGAGAAAGGGAGAAAGGGAGAAAGGGAGAAAGGGAGAAAGGGAGAAAGGGAGAAAGGGAGAAAGGGAGAAAGGGAGAAAGGGAGAAAGGGAGAAAGGGAGAAAGGGAGAAAGGGAGAAAGGGAGAAAGGGAGAAAGGGAGAAAGGGAGAAAGGGAGAAAGAGAGAAAGAGAGAAAGAAAGAATGAATGAAAGAAAGAAAGAAAGAAAGAAAGAAAGAAAGAAAGAAAGAAAGAAAGAAAGAAAGAAAGAAAGGAAGAAAGGAGAAGAAAGAACTGTCCATGCTAGGAGAAGGTGGAGGAGAAGAGACACCACACCTGAAAAGGTGTGAGTCAGAGAGCTTAGCACAATGTAGGAGCCATGGCAACCCCAAGAGGGCTGCCTGACTAGGTTGGGGACAGCAAAGATGAAATATAGATTTTAGTAAGTAATGACCTGGGAATAACAGAGAGAGATAGATTACCCATGTTGAGCTTCAGAAGTGGCCCAACCATTGAGCTCTTTAAGGCATGTAAAATATAAAGGCTGTGTGTATGTGTCTTTCATTTGGGAATCCAGAACATCGGGGTGGTTAGCAAGCAAAGATATTCATTTAAGTAGCATTAACTGGGTACTGCTATAACTCAGTGAAGTGGTTCCCAAAGAACAGAACTTTCCTTACCAAGATTAATTCGTTTTAGAATGTGTGAAAGTGCATTGTGAAGACTTCATGGAGATTTTGTAACATTAATGATGGCAAAGTCAAATGAAACTCAAGATTGTTCCAAAAAATAGTGCAGTAGGTCTGGCTTTTTTACAGAAAATAAGTGTCTCAGCCATTTCCAACTCCGAAGCCTTATATTTTTTTAAGAGACAGAATTAGACCTTTACATACAAGCATGACTGATAAGGTAAAGTGTAAATATAATTCTGGTTCATGGACGTTGAAAATACCTCTGAATTCTTGATACTCAAAACTAATCCAGAAGGCTTCTTATACAATGTAGTAAATTTGAAATGGTTTATTATTTTTCTATATTTAAGCTCTCTTAAACTAAACTGTCAATTTGGAATAATCCATCTCAAGAGGCAGGCATTGCACTTTAGCTTTCTATTCGGTTTTACAAATTTTAAGGAAGACTAAGAATTCTTTACTGGCATTGTCACCCATTTGCACTTCTTTAAGTACATGAAGGTAGAACTGTAAGTAATGACCATTACTGTAATTAGCAGCCAGACTTCATTGTATACAGTTCTTACCTCATCTTTTGGAAGGGAAAATAGAATATCAATGCATGAAGCAGATCAGAAAATTAAGATACCTTTCCTGTGAGCAAGAACAAGTCCTCCTCTTCTCATCTGATTCTTCCTGGATCACTTGGAGGAACCATAAGAAACTTGAAGAGAAACCAAAGTACACTGGTTGAAAACACTATGTGTTTACTTTGTCTAACACATCCTGGCTTAGGAAAAAAAAAGAACCAAGGTAGATTTGCAATCTTTAAGCCTTTAGATTTAAGTCTTGAGATTTAGGAAGCCTGTGTTTATGCTTGGGGCTCTTTGCTTTTCTTGAGACATGAATTTCCTGAAATTTCTTAAGAGCATCACATTCTCTGCTCAAGAATATAGGATCTATCTATATACACACAAATAATACTCAGATTATTTGGCTACATAACAGAAGCAATGTGCATCAGATTCCCTAATGCTAGGTGGTATATATCTAATGATTACATGACAGGCAATAATTATTCACAGTAGAGTTATCATCTGTTCCCATATCAGTGAAGAAATACAACACTTAAAAGGACTTTCATATTTCCCAGTTGGATCAACTACTGTGGAAAGCAGCTTGGAAATGAGGAAAATGACTTTTGAGCGAACAAAGCAGCCCTGGAAATTTATTTTGCAGAAATTATTTGAAATTCAGAACCATACAGTTGTTCTCTGGGTGCCAAAACAGCAGAGACCTTATAACTAACATGTGTAACATGCTCTATCACTCTGTTTGAGATGTCTTAGTCTTCAGATTAGTGCACATTCAGTTTCACTAACAGTTTAAAATAATTTTCTAAAGAGTATAGATGTTGATAACTAGTCTATGACTCAAATAGTAACTGTGCCAACAGAAACACATTTCTAGGTTTTTATGTACATCTATCATTACTAGAGTTGTTTTCAAAGTACAGCATATACACATTGTCTACTTTAACAGTCTAATAACAATGGAAGGATTAGACATTCTATTAAGTGGAATGTAAGAAAGAAATCTATTTGGTTCATTAAGATACCAAGAGCTATGGAAATTATTTGATATACAAATAAATACACAAATATACACTTGAAAATATGTTGTGAAAACAATTTTATTTGAGACAAATATCAATATAAATATTTACTGGATTTTGTTATTCTTACCATTATTTTCTTGTTAAATCCTAATTATGTTGGTAATTTTTACTAATTATTTTTCTAGTAAAGAAATGTCTTTATTGGAATGAAGAAAAACAGATATAGCAAACATCCACAGAGAAAGACCTTCTTTCTGCAAAACAGAGAGGAAGGAAAAGCCTCAGGAAGATCTTGCCAGGTCTTTCCTAGACTGCTGAGTCTCTGAAGTGTTGTCCGCTCATAATTTAGTGTTGCTCCCTCTTAGAAAGAGAAATGTCCTCAGATGCCCTTGCTTTAAGCTCTCAGGATTATGTCTTGGGTTAGGAGGCTGAAAAAGAAGCTAGCTATCTTGGAAGTTCTCCCTCTCTATTACCTACTCAAATGTGGCCCCTCTTCCTATTTGTCTGCCTATGAGAAAATCTAACTCCTAGTAGTGAATTCCCCCTCCCAGAGGTCACCCTAACTATGATTAGGGGATTGGGGACACTGACCCAATGACTCTAGATTCTTTTATCTGTCAAAGAGTCAAATTTGGGACCAGAAGCAGTGAAAGTCACCCAGAAGACAGCTAACTTGAGGGCTAAAAGAAAATTGAGGGCAAACATCCAGAACACAAGATAGCCACTTGGTAATAGTGTGTATCCTTGCTTGATGTCAGTGAGATGGAATCTGTATACAAAATGTGAGTTAGGTTATAATTACTACTGAGAGTTAGTTAAGGAGATTCCTAACCTTGCAACAAAGGCAGCTTAAAGAGCAAAAGGAGGGCAGGCTCACTAATAAGAAAGCTAAATGTGCCCCCTAGTGGCCCTTATAAGTTTAGCGTTCCAGTGAGAATATCTTCCACCTGATCTTTGGTGGGGTCTGAGAAAGGAGGTTAGCTCCAAAATATTGGGGTCAACTGACCCTACATAGAATTTCAATTTAAAAGTACACATTACCTGTACTATTTGGGGGTGAAATTTTTATTTGGATAGTCATCCACATTTTAAAATAGTCTTATTATCTGTATATTTTCCTGTTTGTCATTAAGGTTGATAATTAGGCAGTTAAACCAAATTTTTATCCCAGTTTTATCCATGGCACATTTCTGCAGTCCACATCACTTGTTACACTGAGGGAGGAGATTTAACTGAGTCCAAGAATTCCATAGCAATGTGGGAATCTTAACCAGTACCTTAAGGACATCAAAACAGGTTATTAATTGTGGTCCTGTGTAAGGGGAACTACTGTTCAACGAGTCTTTGGGTGATCAAGGAGCCTGTGTACATGTGATTAAAGAAGTACACTTATTAAGCAAATGATACATAGAAACTAGCAAAGTAAAACTTTAAGTGTGATTTTTAAATGTATAATTTAAAACAAATTAGCAGACACGTGAAACGAGAAGACAGAAAAAGTTTCACAGTACTCAAATATTGTGAAGCTGAAGCTACTATAAATGTATATCATAGTTCATATCTATGGATGAACATGAATTATTAATTCCTATGAACCACTTTCTCAGTTATTCCAAGAACTTGCTGCAGCCTCTCCGTTGTGGCCATAATTGCTCCTGTTGAGTCAAGTAGAAGAAAACTCATCTTTATGATGCTTCTCATGCACACACATAATTTCTTTAAACTATAAATAGGGATTCGTGTTTGAAACTAATCTCCAGCTCATCACTGTATGATTTATTGGTTTGGCTTCCCTCACAGAATTAGGAGGTTTGGAATATGGAGTCAACATTTCTACATGGCACTAGCTCTAGGAAGTGCTTACATGCCACTTCCTCTAGCCTGGCCAAGATCTCAGCATGCTCTACTCTTTCAGCACTGTTTCGCATACCTAAATTGATGGCCTGACTATTGATATTGAAAGCATCTTTTAAATCTAATCTAATGTCACTCTACTCTGGCAATCTATTCATATGAACCAAGTGTAATCAAGTCACTCCTGCTATCAGAGAGCCAGAAACCTGGCCTCCTTTCCTCTCTTACCATTTCTCTCCTGGACAGTCTTTTCCTAAATTCTTCTTTCTTTCATTATTCTTTTCTAGATTACAAGACACATAGACCCTAACCTTCCTATCATATAGACTTATGATAGCATATGTACCAGTATCTGCATCACTGCTTAAAGGCATCTTAGTTGGTGTTACTGTTGGGGATATGTTAGTTAGGAAACCCAAATAACTTTACTTGAAGTGAGGAAACCAAATGGAAGGATACAAAGTGATTTAAGAACTGTTGCCAATAAACTAGAAAGTGAACTCACAGCATTCATAACAGTGACTGGTTATGGGTGAAAATAATAATCAAGTAAATAATAAGTGTAGCTTACAAATGAAGCTGTGAAACTGAAGCCAAGTTGGATACATTTTCATTGTGTTTCATTACAGATATGTGGGACCGTGAAAGGCAGTCAGTTTTCTGGTCAAGCTAGGTTTAAACCCCAGAGACCCAGCAGATAACTGCAAGGAATGGAAGGCTTTGCTTGCCAAACTCCTACACACCAGGCTGCTGACACAAAGACTCGGCTCTCCATAATTCTGTGGCCATCAGTCACGTAGAGCAACGCCCCAAACGCTTCTACGGTAGAGGATTGCAGGTCATGTAGCCTCAAGACAGGTCTCCATTTTAATGAGGTACCTAAAGGCCTGAAGAGCTTAGCCAATTAAGGACTCCTTCCCAGGCACTCCTCCCTGCAAAAGGTATTTAAGTTCAGGCCCACCCTGAGAAAGTGAGGCACAGTTTCACTCATCGATACTCTCCACCATGACAATAAATGCCTTAAAACCATGGACTGTCTCTTCTCTTCTGGACCCCACTATGGGAAACAATGGAGCAGGTCTTCCTCTAAAGAGCTATTATGCCCATCTAATCTCCCACAGGAGGCCTCTCTGCATTCTCAGTCACGGTTTCCACCAAGCCAAGCTGCCCAAGCAAACCCAAGACACTTTCCTCCCCACAGGAACCAGCCGAAGCTCTCTCCTCCCATCTTTTCCCTTCGCCCTGGGCTAGAGCACACCTGAGGGCCCACACTCCATTATCAGCTCTTCTGTAGCATCCAACGGCATCTGTGGTGTCCAAGAGTTAGAACCTGCCAGCCTTTGTGTGGCCCAAGGACCCTCAAGCTGAACTCTGGCAGTTCCACGAACCTCAGAACCTCAGCCTGATACCTGCCCAGAGGCAGTAGTATGGGGATCATGCACTTAGTTCCCATGTCCTGTCTCACCCAGCATCCAGAGCACTGGGGCAGATGCCGGCCACCATTTTAACCCACAAGATATATACAATGTGACATATTAATATTCTTTCAACAAACAACCAGGCTCATAAGTCTTGTCTTCGCTCCAAGTTTCTGCGTGGCTTCTTGTAAAACCACCTTAAAAGAATCTCCTACATTAGCTGAGTGAGAATCGTCTTTCTTTGATATCCAGTTGTCCTAACTATGGTATCATATCAACCTCTTGTTGTTCAGGCTGTGTATACACTCTAGTCATGTTGCAATCAAGAACTGGTGAAGTTTGTTCAATAACATTGATCTTTGTCTTGATGTCGTCTCTTAGCAATTTCCATACACTCATCATTTCTTCTGTTGGTTGTAAATTCCCACTGGCCATAATATATTTCTGCTTGTGCCCAGTCTCTATCCCCCATCTCAGATCCTACTATTATAGTTTTCATATCTATTAGAATAGTCATTAATAAAACTGTACCTTCTCTGTTTTAATAATTATCATTTAAGTTTTCCAACAAAATGTAACTGCTAACAATCTGCATTCCTATAGATAGTATTTGAAATACTGGATATGTATCTATTCTTTTTGAAAACTCCAGAATCCCATAATGAGTGCATAAGACAGATATATAAACAGAGCACACTAGAAGCAGCTACTCTGGAATCCACTCAGTCACTTCAGACAAAGCAGTAGAAATCAACTACTGAAGAGCAGCACCCCCTGCTGCTTGATTGCATTACTGCATACTGCTTTTAGTAAATATTGAATTTAATAAAATGCTGATATTTCAATGCTAACAGTTCATGCTAAGTTTAATAGCATTGCAGTCAAAGTAACATTGTCAAACGCATATAAAAGTTCTATCTTTATTTTTTTAAACAGGTTTTAATCTCAAGCAAAGGTAAGTTATTCTCCACATAACAGCTCAGAGAATGAAAAGTCTCATGTTTAATTTTCAATATTCCTTTAAAAGAATAAATTGTTCTAGGCAAAAATAAATAAAACATAATTAAGTCAAAATTGATTAAGATATAAAACCTTCAGCATAAAATTTCTGATTGTTGAGCTTTCATTGCCTGACTAGTTTTGAGATTCATTGAGTATATCGTTTCTAATAATTACCACATTGAAAGAATTTTTCAATGCAACAAATCTCCAAAAGAAACTAAGTAGGACCAATATTCTTATTTTTAATATGATCTCAGACATTTGAAGATCTGTGATAGGCTTCTATGAATCCCCTTTCTGTTGTAAATGCTTGAAGTTGTGAGATGTGGTTTTTCATTATATTCATATCTGAACAAGAAAACTACCTTACATGATTGAACCAGACAACCTCTGAAAGAGAAAGCTTTTCATATTGAAATAATGTCTTGCTAATACAGCATATCCATATCTGTTCATTGGGAGCTGGAACACTCCTCTTTCTCTTTTTACTGGTCAGAGTCACATACCTAACATGCCAGAAAGTCTATTTCTTTGGTGGCTGCTGTCCTGATCTGATCTTCTGTGGGGGTTGGGGGGAGGAAGACTTGGGGCCCAATTTGCACATTATTATGTTTCTTTTCATAACAAAGAAAGGAAAGGAGATGAACTGATCCTTGGTCACGATGGTCAGACAAGATCCCACTACCTTTTCTTCAAGGAGTTACAAAACTCTGTGAGTTCCAGGATCCCTGTTCGGGCCCCACCTATGTGTCTCCTAGGGTTGTTGACCACTGGCCCACAAAGTAGAAAAGAGCCGAGTAGATGATAAATGTGATTTCAGAAGGCCCACAAGTACAAATTATAATAATGACATACCAGGACCAGCTTCAGAAAGGCGGATCAACTTTATTCAGGGCAAATCAAGGGTTATATAGTTTTGTGAAAGGCAGGGGGATAGGGTAGGAATTTCCAGGGTGGGCCAAGGTCACTGGCTAAAAGCTAAGGTACCGAGATGCCTCATTAGCATGGGGAGACATTCCACACATCTCAGGTGTTAGCTGAATGGGTTCTTATCAGAAGAAAGGAAGCTGAACCAATAATCTAACCAAGGCTACATGACATTCTACAGGTAGAGTTGTGTTTGTAAGAATGTGTGTTGGGGAGTTAAATTCCCCAAAGTCAGAGAAGGAGAAGCTCTGTTGGTAAAAGGAGTCTGCCATTTTGTATTGACCCCAGAAGGCTTTTCAGACAATGGTAGACTGCAACCTTTCTTTGCATGATAACAGTATACTAGAGCACTAGACAAAGAACTGAGACAATCACAGGGCTGAAGACATCTGGCTACATGTTCTCAGGAATCACTGTCCTACTATGTGTGTGAACCAAAGTGTCAGGCAGTAATTGTTTTCTCATTGTGTTAGTTTAATTTTTTAAGGCAGCAATGAGAAACAGTAATCCTTACGACTCTCTTGTGGACAGCAGTATAAGGGGGCAGTTCTGATGTTAAAGTCCAGTTCACCAATTGGTTTTTGATTTGTCAGTAAAGAAGGCCAGAACCAATTGCTGGGCAGAAAGTCAAGCAGTTCTTCCAGGTCCCATGGAGAAAAGAAGATGCAAGGAAGGAGAGATGGTCTTTCTGCCATGCTTTCACAAGAACCATGAGAAATCTTGGGGATAACTGGTGCCTGTAGCTTCTGCTACAGTTGAGCAGCCAAGGATGTTTGGCAGGGGCTATATAGGACTAACCACTGAAGTGTAGGACAAGTGGAGAGATAGAGATAATAAATTGGTAAGGGCACACTTTTCCAAGGGGGAGATACTAAGGCCCAGCAATTGTGCCTAGAAGACAAGTTGTAAAGTAACAAGCTCTATGCATGTGTCAATTATCCACCGATTTAAGGTTCTTAGGTGGGAGCTGGTAGTGAGGTCACCTCCTGGAGCAAAGGCTGGTAGAACAAAATGGAAGCTAGGAGGATCTAGTAGCTTGGCTGATCCTAGGTAAAGGCAGTAGTAGCATTTAAAACTAAATGTAACAGATGGGCAGAAGAAGGTGTTGGAAGAGGTTCTAAATTAGCAGTCAGATGTGGAGAGGAGGTATTGACAGGATGTGAGAAAGAAGGAAAATTTGTTGAGGGCATCTCTAGAATGAGCTGGAGACATGGGATGGGGTAGGTTCTTGTGAGTCTATGGGGGTGACTCTAAGTGAAACTCCCTGCAGCAAGGAATATAGAAACTAATGTGTCTATCTCATGTAGTCAGACCGAACTTCCAGTGGAGGGAGGAAGGCACCAATCCACTATCAAAACTTTTGAACCAAATTTTATCCTGCCTACAAGATGGGAAGGGATAAAGATTGAGCAGAGAGTGGGTGAACCAATGACTGGCCCAATTTAAGAATCATCTCCTTCGAGAAAGCCAACCTATGACACTATTAATGGCATTCTACTAAGCTTGTATACAAGAGCTTGGCATAACTGTCCCCTGAAAGGCTTCATTTAGCAGCTGGTATAAATAGATACTGAGACCCACAGACAAACATTAGCCAAAGCCCAAAAAGTCTTGTGGAAGAGTAGGAGGAATAACTTGAAAGGAGATGGGCTGACTCCATGACAGACTTCAAACTGGCAGTTCAGGAGACTGGGCCTAGATCTCTGTTTCCCAGAGCTGGGCAAATCCAGGCAAATTAGTTACTGGCAAAAGTCCAGGCACCAGGCAGCCAATCAGAAACTGCCCTGCCAAATGGAGTTGCCCAGCTACATGGCCTGAGGCAAGGGCCATGAGTCAGCAAAAGTTTCCAGGCTTCCTCAGCAACAGTTTCTAGCCCCTACCCAAAACAATGGTTTTGGAATGTCCCTAGAAATAGAGCTAACCAAGTAAGATAAAGTCACCTACTGCTCCCTGGAAGCTCGCCTGGGTGTCTGCATCTTGGTAAATGGTAGACCCCAGTATGCTGGAGTTCTGAAGAATAAAATACTCTTTGCTTTGGCATACTATATGAGTCTGGGGTATGGTTCTTTGGTAAATCATGGGTCCTTATAAACTGAGGGATGCTAAGGGATCAAAGAAACTACAAGATCTACAGTCAACTAACCTGAGTCCATGTGGTTTCACAGAGATTGAACCACCAAATGGGTAAGATCTAAGACCCCTATGCATACATATGTGCAACCTAGACTCCGTGTGGGTCTATTAACAAGTGGAACAGGGGCTGACTCTGTTGTCTCCATTCAAATGAATTTTCTCTAGATAGACTGTCTTGTCTGGCCTCAGTGGGAGAGGATGTAACTAGTTCTATTTTGACTTGATGTGCTACAATGATTTGGTACCCATGGGGGGCTTCCCTTCTCAGAGGAGAAGGAAGAAGGGGAATGGGGGACAGGAGTGTGGGGATGGGACTGGAAGGAGAGAAGCAAGGGTACAAGGACCAGTCTTGTTTTAGAGAGGGGGTCTAAGACAACAGGTATCTAGAAGCAGTTTTCCCAGCCAATATTCTATGTTCTTCTTCCTCTCAGGATATGTATTTGTCTGTATTCTGCTTGCTTGCTATTCTAAGTGATTTCTCTGTCCATGTCACACTTGGTTATGTGTGTGTGTGTGTGTGTGTGTGTGTGTGTGTGTGTGTGTGTGTGTGTGCGCTATTCAAACAGTTCTCTCTTTTTACTGGTTATGTGTGTGTGTGTGTGTGTGCTATTCAAACAGTTCTCTCTTTTTACCCTAATCTCTGGGAGCTCATCTCCTGAAGAACACAGGTCCAGTCTTCTGTTTTACATATCGATCCAGTCATTTATTCCAGGTTTCCCTTTGATTGTCTTAAGAATCAGCATCCTTTGACCACCCCAGCCCTTTGATTCTTGGAAGAAAGCATGCATACATTTTTTTTTCCTTAACATTGCAAAATAACTCAAGAGATCTGTCTTCCTTTACTAAGTGAAGACCATAAGCTAGTTGGTTGGGTCCCTGACCTGAAATTGCCCTATCCACCATGCCTGGGCCTAACATTGTTCTGTCCTATGTCGAGTTTGAACTCATGAATCTGCCTGCATTTGTATCTGTCCACCTTTGTATCTTTCTGACAAGCTAATTTACAGTGAAACTACTTCTGTTCCTTTAGATTCATGAAGCCCATCAAAATTCACATTACATCCATATATTTTTACATAGTTGAGAAATTATGTATCATCAAACTCATGGATTTAGAGGGACCTAAATCCATGAGTTTTAGGGGCTGTCCTGAAGGTGCCAGTGTTTGCTGAGACATAGCCATACTCTTGACTCCTGGACTCCTGCAGTTTCTAATTATCACAGAGTCATCAACATTAACAGGGAATACTATCCTCAGAAAAAAAGAGTCCTCCATTGCTAGTGGGTCCAGAAAACATGCACATTATTACACAAACAAGCTTTATGTCCAAAGCAGCCATTGAAACTTGTGGAGGCTCACACTGGGGTCCTGTTCCAGAAGAAGGAACCAAGTAACTCTGTCCCCACCAAGGCCATTTGGGTTCTACCAGCAGGGGGCTGCAATCAATTGGAATGTGTCTTACTTTGAGTTTTATTTCTGTGAAGAGACATGAATAAGTAAATAAATTAAGGGAAAATTCTTGACTGTTCAAAGCATGTAAGCCACTAGTAATCTTTAGAGAAATAACTTCATAATAGTTTGCAGCCATGAAAGTACTAAAATGAGCATATACATCTTTCAATGTGGGAAATGCACAAGGGTCATGTACTCAAAGATTGTACAAAGGAGCAAAAGAGAATGAAGTACATAAAATATGATGCCAGATTCCAAACTAGATATATTCAAAACATGTATAAGTACTAATTACAAGTATGAATCAAATACTGAGTTTGGTGGCACATACTTGTAATTCCAGCTGTAAAGAGACTAAGACACCTATGCCAGTCTGGGATAAACTGTGATGTTCCACTTAGGATGAATTAATTAAATAGAAGAAAACAATAATAGCTTCCTAGGTTACAAATTATATTATCATACAGTTTGAGGAAATTTGTGCAATGTCTTAGAAGGAGGCATGCTCTTAATCTAAGGAATTTATTGTGCCTCAATAATAGATCCTATGAGTCATTCAATACCTGCCACCTGGGGTCATTGGTCAGGAGCAGCCAATTGGATGTGGCTTAGGCATGTGGGTACTCCACAGCAGATTTCAGAGGCTAGAGGTTAGAGGTCCCTATGTCCTCAATATAATCAAAGCCTGTGAGCTGGTGAACATTTATTTAGAGACTGGAATAAAAACAGCTGTGATTTTTTCCTTAGATATATTTCATAACCATTTGTGTGCTATACTATTTTCAATCTATGCAAACCATTTTTTTTTCATTTTTTTCTCCCTAAATTTCTACTTACTTGAGTTAAATACCCAGCTTAGACAGACTTGGAGACTTGCATAATAGCAGGTTTTAATATTCAGTTTTTAAGAGAAAGGCACAAGATATAAATATTTTGCAGAATTCAGGCAATTAGTAATTTCTTTATTCTTCACTAGTATTACAGAAGGTAAAAACTTGGGAAAAAAGATCATTTTAACCTTTATTTTGAGTACAAAACTGTACTATAAAAATCCTTACAAAAATATATGTATCATTCTTTCACAAAACATCAAAATATATCACACAGGCAATTAAGCAATCAACTGCTTTTTTTTTCATGTAGAAAAAAATGGAAGTTTTGCTCCAAATAGCATACAAAAAAACTTAACTCTGCAACAGAAGTTCTACTGAACTATTATAGACTGATCTAAGGACATTATATATATATATATATATATATATATATATATATATATATATATATATCCTGGGAGGAACATGTACTATAATTCATATTCAGTACACACACACACACACACACACACACACACACACACACAGAGAGAGAGAAAGAGAGAGAGAGAGAAATAGATAAAACCCCATCAAAACAAAGGCAGTCAGATGACATTTTCCACATATTATAGAGCTACCACATAGCATCAAATGTGAATGCAGTCCACATTCCAGCTCTTACCTGTAGACTATTTGAAACCTTAGGATATTCTTAGTCAGGAAGTCTCATTTCTCTGTTAGACCAGCCTCTCCTTGTTAAATCTGGATTGATAGAGTTGATGAAAGAAACCCTAATTTTTTCTTAATCTTGATCTCAGTAATCTCACCATACAGATTTCTTTTCCCCGAATCAACGATCCTCAACTTTTCAACTAAAAGAAACATTTTGTCATATTTAAGCTTCCAGAATCACACTTTCATATCTTTCCCCATTAAGTTCAATAAGACTTTCTTAAACAAAAGCACAATGATATTGTCACAGTCTATTTCTGATGATGAAGAAATTGTGACCCTCATGTAGGTAGCATCAACTACATGGACATGTTTAAGAAAATGAATGGTTCACATGAGAAATAAAGCTACAACAACACACCACTCTGAAGAGTAAATGATTTGACTTATAGATTATTTTTGAAATTATCCACTTAGTACTCTGAGACATTGGCCACACAACTGAAACCACAAAGAACAAAGCCATAGGTAAGAGAAAGGAGAGTACTATATGTTAGAGATGCTTAACTTCAGTAGTGAAAAAAATAAATCATGAAACTAAAATAATGAGAAACAATTTTAGATGCATAATATTAAAAGACAGTAGTATATTAGGAAACTATAAATATATGATTTGGAATTATAAATTTTGGAAGCCTATGTATATATATGTATATATATATGTATATATATATATACATATATATATATATATATGTATATATATGATCAGTTATGGACAACAGAGCTCTCTTTTCACAAAGAAATAGAAGATATTAAATATCCATAATATTGGAAGTATTGATATGCATAAAAGATAGTTTCTTTTTTTTTTAATTAGGTATTTTGCTCGTTTACATTTTCAATGCTATCCCAAAAGTCCCCCATACCCACCCCCCCAATCCCCTACCCACCCACTCCCCCTTTTTGGCCCTGGGGTTCCCCCGTACTGGGCCATATAAAGTTTGCAAGTCCAATGGGCCTCTCTTTGCAGTGATGGCCGACTAGGCCATCTTTTGATACATATGCAGCTAGAGACAAGAGCACCGGGGTACTGGTTACTTCATATTGTTGTTCCACATATAGGGTTGTAGTTCCCTTTAGCTCCTTGCATAATTTCTCTAGCTTCTCCATTGGGAGCCCAGTGATCCATCCAATAGCTGACTGTGATCATCCACTTCTGTGTTTGCTAGGCCCCGGCATAGTCTCACAAGAGACAGCTATATCTGGGTCCTTTCAGCAAAATCTTGCTAGTGTATGCATTGGTGTCAGCGTTTGGAAGCTGATTATGGGATGGATCCCTGCATATGGCAATCACTAGATGGTCCATCCTTTCATCACAGTTCCAAATTTTGTCTCTGTAATTCCTTCCATGGGTGTTTTGTTCCCATTTCTAAGAAGGGGCAAAGTGTCCACACTTTGGTCTTCGTTCTTCTTGAATTTCATGCGTTTAGCAAATTGTATCTTATATCTTGGGTATCCTAAGTTTCTGGGCTAATATCCACTTATCAGTGAGTACATATTGTGCAAGTTCCTTTGTGATTGGGTTACCTCACTCAGGATGATGCCCTCCAGGTCCATCCATTTGCCTAGGAATTTCATAAATTCATTCTTTTTAATAGCTGAGTGTGTAAATGTACCACATTTTCTGTATCCATTCCTCTGTTGAGGGGCATCTGGGTTCTTTCCAGCTTCTGGCTATTATAAATAAGGCTGCTATGAACATAGTGGAGCATGTGTCCTTCTTACCGGTTGGGACATCTTCTGGACGCCCAGGAGAGGTATTGCGGGATCACAAATAATATAAAATACCTTGGCGTGACTCTAACTAAGGAAGTGAAAGATCTGTATGATAAGAACTTCAACTCTCTGAAGAAAGAAATTAAAGAAGATCTCAGAAGATGGAAAGATCTCCCATGCTCATAGATTGGCAGGATCAACATTGTAAAAATGGCTATCTTGCCAAAAGCAATCTACAGATTCAATGCAATCCCCATCAAAATTCCAACTCAATTCTTCAACGAATTAGAAAGGGCAATCAGCAGATTCATCTGGAATAACAAAAAACCTAGGATAGCAAAAACTCTTCTCAAGGATAAAAGAACCTCTGGTGGAATCACCATGCCAGACCTAAAACTGTACTACAGAGCAATTGTGATAAAAATTGCATGGTATTGGTATAGTGACAGACAAGTAGACCAATGGAACAAAATTGAAGACCCAGAGATGAACCCACACACCTATGGTCACTTGATCTTTGACAAGGGGGCTAAAACCATCCAGTGGAAAAAAGACAGCATTTTCTACAAATGGTGCTGGCACAACTGGCAGTTATCATGTAGAAAAATGCGAATTGATCCATTTCTATCTCCTTGTACTAAGGTCAAATCTAAGTGGATTAAGGAACTCCACATAAAACCAGAGACACTGAAACTTATAGAGGAGAAAGTAGGGAAAAGCCTCGAAGATATGGGTACAGGGAAAAATTCCTGAATAGAACAGCAATGGCTTGTGCTGTAAGATCGAGAATCGATAAATGGGACCTCATAAAATTGCAAAGCTTCTGCAAAGCAAAAGACACCGTCAATAAGACAAAAAGGCCACCAACAGATTGGGAAAGGATCTTTACCTATCCCAAATGGGATAGGGGACTAATATCCAATATATATAAAGAACTCAAGAAGGTGGACTCCAGAAAATCAAATAACCCCATTAAAAAATGGGGCTCAGAGCTAAACAAATAATTCTCACCTGAGGAATACCGAATGGCTGAGAAGCACCTGAAAAAATGTTCAACATCATTAATCATCAGGGAAATGTAAATCAAAACAACCCTGAGATTCCACTTCACACCACACACCGGTCAGAATGGCTAAGATAAAAAATTCAGGTGACAGCAGATTCTGGCAAGGATGTGGAGAAAGAGGGACACTCCTCCGTTGTTGGTGGGATTGCAAGCTGGTACAACCACTCTGGAAATCAGTCTGGTAGTTCCTCGGATAATTGGACATAGTATTACCGGAATATCCAGCAATACCTCTCCTGGGCATATACCCAGATGAAGTTCAAACTTGCAATAAGTACACATGTTCCACTATGTTCATAGCAGCCTTATTCATTTATAATAGTCAGAAGCTGGAAAGAACCCATATGTCCCTCAACAGAGGAATGGTTACAGAAAATGTGATACATTTACACAATGGAGTACTACTCAGCTATTAATAACAATGAATTTATGAAATTCTTAGGCAAATTGATAGATCTGGAGGATATCATCCAGAGTGAGGTAAATCAATCACAAAGAACATGCATGATATGCACTCACTGATAAGTGGATATTAGTCCAGAAACACAGAACACCCAAGATACAATTTATAAAACACATGAAACTCAAGAAGAAGGAAGACTAAAGTGTGAGTACTTCATTCCTTCTTAGAATGGGGAAAAAATACCATGGAAGAAATTACTAAGACAAAGTTCGGTGCTGAGATGGAAGGAAGGACCATCCAGAGACTGCCCCACCCAGGGAACCATCCCATAAACAACTACCAAACCCAGACACTATTGCATATGCCAGCAAGATTTTGCTGACAAGACCCTAATATAGCTCACTTATGTGAAGCTATGACAGTGACTGGCATATACAGAAGTGAATTCTCACAGTCATTTATTGGATGGAACGCAGGGTCCCAAATGAAGGAGCTAGAGAAAGTAACCAAGGTGCTAAAGGGGTCTGTAACCCTATAGAAGGAACAACAATATGAGCTTACCAGTAACCCCCAGAGCTTGTGTCTCTAGTTGCATATGTAGCAGAGTATGTCCTAGTAGGCCATCAATGGGAGGATAGTCCCTTGGTGTTGTGAATATTATTTACCCCAGTACAGGGGAACACCAGGGCGAGGAAGCAGGAGTGGTTGGGTTGAGGAACAGGGCGGGGAAAGGTATAGAGTACTTTCGAGATAGCATTTGAAATGTAAATGAAGAAAATATCTAATAAAAAATAAATTAAAAAAACAGTGTGGAATTGCGCGGGACCTGAGACTGCATTAGTTAGGGAAGCAGAAACCGGCCTGAGTAGGACCACAGGCCTCATCCGGATGCATCAGCGCCGGGGTAGCGGGAGCGCAGGGTTGCCTGACACCCACCAGCTACCCACGACCCCCTCTGCAGGATTTTGGGACTGCTGGTGAGTGGAACACAGCTTCTGCTCCAGTCCAATCACGCGGGACCTGAGACTGCTCTGGTTGGGGAGAGAGAAATCCGGCCTACATAGGGCCACAACCCTCTTCCGGTCAGAAAAGCACCTGGGCAGCTGGGGCGCAGGGTCAGCTGACACTCGCCAGCTACCCACAACACCCACCACAGGATCTTAAGACTTCTGGAGAGTGGAACACAGCTTCTGCTCCAATCCAATTGCACGCGGGACCAGAGACTGCATTAGTTAGGGAAGCAGAAAAACGGCCTGAGTAGGACCACAGGCCTCTTCCGGCTGGACCAGCACCGGGGTACCGTCAGCTACCCACGACCCCCGCCGCAGGATTTAGAGACTGCTGGTGAGTGGAACACAGCTTTTGCTCCAATCTTTAAACAGTGACAACGATAACAACTAACCCCAGAGATTACCAGATGGCGAAAGGTAAACGTAATAATCTTACTAACAGAAACCAAGACCACTCACCATCATCAGAACCCAGCACCCCCACTTCGCCCAGTCCAGGGCACCCCAACACACCGGAAAAGCTAGACACGGATTTAAAAGCATATCTCCTGATGATGATAGAGGACTTCAAGAAGGACTTTAATAACACACTTAAAGAAATGCAGGAGAACACTGCTAAACAGGCAGAAGACAATAAAGAGGAAGCACAAAAATCCCTTAAAGAATTGCAGGAGAACACTGCTAAAGAGTTACAAATCCTTAAAGAAAAACACGATAACATAATCAAACAGGTAGAAGTCCTTACAGAAAAACAGGAAAACACATCCAAACAGATGATGGAAATGAACAAAACCATACTAGACCTAAAAAGGGAAGTAGACACAATAAAGAAAACCCAAAATGAGGCAACACTGGAGATAGAAACCCTAGGAAAGAAATCTGGAACCATAGATATGAGCATCAGCAACAGAATACAAGAGATGGAAGAGAGAATCTCAGGTGCAGAAGATTCCATAGAGAACATCGGCACAACAATCAAGGAAAATGTAAAATGCAAAAAGATCCTAACTCAAAACATCCAAGAAATACAGGACACAATGAGAAGACCAAACCTACGGATAATAGGAGTGGATGAGAATGAAGATTTTCAACTCAAAGGACCAGCAAACATCTTCAACAAAATTATAGAAGAAAACTTCCCAAATCTAAAGAAAGAGATGCCCATGAACATACAAGAAGCCTACAGAACTCCAAATAGACTGGACCAGAAAAGAAATACCTCCCGACACATAATAATCAGAGCAACAAATGCTCTAAATAAAGATAGAATACTAAAAGCAGTAAGAGAAAAAGGCCAAGTAACATATAAAGGCAAGCCTATCAGAATTACACCAGATTTTTCACCAGAGACTATGAAAGCCAGAAGATCCTGGACGGATGTTATACAGACACTAAAAGAACACAAATTCCAGCCCAGGCTACTATACCCAGCCAAACTCTCAATTAACATAGATGGAGAAACCAAAGTATTCCACGACAAAACCAAATTCACACATTATCTCTCCACGAACCCAGCCCTTCAAAGGATAATAACAGAAAAAAACCAATACAAGGACAGGAACCACGCCCTAGAAACAACAAGAAGGTAATCCCTCAACAAACCTAAAAGAAGACAGCCACAAGAACAAAATGCCAACTTTAACAACAAAAATAACAGGAAACAACAATTACTTTTCCTTAATATCTCTTAATATCAATGGACTCAACTCCCCGATAAAAAGACATAGACTAACAAACTGGCTACACAAACAAGACCCAACATTTTGCTGCTTACAGGAAACTCATCTCAGAGAAAAGGATAGACACTACCTCAGAATGAAAGGCTGGAAAACAATTTTCCAAGCAAATGGCATGAAGAAACAAGCTGGAGTAGCCATTCTAATATCTGATAAGATTGACTTCCAACCCAAAGTCATCAAAAAAGACAGGGAGGGACACTTCATACTCATCAAAGGTAAAATCCTCCAAGAGGAACTATCAATCCTGAATATCTATGCTCCAAATACAAAGGCAGCCACATTCATTAAAGAAACTTTAGTAAAGCTCAAAGCACACATTGCACCTCATACAATAATAGTGGGAGACTTCAACACACCACTTTCACCAATGGACAGATCATGGAAACAGAAACTAAACAGGGACACAGTGAAACTAAGAGAAATTATGAATCAAATGGATCTGGCAGATATCTACAGAACATTCTATCCTAAAACAAAAGGATATACCTTCTTCTCAGCACCTCATGGTACCTTCTCCAAAATTGACCACATAATTGGTCACAAAGCAGGCCTCAACAGATATAAAAATATTGAAATTGTCCCATGCATCCTATCAGATCACCATGGACTAAGGCTGATCTTCAATAACAAAATAAATAATAGAAAGCCAACCTTCACGTGGAAACTGAACAACACTCTTCTCAATGATACCTTGGTCAAGGAAGGAATAAAGAAAGAAATTAAGGACTTTTTAGAGTTCAATGAAAATGAAGCCACAACATACCCAAACTTATGGGACGCAATGAAAGCATTTCTAAGAGGAAAACTTATAGCTCTGAGTGCCTCCAAAAGGAAACTAGAGAGAGCACACATTAGCAGCTTGACAACACACCTAAAAGCACTAGAACAAAAGGAAGCAAATTCACCCAAGAGGAGTAGACGGTAGGAAATAATCAAACTCAGGGGTGAAATCAACCAAGTGGAAACAAGAAAAACTATTCAAAGAATCAACCAATCAAGGAGCTGGTTCTTTGAGAAAATCAACAAGATAGATAAACCCTTAGCCAGACTCACTAGAGGGCACAGGGAAAGCATCCTAATTAACAAAATCAGAAATGAAAAAGGAGACATAACAACAGATCCTGAAGACATCCAAAACACCATCAGATCCTTCTACCAAAGGCTATACTCAACAAAACTGGAGAACCTGGATGAAATGGAGAAGTTCCTAGACAGATACCAGGTACCAAAGTTGAATCAAGATCAGGTTAATGATCTAAACAGCCCTATATCCCCCAAAGAAATAGAAGCAGTCATTAATAGTCTCCCAACTAAAAAAAGCCCAGGACCAGATGGGTTTAGTGCAGAGTTCTATCAGACCTTCAAAGAAGATCTAATCCCAGTTCTTCACAAACTATTCCACAAAATAGAAACAGAAGGTACTCTACCCAACTCATTCTATGAAGCCACAATTACTCTGATACCTAAACCACAAAAAGACCCAACAAAGATAGAAAACTTCAGACCAATATCCCTTATGAATATTGATGCAAAAATCCTCAATAAAGTTCTTGCTAACCGAATCCAAGAACACATCAAAACAATCATCCATCCTGACCAAGTAGGTTTCATCCCAGGGATGCAGGGATGGTTCAATATACGGAAATCCATCAACGTAATCCAGTATATAAACAAACTCAAAGACAAAAACCACATGGTCATCTCGTTAGATGCGGAAAAAGCATTTGACAAGATCCAACACCCATTCATGATAAAAGTCTTGGAAAGATCAGGAATTCAAGGCCCATACCTAAACATGATAAAAGCAATCTACAGCAAACCAGTAGCCAACATCAAAGTAAATGGTGAGAAGCTTGAAGCAATCCCTCTAAAATCAGGGACTAGACAAGGCTGTCCACTTTCTCCATACCTATTCAACATTGTACTTGAAGTCCTAGCCAGAGCAATTCGACAACAAAAGGAGATCAAAGGGATACAAATTGGAAAAGATGAAGTCAAAATATCACTTTTTGCAGATGATATGATAGTATATATAAGTGACCCTAAAAATTCCACCAGAGAACTCCTAAGCCTGATAAACAGCTTCGGTGAAGTAGCTGGATATAAAATTAACTCAAACAAATCAATGGCCTTTCTCTACACAAAGAATAAACAGGCTGAGAAAGAAATTAGGGAAACAACACCCTTCTCAATAGTCACAAATAATATAAAATATCTTGGCGTGACTCTAACTAAGGAAGTGAAAGATCTGTATAATAAAAACTTCAAGTCTCTGAAGAAAGAAATTATAGAAGATCTCAGAAGATGGAAAGATCTCCCATGCTCATGGATTGGCAGGATCAACATTGTAAAAATGGCTATCTTGCCAAAAGCAATCTACAGATTCAATGCAATCCCCATCAAAATTCCAAATGAATTCTTCAACGAATTAGAAAGTGCAATCTGCAAATTCATCTGGAATAACAAAAAACCTAGGATAGCAAAAACTCTTCTCAAGGATAAAAGAACCTCTGGTGGAATCACCATGCCGGACCTAAAGCTCTACTACAGAGCAATTGTGATAAAAACTGCATGGTACTGGTATAGTGACAGACAAATAGACCAATGGAATAGAATTGAAGACCCAGAAATGAACCCACACACCTATGGTCACTTGATCTTCGACAAGGGAGCTAAAAACATCCAGTGGAAGAAAGACAGCATTTTCAACAAATGGTGCTGGCACAACTGGTTGTTAACATGTAGAAGAATGAGAATCAACCCATTCCTATCTCCTTGTACTAAGGTCAAGTCTAAGTGGATCAAGGAACTTCACATAAAACCAGAGACACTGAAACTTATAGAGGAGAAAGTGGGGAAAAGCCTTGAAGATATGGGCACAGGGGAAAAATTCCTGAATAGAACAGTAATGGCTTGTGCTGTAAGATCGAGAATTGACAAGTGGGATCTCATGAAACTACAAAGCTTCTGCAAGGCTAAAGACACCATCAATAAGACAAAAAAACCACCAACAGATTGGGAAAGGATCTTCACCTATCCTAAATCAGATAAGGGACTAATATCCAATATATATAAAGAACTCAAGAAGGTGGACTCCAGAAAGTCAAATAACCCCATTAAAAAATGGGGCTCAGAACTGAACAAAGAATTCTCACCTGAGGAATACCGAATGGCAGAGAAGCACCTGAAAAAATGTTCAACATCCTTAATCATCAGGGAAATGCAAATCAAAACAACCCTGAGATTCCACCTCACACCAGTCAGAATGGCTAAGATCAAAGATTCAGGTGACAGCAGATGCTGGCGAGGATGTGGAGAAAGAGGAACACTCCTCCATTGTTGGTGGGATTGCAAGCTTGTACAACCACTCTGGAAATCAGTCTGGCGGTTCCTCAGAAAATTGGACATAGTACTACCGGAGGATCCAGCAATACCTCTCCTGGGCATATATCCAGAAGATGTCCCAACCGGTAAAAAGGACACATGCTCCACTATGTTCATAGCAGCCCTATTTATGATAGCCAGAAGCTGGAAAGAACCCAGATGTCCCTCAACAGAGGAATAGATACAGAAATTATGGTACATTTACACAATGGAGTACTACTCAGCTATTAAAAAGAATGAATTTATGAAATTCCTAGCCAAATGGATGGACCTGGAGGGCATCATCTTGAGTGAAGTAACACAATCACAAAAGAACTCACACAATATGTATTCATTGATAAGTGGATATTAGCCCAAAACTTAGGATACCCAAGATATAAGATACAATTTGATAAACGCATGAAACTCAAGAAGAATGAAGACCAAAGTGTGGACACTGTGCACCTTCTTAGAATTGGGAACAAAACACCCAGGGAAGGAGTTACAGAGACAAAGTTCATAGCTGTGATGAAAGGATGGACCATTTAGAGACTGCTGTATCCAGGGATCCATCCCATAATCAGCTTCTAAACGCTGACACCATTGCATACACTAGCAAGATTTTGCTGAAAGGACCCAAATATAGCTGTCTCTTGTGAGACGATGCAGGGGCCTAGCAAACACAGGAGTGGATGTTCACAGTCAGCTATTGGATGTATCACAGGGTTCCCAATGGAGAAGCTAGAGAAAGTACCCAAGGAGCTAAAGGGATCTGCAACCCTATTGTTGGAACAACATGATGTACTAACCAGAACCCTGGAGCTCTTGTCTCTAGCTGCATATGTATGGAAAGATGGCCTAGTCGGCCATCAATGGAAAGAGAGGCCCATTGGACTTGCAAACTTTATATGCCCCAATATAGGGGAATGCCAGGGCCAAAAGAATGGGAATGGGTGGGTAGGGAAGTGGGGGGCGCTATGGGGGACTTTTGGGATAGTATTGGAAATGTAATTGAGGAAAATATGTAATAAAAATATTAAAAAAAAAGGAAAACAAAACAGTGTGGTAAGGGTTATAGTATAATTTATAACAATTAATATGTACATATAAAACATCATTGAATTCTTTTTAATAAAAAAAGCTTCATCAAATGCATTACAGGTTACTACTGCACAGAAAAGTACAAGAGAAGTACAGAGCACTAGAAAGAGGGCATCAAGTTATAAAACAAGAAAGTGCCACCAGTAGGCAATAGAATCACAAGACTTGTTTGTCCATGAACTGCTACCAACCAATGATTTCATTGTGTGAAAGTTTGGGAGTATCTAAACAGTGCTCCCACAATTACTTAGCACAGTGATGCCATCAGTTGACCTAAAATTTAAGTATCTGCCACTTTCTTTCCTTGATAATACTTAGCAATCAAGAGAAAAATCATTGTCAATATATACCTAAAACTATGCTATGGCAAACTTGGTTACTTTCACCTTCAAATATAATGGATGCTTTTGTTATTTAAATATAATAATATTAAAACTGTTGTTAATAATATAGTATATGTAAAGGGTAGAGGTATGGCCCCACACTTAAGTGAATTTTCTGCTCTTGCATAGGACATGAGTATGTAGACCTCACAGGCAGCTAACATCCATCGTTGATTCCATCTCCAGAAGAAAAAAAGGCCTTCTGACCTCCTCAAGTACCAGGCATACCTGTGCTGCACATATAATGCATGCAGACGAACACTCACATATAAAAATAAACACCTAAAATTACATAAAAAAATTACAATGGGTAAATATGATATATAATATATAAGCCTGCTCCATCCTCCAAAAATAGAGGTCAGAGTAATGAAAAATTGCCTGAGTTAGAAAGCAGAAAGTCTTGAGTTTGTAGGCTGCTTTTCATTTAGAGGAGTAGGAAAAGAAAGCTGAGAGAATTGCTGCAGCCCTTGCATGGACAGAGGCTAGAAGAGAAGCTAATCAAAAACTTGGTCTGTTAGGACTCTAATGTCATTGATGCTCCTGCATGGTAGGACAAGTTTGTTGAGGATATACCCCAGTAGGACAATGGAACCAGTTACAGACTGTATCACAGTTGTGACATGGCACAGTCTAGCCTGATATTTCTAGCCTTCTTATTCAAAGTACTGAAATAATGGCTTCCATGCATTTGCAGAAGGGTACAGCAACTTTGTTTCAAAAGGACTAATAGTATAATTTAGATATATGTTTCCAGAATGTACAGGGATCCATATGAGCAGGAATACTCCAGAGTTCTATCTACTGCTGTTTCCTTTGTTTTATTGGCAGCTGAGGGGGCTGGAAACACTCCCTCACTTGATATATTTTTAGTTCTATGCAATTTGTTTTGGAGAAAAATGAAGTCATAAAATTGCAGGAATTTGTGTGAGTATGCTTTTCTACTGTATATATACACTTTATCTTAAATATTCCTGTCTTCTCCATCAACTTTAAGGTAAAAGGATATTCTGGTGAACTCATAGCCTTTCAACTGTGTACACCATGCTCTCTATTTGGGAGTGTAAAGTAAAGGACCCCAATAAAAGGATTAGTTATACATTTCAAAGATTATTAAATTCATCTATTATATAAGAATTAGTAAAATAGCTAATAAAATTGTTTTGTTATGAAGTTTTTCAAACAAAATTGGGCATTCTTGTTTCTTACCCCTGCTTCTTCTTCACTGCCTTTGCCCCCACCTCCACTCTTCTCGCCAGGAGCATCTTTTCCATAGTTAATGCCCCATGTGCCTATTTCTTCAACCTCATCTCTTCACACTTTCTGTTCTCCTCATGGCCTCCTCTCTAGTTTCAAATCTTTCTTTGTTTATTTGCATATGAACAATAAAAGTGAGGATCTATACTTGAGAGAACATGCCATTTTTGTTCTTCTGAAGATATCATTCCCTTAGTTGATAAAATACTTTTAATTCCATCCAACTTCCTACAATTTTATAACTTCACTTTTCTCTACACCAGAGTATGATTCTCCTGTGCACATACATATATTCTGTCTTCTCCATCAACTTTTCAGGACAACAGTGCTGGCTACAACACTTTTAGTTTATTGTCTTTTTCTTTGGGAACTTAAAATATGCAATTCCTTTTCTATTTTGGGGTTGTGCACGAAAAATCTGAACTCATTTTGCAGTTCCTGCCTTTGTATATCAGCATCTATCCTGCTAAATTTAACATGATTTTTTAGTTTGTATGGTTGACACTTTTACTACAGTGTAGTTTGAGATGTTCATCTATGATTTTGTGTAGTTGGTGTTCAAAAATATCTCTTCTGTTTTAATGTCAATCTATTTCCTTCATTTTAGAAACTATCAAAAGATTACTAAATTGTCTATTCTTTCAATTCAACATTTTTCTTATCTTCTTTTACTACATGGATTCTACGCCTTCTTATATATTCTATATTTCTTGAAAATAATGGTCATCTTCTGGAATTTGTTTTGGTACATATTTCTGAGTATTTTTTTTGACTAGACTTTGTTATCCATCCCTCAAATTCATTCTTTTGTATGACCTTGCAAAAAGTAAAGGTTTCTGAAAAATGTTCTCTATTTTCTTTGCATATATGTACATATATGTGTGTGTATGTATGTATAAATTTTCTGATATATGTTAATGCAATTATAGAGCAATATTCATACAAATATATATACAAACATATATATTATCTAAGATATATATATATATATGTTTAAAATACATGTATGTGTCTTAAATAAATATCTAAGATCTGCCAACATTCATCTTCTATCCTAAATCTATTTATAATCATATCTACCATCTATCAATATCTACCTATCCTGTTTTTATCATCAAATATCTATCATCATTTATGTATCATCTATCAAATCTGTTTATCTATCAATCTATTTATAATATATAACTATCAAAATATTGTTTTTGGTTTTGTAAGTGTCTATTTTTCTAACAATATATTCTCTCAATCTGAAGTAAAATTCTACTTTCTAAAACTGAAAAGAATGAGTTCTGGTTTGTTTCTTGACATCATTTTAATATTGTTAATAAATGAACATGATCCCCACCTTCATCAGACCTGTGGATCCTGAACCATACAGGTAAGTTGCCCTTCTAACACTCATCTTCTTTGCTTGCTGAGTCCCATGGAGCTGACCAACCTGCCCTGAGCAACGTACTACCCCTGGTAGACCTCCATTCTCCTACTACATCTCTGCCCACCTTCACTGGACATGTGGATCTTGAGCCATACAGACCTACAGATCCAGAACCATACAGCCCAGTCATCTGTATCAGAGGCATGTCATACCAGAAAAATTGAGGTTCACCTTTTCAATACCTATAACAAAAGGATCATCCAGGAACCAAAGTCATCCAGATGGCTAAAGGATATTTTAAGAACACAATCTACAAAAGCAAGGGCAACATGACAGCTTCAGAGCACAGCTACTATACTACAGCAAGCACTGGATATCCTAACACAACAAAAGCACAAGAAATGACCTTAAACCTAACCTTATAAAGAAGATACAGGCTTTTAAAGAGGAAATGAATGAACACATCTCTTAAAGAAATAGGGGAAATAGAAGCAAACATGTAGACATCTTAAAAGAGTTAACAAATCCCTTAAAGATATACAGTAAAGTACAATTAAACAGGCAAAGTAAATAAATAAAACAGTGCAAAATCTGGAAGTGTGAATAGAAGCAATAAAGAAAACACAAACAGGGTATGTTGGAGATAGAAAACCTAGGGAAGAGAACAGGAACCAGCAGATGGAGAAAGAGAACCTCAGGTATAGACGATACAATAGAAAACATTGATACAGCAGTCAAAGGAAATGTTAAATCTAAAAAAAATTCCTAACACAAAACATCCAGGGAATTTGGGATACCACGAGGAGATCTAACTTAAGAATAGTATGAATAGAAGCAGGTTAAGAGTCCCAGTTCCAAGGACCAGAAAATATTTTCAACAAAATTGTAGAAGAAAACTTTCCCAACCTAAAAACATGTGATACCTATAATCATACAAGAAGCTTATAGAGTACAAAAAAAGAATGGACCAGAAAATCTTCCTGCCACATAATAATCAACAACACAAAATGTATAGAACAAAGAAAGAATATTAAAAGTGATAAGGGAAAAAAAACAGAAACAAAAAACAAGAGTCTAGAATGACTGTCCTCTGAGAGCTTCTACTCAGCAGTTGTCTCAGAGAGATACAGTCACTCACAAATAGTGGATGGAGCTTGAGGACTTTGATAAAAGAACAGGAGGAAGAATTTTGGCCTCTAAGGCAATAGGAACTCAACAAGACTAACAGAGTCAGCTGATCTGAACCCTTGGTGAAAGGACTGAGGTAGCACAATAAACTCTATTTTGTTTTCAAGACACCATTATAAATTAACTTGCCCTTAGAGAGACATAGCCCCTACCCTTGAGATCTGAGAAAAATAACGAAATGTTCCTGGCAGTGGCAAAATAGACACAGCAGCTGCAGCTAGCTGATACTAACAAGGTGGGCTAAGAAAATGTAAGTCGTTCCCAGATCAAGATGATACTTTTAAATGCATACTCCCTCTTTGTGGTTTAACATTCTTATATCTTCTCGTGTAATGCAAAGGCTTGGAAACCCCCAATTGCCATTTTTTTCCTTTATAAAATTCCTTTCCCTAGACCCTGGGGCCTCTCTTCTGTCCTGTTGCATCAGGAAGGTTTGTGGCTCAAGCTTGAGCTTGAATAAAGACTCTCGTGTTGTTGCATCGGTGTTCTGGTTCCTGGTGTTCTCTTTGGGGTTTTCATGATCTGGACATAACATTGGGGCACTCAGAGACTGAACTACCAACTAAAGAGCATACTCAGGCTGGACCTATGCCTCTCTGCACATATGTAGCAGATGTGTAACTTGGTCATCATGTGGGTCCTGAAGAACTGGAATAGGAGGCTATCCCCAAAGCTGTTGCCTGTATGTGTAATATACTCTAGCTAGACTACATTGTATGACTTCAGTGTGAGAGGATGTGTGGAGCCTCGCAGAGACTTGATGCACTAGGGTGGGGGGATAACCAGGGAGGCCCCACCCACTCAGAGGAGAAGGGGAGCAGGAATGAAACGAAGGATTGTTGAACGGCTGACTGGAATCTAGAATGGGGGAATAAAGAGGATATAAAGTGAAAAAGGCAGAAAGAGAGAAAGAAAGAGAGAAAGAAAGAAAGAAAGAAAGAAAGAAAGAAAGAAAGAAAGAAAGAAAGAAAGAAAGAAGAAAGGAAGGAAGGAAGGAAGGAAGGAAGGAAGGAAGAAAGAAAGAAAGAAAGAAAGAAAGAAAGAAAGAAAGAAAGAAAGAAAGAAAGAAAGAAAGAAAGAAAGGAAGGAAGGAAGGAAGAAAGAAAGGAAGGAAGAAAGAAAGAAAAAGAGGAGGGAGAGAGGAAGGGAAGAAGGAAGGAAGAGGACTGTTTGAAACCAGTTTGTTTCAACTGGCTTAAACCTGGTGGAAACTTCGTATTCATATCCTCCAGTTACCCCATTCCCTGTAATTGCCTCTAACTCCATAGCAGTGAATTTCAGATATTAGGAAGTCAATAATCGGACAATATTCCTGCAGTGTTTATGGTTGTAGTCTGCTTTACTTCTCTGTCTCTTCTCTTTTGGTGAATTTTTCCTCCCGCATTCCTCTGCTGTAAACATTACTTCCATATATTTCTTGCTCCAGGCCCTGTAAACCACCATTTTCTCTATGTTGAATACTTTAGATTCTACATAGTAGAGAGATATACAGTATCAAACTCTGTGTCACTATAAATAATTCCATCACGATACACCCAATTCATGGTAGACTATGTGGAAGAAATTTCTTCACTTGTATAATTGAATAATATTCCATTGTATGTGCACAGCACAATTTTTATTTAATTCTCTCAATCACTGATAGATATTTGTTTTATCGCAACTATAATTGGTAAAATGAATGGGGTGCTAAGTTAGAGTACTTATCCTTAAGGTGTTAAAGAAATTAAGGTATGACTAACATACAAATCTCAATATTGAAGGCCTACAACTTCCCCCACTTCTGCCTTGAGTTTCGTGGTAAGAACACACCAATGAACCACCCCCATCTTAAAGTCATAAGTGTTTTCGAGGGAATTGAATCATCAATTTAAATAATTGACAGTATTCCAGTAAAGGAGTAATCAGACTTAACAAAATCTTACTAGGTGCATGAGAACAGGCAGGTTCAGTCTATAGTTGCATGTAATATATATTTAAGGCATTTTCATGGGCAAAATCTGTAAGATTTCTCAACTTCTATCACTCCATGCGCGAAACCACATTGAAAGAAAAGATCTTGACCCATTTGTTCTTATCAACAGAGTTTTTTTTTTTTTTTATAAAAATGACCTATAAGTACATATTCAGTAAATATTAACTGGAAAAAAATCTCAATAAGCATTCTCAAATAAACTGTAATAGTATGTAACATTGAGTTTTATTATCCAAGTTTGAATTTATTTTAGCAACTAATTAAATTGATACAATGTTTAACATTATAATATTTACTATATTATTAAGATTTTTATCTTGCAGATATCTGAACATCTAGTAAAATGACATAATTGGAATTTTTTAACCTTTAGAAAATCTCATGAAAATAGTCAGATGTGGCTATAGCCTAATTAATCTTGAGCTTAATAGAGATTCTTTATGTCTATATTTCTAATTATTTTATGCTAATGTGACAATTAACTTCATTCACAGAACTTACAGTAATTAAATTCTATTGTTGGAAGAAGATAATAGTGAATACCCATGAGTAGGATAGAAGTGAAGATAAATCAAGTTCATGGTCAAAGGTTTGCTCACATGAAATGGAAACTTGGGAGCTTCATAAACCAATGGTGAGCTTGGGAATAAAAGTGGAGTCCCTGTAAAGGGAAATCTATAATATATCCTTTGGCTTTTAAACAGTTCCAGTGCTCCAGATAAAAGATTCTTTATCTGTGAGCTTCTTGTTTCTGCTTGTTAAAATTTGTTTCTATGCTTGCATATCATTTTATAGATATTAAATTGTGTTCTGTGTGATATATAGCATAAACTATTTATGTTCCATAAGATGTTGGGGATACTTGCTGCCTTTAGATCGTATGGAAGCATTCTCCAGACAAGTGTTAAACTGCATGCTTAGGTTGTTCCCAATGTTGTTGGCATCATTTATCAGTGATCTTTTCATAATTCACTTTGTAAGCAATGAAAAACTCTATTAGTCTCCAAGATTCTTCACCAAATGGATTTTCAGAAATATAATTTTATTAAAACATGGAATATTGATTATACTTTTGGTAAAAAATAATTATATTGGTATAATTTGTAACATAAATGAACTAAAATATTCTTTTTTGTTAGATATTTTCTTTATTTGCATTTCAAATTGTATCCCCTTTCCTGGTTTCCCCTCCAAAAACCCCCTATCCCTTCACCCTAACCCTACTCATCAACCTACCCACTCCCACTTATGGGGGAACTGGTTGGTTCATATTTTTGTTCCTCATATGGGGCTGCAAACCTTCAGCTCCTTGGGTCCTTTTTCTAGTTCTTCCACTGTGGACCCTGTGCTCAGTTCAATGGTTGACTGAGAGCAACCACAGCTGTATTTGTCTGGCACTGGTAGAACTCCTCAGGAGACAGCTATATTGGGCTTCTGTCAGGAAGTACTTGTTGGCATCCACAATAGTGTCTGGGTTTTGTGACAGTATATAGGATGGATTCCCATGTTGGGCAGTCTCTGGATGGCCTTTCGTTCAGTCTCTGCCCCACACTTTGTCTCTGTATCTCCTCCCATGGATATTTTCTTCCCCCTAAGGATCAAAGTGTCTACATTTTGTCTTCATTCTTCTTGAGCTTCATGTGGTCTGTAAATTGTTTTGGGGTATTACGAATTTCTAGCCTAATATCCACTTATCAGAGAGAGCATCCCATGTGTGTGCTTTTGTGATTGGATTACCTCACTCAGGATGATATTTTCTAGTTCCATACATTTGCCTAAGAATTTCGTGAAGTCATTGTTTTTAATAGCTGTGTAGTACTCCATTGTGTAAATGTACCATATTTTCGGTATCTATTCCTCTGTTGAAGGACATCTGGGTTCTTTTCTGGCTGTTATAAATAAAGCTGCTGTGAACATAGTGAAGCATGTGTCCTTATTACATGTTGGAGCATCTTCTGGGTATATGCTGGTATATCTGGGTCCTCAGATAGTAGTACTGCCAAACTGAATCCCAGAGTGGTTGTACCAGCTTGCAATCCCACCAGCAATGGAGGAGTGTTCTTTCTTCGCATCTCAATAGCATCTACTGTCACCTGAGTTTTTGATCTTAGCCATTCTGACTGGTGTGAGGTGGAATCTCAGGGTTGTTTTGATTTGCATTTCCCTGATGGCTAAGGATGTGGAACATTTCTTTAGGTGCTTCTCAGCCATTTGGTATTCCTCAGTTTAGAATTCTTTGTTTAGCTCTGTACCCCATTTTTAATAGGGTTATTTGATTATCTGGAGCTGAGTTTCTTGAGTTTTTCTATATATTAGACATTAGCCCTCTATCACATGTAGGATTGGTAAAGATCTTTCCCCAATCTGTTGGTTGCCATTTTGTCCTATTGACAATGTCCTATGTCTTACAGAAGCTTTTCAATTTTCTGAGGTTCCATTTGTTGATTCTTGAACTGAGAGCATACACCATTGGTGTTCTATTGAGGAAATTTTCCCCTGTGCCATGTGCTAGAGGATCTTCCTCACTTTCTTTTCTATTAGTTTCAGTGTATCTGGTTTTATGAGGAAGACCTTGATACACTTGGACTTGAGATTTGTGCATTCTTCTACATGCACACCTCAAGTTGAACCAGCCCCATTTGTTGAAAATTCTTTTTGCCACTGGACAGTTTTAGTCTCTTTGTCAAAGATCAAGTGACCATGGTATGTGGGTTCATTTCTGGGTCTTTAATTCTATTCCATTAATCTACCTGTCTGTCCCTGTATCAATACTATTCAGTTTTTATAATTATTGCTCTGTAATACAGCTTGATGGTGATTCCCCCAGAAGTTCTTTTATTGGTGAGAATAGTTTTCACTATCTTGGGTTTTTATTGTTATTCCAAATGAATTTGAGAATTGCTCTTTCTAACTTTGTGAAGAATTGTGTTGGGATTTTGATGGGGATTGCATTGAATCTGTAGTTTGCTTTCAGCAAGATGGCCATTTTAGCTTTATTAATCCTGCCAATCTATGAGCATGGGAGATATTTCCATCTTCTGAGACCTTTGTTTTTTTTTTTTTTTTTCTTCAGAGACTTGAAGTTCTTACCATAAAAATCTTTCACTTCCTTAGTTAGAGTCACACCAAGGTATTTTATATTATTTGTGACTATTGTGAAGGGTGTTGTTTCCCTAATTTCTTTCTCAGCCTGATTATCCTTTGAGTAGAGGAAGGCTATTGATTTGTTTGAGTTAATTTTATATTCTGCCACTTTGCTGAAGTTGTTTATCAGCTGTAGGAGTTCTCTGGTGGAATTTTTGGGGTCACTTAAGTATATTATCATATCATCTACAAATAGTGATATATTGATATCTTCTTTTCCAATTTGTATCCCTTTGACCTCCTTTTGTTGTCTAATTGATCTGGCAAGAACTTCAAGTACTATATTGAATAGGTAGTGAGAGATTAGTCAGGCTTGTTTAGTTCCTGATCTTAGTGGGGTTGCTTCAAGTTTCTCTCCATTTAGTTTGATGTACTACTGGTTTGCTGTAGATTGTTTTTACTGTGTTTAGGTATGGACCTTGATTTCCTGATCTTTCCAAGTATTTTATCCTCAAGGTGTGTAGGATTTTGTCTAATGCTCTCTCAGCATTTAATGAAATTATCCTATGGCTTTTTTTCCTTGAGTTTGTTTATATAGAGGATTATGTTGATGGATTTTCATATATTGAACCATCCCTGCATCTCTGGCATGAAGTCTACTTGATCATGATGGAAGATTGTTTTGATTTGTTTTTGGATTCGATTTGTGAGAATTTTATTGAGTACTTTTGCATCGATATTCATAAGGGAAATTTGTCTTAAGTTCTCATTTGTTGGGTCTTTGTATGCTTTAAGTATCAGAGTAATTGTGGGTTCATAGAACAAGTTGGATCAAGTTAATGCTGTTTCTATTTTGTGGAATAGTTTGAGTTGTATTTGTATTAGGTCCTCTTTGAATGTCTGATAGAACTCTTCACTAAACCCATCTGGTCCTGGGCTTTTTTTTTTGTTGTTGTTGTTGTTGTTGTTGTTGTTGGGAGACTATTAGGGTCTGTTTCTATTTCTTTAGGGCTTTGAGACTGTTTAGATGGTTTATCTGATCCTGATAAACTTTGGCACCTGTTATCTGTCTGGAAAATTCTCCATTTCATCCAGATTATTCAGTTCTGTTGCGTATAGGCTTTTGTAGTAGGATCTGATGATTTTTTTTTTTTTTTTTTGGATTTCCTCAGTTTCTGTTGTTATATCTTCCTTTTTATTTCTGATTTTATTAATTTGGGTACTGTCTCTGTGCCATTTAGTTAGACTGGCTAAGGGTTTATCTATCTTGTTGATTTTCTCAAAGAACCAGCTTCTGGTTTTGTTGATTCTTTAAATAGTTCTCTTTCTTTCTACTTTGTTGATTTCAGCCCTGAGTTTGATTATTTCCTGCTGTCTACTCCTCTTGGGTGAATTTGCTTTTTTTGTTGTTCTAGAGTTCTCAGGTGTACTTTTAAACTGCTAGTGTTTGCTCTCTCCAGTTTCTTTTGGAGGCAGTCAGAGTTGGAGTTTTCCTCTTAGCACTGCTTTCATTGTGTCACTTAAGTTTGGGTATGTTGTATCTTCATTTGCATTAAGTTCTAAAAATCCTTTAATTTCTTTATTTCTTCCTTGACCAAATCTTCACTGAGTAGCGTGTTGTTGTTCCGTGTTGTGGACCGTCCAGCAGTTTGCAAGAAACGGGGTACAGCTGAGGAGGCAGACTGGAGCTGAAAGAGAGGGAACTAGATGGACTAGAGAAAGAATAGAGCTAAGTCAAGTTTTCCTGATCAAAGCTCAACTTTAATGTCAGGGAACACGCTTTATAAAGAAGAGGGGAGGCCCATTCCCAGTCACTCCAAGTTCCTAGTGAAGTTGACAGATCAGCCTTTTAGTAGAAACTCACAAAGTTCCCAGTTTGGTGTTAACTCCGGAAAATCTTGGAGAACCCGGCCTCAGGCAGGTAGCAGGTAGTGGCATATCAAAGAAGAAGGATGAGAAGCAGCACAGCAGGTGGCTCCACCTCAGTGGTGGATGGTCTGAGGGATGGTCTGAGTCAGCCTTGCTAGGCTGGAAGGAGGTTACATTTCAGCTTCCATGTGTATGTGGGCTTTCTGTTGTTTTTGTTGCTATTGAAAACCAACTTTAATCTGTAGTAATTTGATAGGAGGCATGGGATTATTTCAATCTTTTTATATCTCTTGCAGTCCGCTTTGTGACCAATTATATGGTCAATTTTGGAGAAGGTACTAGGAGATGCTGAGAAGAAGGTGTATTCTTTTGATTTAGGATGAAATGTTCTATTGATATATTTTAAATGCATTTGGTCCAAAACTTCTGTTATTTTCACTGTCTCTGTTTAGTTTGTGTTTCTCTGATCTATCCATTGATGAGAATGGGGTGATAAATTCCCCCACCATTAGTGTGTGAGATGAAGTGTGTCCTTTTAGCTTTAGTAAAGTTGCTTTTATGAATGTGGGTGCCCTTGCATTTGGACCATAGATGTTCAGAACTGAGAGTTCTTCTTGGCAGATCTTTTCTTTGAAGTGTATGAAGTATCCCTTCCTTATCTTTTTTGATGACTTTTGATTGTAAGTCAATTTTTTCCAATATTAGAGTGGCTATTCCCGCTTGTTTCTTGTGATCATTTGCTTGGAAAATTGTTTTCCAGCCCTTTACTCTGAGGTAGTGCCTGTCTTTGACACTAAGGTGCGTTTCCTGTTTGCAGCAAAATGCTGGGTCCTGTTTATGTATCCAGTATGTTAGTCATGCCTTTTTATCGAGGATTGAGTCCATTGATATTAAGAGATATTAAGGAATAGTGATTGTTGTTTCTTGTTATTATTGATATTATTTTTATGTTTTTGTGTTCATCTTCTATTGGGTTTGTTGAAAGATTACTTTCTTGATTTTTCTAGCTTGTAGTCTTCCTCCTTGTGTTGGAGTTTTGCATTTATTATTCTTTGTAGGACTTGATTTGTGGGAAGATATTGTATAAATTTGGTATTGCCATGGACTATCTTGGTTTCTCCATCTATGGTGAATGAGAGTTTTGCTGGGTATAGTAGCCTGGGCTGGTATTTGTGTTCTCTTAGGGTCTGTATAACATCTTTCCAGGATCTTCTGGCTTTCATAGTCACTGGTGAGAAGTCTGGTATAATTCTGATACGTTTGCCTTTATACGTTACTTGACCTTTTCCCTTACTGCTTTTATTATTCTTGGTTTAGTGCATTTGGTGTTTTGATTATTATGTGACAGAAGTAATTTCTTTTCTGGTCCAATCTATTTGGAGTTCTGTAGGATTCTTGTATGTTCATGTTCCTCTCTTTCTTTAGGTTAGGGAAGTTTTCTTTTATAATTTTGTTGAAAATATTTATTGGCCCTTTAAATTGGGAATACTTGCTTTCTTCTATACCTATTATCCTTAGGTTTGGTCTTCTCATTGTGTCCTTGATTTCCTGGATCCTTTGGTTTGGGAGCTTTTTGCATTTTGCATTTTCTTTGACTGTAGAGTCAATGTTTTCTATGGTATCTTTTGCACCTGAGATTTCTCTTCTATCTCTTGTATTCTGTTGGTGATGCTTGTATCTATGACTCCTGGTCTCTTTCCTAGGTTTTCTATCTCCAGTGTTGTCTCCCTTTGTGATTTGTTTGTTTGTTTGTTTGTTTTGTTTTGTTTTGTTTTTTGAGACAGGGTTTCTCTGTATAGCCCTGACTGTCCTGGAACTCATTTTGTATACCAGGCTGGCCTCGAACTCAGAAATCTGCCTGCCTCTGCCTCCCAAGTGCTGGGATTAAAGGCATGTGCCACCACACCCGGCCCTTTGTGATTTTTAAAATTGTTTCTATTTCTATTTTTAGATCTTGAATGGTTTTGTTTAGTTCCTTCACATGTTTGATTATGTTTTCCTGTAATTCTTTAACGGATTTTTGTGTTTCCTCTTCAAGGACTTCCACCTGTTTACCTGTGTTCTCTGTATTTCTTTTTTTTTTTTTTAAATTAGGAATTTTCCTCATTTACATTTCCAATGCTATCCGAAAAGTCCCCCATACCCTCCCCCCCACTCCCCTACACACCCACTCCCACTTTTTGGCCCTGACGTTCCCCTGTACTGGGGCATATAAAGTTTGCAAGTCCAATGGGCCTCTCTTTCCAGTGATGGCCGACTAGGCCATCTTTTGATACATAAGCAGCTAGAGACAAGAGCTCTGGGGTACTGGTTAGTTCATAATGTTGTTCCACCTATATCTCTTGTATTTCTTTAAGGAAGCTATTTATGTCCTTCTTATATTCCTCTATCATCATCATGAGTTGTGATTTTGTAATTAAAGTCATGCTTTTCTGGTGTGTTGTGGTAACCAGGGTTTGCTGTGGTGGGAGAACTGGGATTTGATGATGCCAAGTGGTCTTGGTTTCTGTTGCTTATGTTCTTGTGCTTACCTTTTACCATCTGTTTATCTCTGGTGTTAGCTTGTCTTCCTGTTTGTCTCTGACATTGGCTTGTCTCTACTGAAAGCCTGTGTGTCAGTACTCCTGGAAGACCAGTTCTCTCTGGGAGGAATTTTGGTATGGAGAGCTGTGGTACAGCTCAGGGTACAGGACAGCTTTGGGGAGCAGATAGAAATCAGAGGATCCTATCTGTAACTGATCCTTGTTTCCTGTGTCCTGATGGCTCTATGAGGGGGTCCCTCTTGGGCCAGGAATTGGAAGAGAAGTGCTGGTCTTACATGTGCATAGGCACTCCTGGAAGACCAGCTCTCTCCTTCTAGCATTTGTATATGTGGCTCTGTGGCACAGAATTAGCCCTGGGCACACACAGAGACCAGAAGGCTCCTGTCCCAGGCAGCCCCTTGTCTCCTGTGTCCTGATGGTTTTGGGTGGGTTCCTCTGAGCAGCAGTGGTGTTTCTACCTTCATTCAAAGGCCTGTCAGCACTCCTGGTAGTCTAACTCCCTTCCAGCACTATTTGGGTATGGAGCCCTTTGGCTGAGGATCTGCTACAGGTGGAGATGGAACCAGAAGGCCAAACTAAATATTCTTATGTTTACTGAAATCACAGAACATTTACAGTTTGGGTTATAGTTTTTACACATCAAAATGGTATTGGAACATGTACCTGTTTCTTGTGTTCTTTTAATTTATAGTGGTAATGATAAAATAATTTATGTTGTCCAAATCAGAAGAGGTTTCTGTTGTGGGATACTCAGCAGAGAAGACTGTTTGGACATGTGTTTAAACCAATAAAAAAGGATTATTAGCCAGCTGGTGACTACACTCCTGTGTTCAGGATCTGAGTGTCACCCTGAGTCTTTCAAGGTGAGATTTTAAGTACAAAAACCATGGTCTGTGTTGACATACTTCAATTAACAAGAACAGTTTGACATAGTGGAACTACAGAAGCTAAAATGCAAGGTGAGTACATTTTGAGGCTTTCCCAGTGTTTTTGATGGATAAAACCTTTGTTTTAGTTTTGGCATGTCTAAGTTTTACAGCCTAAATGGTACTTCCACCGTGGAATCGGTTGTGCTAAGGGTCCTGTTGCTGTTTTCTGTGGTGTTTCACTAATGCTGTTGTATACAGTATTCATGATTACACTATTCATGATTGTAGAAATGTATTCTAATTTGCTTCAGTTGTAGAGTTCTCTGGTGGGTTCAGACTGTTACCTTAAACAAGCATTGCTTAAGTTTGTGCTTCTTGCGCACAGAGCAAGTCCATGTCCAGGTCCTGAGACAGGACCTATAAAGGGAATCATATTTGCAACTGGTTAAAGGGAATATCAAAAATTATGCTTTTCCAAGAAAGAGTATTTATTAATACTTATTCAAAAGTATTTCATAATTTTTAGTAAGTTTTTACTATTGGCTGGGAAATTTAAGGCTTAATTAGAAATGACAGTTTTGGCCGGTTAGTGGTGGCACTCACCTTTAATCTCAGCACTTATGAGGTACAGGCAGGCAAATTAAATTTCAGAGTTTGAGGCCAGCCTGGTCTACAGAGTGAGTTCCAGGACAGCCAGGGCTATACAGAGAAACCATGTCTTGAAAAAAACAAATCAAATCAAAACAAAACAAAACAAAACAAAACAAAACAAAACAAAACAAAATGAGCTTTACTCTTGAAGTACAGCTATTTTTTTTAATTTTAGTTGTGTCTCTGCATAGATACTTTTTATATTGTTGCTTCTCTTACAGCAGAGGAAAAGTAAGTAATGACGACTAGCATCATTACTTCTCTGGCATTGGGCACTAATGTTGGAATGAAGTAAATTACAATATAATGTGATGGCAACAAGTATTTAATCTTCTTACATTTCTTACAGAAAACAAAGTATAAATCAAAACAAAACAAAGCAAACAAACAAAAAAAATGATTCTAGGATGACTGAAGAAAACAAACTACAAGACTTCATTTAGATAGAATATCGTACATTCCAGGAATGAGTGTTATAAAAACTCACAAGAGTCAACTGCTAATAAGCACATTAGAGTCTGAAGTTTATTTATTTGCATGTCTGTTGGTATTGCCCTTGTTCAGCTCATGTTTCTGTAGTCATGCTGGTGAGACATTATGGGTGTAGCTACTGACATTCCCAAAAGACAGTCTCACAGCGTACTCCATGATCCTCTGGCTCCTTTATCTTTCAGTTACCTCTTCTCCAATGATCACAGAGCCTTCGGTGCAGTCTTAGGTGTATTATAGTGTATTATAGATGTACCCATTAGGACTGGCGTAACTACGTATTTTGATTAGTTGTGGTTTTCTGTGATGGTATCTGTTGAAAATAGAAGTTTCCTTGATTTGGGGTGAGGACTACACTTATCTGTGGATATAATGACAAATATTTAAGCTGTAGTAGGGATCACCCTTTGTAAAATCAACATGGGGAACCCAGGAGGCCTTGATGCTACATAGCTACATATTCTAAGAAATGTTGAGAGCAGTAAAAATATGCTATCTCTGTTGTATATGTCACAACAATTAATGATAAAGAGAAAATTAATATCAAAAGACAAAAAGGTTTATATAAGAGGTTTTGTGTGAAGGAAAGGGGAGTAAAACTTATGTGATTATAATCTCAAAAATACTATATATATTATATATACAATAGACATTCAAATGCACAAAGTTTTGACTGTAGCATGCTACTTACCAGTTTATTCTTGAGAATTTTTATATTGCAGATATATATATATATATATGCACGCTGATATATAGTTTATACGTGAAATATCACCCCTTGCCACTAGGATCACCCTTTGTAAAATCAACATGGGGAACCCAGGAGGCCTTGATGCTACATAGCTACATATTCTAAGAAATGTTGAGAGCAGTAAAAATATGCTATCTCTGTTGTATATGTCACAACAATTAATGATAAAGAGAAAATTAATATCAAAAGACAAAAAGGTTTATATAAGAGGTTTTGTGTGAAGGAAAGGGGAGTAAAAATTATGTGATTATAATCTCAAAAATACTATATATATTATATATACAATAGACATTCAAATGCACAAAGTTTTGACTGTAGCATGCTACTTACCAGTTTATTCTTGAGAATTTTTATATTGCAGATATATATATATATATATGCACGCTGATATATAGTTTATACGTGAAATATCACCCCTTGCCACTAGGTGGCAAGCATGAGCTGATAATTTAATAATGAGCAATGTCCTTGATTAAATCATTCTATTTCAAAATAGCTTGAATTACTATTAATAATACACCTCTCTATAAATTGAAAATAAATATTTTAAATTGAGAAATAAACATTTAATGCTGTGATCTGATCCTGTCTATAATAGACTTTTGTGAATATTCAGTGGCCTCCTAGCACGGTGCTCAATAAGCACATAGTAATATAAATAATGGAGTAAAAGATTACTGTTTCTCTTACAGAGCAAAGAGATTTCCTCTCTAGCTTACATTTCTTCATAATTGTGCCATTTTATAAGTATTAACAGAATTTAAATAGTTTCTCCAAGATGTCAGATTAGGGAACAATTATTTCTAAAGTTAATAAAATTATATAGTAATAATGAAGATTATTTCTATATTGACTTAAATAGAGAGGGTTCATTTTATTTGTAAAAAAGATGATGCTTAGAATTGGGAACAAAACACCCAGGGAAGGAGTTACAGAGACAAAGTTCGTAGCTGTGATGAAAGGATGGACCATTTAGAGACTGCCGTATCCAGGGATCCATCCCATAATCAGCTTCTAAACGCTGACACCATTGCATACACTAGCAAGATTTTGCTGAAAGGACCCAAATATAGCTGTCTCTTGTGAGACGATGCCGGGGCCTAGCAAACACAGGAGTGGATGTTCACAGTCAGCTATTGGATGTATCACAGGGCTCCCAATGGAGAAGCTAGAGAAAGTACCCAAGGAGCTAAAGGGATCTGCAACCCTATTGTTGGAACAACATGATGTACTAACCAGAACCCCGGAGCTCTTGTCTCTAGCTGCATATGTATCGAAAGATGGCCTAGTCGGCCATCAATGGAAAGAGAGGCCCATTGGACTTGCAAACTTTATATGCCCCAATATAGGGGAATGCCAGGGCCAAAAGAATGGGAATGGGTGGGTAGGGAAGTGGGGGGCGCTATGGGGGACTTTTGGGATAGCATTGGAAATGTAATTGAGGAAAATATGTAATAAAAATATTAAAAATCAAAAAAAAAAAGATGATGTTCTACCATCTCTTCTAATTGACACACATTTTATATGATTTTTCTTATCTGATTGCTCTAGGTTATATTTCTAGCCCTATGCTTAATAGAAGTTGTAAGGGACACTTTTGTTTTGCTCCAAATCTTAGCTGAAATGTTTTTGAATTTTAACTTTAAAATGCTAGGCTACCTACCCTCCTTATTTACTATGTTGAGGCTAATTCCTTCTACAATTTTTTTTTCCTCAAAAACAGATTACCATCTATTTTTGCATCTCTTCAGATGAACTTCCAGTTTCCATCCCTTGTTTTGTTAGTGTGGTTCACCCTGCTAATTGTTTTGTATTTGAACATTACTTGTGTTATGATAAATTCCATTTGTTTTTAATATAAAGTCTTTTTGATGTGTTTTTTTTGTGTGTGTGTATGTATGTGTGTGTGTGTGTGTATTATCATTAATAACACATTTGTAAACAATGCTGCATAAAATTTTTGTTAAAGGTAGATCAGTTTAATAAAACTGAGGGATAGAAATTTTATACACACACACACACACACACACATTGTATTTCTACATACAAGCAACTAACAGATAAAGAAATAAAGACACACTGGCACTAATAATAGCAATAGGAAGAATGAATTTAGCATCTTTTCTTCATTTAACATCTCTTCTTTTGATCTGATGACAGATATTTTTATTTCTCAGTATAGAATTCTAGCACTGATGCAATAAAGAATGGACTCTACTTCTATATAGAGACATATTCTTGTCTTAGCCCCTCTGGTAAGCCAGTCAGGCTGATCCAGGACCTCTTTAAGGTATGATTCTACAAGAGTCAAGTTTATCTTTGAGATAATGTACTTTTAGTTCCTAGAATTTCTGCCCCTCCCTGCTCAGTGCTCCTGAGAGTCACCCTGAAGTTTCTTGAATCTTGACTCACTAAGGTACATTCATTCATTATTTTCACTTCTGTCTTCTTCTTTCAGATGGTAGCCTGAGATTGGCTATGTTTTCCCTGGTCTTTGAGCTTCCTTGCTGTTTCTCAAAATCTCCATGCACTATCAAATGGCTTTAGTCACTGCCATGTGACTAATTCCATGCTGACTTAAATAACATATTGTTTTTCCTTTCTCTTCTCTACTCTCTTCCAGGTAATTGCTAATAACTAAGGTTTATATGCCCTAAGATTTTTCTTTTGAACATGAATGAAATTGACTTTAGGTTTCTGAGTCCAATTTTAAACTCTTTAACAGTTATTTTTTTTTAAATTTTTATTAGATATTTTCGCTATTCACATTTCAATTGTTATCACCTTTCCTGGTTTCCCCTCAGAAAACCACCTATCCCATCTCCCATCTCCCCTCCCCCTGCTTTTATGAAAGTGTTCCCCGACCCACGCACCCACTCCCGCATCTCCGGCCTGTCGTTCCCCTACATTGGGGCATGTATCCTTCAAAGAACCAAAGGCCTCTCCTCTCATTGATGTCCCACAAGACCATCCTCTGTTACATATGTGACTGGAGCTATGGGACCCTCCATGGGTAGATACTCTTTGGTCCATGGTTTAGTGCCAGGGAGCTCAGGGGGGTCCGGTTAGTTGATATTGTAGTTCCTCTTATGGAGCTGCAACCCCTTCAGCTCCTACAGACCTTTCTCTAATTCTTTCAATGGAGACCCTGAACTCAGTCCAATAGTTTGCTGTGAGCATCTTCCTCTGTATTTGTCAGGCTCTGGCAGAGTCTCTCAAGCAAGGAAGCACTTCTTGGCATCCACAATGATGTCTGGGTTTGGTAAATGTATATAGGATGGATCCCAGGTGGGGTACTCCCTGGATGACATTTCCTTCAGTATATACTCCACCCTTTGTCACTGTATCTCCTCCCATGGGTATTTTGCTCCCTCTTCTAAGAAGGACTTAAGTATCCACACTTTGGTCTTCCTTTCTCTTGAGCTTCCTGTGCTCTATGAATGGTATCTTGAATATTCCAGGCTTTTGGACTAATATCCACTTATCAGTGTGTGTATACCATGAGTGTTCTTTTGTGACTGGATTACCTCACTCAGGATGACATTTTCTAGTTCCATCCATTTGCCTAAGAATTTCATGAAGTCATTGTTTTTAATAGATGAGTAGTACTCCATTGTGTAAATAAAACACATTTTCTGTATGCATTCCTCTGTTGAAGGACCTTCTGACTATTATAAATAACACTGCAATGAACATAGAGGAACATGTGTTCTTATTATATGTTGGAGAATCTTTTGGGTACATGTCCAGGAGTGGTATAGCTGGGTTCTCAGGTAGTACTATGTCCAATTTTCTGAGGAACCACTAGACTGATTTCCAAAAGTAGTTGTCCCAGATTGCAATCCCACCAGTAATGAAGGAGTGTTACTCTTTCTTCACATCCTTGCCAGCACCTACTGTCACCTGAGTTTTTTATCTTAGCCATTCTGATTGGTGTCAGGTGGAATCTTAGGGTTATTTTGATTTGAGTTTCTCTGACGACTAAGGATGTTGAACATTTCTTTAAGTGCTTCTTAGCCATTCAGAATACCTCAGTTGAAAAATCCTTGTTTAGCTCTGGACTCCATTTTTAGATTCAGTTTCTGAGCATTTTTGAATATTTTTTGCATTGGTATTCATAAGGGAAGTTGGTCTGAAGTTAACTTTCTTTGTTGTGTCTTTGTGTTTTAGGTGAAAGTGTGATTGTGGCTTCATAGAACAAATTGGGTAGTGTTGTTCTGTTTCTATTTTGTGAAATAGTTTAAAGAGCATTGATATTAGATCTTCTTTGAAGGTCTTATAGAATTCTGCACTAAATCTATCTGTTCCTAGACTTTTTTTTGGTTGGGAGACTTTTAATGATTGCTTCTCTTTCTTTATGGGTTATGGGGCTGTTTAGATAGTTTATCTGATCCTGATTTAACTTTGGTATTTGGTATCTGTCTAGGAAATTGTCCCTTTCATCCAGATTTTCCAGTTCTGTTGAGTATAGGTTGTCATAGTAGGATCTGATGATTCTTTGAGATTTCCTCAGTTTCTATTGTTATGTCTCCCTTTCTGATTTTGTTAATTTGGATACTGTCTCTGTGTCCTCTTGCTAGTCTGGCTAAGAGTTTATCTTTCTTGTTGATGTTCTCAAAGTTTTGTTAATTCTTTGTATAGCTCTTCTTTGTTTCTATTTGGTTGATTTCAGCCTTGAGTTTGATTATTTCTGGCCATCTATTCCTCTTGAGTGTAATTGCTTCTTTTTGTTCTAGAACTTTCAGATGTGTAGTCAAGCTGCTAGTGTATTCTCTCTCCAGTTTCTTTTTGGATGCACTCAGAGCTACAGTTTTTCCCTCTTAGCATTGCTTTCACTGTGTCCCATAAGTTTGGTTATGTTGTATCTTCATTTTCATTGAATTCTAAAAAGTCTTTAATTTCTTTCTTTCTTTATTTCTTGACTAAGTTATCATTGAGTAGAGCATTGTTCAACTGCCTTGTGTATGTGGGCTTCCTAGTGTTTTTGTTGTTATTGAAGAACAGCCTTATTCCATGGTGGCCTGATAGGATACATGTAATTATTGCAATCTTTTGTGTCTGTTGTAGCCTGTTTTGTGACTGATTATATGGTCAGCACCATGAGGTGCTGAGAAGAAGGTATGTTCTTTTGATTTAGGATGAAAATTTCTGTAGATATCTGTTAAATCCATTTGGTTCAAAACTTCTGCTAGTTTCACTGGGTATCTGTTTAGTTTCTGTTTCCATGACCTGACCTTTGATGAGAGTGGGCTGTTGAAGTCTCCCACTATTATTGTCTGAGGAGCAATGAGTATTTTTAGCTTTACTAAAGTTTTTTAATGAATGTGGGTGCCCTTGCATTTGGACCATAAATGGTCAGAATTGAGAGTTCTTCTTGGTAGATATTTCCTTTGATGAGCACAAAGTGTCCTTTATCTTTTTTGATAACTTTTGGTTGAAGTTGATTTTATTCAATATTAAAATGGGTACTCCAGCTTGTTTCTTGTGACTACTTCTTGGAATTTTTTCCCCAGCCTCTTACTCTGAGGTAGTGTCTGTCTTTGTCACTGAGGTCCTTTTGCTGCATGCAGCAAAATGTTGGGTCCTGTTTACATATCCAGTCTCTTAATCTATGTCTTTTTATTGGGGAATTAAGTCCACTGATATTAAGGAAAAGCGTGTGTTGGTTCCTGTTATTTTTGTTGTTAGAGAGGTAATTATATTTATGTGATTATCTTCTCTCTTTTTCGTTTGTTAAAAGAAGATTTTTTTTTTTTGCTCTTTCTAGGGTATAGTTTCCCATTTATTATCCATTTATTATCTTATGTAGGGCTGGGTTTGTGGAAAGATATTGTGTAAATTTGTTTTTGTCATAGAATATCTTGGTTTGTCCATCTATTGTAATTGAGAGTTTTGCTGGGTATAGTAGTCTGGGCTACCATTTTGTTCCCTTAGGGTCTGTATGACATCTTCCCAGGATCTTCTGGCTTTTATAGCTTCTGGTGACAAGTCTGATGTAATTCTGATAGGTCTGCCTCTATATATTACTTGGCATTTTTCCCTTACTGCTTTCAATATTCTTTCTTTGTTTAGTGCATTTGGTGTTGTGATTATTATGTGACAGAAGGTATTTCTTTTCTGGTCCAATCTATTTGGAGTTCTATAAGCTTCTTGTATGTTCATGTTTCTCTTTTTCTTTAGGTTAGGGAAGTTTTCTTCCATAATTTTGTTGAAAATATTTATTGGCCCTTTAAATTTGGAATATTTGTTTTCTTCTGTACCTATAATCCTTATATTTGGTCTTCTCATTGTGTCCTTGATTTTCTGGATATTTGGGGTTTGGATTTTTTTGCAATTTGCACTTTCTTTGTTTGGTGTGTCAATGTTTTCTATGGTATCATCTGCACCCAAGTTTCTCTCTTCTATCTCTTGTATTCTCTAGGTGATGCTCGCATCTATGACTCCTGGTCTCTTTCCTAGGTTTTCTCTCTGCTGAGATGTCTCCCTTTCAATTTCTTTATTGATTCTATATCCATTTTTAGATCCTGTATGGTTTTGTTCAGTTCCTTTACCAGTTTGGTTGTATTTTTCTATAATTCCTTAAGGGATTCTGTGTTTCCTCTTTAAGGGCTTCTACTTGTTTACCTGTGTTCTCCTGTATTTCATTAAGGAAGGTATTCAAGACATTCTTAAAATCCTCTATCATCATGAGCTGTGATTTTAAATCTGAATCTTGCTTTTCTACTGTGTTTGGGTATCCAGTACTTGCTGTGGTGGAAGAAGTGGGAAATGACAATTAGCCATGGTTTCTGTTGATAAGGTTCTTAGGCTTGCCTCTAGCCATCTGGTTATCACTGATATTAGTTTGTCTTGCTCACTCTGACTGGAGCTTTTCTCTCCTGTGGGCCTGTGAGCCATGATGTTTGTCAGCACTCCTGGGGTGACCAGCTCTCTGCTGCGTATGGTTTGGGTGCAGAGTGCTGTGAGACAGTCTCAGCACCAGGATGCAGATGGAGACCAAAAGGACCCTGTCTCCAGGTGCTCCACTGTTCCTGTGCCCTGTGCACTCCTGGACAGTTAGAGGGAAAGTGGCACTCTCTTCACTAAGCTTAAGAGTGAGAGCACTTCTTATAGAGCAGCTCTCTCCTTGTGGGATTTGTGTGTGGAGGACTATGGAACAGCCTTAGCTCCCAGGTGCAGATGAATACTGCTCTTTTATAGTTTTTTAGGTGTATTTTGTTTTAAATTTTATGTATGATGGTATTTTTGATGGGATTGCATAATTTCACACAGAAGTTTACTACCTAACCAGCAGGAGTATTTCTACAACCAAACATCTCAATCTGAAGTTTAAGGTGCTGGCACAACTGGCAGTTATCATGTAGAAAATTGATAATTGATCCATTTCTATCTCCTTGTACTAAGGTCAAATCTAAGTGGGTTAAGGAACTACACATAAAACCAGAGACACTGAAACTTATAGAGGAGAAAGTAGGGAAAAGCCTCGAAGATATAGGTACAGGGGAAAAATTCCTGAATAGAACAGCAATGGCTTGTGCTGTAAGATCGAGAATCGATAAATGGGACCTCATAAAATTGCAAAGCTTCTGCAAGGCAAAAGACACCGTCAATAAGACAAAAAGGCCACCAACAGATTGGGAAAGGATCTTTACCTATCCCAAATCAGATAGGGGACTAATATCCAATATATATAAAGAACTCAAGAAGGTGGACTCCAGAAAATCAAATAACCCCATTAAAAAATGGGGCTCAGAGCTGAACAAAGAATTCTCACCTGAGGAATGCCGAATGGCTGAGAAGCACCTGAAAAAATGTTCAACATCCTTAATCATCAGGGAAATGCAAATCAAAACAACCCTGAGATTCCACTTCACTCCAGTCAGAATGGCTAAGATCAAAAATTCAGGTGACAGCAGATGCTGGCTAGGATGTGGAGAAAGAGGAACACTCCTCCATTGTTGGTGGGACTGCAAGCTTGTACAACCACTCTGGAAATCAGTCTGGCGGTTCCTCAGAAAATTGGACATAGTACTACCGGAGGATCCAGCAATACCTCTCCTGGGCATATATCCAGAAGCTGTCCCAACCGGTAAGAAGGACATATGCTCCACTATGTTCATAGCAGCCTTATTTATAATAACCAGAAGCTGGAAAGAATCCAGATGCCCCTCAACAGAGGAATGGATACAGAAAATGTGGTACATTTACACAATGGAGTACTACTCAGCTATTAAAAAGAATGAATTTATGAAATTCCTAGGCAAATGGATGGGCCTGGAGGGCATCATCCTGAGTGAGGTAACCCAATCACAAAGGAACTCGCACAATATGTACTCACTGATAAGTGGATATTAGCCCAGAAACTTAGGATACCCAAGATATAAGATACAATTTGCTAAACGCATGAAATTCAAGAAGAATGAAGACCAAAGTGTGGACACTTTGCCCCTTCTTAGAAATGGGAACAAAACACCCATGGAAGGAGTTACAGAGACAAAATTTGGAGCTGTGACGAAAGGATGGATCATCTAGTGATTGCCATATGCAGGGATCCATCCCATAATCAGCTTCCAAACGCTGACACCATTGCATACACTAGCAAGATTTTGCTGAAAAGATCCAGATATAGCTGTCTCTTGTGAGACTATGCTGGGGCCTAGCAAACACAGAAGTGGATGATCACAGTCAACTATTGGATGGATCACACCGCCCCCAATAGAGGAGCTAGAGAAATTACCCAAGGAGCTAAAGGGAACTGCAACCCTATAGGTGGAACAACAATATGAACAAACCAGTACCCCGGAGCTTTTGTCTCTAGCTGCATATGTATCATAAGATGGCCTAATCGGCCATCACTGCAAAGAGAGGCCCATTGGACTTGCAAACTTTATATGCCCCAGTACAGGGGAACCCCAGGGCCAAAAAGGGGGAGTGGGTGGGTAGGGGATTGGGGGGTGGGTATGGGGGACTTTTGGGATAGCATTGAAAATGTAAACAAGTAAAATACCTAATAAAAAATAAATTAAAAAAAAAGAAAATTCTTTTTCCAGCCAATCATTCTATCACTGTCTTTAACATTTATCTCCAAAGCACCAAGCAGTAACAGATGAATGTATGCTAAAGAATTGCAATCTCACATATACTAGAAGAGGAAACTTCTTTGATGATGGACTAAGAAAGGCACTGATCTTATACTGTAAGTATACCAGAATGTCATTAGGAGTCATTTTATTGCTATGATCCTTTAGCAGAAGAGTGGTATTTGGTTCTATCCTAGGCTTATGACCTATGCAATCTAAGGTTCATGGCAATCTGAGCAATGTCTGACATACACAGGTTACTGTTTGTGTGTGTGTGTGTGTGTGTGTGTGTGTGTGTGTGTGTGTGTGTCTGGTCTCTGTGTGTGTTTGTACGTATTTCTTGTGTTTTTCCTTTAGTCTGGTTTGTGAATTTTTTGAATGTCTAGTTGCCTATTGATTGATATATATATATATATATATATATATTCTATTTGGGATGGAGGATCTGTAAAGAGTTGGGTGTGGGGAAACCATGGTCAGAATATAACATTTCATTTTTCTTATTCTTAAGTAAAAAAAGATTTAAAAATTCATTTTCAGAGAATCTCACTTAAGATGTACCTATTTCTATAAATCCCAGGTAAGTGAACTTAGCTATCGTTCTTTGCATTGCAACTGATAAAATACTACTCATTATCAGAACACCAAAGTTTTACGTTTGGCTGGTACATAAGATTAAACAGGGCTCATGGAAGAGTTGTAAAATAGGGGCGGGAAAGATGGCTATGCAGTTAAGAGGCTTAGTGATCATACAGAAAACCTGCATTTTCTTTCCAGCACCCAAATGAGGTGGCTCAAAACATTCTGTAACTCCAGTTTCAGGGGATGTAATACTTTCTTCTGTCCTTTGAAGGCACTTGAACACACATTGTGCACATACAGACAAGTAGACACCCCCATACACATAAATAAAAGCAAGTTAATTAGAAAGTGTCATTGTTTATAAGATATGAAATTATCATACATGCTCATCCTTGTCTTTCAAAACTAAACACAAATATCTTGGTAACTTAACGAAGAATTTAGTCTTCTAGTGTGTATCTTATGTTCTGAATTAATCTGTATAATGGCAATCAATCCTAAATACATTAAAACTAGTGATAGAGATAACACCACAATCTGAGCATAATTTAGATCAGTGTATTTTCAACTGGTGATAAATAAGTCACAGTGGATTCTTAACTGTTCACAAACATATCTTTATGGCATATAAACCTTAGCCCAAGTGCAGTGGTAGAAAAGAGGTGCATCAGAGCATGTGACAAGTTATACAAAAGTACCAGGTCTTTTATTTTTAAAAAGCTGTGTTTTCAAAGACCTTTTCAAATAAAGCAACTGACATGGAGATACAGTAACCTTTCTTCTGGTTAAAGTCAAAATGTCTCCCGTTGAAAAAAATTTCTTTTCATCCCCTTGTCTGGTTGTTCAGTCGATACTGCATTTCTGTCACTGATGAAAGGAAGAAATACTGAATTAAAATTTTAGTAAAAAATTGAATATCAAGTTAAGTATCTTGACATCTTGACAAATTCTTGACACCTCCTGTCTGGCTGTTAAATAGATATTGCCAATAACATCTGCTCACTCCATTTTTCTAGGTTCTATAGAGCAGTCTCATTGAGAGATTAACAAGGAGAATTGCAAGATGCACTTTTCTGAAAATATTCTGTTATGTTCTAAGAGACCAGAACTTTTTCTGGGGTTCACAATCATATGGTAGGTACCTACAAATGCAAACAAAGTGGTAATATAAATAATTTCAAGTAATCTAACTCTAAGTAAGCCTCTCATTGCCAGGCATGGTGGCACACTCCTTTAATACCAGCACTTGGGAGGCAGAGGCAAATTTCTGAGTTCAAGGACAGACTGGTCTATAAGAGTGAGTTCTAGGGCAGCCAGGGCTATACAGAGAAACCCTGTCTGTCTTGAAAAAACAAAAACAAAAAAAAGCCACTCATTAAACCAAAATAACCCTATTGAATATGGTTTGTGGGAGACTTGAGGGTGGAAATTCAGGTTCTGGAACCAGACTACTTGTAAATCCTGTTTCCATATCTACCATCTATGCCTCCTGTACAAGTTTCTTGATTATTCACTGTGTCTGTCTTCAGAGTAAAATAGTACTTAGCTCCTAGAATAGCTGTGAACCTCATATGAGTGTATATCTTTATACTTTTTATAAAAATGACTGGAAACTCTAAGGATTTTTGTCATTCATGATAAGAGGGAAGGTCTCTCTTCCCATCCTCTCTAATGATGAATTTGGGATACCATATAGGATATGCAATTCTAGAATTAAAGACATTTACATAGCTATCAAATGAGGAATGAATACTATATGATGTTGGTTTTTAGGGGGCTTAGTTGTCACTTTAATTATTCTTAGGAATTCATTATCAGTATTTCCTTTTATTCTATTTCTTGAAATAAGAGCTGAATGATACATAGTTTTCATAGTAAACTCAGTTGCCTAATATTATTTAGCTTCATCTCATTTAATTGTCAAGATAAAGATCATAAGCATTTACAAAATCATGAGAAAATGGAAGACTCTGGTGAATAAATATGTGTGAGTTGTTTTCTAACTTTGGGGGGCAGGGAACATGTGTGGAGTTGACCCTAACTTGCTGAGAAAGCTCAGTAATGGTTATAAAACAAACAAAAACAAGAAAACAAAAACAACAACAAAACACAATGTAAACTTTGTTATCAGGTTTTCACATGTAAACACATGCATATAGGCAGAAACACACATAAAGGCAATCACTGTTTTTTAGTTGGACAATAGCTCTCCACATGGAATGTATGGTGAAGAAGGCATTGCTATAACACTTGATCCAAGTTGCACAAAGTGATGAAGAAAAGCTTAGGATGGGAAATATTGATGAATAAATAAAGGTAATGGCATAGAACTTGAATTTTACATAACAAAATAATTTAAAGTAAAAGTAGTTTGCAAAATTGGCAAAAGTATATTAAGTTTTAATCAGTAAGAAAATTAAATAAATTAACACTCTATTTCAAGTATGAAGTATATAAAGTCATTCCAGGAATACAAAATAATTGAAAAGCATGAAACAAATTATTTGATGTTAATAATAACCATTTTTTCATTCTTGGGGGGTCTATCATCCAGTATTTGTAGAATAGTGGTTTCCAAGGCTGAACCCATATGACAGTTCAGAGGCCATGGAAATTTGTTACAATTTTTTCTGCAATTTTAAAGTCCATATCTTATCTTATATTTTGATGTGTTAAGTTAAAATAGCATAGTAGTTCATACATAAACATTAATGTATAGTGCAAAGGTGCATTAAATTTGTTTCTGGAAATGTATACATTTCAAGATAGAATGAAAAATGTGTAGAATATAACAAGAGAGCAAATAAAATGCCATCCTGAGTCTTATTCAGCCCTTCCGAAAAGTTCATTCATGCAACAGGCTGCGTGGCTTGGTTTTGGAAACTTTACTAGGGTAACATAGGAATGAAGAAATGACAGACACGCAGGCATAAGTACTAAAAACCTGGGATCAGGTGGGCTTGTGAGCCTGATGGAGCAACACCAATGTAATACTCTGATACTCCAGCACATGTCTTAAGTGTGACATGGACAGGGAGGGTTATCTAATCTTCATAGGAGCAGTGTCACATCTCAGTCACTAGGAAAGAAGGCGCTTCTAGACTCTGTACACACTGGTCAATTTTTGGTAAACCCTTGTATTTTGACCAGAGAAAGGCTTTGCCAAGTCCTGGAACTTGATCTCATAAAGGCTTCGCAAAGTCCCTGTGGTGTGACTCACAGGATTTTTATCAATAATACACATTCACTCAGGGCTTCATCTGTTTCTAATCCATGTCCTCAGAGCTTCTTTCACTCACCAAATATTTACATCATTAAGGTGATATATTTGCATGTAATATACTAAGTTGTAAGAGAATACCTTACCTCTGGAGACCGAATGAGATTAGTAATGCACACTGAAGTCATATGAGGCAGAGACTGGTTGTTTCTGTATTACATTCTTAGTCAACCAAAACCTTTGTTTGGATACAGGTTTTTGCAACTACTAACAATTAATGTCAACTACAGATATAGGAGAAAGAACAGACTAGGAGTGTATGGAAGCTAAGCAATGATATTAGGACTCCAAAATATTCCTAACTCCTCTTTGACTGTCTATACTTTCCACATATGAATCAAATAATACATATTTTTCACCTCACTTACCATTTCAGTAAAATGTCTCCATATATAATCATTACACACACAAGACAGAGAGATGCAGACAGACGAAGATAATGTCCACATATACAGCTTTATACTATCTTTGGACAAAGATAAGGTCCTCTATGTTGTGCTACTATTCTCTTTCCTCAATGTGGGAACTAAAAGAGGGCCCTGGGGAAGAGAGGGAGGAAAGACCCATGCCCTGCCAGAGTTCCACCTATGCTCTGGTCAGGCGGGCATGGGAGAGCTGCCACACGCTTTCCACTAAGCCCTGGGTGGGCATCCTCTGACCCACTCTTTGGGGGTGGACAAGGGGCAGCCCAACCTGGGAGCCCCGAGGCTACTCTCTAAAGCCCCGGGGTTATGGGAGAGAAGGATGAGGGAACAGAGGTTCCCACACCAGCAAGAGTGAGTGCAGCGGATCTTGACTGGAGCACAGGATCTGGGAGATTAGAAACAGCTCATTAGGAGAAAGCCTATCCAGTCCTCCAATTATGGCAGGCCTTGATGAATAGAGACTGTCTGTGGTGTTAGAACTTTATTATAGAGAGGTGGGGGGAGGGAGAGAAGATAGAAAAGAGAGAGAGAGAGGAAAGGGTAGAAAGAAAGTAAGAGTAAGAGGGAGAGAGGAGAGGACAGAAAGGAGTGAGAGAAGAGAAGAAGAGAGTAAGAGAACAAAGGAATGAAAGAAGTGAGAGTTCCAGGAGAGGCCAAACAACCCCTTTTAAAGTATGCTGTCTTATCTTACTGTTGCTAGGTAACTGGGGAGGAGTTTAGCCTGAAGGTCAGAAGCTTGGGACATTGCCTATTTGACTTCTAGCCATGTTTCTCTTGTGGGGAGCGGTAATAACTTAGGCAGGAGCCAGAGTTCCAGGAGCATGAGGGAATGCCTACCATGTCATGTAGGGGAATTATGAACATTCCGGGGTTCAGACTCAGTTTGACTGGAGACCAGCCTATCTGTGCATAGCACAATACTCCACACCTCTACTCTATGTTTTAAAAATCTCTGGAAAAAATAGATTGTACCTGATTGCACACATAATTTTATTATTAATCCTTAAACCTTGTTATCCACATTCATAAAGATTACCAGCAGTACTCAAATAGAAAATCCCCTTTAATCAAGCATAATTTGAATACATAGTATTTACATAGCACAAGGCATAAGAATTTAGTTGATATTTCATATTGTCTTCACATACTGGTTGGTTACTCAAGAAAGAGTTAAGTAGGTCAGTGTACTGGCTAGTTTTGTGTCAACTTGACACAGCTGGAGTTATCACAGAGAAAGGAGCTTCAGTTGAGGAAATGCCTCCATGAGATCCAACTGTAAGGCATTTTCTCAATTAGTGATTAAGGGGGAAAGGCCCCTTGTGGGTGGGACCATCTCTGGGCTGGTAGTCTTGGGTTCTATAAGAGAGCAGGCTGAGCAAGCCAGGGGAAGCAAGCCAGTAAAGAACATCCCTCCACGGCTTCTGCATCAGCTCCTGCTTCCTGACCTGCTTGAGTTCCAGTCCTGATTTTCCTTGGTGATGAACAGCAGTATGGACGTGTAAGCCAAATAAACCCTTTCCTCCCCAGCTTGCTTCTTGGTCATGATGTTTGTGCAGGAATAGAAACCCTGACCAAGACAGTCAGAAATGGCTTAAAACTTGTGAACTACATAAGCACCTTAAATATAAAAGTTTCTTTTACAAAAGAAAAAAGGCATGGCATATTGTGACAGAATTTAAAAATGCAAATGACACTATCATATCAGAAGTAATGGAGTATATTTGGGGCTCTGTATATTGACAGACATTGAAGACATGCTGTGTGGCCTCCCTTCCCCCAGCCTGGAACTTGCTTGCTCAAGGGTGGAGCTTCCTGCTCATTCGTCCTGCCACGCCTACTGCTGGAACCTGCCTTTGCTGCCTGGAGGCACACACGTGTTCGTCCTGCTACTGGACCCGGAGTTACTTGGCGGGAAGTTGGGTTCCCTCCCCCTTCCTTTATAACTGAGTGTCTGAAAATAGTAAAATTGAGCCTTGATCAGAACGTTTGTTGTCTTGGCTCCATTCATTCTTCTGCCCCGTCTAGATTCCTCTCTTTTCAGTTCGAACTGCCATTCTCAGTTGAACTGTTCGTGTTGTGGACTGCAGGCAGGCCGCAACAATGCTGATCTTTGTCAGCTAATGATTTGAAAAATTGGCAATATGACCTTTGCACAGACTTTTGTTTCCAGTAGGTTCCTACAATATTACCAATAAATAGTTCATGATTTATACAATGGATACATAATTTGAATTGCTAAGAAATACAGGAAACAAAGAATAAGGCAATAGAGGGGGCAGTTTTCTTGCATGAAAAAACGATTAATTAAGACTGTTCAGGTAACAGTGGGGGTTAATGGGAGATAATACAAGTACCTGAAGCTACTTAAACAAAGAATTATGTCTGAACTTTTGCAATATACATTTTTGAAAAGTACCTACAAAGGTTATAAATCACTGTGATCGCAAAAAGAGACAATAGCTATATCAAGAGTATAATAATTTATATTATACATGATCTTTAAGCATAAATGAACATTCTTAGTTTCCATAATTAATATTTTTAACATAGTGAAATCTTGATAGTATAATATAAATCACACAATAATGCTTGTTTTCAGTGTTTTGTGACCTTTCCATGTTTGAGAGTCAGGGGTATTGATTGATACAATATGCTTCTTACCAGGATCTACTGCATGTCCATCATAAACTACTGATGGCTGGAAAAAGCATTTATAATTATTATATTATTCCAAGTTTTTATCACTATATGCAGATTATAAATTATTAATTACCTCATAAATAGTAATGAAAATAATGTTTTACAGTTATTTCCTATTGTTCTAGAGTCTTTTATACACAAGAAATCTGAGAACAGAATAATTGTCTTGCTTGATGCTATTACCCATAAAGCAGCGTTTAGTGTTATCTCCCTACTGGATTTATGGGAACAGGTTTAGAGAAATCACAATTAGGACAATTCTCTCCCAAATTTTATGGGTAAAGGGTATATAAATAAAATATTGACCATATCAGGACCTTTTTCAAGTTGAATATATATATATATATCCCCATATATGTATGTATACATATACATACATATATGGGGGTTAGCTGTTACTCAGACTTCTCACTAAGAAGAGTTGGGATGGGTTCCTATAAGGCTAAATGGTGTCACTAGAAGTACTTTAAATTAGAATTGTAGGAATTTTAGAAAAGCAAAATAATAGTGACTTGCTCATACAAATTAGCAGAAACAGAGCAGAAAATATTTTTTATGAAATTATCAGAGAAGGGTAGTTAATATGTAACAAGAGTTGAACACTGAGATAGGAATGAAGACACCATGGTACCTAGAAGATAGACTAAGTTTCTGCTATGGCCTTTTAAGTGCCCAAGAGAGCTTTTAAAAGGTTTGTTCATTTATTTAAAATTGTGTGTGTGTGTGTGTGTATGCATGTATATGTAGGCATCCATAAATACCAAAGATTCCCTAGAGGTACAGTTTACAGACAGTCGTAAGCCAAAAGTTGTAGGTATTAGAAACCAAATTTGGTTCCACTGTAAGGGCAGCATCTGCTTTGAACTACTGTGGTACATCTGAGTTTTAAATCTAATCTTGTCTTTTTGTTTGAGAAATGTTCAGAGATATCACAGTTCAAAGTGAGAAGACTGAGATATGTTAGAAATATAGGGGAAAATGGAAGAGCTGTCAGGGATCTTCATTCAAAGTGGGAAAGCTAATTGACTACGAATCTCTAGTTAGCCTGGGTTGTTGATCTGCCCTTTGAAAGCATTGTCATAAACTGTAGTGAGTTAAAAAGACAGAACTATGGCATTTTCCTAGGAAACATACTGTAGATTCATGTTGTCATACACTAGATATGTGGATTCCATTGGGATTGGAGAGTTCTTCTAAATGAGTTTAAAGGGATTACTGGGAGAAAGATGTGAAATGCTTGTGAGTGGAATGATGATCTGAGACAGACACAAGGTGCAACATTATGTGATAATGGAGAAAGAGAATGCACATAGTTCTGGAGATGGTTCCATGTGTAAGGGCCTGTTTTGCAGGCATGAGGACCCAAGCTTGTTTATCCAGCACCCAATATAAGACTGAACATGGTCAAGTATGTCTATAACACTAACAATGGAGAAGTGAACATATATATCAATAGAATCCAAGAGCTTAGTAGCCAACAATCCAAGCTAATGAATGAGTGTTGGTCTACAAAAATAATGTGAAAATTGATTTAGAAAGATATCTAATAGTGACATCTGTCTTTCATATGCCTATATGTATATATTCACATATATACACATATGTATACATACACAAGTACACACAGAAACACACACATATGCAGGGAGAGAGAGAAAGAGAGAGAGAGAGAGAGAGAGAGAGAGAGAGAGAGAGAGAGAGGTATTGAACACAACAAAGAAAAAAAAAGAAAAAGAATCATGACAATCAATATAAAAGAGTTGGGTAAGTTGATAATATCTTAATATTTTTAATCAAATTGAGAAATAACCAGAAAGGGATATATTTATAATATAGAGCTTTAAAAGTGTTAAAACATTCATGTCAAAGTCTTAAGATCTATTATGGGAAAGCATGTCTAGAATGAGTAGATCAGGGACAAAGGAATTAAAGGAGTGACTGGTCATGATATATGTTGACTATGTTTGAGAAAATTCAGTACTTTATGAAAGATGTCAGAAAACACACTGGGAAAGACTCCTTGGAGCCAGGGAGTAAGTTGTTCATTAGTTCAGTGGAAAGCTTAACATGATAGTATTTGTAAAACATGATAGTCCCTGTGTCAACATGAAGTAATTTGAAGGAGGAAAGAAATGTAGACAGGAAGAAAAAAGGGGTTTAAAAAGTAAGTTACAAATTGCTTCCACAGTCTTTGAGATATCTATCAGGATTTGTGTACAAACATAACTTTAGAGATAATATGCTTCATGTGAAACACATTAAAAATGCTTCAATGAGGAAGATAAAAGAAGTCATGTTCTGGATGATACACACATGCCCATTCATACTACATGACAGAGCAAGGATGTAATGTGTGCAGGCTTCTGTGGATGCACTTATCCTAGAATAGTAGGGAGAGTTAGAGAAGATGGTACCATGGATCTGTGAATTAGCATGCAGAGTCCTAGAGTATGAGAAAGAAAACAGAGAGAGAAATGCTGGTCCAACTGCAAGGAAAAGATGTGAAAGGTTGAGAAGTTTTAAAGTCATGTTTAGTGCCAAAGTGAACACTCCATTTCCCATCTATAAGGCAATGCAATTTCTTCATGTGACCTCCCAGACTCATTCTTCTGCAGTTCACGTGCGTGTTCTTCTGCACAAGGACTGTGTAGGTCTCTAAAATCCTATAGTGCTTACTATATGTACTACATATTTTGAGAATTTATCAATTATCAGCATTAATCCTTCTATTATTAGACTTATATTTCTCTATGATGAAATATGGGCTTATGGATAGTGAAATATATATAATACTCTACAAAGTGACCTTTATAGTTAGATATTGAAAAAGTAACCATTGATATAATGCCATTTATTAATGTTACATAGCTGAGTTGAAATATTTTACTTGTTGAAGACAGTGAGTCTCATCAAGTTTTATTGCTGTAGTTCAAAAGCATCCAGTTTTTAAGTCATTGTTTTAATGATAATTCATATCAGAGCTCCTTCTCCCAAGGCTTAGAGATCACTGCAGAAAAAGGGTGAAAAGTTTGTAAGAAACAGTGGGTGACTGGAACAAGACAGTGTGGGATAAGAGCTTCCTTCACATGTAAAATAACAGCCGCTGGGAAAGCATCTACAAGACCTGCACAAGATGAAGTTACAGCATGAAAAGAAAAGGGAGTCATATAGTCTCATCTTAGCCAAGGAGCTATTGGCAATCAATGCTTTCTTGCAGAAAAAGTCTGTTCCTTTAGAAACATTCATGTTATCACTGACATGCATAGTATGTGCTGTGGATTAAGATAAATATTTCAAGTATGTTCTGCAATAGCTATGAAAGTTCACTGAGTTTTGGCACTAAAACAAACAAAAAATAAGGACAAAACCCCTCAGTTTTCTTGAAGGATACAGCCCTTGTGGCAGCTTATCAGGCTCCAGTAGAAGGTTCTACACCCATACACATGCTGGCGTTACTTAGCCAATTCAGTACGGGGACAAATCATCCTAGGTTGAGAGGAGATAGTCCTGTTCAGGAGGAAGCAACTAAAGGAGGCTTTGAGCAGACGGAATGGGAGGGGGGAACTTGATAAAACTACATTGTATGTGTGTACAAAACTCTTACTCAAACAATGACAAATGCATTTAAAATAACATATCCTCAGTATAAGGCACGGACAGAACTCTCTCATAAGACAGGTTGGCATATGCCAGGTATTCACTGGATAATTGTGTTGATAAAGATGAACAGACAATAAAGTTACCCTTAGCAGTGACCCCACTACATTATCTATGTAATTTAATTTCACCCAAAGAATGAACAAAGGAGACTTGAAAGCTATCTCAGCAATACCCACCACCAATTCGACCTCTACAAATATATCAGCACTGCCCTTGCCTCCTCACTGATATTATCAGCATTAAATCATTGAAAAGTAGGTGGGAACTCTAATTTCTTCAAGTTTTGCCTCCACTATGAACTGAATTGAATGAATTCTCTTATTTCTATTCATGAGTTACTATTAACCATCAATTATTCATAAGTGCTTTTCGTTGTCTAAATTCTGTAAAATGCAAAAAACAGACATTCTAGGCTCTGCAGCATGATTTTGCTCTTTGTCCTTACTTTGTCATTTCCAGGCAGCAGGTTTGGTCATGTGGTTTCTTTGGTGCCAACACTTAGTGAATTTTCATACATATTTGAGAACATATTTGAAACAATTTTTTCCTTGTTTAGCACAAAATATGCCTTTTGGTGCTAATATGTGTAAATAATAAATAATATAGCAGTTAACTTTTATTTTTATACTCACTTTATATAATGCTAGAGTTAGGCAGTGCTTAAAGTAGCTTGAACATCCTCTGGCATGTTATAATACATAACTGGTTATGTTTTAAAGTTTACATTAATAGGCCCTATTATTAGTATCTCATATTATATCTCCTAGAAATAAGTAATGAGTTTTGATGTTATGTGAAGTAAATTTTCTGCAAATTATTGTATTTGTTCTTGCTCCTTTTTTGTCCTGTTTGTCCGTCATCATTAAATAAACATACTTTAAAAGTATGATAATGTTATCAGTAGCACTAGACTACTGGACTAGACTACTAGACACTTCATGTCTGACTTTGCTCTCTGCTATGATCCCAGGCCTAGAAGTGTATTGCGTAGTCAATAAACATTGATGAATAAGGATAATTTAAAAATTGAGCTGGGCGTGGTAGCGCACGCCTTTAATCCCAGCACTTGGGAGGCAGAGGCAGGCGGATCTCTGAGTTCGAGGCCAGCCTGGTCTACAGAGTGAGTTCCAGGACAGCCAAGGCTACACAGAGAAACCCTGTCTCAAACAAAACAAAACAAAAAAAACAAAAAAATTGATATAGAACCTAAAGACTTAACCTTTCAAAGCACTGAATATATATGTATATATGTGTATGTGTTCATATATGTATATATTTCAAATCACTTAGGACTGAACTTGTAGAGCCTCACACTTCTTTCTTTAAAGCATCAGGTCTGCTTTACCTTGGTACCTGTACAGCATCCTTTTCATCCTGTACAGTCAGACTTGGTTGACTCTTCTGTCTGTGACAGTGAGGAAATAGTCTTGAGCAGACTTGAACACTGGAAGAAATCAAATACAGGGTAAGTATGTGAGTGTGCAAAATGAAATTGTAGCTCATGCTCCTTCCCTATCCCCCACTGCTTTCCTTCCTAAATCCAAGTGCCTTTTTTCCTTAAACCCATTCAGTCCACTTAGTGTTACTTGTATGAATAAAAGTGAAGGAAAATCAACTGGAACGTTGGTAGGTTATCAAAGGCTCCATGTTGAATACATAGATTCCCTGCCCCACCCCCAGCAGCAGGCACTTGCCCACAGCTCCTCAGCTAGAAGAAATCATGAATCCCCTAACCCCCAGTCCCTGAAGGAATTCTGGCTGGCTTGATGTTGAACATGCTATGTGCATCCAGTCTCAGAGCTGTGAGCTCATGTGTGCAATGTCATGCCCAGCAAATGGCTCTTAAAATCCTTGGTGCAACTGTCTTCTTTTTTTAAACCTTGTTGCAAACTCTTCCGTTATCGTTGGGTCATGTCATTTTACCTTTTAGAATCTGCATTCCATCTTTGAGGATAAAAGTCAAGATTAGAAGTATAATAGATCCATATAAATCCACTCCAGTTTCTATTTCCTGTACCTTTCTGTTGATTTTATTTCCATTTACTCCCTGAAAGTCCACTGCAGTGGCAATTTCTCAGTAAAATTTTCTCATGCCAAGCTCTCTAGACAAGAGTTCTATATGCCATAGAAAGATGTTTACATTTCTGTCACCCCTTATCACTCTGCTCTGTGATCTAATTCCTTTTCTACTCACGGATGTGTTCCTGTCTGGTTCTGTCAGAGCACTCAGTCTGTTCCCACCCCTGTGTTCCTATAACCCGTCACAATAGCTGAACCATGAGGATTACAAGATAACTGCAGGATTATTTCAGCTCCCCATTCTCCCCCCGCCACACACAAACACCGAATTACCACTAAGGCTCTTTGGTTTCTTATTTTGTGACTTCTGTCTATCCTTTGATAAGTAATATGATAAGAGATCCCAATCTTGATTGTGCATGAACAGTTTAACATATCATTTATGGTTATTTTAAACAAATCCAATGGCTATAAGCTAGAATCATTCAATCCACCATTTTGGTAATGAGTCTTGACTTTCAGGATAGAAGGATTTCCTTAATAATCAAAATCCACATATAAAACAGTAATCATGACAAATAATAGAAAGCAACAGAGAAAATTTCCCTGTCTTTGTCTCCTTTCTACCTGTTTTTGATGGCATCCCTGATTGATTTCATTATGAGCAAATTCAAAAGAATACAACAGATGAAATCTTACTCTTTGAAGAGGCACCACACAACTGCATAAAGACCCATCATGAAGAGAACTCCTGCAAGTGTGAGCACTGCTGAAAACCAGCTGTCAGGCCTCCAGTAGTATGAGATCTTCCTTAAGACAGAAGTAGTAATCTGAGGAAATTGAACAAATACTTACTAAGCATTAAGAATTGTGCAATTGACAAAAGTTTGAGATACAGTATATACTGAGAGGATTTCTTCATATTTATTTTCTTTATGATTAGTCCTGCTGGGAAATAAATTATTATTGAACAAGTATTGTTTTGACACATCTTTGTGGATTCTGTGAAAGTCTTTCTCTGGAAAAGTTAATGAACAGTGACTAAATGGCAGAAAGGACGAGTCAGCCTGTTTTTACAGGACAAAGTATTATTTCAAAATGAGCCACACTATTATTATTGGATTTTCCTGTTTTCTACCAAGAATCACAGCATCCCCTCTTCCCCTCAACACACATAAATTTCCATTACTATCTCAACTGACCATTAAAAAATGACTAAGTAACACAAGGTTTTCAAATTGTGACTAATATCCTTGCCTAAGGACCAGTGGAGTCCAGCAGATGGCAGCGTAAGATAGGGTAAGTTTGTGAATACATTGAGACATTTAAGGTAGTGTAAGCTATAAGGCTAGTTTCACAGGAATGGCATAGGAGTAGGAAGCACTGAAAATGGAAGCGAAAGGAGACATAAAAGATCCATCAGCAGGGGAGGTGGATGAAATCCCATTGCTTGTGCAACTCAGTGAAAGGACTCCTAGCTGTGTTGAATTTGGGCAGTTGTTAAGATTAAGCATTGTATGACTAGCACAGTATAAAAACAAGTGTGAGCATGTCTGAACAAAGACAGATGGGGAAATCAGATTAAGCTTAAGCAATGCCCCTTTAAATACTGTGATTTGCTTTACATAAATAAATACTGTTGGGATGTATTTCTAAATAATAAACACATCAAACGGTAGACAATGTGTCACTTAGACTTATAGCTTTATCTCCAGATCATTAAGAAATAGCTGGGTGGGGTGGCATACTCTTGGAGTTCAAGCTACTTGGAGCCTGAGGATGGAGGATTATTAGAACTAAAGAGCTAGAGTGCAGACTGGGCATCATAGTAAGAGTCCCTCTCATAAACTAAACTAAACTACTACTACTACTAATAATAATAATAAAAATATATATCTCAGGTACAGTTGCCATATATAAGGAGACAGATTCTAACTTGCATTTGTTTAATTTTTCCCCTTACTTCCATCTTTCTTTTCTCTTCCTTCTAACAAGTATTCATTAAATATTCAGTGGGCTCTGGGAATCAACATACAAAGGTCATACAATATCTTGAATCCCAGGCACACCATTTATTTACTAACGAATATGGGCCATGACTGATCAAAGTTATTTAGTAGCAATGGCCCCTAATTTGAAACTCAGGAGAGAGGGGATCACCTTGGTGAGTCTACCAGGGAAGAGCAGAGAGGAGTAGAGTAACTGTCTCAAGTCCAAAATGACAGAAATGGAGTCCACAGTCATACTTGTGTTTCTCCAAAGAGCACATTCCTTTCAGAACCCTGTGCTACTAACTCTGAGAGCATTGTGACAATTTTAAGTTTAAAAAGTTCATTGTGTAGCAAGGCACGAAGGCACAATCTCGTAAACAGCCAGTGGAGCTCTGCATACCGGTAGACAATGGTAGGAACCTGCCAGTGCTTGAGACTCACCTGCTGGTTTTGCCTCTCTTATCTGAAAATAAGCAAAGGTTTTTGAGGCTTTTTTTCCCTTTTGTTTTCTCCTGTGCTCACCTAAAATTTATGTAATGCTTTTATTTTTAAAAAGCCACACGTAATTGTGAAATATGTCAGTCTTCTACAATAAGTCAGGATGTGATGTGAAAAGAGCAAAATCTTTCTGCAGGTATTAATACAATATAAATGACTTCTATTTACATAGCATGTTTATTACAAGACCTTTTGTGTCTCTTGTTTCATTTGATCCTAATAAAACCTTTTGTACAGCACACTGAGCTATTCTAATACATCTAGTAATCCCTGTACAATGAGTAAATATTTAAATGTGTATTTTGTGTAGCCGGGACTCCCACACCACATGCTTTACATTGGTGATTCCAAAGACTTGAAAGAAAGGTGTTGGATGTGGGATTACACATTCTCACTGCTCACAAATCCTATTGAGCTGTTGCTTTACATTTTATTTGCAAGTCTGGTTGTGACCCTGGTGTACAACAGAGGTCAGTGCTCGCCTGACCTTTTGTTGTAGCACTTGCCTGACTAACTTCCTTGCCTGTGGTCTTTTCTTTTTTTCCTGCTCTCTAAGCTTTGTCAATCTACCTAATTTCTTAACTCCCTGCCTCAGGCCAACCTTACTTTCTGTCTCAGGACACATTTGATCATGTTCTCCTTTTATGAATAAACCATGTGCTCACGAATCTACATTTCCTCAACTGTGGCTCTTGCTTAATGTCTCTGCTTCTCGTTCTGTCCATCAAAACCTACCTAAAATTCCACTATCTCTTCTGGGACTTTCTCAGATCCTTCAAGCCAGAATTTGATACGACATCTGCCCTACATTTGTTTATCCTTCACAGCACTTGTCAAAATGATGTGTAACTTAATTTACTGGAAACCAACCTCTATACTTACTGGAACTTCTCAGACTGTGTGCTAAGGCCCCTTCGTTCTATTTTATACCTTATTTACAACACTAGTCACATGATCCCTCAAACTTCATGCCTTGGTGTTTTTTTCAAGTTCCTTTTGGTTATGTCATTTTGTAAATCTGTGACCTTGAGAAAATAATTTAACCTCTGGAAAAGAATTGGGACTTTCAGTGACAGTCAAATCTTTCAATTCAATTAAATTTAATCACATTTTAAATGTGAAAACTTAAATATAGATGCGTTTAGATACATAAATTCCACTACTCCATAAGAAATCTTATTCACACATTAGTCGTACAATGTTTTGAAGAAAATTGACTTCAAATATTAAATCCTGCACTTCATAGAATTCATTTTAAATTATACCTTCCTTGTTGTACAAAGTGTATGCGTTTTATATTTGCTTTGAAATGTACGGTGATACATTTTTCAAATGCTGTCATGTTTGTCTCAGTAGACAGTAGCCAGTCCAAAGGCACCCGTGGACTCAGATGCAGGCCTGGTATTCCCTACAGTGACAGATAGGGATATAAAGAGTGAGGAAACACACTGTTCCAGATGATGGACTCTGGATGTCATCAAAAATTTATCTCACCATGAGGTAAAGCACTGGTGAGAACAGGAGAATGTTACATCTGTCATTCAGTCAGGCACCAAACCTCTTTCTGCTGCAAGCAGTTAATTTACTTTGATTCATAACCTTAGTTACTTAACTCATTATACTTTGCAAGGAAGACAACAATAATAATTTCTCTGTCATGGAATCTTTCATCAGTGCTCAGAATCTGAACCACAACAGATGCCCAAGTCTATAACATAGTAGGGCTCATCTTAGATTATTTCTGCTGCCTTTCATGGTCTTCCATTTACCTCCTGCTCTAGGAGACTTTTTTTAAAAAGATTGTCTATAAGAAGTTTTACATTTAATGTTTATTCTCAAATACTTTATTAAATACAGAATAGATGTCTAATGAAAATGTCAAATAGCTTTTAATAGTAAAGCTGATTATTGTAGATAGTGTAAGTTACAAAATTAATATTAAAAAACTTTAATATTACAAAGAAAACATAGAAACATTTATCCTTAGTGGAAGTTGTAATAGAGAACTAAGTGATTTGTGCTCAATGCTTCGAAATAAGAAGCAATCTCTTTTTGTCTGTTTTCAGTCAACTAAAAAAAATTGATGAGGCATGCTATGTATTAATTACATCTCATGTTCTGGCCAGTGCACCAGGAAGTGTTGATACAACCTCTGTTAGTAATAGTTATTGACAGACTGAAACTGAAGTTCAATACAGTAAGTGACTCAGCAAAGGTTTACCTAGTGATGGAGAGGAAGAACGAAAAGTCAAGTCAGGACCTGCCACATTACTAAGGCTACACTCTGCCTCTGCATTTGGATGCAAGATTGTTTACTATCAGTATGAAAACTGTTTTAGCAGACTCTACCTGATTTGACAGCACCACAAATTCTTTCATTTCAAACTTTATTTTTGTTCAGTATGGGAGCCTGATAATATTACAAATGAATGGCTATGAAAAAAATTAAAGTTAAAGATGTTTGCCAAGAATTCTTGTAATTACTTGTTAAATGCATGAAACTCAAGAAGAATGAAGACCAAAGTGTGGACACTGTGCCCCTTCTTAGAATTGGGAACAAAACACCCATGGAAGGAGTTACAGAGATAAAGTTTGGAGCCATGACGAAAGGATGGACCATCTAAAGACTGCCATATCCAGGGATCCATCCCATAATCAGCTTCCAAACACTGACACCATTGCATACACTAGCAAGATTTTGCTGAAAGGACCCAGATATAGCTGTCTCTTGTGAGACAATGCCGGGGCCTAGCAAACACAGAAGTGGATGCTCACAGTCAGCTATTGGATGGATCACAGGGCCCCCAATGGAGGAGCTAGAGAAAGTACCCAAGGAGCTAAAGGGATCTGCAACCCTATAGGTGGAACAACATTATGAACTAACCAGTACCCCAGAGCTCTTGACTCTAGCTGCATATGTATCAAAAGATGGCCTAGTTGGCCATCACTGGAAAGAGAGGCCCATTGGACTTGCAAACTATATATGCCCCAGTACAGGGGAACGCCAGGGCCAAAAGGGCCAAAAAGTGGGAGTGGGTGGGTAGGGGAGTGGGGGGGAGTATATTGGGGACTTTTTGGATAGCATTGGAAATGTAAATGAGGAAAATACCTAATTAAAAACAAAAGAATTCTTGTAATTAAAAAAGAATGGACTGTTGGATTTAATTTTTAAAATAGTGATAATGGTCTTTAAGCTTCTTATATACTGTTATATTTTAGGTCCTAATTCAATTAATTTATTCCATTAAATAAAAATAATGGCACAAAAGAAACAGAGAATTTTAAAACATAAAGATAGGCATTTGTCCTGTATGTGCTGATGCACAGCAGCGATCCTAGTACTTATGGGGCAATAATGAACTTGGAACACCCCACCCCACATCAAGAGTTATAGTCATTTAGAACACTGTTCTCTTGCAAGATTTGGGTTTATTTCCTACCATTTACATATCTTACAACCATCCTCAGTCCAGTTCTGTGGTACCCAATGTCCTTTTCTGATTTCCATCGGTCCCAGACATGTATGTGCTGCACATACAAACATGCATTCAACACACCCATTCACAATGAAATAAATATGAAAGAAAGAAAAAAGAAAAAAGAAGTTTGAAGCCAGACTAAACTACATAGAAGACTGTCTAATAACCAGAGACTACCCCACCCGGGGATCCATTCCATAATCAGCCACCAAACACAAACACTATTGCATATTCCAGCAAGATTTTGCTGAAGGGACCCTGGTATAGCTGTCTTGTATGAGGCTATGCCAGTGCCTGGCAAATACAGAAGTGGATGCTCACAGTGATCTATAAGATGGAACACAGGGCCTCCAATGGAGAAGCTAGAGAAAGCACCCAAGGAGCTGAAGGGGTCTGCAACCCTATAGGTGGAACAATAATATGAACTAACCAGTACCCCCAGAGCTCATGTTTCTAGCTGCATATGTAGCAGAAGATGTCCTAGTCGGGAAGAGAGGCCCCTTGGTATTGCAAACTTTATATGTCCCAGTACAGGGGAATGCCAGGGCCAAGGAGTGGGAGTGGGTGGGTAGGGGAGCAGGGCAGGGGGAGGGTATAGGAAACTTTCAGGATAGCATTTGAAATGTAAATAAAGAAATTATCTAATAAAAAAATGTATGAAATATACATTGATTTCGCAGTTAAAAAAAAAAAAGACTGTCTAAAATAAAACAGAAAATAAGAGTTTAAAACAATTAATCACCTGTCTCCTTTTTCTAAAATAAAAAACACAAGGCCATATCTAGAAGATACTACTTTAAAGGGAAAATCAAAATTAAAATGATATAAAATGAATTACCTTCTTAGGATTTCCTGATCACTGATTTGTCTTACTTTGGTTATTGTATTAGCCTGTGAAGAGACATGGCCAAGGCAAATCTTACAAAAGAAAATATTTAAATGAGACTTGATTACAATTTCAGAGGCTTAGTCCATTATCTTCATGGTGAGGTGCAAAGTGGAGGGCATGGCAGGCATCCTGCTAGAGAAGTAGTTGAGAGCTACATTCTGATCCACAGGCAGAGAGAGAGAGAGAGAGAGAGAGAGAGAGAGAGAGAGAGAGAGAGAGAGGAGAGAGAGGGAGAGAGGGAGAGAGAGAGAGAGAGAGAGAGAGAGAGAGAGAGAGAGAGAGAGAGAGAGAGAGAGAGAGAGAAGGGCTGGTCCTGGCATGGGCTGTTGAAACCTCAAAGTCCACCTCTAGATGCATACTTGCCCCAAGGACATCATTCATCCAAATCTTCCTCAAATAGAAGATTTTTGCCACTTTTAGATGAGTAATCATTCAAATACATGGGCCATTCTTATTCAAACCACCATAACTGCTCACATCATCAGCATGGAAAGCCACTGGACTTTGCCCTATGTATTTTGTAAAATATTAGTCATTATGACTTCAGCGGAAGGAGCAAGATAGAATCTTACTGGATGAGGAAACTCTTGTTTCCTTTATTTTCTTCAATAAACATTTTTATTTTTAGTATTCTTTCTTCTTTCTCTCTCTCTCTCTCTCTCTTTCTTTCTTTCTTTCTTTCTTTCTTTTGAGACAGGGTTTCTCTGTATAGCCCTGGCTGTCCTGGAATTCACTTTGTAGGCCAGGCTGGTCTTGAACTCAGAAATCTGCCTGCCTCTGCCTCTCGAGTGCTGGGATTAAAGGCGTGCGCCACCACGCCCGGCTTCTTTTTATTTTTGAGATTGTAATAATTACACGATTGTCTCCTTTCCCTTTCTCCCCTACAACCCTTCCCATGTACCCCAACTCCACTCTCCTTGAGACTTCCATTGATGCTTAATATGTACTTTTAGACACAGGAGTAATCAAGCACAATGATAAAAAAGATAAACTTTACTTTGTCTAGGATGTAGTTCACATATGAAACAACTGGCACACACACACACACACACACACACACACACCCGTGGTTGTTTTTCTTCAGTGTTGACAATGCCTTTCCAAGTAGTATTTTTATGCACCTTTTCAGTTATTCTGTATTTATTTCCTGTTAAAGTTGGATCAGTACTAAAACCCAGAAGAGGTTCAGTGAGAATGCACTAGATATGCATGCAGGTTAGTTTTAAAGGAGTTGTTATTATGGCATAATACACATAAAAAAATAAATGCTCAAATCATGTAACTTCCTAACACAGCAATAGTCTTTATTTACCAGGCACACTTGAGAAAGGTGACGTAATCACAGTCCCCATGTCTGCAACTTAAGAACACTACCTAGTCTCACAAATAAACCTTGAACACTGGAAGGTTCCAGCTATATAGTATTGCCATCCCCCATATACTCAAGGGAACAGTTAGTATTAGTTCTTGCAGAGAAGATACTACCATCATGCCCTTTATGCACAGTTGGTAAAATAGACATAATTTTCTTCCCCTTAATTTTTACCTTACAATGAAGGCTCCGTGTTTATAGTTTTCAATTCACTGTTTCAACATTTAATTGTTTCTTTCACAAGTAATTTGTTATCATAGACAGATTGATTCCATTTGTTTGTTTGTTTGTTTGTTTGTTTTACTTTACTAAGAAGTTACACGTCCACACGTGTCTTTGTGCAGGATTATATTCCCAGCTACTCAGAAGGCTAAGCAAGAAGTCCACAAGTTTAAGGTCAGATTTAACACATCAGAAAGACTGCTGAAAAACACATTGTAAAAAGAAATGTAAGGGGTTTGCTTATTGGCAGGGTGTTTTCCTGACACGTGTGAGGCCCAAGGTTTAAATTCCCATGCCACAAAAATATATTAGAATTTAATATATTTTCCTTTATCCTTTAATAATGATACATACGTAGTAGGAGTTTGACGAAGAATAGGAGTACTTTACACGAGTTTGTAAGCATTCTCTGAGCAATTAATCAATGTACGATCAATTACTACTTTAGTTCTTATGTTCACAGTTCAGCCTTTATATTAGGGAAATAGAAATAACAAGGGAAGTTTATTTGAAGATGTAGAGATAAACAGTTGTCAAATGAATGTCACAGAGAGAACTCTACTTTCTAACTCAGAGTGCATTTAAGGCACAGCTCACAGCAATCCATACCTTTCTCTGATGTCTACTCCTGCTTTATAAAAGTAAAGAGTAGATTTCTCATTGATCATACACTCCTGATCCTCATACTTCAGTTTCTGAAGCACGGGCATCATCAACTTGCATCTATCCTGTGCAATCTAGTGAGACCGCATTTCAAAATGAAGACAAAAGGCCACATACAGTGCCACGTGTCTCTAATGAATTTACCAAGTAGAGACAGGAAGATGCTGAGTGTAACACAAGCTTTAGTTACATATGAAGGTCATGGTCATGTGAGTTATAGGGGAGCCTGTATTAGAAAATCAAATTAGACCAAACCAAAACCCTAAAAGGAAAATTATTAAACTCATCTGTTGCTTCTATATGTACACTGTCCTTCAAAAATGGCTTTAGTGATGCATTACTATTTAAACGAAGTAAGATTGTAAGAAAATACATGTCCCTCATTCATTTTGGTGGCTTAATAGTATTTTATTAATTCTATATTAGCATGAATCTCACTTGCTTTGAAATATTTTCTATGCTTTAAGTTCCCTAAAGAATAAGATGACAGGTCTGAGTACAAGTTAATTGACAACTCTAAAAGGACAAAACAAAACAAAATCCTGGGATGCTCCATTGGACCACTTCTGTGGTATAAGTATCGACACTGTGATCAACTTCAATCTACCCAAGACTATCAGAAGAAAGACACGTCTAAAAATGCATATGAGGCTTTAATTACCTAAAATGAATCAATTGCAAATTATTTCATGAGGTACAGAGTAGTAAGCACTGTTTTTTGGGTGTGAGAAAACTAGCTTTGGAAAGGTAGTGTGCCAGTGTGCAGCCAAGACCAAAGGCAGAGAGCTCAGGATAGCATCTAATTCTTGTGATTAAAGTTCAGATCCAGTAAAACAGATGAAGAGGTACGGATTTTGCCACTCCGTACACTAATGTCTTGTTTCAGTCCTTCACGGATAGGATAAAAGTCGTTTCATTGTGCTGATAAGCATCATGAGATGTGGGTGAGCTACCCAGAAGGACTGATGCAAAGGTTGGACAGAGTTATTTAAGACTTTCTCCCTTTTTTGCTTTATGTTGAGATAAGGATAAAATCCATAGTTACAAGTTAGAATGATTTAAAGTTTCTACCATCTTCCCTTCTGTCAAAATAGATATTAGTCCTGGAATTTTTATTATGAGCTCAATTTGCTACACACAGTCTCTGGAATTTTGATTCATGATTCCTCTGGGGAATTGCATTTGCAGGAAACAGTGTCTAGCCAGTTACCTCATTGTCTCTTTAGACAACATATATTTAAGTTGAAGAATTTAATTCAGTTTATGAAAGATGTCTTAGTGTCTCTCTTCTTCTCTACCTGAGGAAGATGCTCTGGATGAGGAGACATGAGGTGATGAGTGAGACTTTACACTGCTTCTGCTTATTCTCATCACTCCATGGTTGGGCTCACTTGTTATTAGCTTTTTAACTAAATTGTTCTGTTTTGAAAATGAGTCCATCTTGCTTCCGTTCCTTCAGGAATTGTGTTACTTATTGTAACGTCTACCTTGCCAAGTATCACCACATTTAAGGAGTGTTTTATAGTGTTCTCAGTGGCTCTGTAGCCTGTCTTCTTTGTTTACATTATACCAAGGGGAACATATTTGTTCATGGAAACATTTTTGTACAGATTCAGAGGCAGTTATATACTGCTGTTTTTAGTCAGGGTTTTGTAATCTGTGTTTCATAGTGGGTTTTTTTTTTTACAAGTCTCTGAGATGGAATATAAAATTTTACATGTGCATGTTTTTTTCTGCATAGAAGGAACATAGACTTCATCAGATTCTGCAACAATTCCTGAGGCCCCAACATTCCCAACTAGAAAGTGTCACATGTCCTTCTTATAACATATGATATTTGTCCTTTGAATGTACTTGTGCCACGCTTGGCACTGTAAAATATGCAGAAGTCTCCAGATTGTCTTCTAGAGATTATACATTCTGAGATGCCCTGTGTATACTATGAAAAACTAAAAGAAACTTTTGTTGATCTCTCTCTGAATTTAAAATGAATTTTAGAATGAAGATGTTTATTGTTTAATGTGTTAAATACCAAATGTGTTGCTTGTGTTTCTTCAAAATACATACGTTTCAATTCTAAACAACAATTTAAGAGTGGTGGGAGCCAGGGGTCTTCTCTGTGGTATGGTTAGGTCTTAAATGTAGAGCCTCCATGAATGGAATTAGTACCCTCACTAAAGAGCTGGGAATGCTCTCTTGACCTCTTTCTACTATGTGAAGAGATGGTGTTAAGAAGAAAATCTATTATTATTATTATTATTATTATTATTATTATTATTATTATTATTATTATATTCTGCTTTATAACAGAGCTTCACTGTGAAGTCCTGGCTCACCTCAAACTTCCTATGTAGCTCAATTTGGCCTACAACTACAAGAGGCATATGCCACCAAGGCTGGCCTAAATGGAAATCTTGGACTTGGAAATAAGAGTGTGTCCCTTTGACTCACCTTTACCATCAACCTTGTACACCTCAACTCCAACCTATCAAGGTTATGTGTCTGTGATTCAGTCACTCCTTTTGTGGAATTGTTGCCTGAACCAAGACAACATACATACCTTACTTTCCAATGAGTCTAAATGTTTCTAAAAAAGAGAAAGCTAGTATGTATCTTTTAAGCATAAAATGCTTTTACCATAATAAATTATTCTTGGATATTAATTTTAACAGAAAAAAGGCACACTGTGATGGGAATCAACAGAACTACTGGAAGTTCTAAAAAACAAAGCCCACAAAATTAAAGTTTAATGTATTTCTCTCACTTCAACTCTTGACAGCTAACAGCGCCAATAGTTTCTCCTTATTGTGAAGATGAGAATTTGACTCTATTAAAAGCAATTGTTTCTTTTGATGTTTTCTCACCCCAAAACAATAGGGGAACTCCTATGAGAGTTCTCAAGAACTTGCTATGAGACTAATTCAAACTACTTCACAATGTCAGGTCACCACTTTTACTTACAGTAGTTGTAGCTGTTTTTGTGGAAGAAGTTGGCTGTGTTGTAGTCCAGGGAAGCACATGAATTATGACCGTAGTAGTGGCTGTCAGCTGTCTAGCTGTATTCCTGCCCAATTCGTCAGTGACTTCAATAAGTAACTGGAAAGTCACTACATCTTGGACTCCTTTTAATAGATCATACTGGAAATCTTGCCTGGTGGCCAGAAATGGAGACTCAGCACCTTCTCTCCAAAGTATGAACTGATTGTTTGTGTTTCCTAAGGATAATGAGGTAATAAAATAATGGAAACCATATTGTGAATGGTTATTTCCATTTCCTTTCTTAAGTTTCTAAGGAAGATATATTTTATGATATGTTCTCACCAGTTATAAAATATCTGACATGAGAATCTGATAGAACAGTATGGAAGTGACCAAGTTAAACTCACATGCTTCACCTACCTTCTGTGATTGAATAACTGAGGTGATCCTGTGGAGAATCCTTGTCTGAACACCTGAGGGGAATGATAGGCCCCCTAAAGGTGGCATAAATCTGAGTCTCTACATGTGGTGGTGTGCAGACTGGAGGCTCATCATTCACATTCTACAACAAAAGGGTATTTTCTTAGGTTGTGTCATGTTTCAAAAAAAAAAAATCTCACCATGGACAGTCACTTTTCAACTTTTTATTGTATATGTTTATGCCCTTGATAATTTCAAGTAAATGATAGACATATATCATACACATGCACATGAGCACATGCACACACACACACACACACATACGCATGAGTGCACATGAGAGAGAGATTCCTCACCTCTTCAATTTCCCCCAATGTTCCTCTTCACAGACAATTTATTTCTCCACATATTCTTCATCTTATTCACTCACCTTTATCTTGTCCTTGAGTTTCTAACTTGTGAAATCAAACAGGTGTAATAGACAGCTGATTGTACTAATTTGAACCTATAATAGCTCCTCCGTGAAGAACACATAAGAAACATTACTATTTACTTTTTAAACACCCCATACTAAGAAGCCCTAAAATCATGCTGAAGAGCACTACTGTCTTTTTAAGGCAGCTTTATAATTTCAAGTTATGAATTGATAATCACAACTGTCCAAGTTGTACAGGAAAAAGGTGAAGTGGTAGAGACGGGAATCGATTAATTTGTTTGAATGTCTCACAAATTTGGAAGGATTCATTTAATCTATGTTCTTATTGAATATTAATACATATACAAAAGTAAACATATTTTTAAAAGTAAAGGAAGAGCCCAAGCTAATATTTTTCAGAAAGAAATTATCTAAGCACTTTTATAATTGCTCTTATTATTGTATGTGGCTCATTTTCTTAGTGGACTCCAAGCAAACCTCTCTAAATAAACTCCCAGGACTGTAAGTCTCCATAATCATTTTGATATTCCTATTCCATGTTGAAGCTCTGGGAACATTTTGGAAGAAGAAATTCTTAGTTCACCAACATTATTGTAGCCAGCTTCTAAGCTTGTTCTTAAATTAAGCAAAGGGGCCACTGCCAACCTTGAACCATCAGATTCTTATTTTGAGGTGCTGTTCCTATGGTTTGGAATTTAATATATCGTTCCAATCTTGCTTGCCAGAATTAATTTTGGCAAACGACCATCATTTTCTTAAATAACTAGATCTCCAATTACATTAGACATAGCATATTTGTGTTACTAAATTATTATTCTTTATGGAAATTTAGCCAATACAAGGTATACAAGAAATAAAAAACTATGGGTTTAGTTGTTCATACACCTTAAAAATTAGAACCACTATAATTCTGGAACAAACATACTCTGAAATGTTTTTCATGTATTTATTAACTAAATTTCAATAAATAAAAACAAACCTAGCCAGTGTATTTGGTAATTTCTTTAAAACCTGTTCCCAATTAAGGAGAAATAAGTTGAGTTGCAATTATCTTTAAGCAATCTGGAAAGGCATTTTCAATCCCTGTGTTGTTATGCAATTACCTAAGGTGGTTATTAAATAAAACATACTATTTAAATTTTCTTAATTCCTAATAAATAAAATGTACTCTCGATACATAAAATATAAGTTAGCAATATTTATCTTTTTTATTTCATGTGGAATAGTATGTAAATTATCATTACATACAGAAGTCCATCATGCTTTTAAATGCAGGAGTTGGAGACACAAGTCAGCAGTTAAAAACATTCATTGTTTCTAAAGGAGGACCCAGGCTCAGTTCCCAGCACCCATATGGCAAATTCGAACCATTCATTGGTTAAGTTTCAGGAAATCAAACACATTTGTCTGACATTCTGGGACATCAGGCATGTACATACTGAGTGTAAACACAGGCAAAAATGGATAAAGATAAACTAGAACACATAAATAAATAAACTTTATATGTTTTTAAACATAAATAAGGCAAATTTTGATAAATTGGGAAGCTGTGGATAATTTGCTTAATATGATTTAGACTCTAAACTTTAGAGTAAGCAAAAATCACATTTATAAAGTCGGGTGTCTTTGTGCTTGGTGCATATATGTTTAGAGTTGTAATTTCCTCATTGTGGATTTTTTCTTCTGAATGATAGTGCAATATTCTTCCCTACCTCTTCTGATTAGTGTTGGTTGGAAGTCTATTTTGTCAGCCTAGCACTGAAAGGGGGATTGGACACGGGGTCTCATCTCTATCCAAGAATCTATTTGCAACTGATAACTGCTAGGAAAAAGAAAACCAGTTTTCTCCAGTAGAGGAAATTGGGTATATTAATACACTCCAAGACATAGTCCAGCCCAGGATTATTGTCAACATAAAATGAATTTCCATGTGTTTACTGTGTATGTATGTGTGTGTGCTTATGTTTTTGTGTTTGTATATTTGTGCCTGTGTTTGAGTTTGTGCATGTGTGTGTGTGCGTGTGTGTGTGTGTGTGTGTATGTTTTGTTTTTGTCTTATTGTTCTTTTCTTTTGATATCAGTTTTA